>NW_017619220.1:1081994-1741994 GCF_001879475.1 Ipomoea nil
GATTTCGATTTCTATTTACTTCTAAACAAAGAGACTCCTACTTTTTTTTTTGAATGCTACTGACTCTATTACAATGTAGTATCTGTTCATAACTACTTTCTCAACCTACTGAAGCACAAAGAGCCAACAATGCCTCCACTGAAGTTCGAACTCACAACCATTATAATTACAAGTATTTGATGTTAATTAGTATTTTGATTCTAATGTTTGAACAAAAGACCCCTTACTTATATTCTAGCTATAAAGTCAACAAATGTAACATAAATTTAACAAAAATGATCGAATTTAGTAATATCATAAGTAAAATCAAGATTACAATCAAATAACTTTCTAATTAGAATATAAATTTACGAATAATATTATAATTGAGTGCAATTTTTTTTTCTCCGACATTACAAAAATCTTTTGGCTATTCAAAAATACCTTTCTTCAAGGTGGTTGGTTGGTGGTAATGAAGGGACTGGTAGCTTATATGCATTGCAGATATGGATTGATTCGAATCTTATAAAAAAGCTAACATTATTGTTGTTGTTGTTTGGTTGGTTTCTTCATTTACCTTTTTTAGTACAAAAAGTATTATTGTTTCTTTCTTTTTTTTCTTTTCCCTTTAGGACTAAAATATCAAAGATTGTTTTAAAACATGCACTTATGTCTTAACCGACGTACTTGTATATGTATGCTGGTTGAGTCATGCTTTATTCTTTTACAAAAATTACTTTCTAATATTAATTGTTAGCCAAGCCAAAGAAGCAATACAAGGCCTCTAATTTTTTAGGACTAATTTTTTAAAATATTATATATAACTCATTATTTTTATATTTAATAATTATATTTATAGATCAATGCTTGAATATATATATATATATATATATATATATATATATATATATATATATATATATATATATATATATAAAGAGCGAATTCAGTTTTATAAATATTGTAAACTTTCAAGTTTACAGTAATTATAAAACTGACAAAATATACATTTTTACTAAAATCCTAAACTATTAATGAATGACGACTATGATTAGTGATAGCTATTAGCGAAGACGCAACTTTATTTTCTTACTTATAGACCGGACTTGGCCTTTTATGCTCTTTATCGGCCTCCACCCAACAATTCATTGTTAGGATCAAGCACTTACTAGTTATGCCAAAAACTATAGCTAGTAGCGAAAGTGTAACTGATAGTTAGTAGCACCGAACTTGGCCTTTTATTCTCTTTACCGGCCTCCACCCACTTACCAGTTCCGTCGGCTCGTTACGCCAAAAGTTATAGCTAGTAGCGAAGGTGCAACTTTATTTCCTTACTTATAGACCAAGATCACATTGTTATAGACTGGACTTGGCCTTTTATGCTTTTTATCGGCCTCCGCCCAACAATTCATTGTTATGATCAAGCACTTACCAGTTACGCAAAAAGCTCCGCCCAACAATTCATTGTTATGATCAAGCACTTACCAGTTACGCAAAAAGCTCAAGCACGGCCTCCGCCCAACAATTCATTGTTATGATCAAGCACGGCCTCCGCCCAACAATACCCCCCTCCCAACACCAACTACTCTTAAATGTTGTTGTTGGGACTTGAACCCGTGACCTCGCTTTGATACCACTTGTTAGGATCAAGCACTTATCACTTAAGCCCAAAGTTATAGCTTGTCGCAAAAGCATAAATTTATTTCCCTACTTATAAACCACTATCACATTGTTTGAGACGCTGGGTAGTGTTGGACTTGGCATTTTACGCCCTTTACCCTCCGCCCAACAATATTGATGTGGTAAATGCTATCAAGTAAACGGATATGAGTACAAATTATAATTTGGTAATTCGGGGAGTAGCGACTAGGGGGTTAGAGGATCCCGAGCTTCTAAATGTTCTGAAGAGAAGATCCTAGAAGTCCCCCCCCCCCCCCCCCCTCCCCCATGGTCCATACATTAAATGTGGTATTTATAGGGACTTGGAGGAGACACATGCCAGGAAGTCGGCATGTGTGACACGTGTTCCTCATGCACTCAGCGGTCTCGAAAGCTAAGGAGGAATGTCCACGTGTGATAAAATATCTTATTAACCTATATTTGGTGTACCTGGGATGAGCGTTACTATTTATATTTGTCTTTTAGTACTTAATTAGAATATGTGTTCGGGAAACTTTAGCCGGGCAGTCGGGTCAGGACCAAGCCTAATAATCCGTTGTCCAGAAACTTATATATTGAGCTAAGGAGTTGTAACACTCCCGTTTTCCCAACACTTGAGCCTAGATAATTTATAACTTACGCAGCAGAATAAGCCAAAGTATTCTATCCAATTAGAATTAAATTAAAGTCTATAATCCTAAATCACAAACGGGAAATGCTACCGCCACAACTACCCACTCCCGAGTAGTTGCTTCGGCGAAAACCACAAAAACACAACTACAAGCTAAACATAAACAAAGGATTCAAGGAAATAGTACAGAATCCACAAAAACAAGTCTACTAGGCATACTAACAATCAAGATACATCAAGGATGGTCATCTAAAACACTAAGCTAACAAAATAGGACTACCGAGAATCAAGCTTCTACTATCGCTCTCAACATGCATCAGCAGTACCTGAAAAAGGGTTAAGTTTGAAAACCCAAAAGAAAAACAGTTAGCTTAAAATGCTAAGTAAAAAATCATTCATTCCTGTAAAATAAGTACATTTATATAGTTTTAGGAACCAGGACTATGTGGTCTAATGGTATCCGTGTTGGACTTCCATTTGGAAGATTATGAGTTCGAGCCTCAGTGGAGGCGTTATTGGTTCTTTGTGTTTCAGTAGGTTGAGAAAGTATATGAACAGATGCTACAATGTAATAGAGCCAGTAGCTTTCAAAAAAAATATGATTTTAGAAAATACGGGATTTTGCAGTTAAAAACAGTTTAAACGATGGGTTTTTAAAACATTTAGTTATCCACGCACTCAACTCAACACAGGAAAGGATTAACCCTGAGATAGGAACATAACAATAATATAGCTTAGTAAGTAAAACTAGATATCCAACTACTAATATATATAAGGTAGTAATAACCATTTCAAGATCATCATATATGTAGTCATCTTCAAAGTATTAGTAACCTTCATAGGACATAAGTGTTATAAGTACATTAGCAAAGTGATTCCATAATAATGTATCCATATCCAAACATTTCACCTCATACTCATAATAAACCAACATCTCATCAATTTCATAGTAAAGCATCATAAGTATTGAACAGGGGGGAGTTTACCAAATACTTCTTATCACACACACACATACATATATATATATATATATATATATATATATATATATAGAGAGAGAGAGAGAGAGAGAGAAAGAGAGGGGGGGAGGGTAGGGTTCCCGTGCGGTTGTGTGGCTTACGCACCTTAAGCATTAAAATGACGCACCTTAAGTACACGTATTGTTGGGAAAAATCCAACTTCCTGTGACAATGAAAATCACAGACCCCGACACGGTCCACAAATACGAGATAACACAATAGCCCAAAATAAATAACAACGGAAGGGACACAAGATTTATGTGGAAAACCCCAAAACCACGGGAAAAAACCACGGACCACCACCAACAACAATTCCACTATAACAAACCTTGGGTACAAAGTTGCTGGCTACCACCCGAGCCAAACACCCTAAAAATCATCAAAAAACAACTCTAGGCCAAATACATTCTATCACGTTCACAGGTCTAAAAAGGGAATAATATCTCGTACGTACTCAAAATATTCAACTACCACGTACAAGACAAAGTGAATATAAGTAGTATGAGATTACCCAAAACGATGCCTAGAACAAACAACTGACCTCTACAAATATTTGATGAAGAAAGTACCCCAAAGAGTTTCGGCAAACCTCACAACAAATCCATCAGACATACGACAAAACCCGCCGAACACGCTGCCGTTGTGCCGCTAAAAGTAGTGGAGAATGTCCTCACAAGACCGGCCAAGAAGACAAAAAGAAGCAAAAGAAACTTGGCTTTGTTTCACTTCTCTCTGTTGTCTTGCACTACTGCCGAATCAATATCATGTGTGTGTAGTCTAGTGGCCATCTTGCATCCAAAATCCCTAAGCATTTTTATAGGGAATGAAGTACATGAAAGGTCACAAGATGCCAAAAGTCTCTTTGTTTCCAACCCTTCATAATCCCTTATTATTATTATACATTAATAATAATAATAATTAGGGCTCAATAAAACTATATAGTGGGTACAAATATACTTGGTCCAAACATGAGCTATTTTCCACATAGGAGGGAAGTTCAACCCAACAAATCTCCCCCTCCCGACTATGTGGAAGATACCGCCATCCCGGCGATAGAACAACATACCTCAAACTTTCCTCTTGGCAACGATTTAGTCATCATGTCAGACCCATTATCATCAGTATGAATCTTTTCAAGTTCAAGCATCTTGCATTACAAGATATCTCTAATCCAATGATATCTCGTGTCAATATGTTTTGACCTGTAATGAAACGTGGAGTTCATTGCAAGATGAACTGCACTCTGACTATCACAATAGAGCACATACCTGTCTTGAACAAACCCGAGCTCCTGAACAAACTTCTTCATCCATAGCATTTCTTTACTAGCCTCAACAGATGCTATGAACTCAGCTTCAGTGGTAGACAAAGCAATACACTTTTGCAATCTTGATTGCCATGAAACTGCTCCCCCTGCATAGGTAATCAGATAGCCTGAAGTAGATTTTCTAGTATCAATGTCTCCGGCCATATCAGAATCAGTGTACCCGGTAAGGATATGTTTCCCTGTACCAAAACACAAACTCAGACTTGAAGTACCCCGAAGATATCTCAAAATCCACTTCACAGCATCCCAATGTTCTTTCCCTGGATTTGAAAGAAATCTGCTAACAACACCTACTGCATAGGCAATATCTGGTCTCGTACATACCATGTCAAATATGCCCAATCAACAACCTGGGCTCTGATACCACTTTGTTGGGAAAAATCCCACTTCTTGTGACAATGAAAATCATAGACCCCGACACAGTCCACAAATACGAGATAACACAATAGCCCAAAATAAATAACAACGGAAGGGACACAAGATTTATGTGGAAAACCCCAAAACCACGGGGAAAAACCACGGACCACCACCACGTACAAACCACGCACCTTAAGCATACAAACAAAGCACCTTAAGAACACAAATCACGCACATTAAGTATACAAACTGCACACCTTAAGCACACAACAAAGCACCTTAAGAACACAAACCACGCACCTAAGGTTTTAAAATGGCTAACCTTAAGTTTCACACAACTGGCACACCTTAAGCATTCAAATCACGCACCTTAAGAAGGAAAACAACGCACCTTAAGAAGGAAAATCACGCACCTTAAGTTTCAACAACTAGTCACAGTAAGCACAAAACCCACGCACCTTAAGCACAATCCACACACGTTAAAAAAGAAACTCACGCACCTTAAGTTTCAACAAAATACTCACATTAAGCACAAAACTCAAACACCTTAAGCACAAACCCCACGTACCTTAAGCACATAATCCACGCACTTTAAACACAAAAACCACGCACCTTAAATTTGACCTAGATGCAAAAATTACCAAATTGCCACCACGTTTTTTTAAAAAAAAAAAATTGATAATCCAGGATGTTGATTTAAGCAAGATCAATGCCCTAGATTTAACCGCACAACTGCACCTGGTATGGTAGCTCGAGGAGTAACGACTAGGGGGTTAGAGAATCCCAAGCTTCTAAATGTTCTGAAGAGAAGATCCTAGGAGTCCTCCCCTCCTCCCCCTCCTCCCTCTCCCAAGCATTGAATGTTGTATTTATACGGACTTGGAGGAGACACATGCCGGGAAGTCGTCATTTGTGACATGTGTTCCTCATGCACTTGGCGGTCTCGGAGGCTAAGGAGGGATGTCCACGTGTGATGAAATATCTGATTAACCCATATTTGGTGTACCCGGGATTAGCGGGTCAGGACCGAGCCTAATAATCCATTGTAGAGTAGTGATGCATTATAATGTCGTTACCGTTTTTATTTTGTCGTGGAGTTTTGTTTTTTTAACTTTTATGCGTGGTGTTAATTTTAGTAATTAAAAATAGTTGTTTGTTTCCATTAATTGTTAGAGAAGAAATGTATTAAGAGTCGGGATCAAATGATAACAAGGTCTTCTTATAAAATGTGAAGATTAATCTTAGTCGTCCATCAGGATTCATCAATAATTGAGAGTTCTAAAAAAAAAAAAAAAAAAGGCTTTTTCGATCAGTTAGATATCTTATCATGTTTCCTGTTGGGAAATGAACTGCAAAACTTTTTAAATTATGGAAATAGCATTGAAACATTTTTTAAAAAATAAACAAGTATGGCGAGTTTCGATGTGAAAACATATGTGAAACATATACAAAAAAAACACTCTTTTCTACGTGTTTTTATGAGTTAATTTCATTTTTAGTCCTAGATTTATAGGTGTCAATATACTTTTAGTCCCTTTTCTTTTCTTAATATCACTCTTTGGTCCTATTATTATTATTATTACTAGTAGTTGCGCCCGTGCAATGCACGGCCATGATATTATGGTGCAATATATAAAAGATTGTTATATCGAAGATATAAGACCAATAAGGTTTTAGATGTAATAAATAGGCAAAATATAATTTATTGGTGTTCCATAAACAAAACAATTACACATTATTAAAGATTTCTTTGTAAACTACATTTTGAGTCTTGTTTAAAAGATGTCTAGATTCCCCACAAATTAAGACCTTAAGACCGTCAAGATTACTCACCCTAGAAACTGTTACATATAATTGGTCATGGTTAAAAACTGTTTTTTTTTTTTTTCAGTAACAAACTAACTTGTGAAAGCGTTTGACCTTGACTTTTGTTGATTGTCATACAACATAAGTGAAAACTAATTTCTTTGAAATTTAAATGGAAATCTTGCGTCTGAATGAGTAAAAGATAGCCTTGATATCAACGCATTTGTACCTGCGTTGTTGCCACATAGGATTTGTGCCTCAATAACATGATCATTTGTACCTCTGTCAACAAAACCGTTTAAATGACACTAAATACAAGGACAATATTCATTTTTTCTTCCAGAACATCTCCGTTAGTCCTAGAATTATTGTGGCATGATCATTTTTGTCATATGTCAATAAATATATTTAAATGGCATAAAAATGATATTATTAACCACTCAAAATCCTCCTCTTCTTTTTTTCTTGGTAATAGAAAAATACAAAGGTTCTACATCTTCAAAAAAAAAACAAAACAAAACAAAACAAAACAAAAACAAAACAAAACAAAAACAAAAACAAAAAAAAAAACCATAAACATTAATTATATAGTCATTGATAACATAAATAATCTATAATTCATTATATCATAATAGAGCAAAAACCGCTACCTATTCATAAGTCTATTGCAAAACCCTCCAAAAAAAAAAAAAGTGTAATTAAAAAATCAGAAGTCTATTTTTATGACATCGACAAACATTAAATCTAGTGCATAAGTTTACTTCATAAAAATCCACAAAATTACTTAACAATAATCCATAAATCTACTTTAAAAACAATTTAAATTAGTTTATTATTAGGGGGCTTAACTTCGAAGGTGATGCAGAATTTTTATAAAGTAGACTTATGCACTAGATTTAAGGTCTGACATGAAATAGACTTACAATTTTTTCAATTGCATTTTTTTTTTAATTTTGCAGTAGACTTATATATGTATTGGTAATAGTTTTTGCTCCATTATGCTATGAATGAATTATAGATTATTTATGATATCAATGAATGTATGATTAGTGTATATAGTTTTTTGAAGATGTAGAACCTTTGTTTTGTTTTATTACCAAGAAGGAAAAAAAATAAATAAAAAATAAAAATAAGAAGAAGAGAATTTTGAGTTGTTAATAATGTCATTTAAACATATTTGTTGACATAGGGACCAAAATTGGTCATGCCACAATAATACTAGATAAATGAGGAAAATCTTTTTTAAAAAAAAAAAAGATTAAAAGTGGATTAACAAATATAAATCTAGGACCAAAAAGGAAAATGATTTAACACTTAAAACTGACATATAAATCTAGGACCAAAAAAGGAAAATGATTTAACACTTAAAACTGAATAGACCGAAATACCCTTGTATTTATCACAATTTAAACCGTTTTGTTGGTAGAGGGCCAAAAATGGTCATGCCACAATAATATTATGACCAAAGGAGATGTTTTGAAAAAAAAAAAAAAAAAGACTAAAAATAAATTAACACCTATAAATCTATGACAAAAATGAAATTTACTCAATTTTTATGTCTCGTAAATAATATCAAGTTAGAAAGTAAATTATTTAATAATAATAATAATAATAATAATAATAATAATAATAATAATAATAATTTCAATTTAGACCACATTGTCATATTGTGTGTCATAATCATCAGTTATCACTTAACTCGGGGGGTGCATTTAAACAAGTTTTCTCCACATCCACTTTACTAGCTATTACCACAAACGTCACTCTAACTTTACTTTTCTTTTCCCATCATCACAAACTTTATTCTTATTAATTTGCAATTTGCGAATTGACAAGTGGACTGTGATTTTGGTAAATCTTGGAAAGGTGTTACAGAATTGATAATAAAACCAGTCCACCACAACTCCATGATTATGGATAAATATTTTATTTACCATCGATATGAATATACTAATGAGTTAAAACTTTAAAACCATGTTAAACGTGCTTTTAGATTTGAAATTATTTGGCACAAAGTTAAACTTATCATTTTACCTTTAAAATATTGAATAAAAAATTAACTTTTCAACATATATTTAATTGTAGTGCGAGTCAACCGTGCAACCAATTTCTTGGCATATAAACAATGGATTTTCGTTGGTCTTATGTCTTTTCAGATTTATTTACTTAGTTTAATCTTAGCTAGTGAGATTTATTTGATAATTTTTATAGGATTAGTGGTCACCCTCTATTGAGGTATTGTGTTTAATTATTGTAGTGCCCATATAAATTTATTTATTATTTACTGTATCCTATTTTATATGTCGTGCCTTCAATCAGTTAACAATTTTTTATTAAAATTATTTACAATTTTTTTTTTAATATTTAGTTTAGTTAGTATATAAGTATTATATATTTTGAAATTACATGAACTATTAAATACAAAAAATTAAATTTAAAAATTATGTGAAAAAATATAAAAGAAAATAAGTGAAGAAAGAATAATTAAATTGACTAATAAATTGTAAACAAACAAGTAAAACATAACAAATTGAGTATATTAGAGATACTTGTTGATAGGGTTGACCTTGGGCAATAGTGGTGGTGGTACTCGTTGATAGGGTTGACCTTGGACAATAGTAGTGGTGGTACTCGTTGATAGTGGTGATTGTGGTAATGGTAGTGGTGGTGATAGCGGTAGCAACGGTGGTGGTGGTGGTAGTTGATAAGTGCCAAAAGTGTATCATTTTGGAAGCATATTAATTAGAGTTACATTTGTGTAGATTCAAGTTTGTGTTGCATGGGAAATGAGGCAAATGGGTGCAATTTACTAAGTTTTGAATATGCCAAGTAGGGGGAACATATTGTGACTTTTTGCAGAGATTTAGGGAGAAGACAAGTGAAGGAAAGGACAAGAGAGCATGGTGCAATCAGAGGAAGCATCCACGAGCTCCAATCCACGTGCGTGGATATATGCGAAACAGAAAGGTCCACGAACACCAATCCACGCTCGTGGGCATCTGGTGGACGAGGAGCAGGAAATCTCGGAGAAAACGACCAGCGCATAAGTTCCCAAACCACGATCCCGATCCACACTCGTGGTCGGCTCGTGGATTGGGAAGATTTCAGGGTGCGGAAAATGAGTGTAAAAGGAGAAACTTCCATCATTTTAGAGAGAATCACTATAGTTTAGTTTTACATTTTGAAATTGTAGAGAGCTCTTGAAGAACCCTAGAGAGAGAACGTGAGGAATTGCATTTAATTGGAGGAAGATTCTATATTTGAAGATTGGATTTCACATTTAGCTTCTTATTGGTATTGATTTACATTCTTGAATTTCAATTCTTGGTTATCTTTACTTAATTGCTTTTGTTTACTCATTGAAATACATTTAGAGGTAGTCTTGGAGCCACCATGATTATGAGTGGCTAAAACTTACTAGATTGGATTGGAATCCCTAGGAATATGGCATTCTAGACCTTTATTGTTTATATTGAATAGATTTGGTGCTTGAATTGAATTGCTATGTTATGCGCACTCTTTGGTTTGATCATATCTTTTTGGTGGCCAAAATAAGATAGGAGTGTAAGATTGATAGATTGACAAGAGATTGTAGTCCCTCAATAGTCTCGTTTATGTATAATCCCCGTCCTACGATCCGAGAGAGCTAGGCCCGGGAGGAGTGGTAGACCAAGTGCTCGATAAAATGCCTTAGCCGACTTAGGACTTAAGAGACTAAGCCCTACGCGATTTAGTGTTGGTGCCTTGATACTCCCGTAGTAACCATACATGCATCACTTCAATTCACCCCTTGAAAAGTGAATGTCGTACCTAGGGAAGCCAATCCAATCCCTTACTCTTTATTGTTGTTTCTTGCTTAATTCGTATACTTGCACTCTTGAATCAACGAAATAATGTTTCTGCGCCTAATTAGTACTTGCCCTTTGTGTTGTTTGCACACTTGCTCTAATATCTCCAATTTGTCATCCATGAGAGAACGATATAAATCTGGGGAGTGATCCCGCAAACTTTTAACCTCTTGTCAGTAGTGTTGGTGGTGGTGGTGGTGGTGGTAGTGTGGCAGTGGTGGTGATGGTGGTGGTGGTTGGTGTGGTGGCAGTGTTGTGGTGGTGGTGGTTGTTGTGAGGTCGTGGTGGGGGTGCTGATGATAATGGTGGTGGTGTGGAAATTAGAGAACGACTTCCCCCAAAAAAGAGGGAGAGTCATTTTCCAATAAAATGAGGACATTTTCCTTTGACCAAACATTCATTTTCCTTTAACTCACATTTTCCACTATTTAACAAACACAGAAAATTCGGTAAATAATTTTCAAAAATTATTTTTTGGGTTTCCAAACACTGCCCAAAAGAAAATGTATTTATCAATAGAGAAGATGTATATTTTTGAAAAATATATGGTGCTTCATTAGAAATAGGCCGAAATAATGTTAGGCGGGAGAAGATCCCAATACATAGCAGCAGATTGCTGGTAAGCCGTAGTAGCTAAAGCATGAGCCGTAGAGAAGATGTATATGATTTGTAACTTGTTTTCTATTCGAACAATTTTATCCAATTAATTATGTTTCATATTGTTTTATGAATGTTTTATCACATTTTATAGTGTTTTGATTTTCCGCTCTAGTTATCAAAATTTATGGCTCCACAATTATTTTTAAGTTTTTTTTTAAATAATTTTTTATTAATAATTAATTTATTATTTATTATGACGATAATAATATGATTTTTTGTAAGATTATTTAATCTTAAATTCTTTATTTATTTTTATAAACTATAACTGTTTATTTATGAAGGCACTGATGCGATTATTGATTATTTTGTATTTATATATGTAAACACATATAATTTTTCATGATTATTATTGTGTATGTACAATTGTTAAAAATTTGTCTTAATTCAAGTTACTTGTCATCAATATTTTTTCTTATGTAATTTAAATTTAAATTATGAAAATATATGTCAAATCCATGTAGGCCTATAAAATCATAGGATTGGGACTACACGTTGATAATTAATACTATAATGGCAATAAGTTGTAGTTTGATAAAAAAAAAAATAAATAAATAAATAAAGATAAAAATAAAAATAAAAAGTCAAATTTTAAAGAATCTTTTCTCTTAGGAAGGTATAGAAGTTTGTAATAATTCAAAGAGAATTATTAGCTGGTTGAAGGGGCTGAAATGCCAACGGACCCTCTAAGGAATATCATCGGAAGTTGCAAAAGTTGGATGAGAATAGATTGAGATGTGATGGATGCATGACTAGTCGTTTTATGCAAGCAAAATAGATCAAGAGTAATTGATTTTTTTGATAAATTGTGACTATTATCAGTGAGTAATTAACTGTTTGTATTGTTAAAAATAAAATCAGAAAATAGAGAGATAAGGGAGAAAGGGAGAATCATCCCTTCATTCATTGTGTATTCATCTTCTGCTATTTTCATATTACTTTTTTTTTTTTTTTGAAAATGCTATTTTCATATTACAATCATACATATATGTAATATACATTTGTAACGGAAGGTAATAATAGTAGATATAAATGTGACCGTTACATCAGTTACATAATCAACTTATAATGTCCACACTTAATTATATTTATAACACTCCCCATTGGACATTATAACACCACGACCTTGCCTCACTAAAAACTTGCTAGGAAAACCCCGTGGGAAAAACCTAAACAAAAAAAGAGTACAAGGTATATGGATAGCATACATTCTGATTCATGCCTCATTAAAAACTTTACTAGGAAAACTACGTGGGAAAAAACCTAGTTGAAGAAAAGAGTACATGATATATGTAAAAACATATATTGTATTGGTCGCCTCATTAAAAATCTTAACTTAAGAAAACCCTGTGGGAAAAACTTAGTTAAGGGAAAAAGAGTACAACTGTGAGCCTTCAAGGCATAATCGGCATAATCTTCAGGATTTTGGGGTTTGTCGACTGAAGCAATTATTTTGTAACATTTTTCCATTTACATTATTATATCTTACTCATGCCTCGTTAAAAACCACACTAGAAAAACTCAATGGGAGAAAACTAGTGAGGAAAAGAGTACATGATATTTATGTATTTATGTGTTGCAAATAGTGCGCAACTGTTAGTCTTTTATGACTTAATCTTCAGGATTTTACATTCAATCTTTCGGATTAATTCGAGTAAATGTACTTCCCGTCCCCCCCTGAAGATAACAATCTTCAAGTTCTACTTATATTTCAAAAATTTAAAGAAATGGATTGGACAAATCTTCTGGATTGTCACTAGAGTAAATATCTAATAATCTTATGGCTCTTCTAGAGCTCATATAACATTTGTGCAACACAAGTGTTATTGTCCTCATTTTGAACATTTAGGAAAATTCATTGTATAACCAGTTTGGACTTAGCATTGCGGGGATCAAACAAAACAACCAATACCCAAGTAGCCTATTAAAACCGTATCATGGTTTCTTACATAAATGTCATGTCTTTGTATCTCGAAGATACCGGAAGATATGTTAATCATTATTCAAGTACTTCATTTGTAGGGGGAGCACTAGATTTTGCTAGCAATTTCATCGCAAATATGTTGTGATTATGGAACTTCTGGTTCTATAATGGTGCTCCAACAACAATGAAGTAAGGGACTTCGAGTCCAAAAAGGTTCCTTATCTGCTTCAAGAGATTATTAGGCAACCTTTAGTTTGATAAAAACATGACACTTATATGCATATAGACATATGAAAAAGCATTTTTAGATGTAAGCTGACTGGTGTATATAAAAGAAATCTTCAAAGAAAAACTCGATCTTCAAGTCGAGATGATACTTATAGCTTTCACAAGCTTTTTATTTCAAAAGTCTCAGTCTTTAAACATGAACTGACATTATCAAGCTCTTTATATATTTCATTGATGTTTACACCATCAATCTTGACTGAGATAATAAATAATAAATAAGTTCATTATCAACCCTTTATTGAGCACACAATGGTACATATTATTCCTTCAATGAGGATATTAACTCCATTCGCAACCCTTTAAAGAGTAAATAATGACACATAATAATAATACTTAAATAAATCCTCATTTCGTGAATTATGAATCCATCCAAGATTTCTCAAAATAAATTTAACTGCATTCTAAATTTATTATTCTGCCAATTGTATTATGTAGCGGAGCTTAATGCCATTTACCGTGGGAGAGTATATTTGATTAAAATCAATTGAGGGTCTCTGCGTGAACCCATAGACTACAAACTCACTTCATATCTCATCACCTTGTTATTCTTACTTCTCTTTCATGCACACACCCATTTGTAACCTTCAGGGTTAACGCTCAACGGTGTAATGCTATAAAGAGAATTTTTCATTTTAGCGAGTCGAGCTATGCCTTAATTGCTCCTTTATACGTTAAATAGTTATGGCACTTCCGGTGCCTAACTCTGGATCCAAATTATCATATAACGAGCAATTTGTAATGACAATTGTGTTGTCGACAACTATAACCTTTTTATAAATGTCTCCCATATTTGTAAAAGTTAATGACAAATTTCTAAAATGACCAGATTCTAAACATTTCCGAAAGATATTTTGATCTGGTCGTTTCGCATCCCTAGTATTACGTTTGTTTGGTGCACCTATAAATTTTACTAGGGTTTTTCGTCATCTGGACGAACGTCTGCAGGACATAATTGTTCAAGCTATTTTAATTGTGATGACAATGTTTCTTTACTAGATCTAGTATTATGATTCATATCTCTTTCACCGATAGATCTCCTACACTTCTGGCGTCAAGGAGTATCAGTAGATATATTTGGTCCAAGTTGGGGAAGGCACATGGGACCTAGTCACTCTTTTATGATCGGTATGTTCAATAGATGTATTTGGCAGATTATTTGCTAATATCGCAAATAGATTATCTTTTGAACTTCTAGTTTAGACTAACTAGTACGTGGATTTAGATAATGAATATCTTTTCATTTTATGAAATTTATTGGCATTCCATTAAAAGCTAGTATATTATCTCCCCCTAATGCCGAGAAACAATCTTCATTAGGAATGCAGACAACGTACCTAATTATATGTATTTATCCCCTATCATGGGCTTTCGGTATTTAATCAATAGACAAAGGTTTCTTTGATAGCCCTTTTAGAGGTACGTTGTGGTGGTGATATAAAAATAGAATGCGCACTAAAAATAACGCAGATAGGAAAATGTTACTTCTGAAACCACGTACTAGGTGAAAAAGAGGTATAGCAATCCTTGAGAGATTGATTTGTGACATGCATTGAGTTAGACTTGGGTAAAAAGAACTTGACTCATAGCAATCCTTCAGAGATTGATGGGATAGATGGACCATTTTTTTTCAAGAATTTATCGTCATGAATTATTCGAGCTTCTTCAGATAATTGTGAATATGTTGTTTAAGGATCGATTAGGCTTTTTTAAATGGAATAAAATTCTTGAAAGTAACCATTGAGGATGGCAATTGTTATACAGTGGAAAATCAACATAGTGCTGTGTGGACTATGATTGTCAAATGAAAAACAATTAAAATGATACTTTAGTATTGTTATAATAAAACTAGTTTATGTGGAAAATGAAACTAGAAATAGAGTTCACTGAACAACGTATATTGTCAAATGAAACTGTAGAATAATTAAAATGATATTGTAATGTGTTATAACGAAACTAGTGTCTGTGAAAAATGAAACTAAAATCCAAAGTCATACCTGTTATATTATCAAATGAACATGGATTGTAATTAAAATAATATTTTAACACTATTATAATTAAACTATTGTGTGAAAAAATGAAACTATAAAATAGAGCTCATACAATAATGTACATTATCAAATAAAATTATAGTAGAATTAAAATGATATTTTGGTGTCAAAGACCTTGTAGCCAAGCGGCATAACTGTGGCTAAAATGAAAATAAAATTATACATACATAGACGATGGTCCGCAATAAAATTTGTGTAAGGATGGCTATTGGGTTTCCGTCAAAAAAATTAACAAAAATTTCTTTGGTAGATTACCACTTCGTATTAGCGTTACCTTGTATATGTTAATGATTTGAGGATGACCATACTATATATGAATTTGATTTACTTGTCCCAAAAAAATGATTGAGTGGATAAAATATAATTTTATATTAAAAAATGATAAGTTTAATTTTTATGAACGCTGTTTTCGTCAAACTCATCACAGATCTTCTTATGGAGTTTCCTCCTCATCCGATCCTAAGAATTGATTTGCCATTTCCAGATGTTCTGTTCGGTCGGGATATGAGGGGTCCTTGGAATTGAGATTCAACATTTTGGGAAGAAGAATTGATTCGCCTTATCGCATGCTAATAATGTTTGAGACGTTCCTGTCCACAACAGAAAATACAACTTAATTACTTCCGGTCCAAAACCATGTTCTCACACGCAATTCCAATCCACCACTTTCTTTTGATTTTCCGTTACAGATCCATAATGTTTTGTACCTCTCCATTCCATTAAGTGGTATACGCTATGTACCGGTTTGTTGTTATATAAGTCTCACTAAATATTTATTGAATTTTTAAAGAATTTTATAATTTTTTTAATGGGTGACACTTGTGTGAGACTGTCTCACGGATCCTTATTTGTGAGATAGATTAGGTCAGGTCTAATCAACATGAAAATGTAATACTTATGCTGAAAAATGTAATATAATTAGGAATAAAGTTTTTGTTACTTATAAGGGAAAAATTAATACTTTTGAAGATAAAAGTAATATTTTTACATTTTAATGTAAAAGTATTATATTTTTCATCAAAAGTATTACATTTTCCTTTATAAATAATGTTGGCAAGTGTTTATTACTTATAAGGAAAAAATATAATACTTTTAATCGAAATGTAAAATTATTACATTTTTTCTTCAAAGCTATTACACTTTCCCATATAAGTAATAAACATTTTATCTCTTATTAGTATTACATTTTCTAGTATAAGTATTACATTTGATCTTGACCCGACCCGTCTCACGAACAAGAATCCATGAGACGGGCTCAGATAAGTTTTTGCCTTTTTTTTTTTTTTTAATTATTCGTGATTTGTCAATTTAGTTACCTAATTAGTGGCCAAAATTAAAATTGTAAAATATATTTTCAACTTTTCACAATGTAATGATATTAGTCTTCCAGTGAATGAAAACATAAGAATGTATTAGGGTTTAAAGATCTTCATGGACATGTTGGTATTTTAAATTATTTATTCCTAATTTCACATCAATTCCATAATTAATTTCTTCTACTTAAGAATGTTTACCTTTATAAATTTTTAAAATAGATAAATTAAAAATAATAATAATAATAAAACCATCTCTTAGCTTCACTTCAAGTCCCTCATATTTGGAGCATGGTAGAATGGCTAAATTTGGAGAGAAAAAATAGGATAGAATTGAGATGAAAATAGGAGTAAATAATTGATGGTATGAAAATACCTATAGAAATCGCTAAACTCTAAATGTCGTCTTACATTTTTCTTTGAGTTAATATCCAAAATGGTCCTCGATTATGGTGGTTTTTCTCGATTTCGTCCTAAACAATTTTTTGTGAGCTAATGTCGTATCAGACTTTCGTATTTTTGCTTAATATAGTCCTATGTTTGTTACTCCGTCCAATTTGTCTTTAATAGAGGAAAAATTTGTATTTTTGCTTAATATAGTCCTATGTTTGTTACTCCGTCCAATTTGTCTTTAATAGAGGAAAAGTTTGTTAATTGCAATATTTACTTCTCATTTGCCCTCTTTCACCCTCTCTGTGACTACATTGGGTCCCAAAAGTTGTTTTGGACGAAATCGAGAAAAACCATTATAGTCGATGGATATTAACTCATTTTAAAAAGTGTCAAATTGACCCCCTAAGTCAAGTGGATAGTGCAATTGGGTCCCCTAACTGAAAAAAGCTTCATTCAAGTCCCCTAAAATGGTAAAATTGTTCAATTAAGTCCAATTTGACTTGTTTATCAGGTTAAATCGAAGCGGTATTGACACGTGTCCTTTTTATTTTATTTTTTAAAACAAAATATTTTTTATTTATTAAAAATAAAAAATATTATTTATTATAAATAAATTAATTAATTAAAAAATTTAAAAATTTAAAAACAAAAACACCCACTGGCTGTCTTCTTCATGGACAGTCGTAGCTGTTCGGCAGGACGATCGTGGCCGTCTAAGAAAGACAGTCTTGGCCGACGAAGGAAGACGGTTATGGCCGTCTTCTAGATCTGGAACGAGGGCTACCGCCTTGGCCGCCGCCGTCGTTCCAGTCCCTCCGTCTAGAACTTGGGCGGCAGCCATGGCCATAACCCTCGTTCCAGATCTTGAAGATGGTCATGGTCGTCTTCCTTAGACTGTCGTGGCCGTCCTGCTGGACAGCCATGGCTGTCCATGAAGAAGACAGCCGCCGGCTGTCTGGCTCGGACAGCCGGACAGCCGGTGACTGTTTTTTTTTAAATTAATTTATTTATTTATAATAAATAATATTTTTAATTTTTAATTAATAAAAAATATTTTGTTTTAAAAAATAAAATAAAAATAACACGTGTCAACACCACATCGATTTAGCCTGATAAACAAGTTAAACTAAACTTAATTGAATAATTTTATCGATTTAGAAGACTTGAATGGAGCTTTTTTTCACCTAGGGGACTCAATTGCACTATCCACTTGACTTAGGAGGCTAATTTGACACCTTTTCCACTCATTTTTTCTTTATTGGAGGACTAAATTGTAACAAACGTACAATACTAAAGATATATGTTATAATTTTGATGATAAATTATCAAAACTTGACACATTTAAAACTCATCCAGTTTGGTGTTACTACACCAAATTAATTATAAGGTGGATGGTCAGCAATTTTCATGGTACAACTAGCGAAAAACAGCGATGCCACTGGATTCTTCCATAACAAATGATCGAAAATGGTGTCTGCATAAACCAAACTAAGTGGTCGGCACTGTATGAAACGATAACAATACATGCAGAGAATGCATGTCAAACCAAATTAATAAGTGGTCGAAGACTATTTTAGATATTTAACCTTTTTAGTGATTTTGCACGTAATATTTGCTCTTTGAAAGTTTAGTGATTTTGAGCGTGTTAGAATATGAATGAGTGAAGTAAAAATAAAGAGAGAGATTTTTATAGTGGTTCGACCAACACAATTTACTCCACTCTTCTCCTTAAAACTCCGAAGGAGATTTGCACTAATCTCCTTTAGTACCAAAAAAATAAAAAAAATAAAAAAAATAAAAAAAAATAAAAAAAAACTTTCAAGCCTTGAACACCAAGCCGATCTTGAACTTCAAAGGTTTTTCAACTCAAGACCAAGTTTACTCCGCCCCTTTCTACTTCTACCGAGTAGAAAACTAGAGATACAAATGTTTGAAGATAAGATTTTTTCAATCTCCAACTGTGAGAACTTGGCTTCTTAAATAATCTGGATCTTGAACTCCTATTGAGCAGCACAAGTTTCTAAAACTGGATGTATCCTTTTAGCTTATTATCACTGTCACTGGTTATGCATGAATATTGCTTAGAACGCTTTAACACTTGTAAATTTCTCTTGAATAGACCAACTCATTCTTCAGTCTTGAATTAAGGTATTTATAGACGTTTTGAAATGAATCCGTTGGAGGGAAACCCATTTTAAACGGCTATTACCTAGCAGGTAGTGACAAGTGAATAAATCAAAAAATAGCTTTATGTGTCATATTTTTCAGCGTTAGATCACCTTTTTTGTTGAACTTTACTTTTTGTTTTGCACAAAATGTCTAAGCTTTTTATGGAAAATCTCCCTTGAAATGTGTACCTAGACTCTCTTTGCCTTGGACACATTAATTTTCTTATAAAGTACTAGTGTTTTAAGGTTTCAAACTATTGACCTAGAGAATATCTCAAGCAGTTCTTTTCGAGTGGTTAACTATTCGAGTTAACGTTTCGAACGTTAATACTTTGTAGCCTTTCCGTTACGAATGGATGTACTTACCATTCGTTCTTTTAGTCCCAACCATTCGATAAGGTAGGCCATTCCATGATTCGGCCATTGCAACCTTCCGGTCCTAAGGTCTTCTCTTTTTCGACTCTTTTTCTGATCTTCAACTCTTCGAAGTCTTCTGATCATTATCCGAATCATAACCTTTCGTATTAAACATTCAAACTGTAACCATTCGAGTTACTGTTTTATCTTCTTTAAATGATTTGAATAAGCATAAAATCCTAAGTCTAGAAAATGAAATAAATTGGAGACAAAAATTTCTAACTTTTGACATTATCAAAATCTAAGTTACAAATGTTCCTAACAGTGTGTGTGTATAAATATATATATATATATATATATATATATATATATATATATATATATATATACACGGATCAGGTGAGGACCTATCCTGAGTACGAATGCACAATAAAATGAGTACGAAAATTAAATTCATTGCATATAATTAAATCACAGTCGTTGGCTTAATTAAATGAAAGGATCTGATTAGTCCTCACGTCCTCACCTAAGGATAGGTCCTCACCTGATCCGGAATTATATATATATACCTAAATATGTCACTACGGGCTTTGGTTAAATTATTTTATAAATTATGATGTTAAAAATACGGGGTGTTACAGTTATCAACTGGCATATTAGGGGAAGTCATTTTTGTACCGGAAAATAAGGTTTAATTTTAAGCTTTTTGGGTATTTTATAAAATAACAAGAGAAATTCAAACGATTCAGGTACGTAAACCAAAATCCGAATTATGTGCCACCCACTTTTTTTAAAATCTTATTTGTTACCCCTTAGGTGTTAAGAGCGCTATAGCGTAGGTTTCTCATCATAAAACGAATTCACGACAAATCAATTGACAACAATATTTATACGAGAGGTGGTCAAACTAACATATCACTATAGCATTAACATGGAAATTAATCACAACCACCATTGAGAAATAAATTCTGACGAGAATTTAATTACCCTCTATTATTTCAACGAAAGAGGTATTACTACTGAAGACAAGCCCCAACCGGTAGACCACACTAATATGTTGGCGTAGTGACATTTGTGTAAGAAGGTTGTTAGGGATATAATACTGTTGGGCATCGGTTGGGTTGGACGAGTTCAACCCCTGCTCGATTCAAGATGTGATGTTGTGTCTTATCATAGAGGGATGTGGTTAAATGGTTAATGTCCACCTCCTTATCATTATCACCAATTGATTTTAAGTATGATATAACAACCAAATAGTCAAAGAACTCTGTAGTTAAGCGTGTTTGACCCTCAGGGAAGTAAGCATACTGCATCGCTGAGATCCATCAAATACTACGAAAATATTATTCTAAAAAAACTAACATGCTCAAAGAACGATAGGATCAAGGGTTTTTAAGCTTGAGTCGTATGATACTCACAGTATCCTTAATTTTACATTATTTGGTACATCCTTTTGGTGTTAGGATCATTGTAGCATAGTTTCTCATAATAAAACAAACTTCGACCTGGTGTTTGAGCAGTCAAACGTAACAGCTAAGCCCGGCGAACTAGAACTTAGTTTTGAACACACCAAAAAAAAAAAAAAAGTAGAAGAAGAGCAGGGTTTCAAGAGAAAAAAAATTAATATGTCGTCGCCTGTGACTTGGCCTTTTTCACGCCCCCTTCCATGCGAGAGAGAGAGTGTTTCTAAACTATACAATTCAACCTCTTGTAAAAGAGTATTGTATATATATAGTGGTGCAAATTCACTTCTTTTTTCAATGTGGGACAAGCTACTTACAAGCATCTCAACCTTCATTTTCTAACTCAAATGGGTCTACTTTGAGAATCAATTTTTCATTCATCTATTATCTATTCTGAGCATACAATATATCGATCTCTTTGTCTCACTACAAAGAACCCGAATCCACTTTGACCCGGCTAAAATCGAAAGTGAACCCCACATGTATTTGTATGACAAAATAGCAAATTAAAATGCTATTTTATGCTATCTTTTTAACACAGATCACAGGTGCAATGGAGTAAAGCCTTTTTAGCCTCATTTTTGGATTTGATTTGCACCCACACCCCCGTGTGCGGGAGAGCCTCTAAACTAGACTATTCAAACTCTCCTAAAAAGGGAATTGTATATACTATTACAAACCCACTTCCATTTTCCAATGTCTGACAAAGACTCCTTCAAAGCCTTACCCGGCCAACTCCATTTTTCTCAATTCAACTGGGTATACTTTGAGAATAAATTTCTCATTCACACATTATCTATTTTGAGTATATATTATATATCGAATTAAACATCTTATTTAACAAAACCCGAATTCATTTTGACCCGACCAAAATTGAAAATGCACCCCACTCAAAATTATGCCTAAAAATGGTCATTTTACTAACTAAAAAGTTAATTTTCTTACCTCAAATATTACCTACTAAATTTGTGAACTAAGCTTGTGGGTGTTGAGCATATAGTCATTAATGTGCAATCCAACTATCAGCTTAGGCTTTTAGTTGAGATAGAGCACATGCTTCAATTTGGTATCGCGACTATGGTTCACCTATAAGCGACTATGGTCCACGTGTTGCTTGGAACACACCGCACACGTGAGGGGCGTGTTGAGCATATAGCCATTAATATGCAATCTAACTATCAACTTAGACTTTTAGTTGAGATAGAGCACATGCTTCAATTGTGGAACCCAAAAGCCAAAAAGATAATTTTCTAACATAACCAAACAATGCGAGCCACTCGACTCAAAACTATTGAAAATTCATAAGTGAGTGCATTATTGTTTTATACCATATATGTGCATCCCTGTATAGATCGATAGGGCGGCAATGACCAATTGTGATAAATAATATGGCAGCAAATAGGACACAAATGTACCACTACAAAAATGGTGGTGGAATTCCGTCTACCAAAAGGGTGGACGGACACTACGTATGTTGTCGGAGTGTTGGTCCTTATATAACTTGTCATACACTCATAATTATCAAATTTCCATTTTCCAATAAAGTGGACAAAAAAAATTTCGAATAGTTTTTGGTTGGAAATATGACAGTGCAGTTCATGGTTGTCATGTTTTCCGTCCACTAAAAAGCCACTGCTACAAAATGTCTGTTTTTCTTTTTAATATACATATTGGGACTTGGGAGCAACCATGGCATACCCCTTCACCAAATTAAAACTTTGGCAAAATCCATGGTGGAAATAGATTTTTTAATCAACAAATAATAAGTATGCGTATTAATTAAACAAATTCCAAATTTGGTATGTCCCTATTTATATTTTTCGTTAGGATTGTAATTATATAATATACTCACATGTATTATGTACTAAGGTTAGATATGCTAGTGAATAAAACTATCCCCCTTTGACTTTTGTCTATCAGCTTCTCTCTTTCTTTCAGTTACATTTATCTTAAAAAGATTTATTAGTTATGAGCTAAAGGTCAAACGGACATACAATTACAACACGTGAAATTTTTAAATTATTTTGAGCCTGTATTTCTTTAAATCCTTTACATAATATTATTGTACTTTGTGGCCTGTGATTATTTAAATCGTTTATGATACATACATACATATATATATATATATATATATATATATATATATATATATATATATATATGTGTGTGTGTGTGTGTGTGTGTGTGTGTGTGTGTGAGAGAGAGAGAGAGAGAGAGAGAATTGATTTGGGCTAGCAATTTGTTTTTTTCAAGAATTGAAAAATATATTGCTTTAAAATTATCATTCAATTTATTATTTGCATTATTGAATATGCTCATATGTTAAATTGATATTTTGTACAATTTATTTAGATAATATGATGAATTCCTATGCATATTCTACCTTATTAGCATAATCTATAGTTTTAATTATGCAGATTGTAAATTATTATTCTTTAGAAGTGGACCCTTGATTTTAGCCAAACTTAGTTTATATAGATTGACTCTGTGAAAAATCTAGATATTGGCTTCTATCACCAAATATACATTTACTACTCTTATCTCGAACAGGAGCAGTTATTTAACATGGGCTTTGATATTGAGATTTATCTCACACCTACGCAAATTGAAGAAACGATCGGTGAGTAGTCCACGAGCTATAAGGCCTTGAAAGCTAAAAGCGCTAATTTTTCCTTTTTCTCGTCACCATCCGAACCATGGCATGAAATATAAATACCTTCCTGAAAATGCCCCTTATGCTTTATAGAAATTCCCGAAGGATAATTTTGATCAGAAAATATCAATGGTCCTTTATAAGTCACAATTTGTCTGACTTAACTTGAGCTTTCAAATTCTCTAGTTTTCTAGAACGTTGGAGAAAATTTTTTGTTAGTAAACGGACCCTATATTTTCTTGCTTGGCTGAAAAGTTAAGAAATTGTTTTTTTTTTTTTTTTGTTTGGATCATTTTCCTAAAAATGAACATAAAATTTGTTATAAAATAATAATCTATCTATCTATATCTAATCTAATCTAAAAACATAATAAGTCTCAATCAAAGTTATATCCCTCATTTATGTCCATGTTTTTAATGCTAATCATTTTGTACATTATGCTTTTAGAGTTGTACTATATAATTTTTTGGATAAAAACACCCCTACCGTTATAACTTCCGTTATCTTTTCCATTATTGTTACCATGCACATGCATCCACCATATATAATCAAAGTTATATCCCTCATTTATGTCCATATTTTTAATGCTAATCATTTTGTACATTATGCTTTTAGAGTTGTACTATATAATTTTTTAGACAAAAATACTCCTACCGTTATAACTTCCGTTATCTTTTCCATTATTGTTACCATGCACATGCATCCACCGTATATTTTATTATATTCTTTAATAATAATAATATTTGTAGACATTATATATTAAATTATTATAATAAATAAATTTGACTTCATATAGATTTTAATTAGTAGGGATTTATTTGTTATTTGAAAACAATATAAATATTGGGCATATGTTTTTGCCATTGCGCATAGAAAAGACTAGTATATATAATAATAGCCACGGAACGTTACCTGAAAATGCAATTAGGCCACTGAACGAAAAAAAAAAATGCAAATAGGCCACTGAACACTTCAAAAACGTGCAATTAGGCTACTGAACACTCCAAATGTATGCAATTTCACCGGATAGCAGGTTACCATCAATTTTAGCAAGTTACCTGTTTACGTGGCAGCTGAGTTGGCATTTTAAATACTTTTTAATAAATTTTAATAATAAATTTTAAAAAATTTGAAAAAAATTAAATCAAAAAATAAATTAAATAAAAATAAAAAAATAAAACGACAGGGTGGCCTTTGCCCCTTTTTTTAAAAAAAAAATTATTATTAAAATTTATTAAAAATTATTTAAAATGCCAACTCAGCTGCCACGTAAGCAGGTAACCTGCTAAAATTGATGGTAACCTGCTATCTGGTGAAATTGCATACATTTGGAGTGTTCAGTGGCCTAATTGCACTTTTTTTTTTCGTTCAGTGGCCTAATTGCATTTTCAGGTTACGTTCAGTGGCCAATTTGAACATTATTCCTATAATAATAGATAATAGATAATAGAAGTTCGGGGCATTTCTGTAATATCAATCATTTAGATAAAAATATAATTTAAAATTAAAAATAATTACACTTTTCTTTCATATGGTACGGTAATTTTATGTTAATTTCAACTTGAGTTTATTTTTCTCTTTTTCTTATTGTAAAAATAAAATGAATGTATAAAAAATATATCTTTAAAAAGCTCTAATTAATATCTTTTGAATGACATCCATATTGATATATTTTATATTTTATTTTTAAATAAATCTATAGGTACATAAAGACATTACTTTAGTGTAATATTTATATACATTAAGCTTTGTTTTTATTAACATATAGAAATAATAACATTATAAACTTACTATAGAATGAATGAAAATACATATAATTTTAGTTTAGGATTTTTGAACATCCCAACTTATGTTTATAGAAATATAGAATAAATTTCACTTTTAGTCCACTGACTATTATACATGAATTACATTTGGTTCTTGACTAATAAAATTTTATAATTAAGTGCATGACTATGTAATTTGTATCACATTTGGACGCACTTCCGGCAATAGTTATCTGGGAAGTTGAACGACAAGACCAAATGTGATACAAATTACATGTTCATAATTATTGAATATTATGAACATAGTCTATGATAATGTTATTAAATATGATGTACTAATTGACATTTGATATAAATCGATTTTGTTTTGGACTAGGATCTACCATGGAAGGTGATCCTAGTCCACCATGGAAGCAACACTGCGGCCTGCATTTTCTAAAGAAATATATTATATCTATCTACTATACTAATAAGAGCCCAAGAGAGTTAGGCCTATAATAGGTAAAAAAAAATGGCGGTTAAATTTTTTAATCAAATGAATGTCTCATATTGATAAGATTTTAATTTTTCCTTAATATTTCCTAATTTATCCTTAATGAATATGATTATCTGTTAACTTTTCCGTTAAATATTATCTTTTTCGTTAATTTCTGTTAGTTCATCGTTAACTTACTTATTGATTTCAATAAGAAAGGTCTTAGGTTCGAACCTCATCCCAATCAAATTTGACATAATTAGTACTTTATTTTACTCTTATTAAATTAAATAATAATTTAGTAGCTAAAACAAAAAATAATACATATGCATTTCTTTAATTTAGAATTATGTGTGTACAATGTCTTTATTAAAAAAAAAATTATTCATTATCAATAAATTAAATAAGAGAAATAATTTCATTAGTTATATTATTGCCTTTATTTTTCTCCAATATAAAAATTCTTTACATTCAAATTTATCAAGTAATTATATTCGCTACAGTGTCCCTACAATGTCTTTATTAAAAAAAAAATTATACATTATCAATAAATTAATTAAGAGAAATAATTTTATTAGTTATATTATCTTTATTTTTCTCCAATGTAAAAATTCTTTACATTCAAATTCATCAATTGATTATATTCACTACATTGTCCATTATCTTTTTTGTGCACTATTTTTTTTAATTAAATATCAAAGTTATAATACAAAATAATGCTATATATTTATTTATCAAGTATTTTATTAATACCATAAAAATAAAATATATATATAATTAATAAATCCAATCATATTAACTACTTGATGGATTTGTTGACAAAGAGAGTATTCAAATAACACAACAAATTGAAGTGAGAACTATCTCGCAATATCCTTGTTTGACAATCAGCAGTTAGCGATTAGTATTAGCGGATTATATTAGCGAATTTGACCTACGATTATATCAACAGTTGGTAAAAAGATATTTGAAAAAATTAGCTATTTAGATTAACATGTATATTGACCTAAGGGTATGCATATAATAATAATAATAATAATAATAATAATAATAATAATAATAATAATAATAATAATAATAATAATAATAATAATAATAATAATAATAATAATAATAATAATAATAATAATAATTGTTTTAAAAAAATAAAAAAAAGATATAATTAAGTCAATCATATTAACTACTTGGGGGTTTATTGACAAAAAGAGTATTCAAATCACACAACAAATTGAAGTGTGAAACTGCCTCACAATGTCCTTGTTTGACAATCAGCAGTTTGTTCTTCAATATTAGTATATATTAAATATTTTATGCCCTAATTTTTATTTGCCCTCCCTTATGTCCCGTATTTGGTTTCAACCATATTTATACAATTATATTATTGACAATTATAATCAATCTTGACTATATTATCTTGCATTTGTAAACTTAGAATTACCTATTTAAATACGCAAATTCAACATTCAATTATCTATATGCATGAACAATTTCAATATAATCTTGCATTGATATACTTTAAAGTACTTAGTTAAAAAAAAAAAAGAAAAAAAAAAAAAAAAAAAAAAAAAAAAAAAAAAAAAGGGCATTATTCCAATCGCGCAATGCGCGTAAAAAACTAGTATTATCTTACAAATCTTAAAGAATACACATATCCATGTACTTACTAATATTACATTATATTTAGTGTAATAGTTTAGTATATGCAAATTCTAATACTTTTGGACAGCTAAATACATTATTTGTTGTGCTGGCTACATTTAATTAAAATTTTCAAATTTAAAATTTGGGTCTAACAAAGTCACTTTGCACTCTACCTTTTAGATGTCCCTTAGCTTGCTTATAAATACACATAAATTATGTTCAATCTTTAATCTTTATAGTTTTTTGGTATAGTTCTCTTTGTATGTTCATGGTATTTTTTTTTAGTTTGACAAGTGATGTGTATATGATTTTTTTTTTTATTTAATTCCAACACTAAGTCATTATAAAGCAAAATTTGATATTAGGTATTATACATACTTTAACATAATAAGATATTGTTAAAATATTATATAATATTTTGAGTATTTATTTATTTATTTATATTATTTAAATTTGATAAATAATATAATTATTGAATATATGTTACTATCTGTGCATCGCACGGGTGCAATAATAATAATAATAATAATAATAATAATAATAATAATAATAATAATAATAATAAGTGGTATGGTGGCAATGGTGGTGTGGTGGCTGCAGTTGTGTGGTGGTCGTGTTGGTGGTGGTATTAGTGGTGGTGGTAGCGGTGTGGTGGTTGTAGTGATGTGGTGGTGGTGTGGCTGTGGTGGTGGTGGCGGCAATGTGGTGGTTGTAGTGGAGTGGTGGTGGTAGTGGTGGTGTGGTAGTAGTGGTGGTGGTGGTGGTGGTGGTAATAATAATCCGAAATTAATTTTAAAATGTATTAGAGAAAAGATAATTACAAGAAAATAAAGAATACGAAAAATGTCTTTCGACTAAAAATTTAGAAAGACATTTTTCGCCAAATTGAACATTTTTCCTTTACCAGAATAAAAAAAAAAAAATTCCTTTGACTTTATTTTCATTGAATACCCAAACATGAGAAAATTCAGAAAATAATTGACGGAAGTCAATTTTCGAATTTTCAAACGGACCCTTAATGAAATTTTAACTACGCTTCTTCTCTTTCAAAAAAAAAAAAAAAAAAAAAAAAAACTAAAAAACTAAAAAACTAAAAAATTCTTACCTATTTTAGTTATTTCCTATGAAATAGCTGTCAAATTTAAGGACAATTAAGTAATGTTCATGATTTCCCTTATTGTGACAGCATGTTTGGCTCGCAGAATAGTCCTAAAATGGAATATCATTCTCAGTAATAGGTTTATTCCTTTGTTTGGTAAGAACTTTTATTCTTATGAATAATATTCCTGGGAATGATTAGCTATTATTGGATCCCCTCTTGTATTAAGCTATTCTTTAGTTCTCAGAAATAGCCTATATATTTTATTTTTTATTTTACCCTCCTTTAACCTAAAATTTTTCCGCGCTATCTTTCTCTCTATCATACACTTCTCATCACTTCCACCATTTGTATCTAATTTAGATTGAAATTCTTCTTCAAGTTTTAAATGGTATTTTTTTAAACTTTTATTTTCTATAAATTATTTATATGTTTGTGATTTTACACACACACATATTGCTGCAGCGCTATTGTATGTACTGCTATATTATATTTTGGTAATTTGTATGTACTGTTGTAATTTGTATTTGAATATATCTGTGTTTTTAATATATTATATGAGTTATTGTTGTTGTCTTGAGTAATATTGTAATTTTTTAATTTAAGTTGCAATTATGACTCCATTACGTTTAATAATATCCTCCCAAATGCTCTGTCGGGCCGGGGTGTGGGGGGCCCTTAGGGTTGGGGTTCAGTCTTTTGGAATAATTCATACTGAAAGAAGAAAAAGATTTGTAGTTGTGTTGCATGTGTGTTTGGATATGTGCGCTTCTATGAGTTTATTATTCATAATGATGATGTCTACCTTAACAATTTTGTGTTCTATGAAAAAAATGAGTGAAATCTTATATTATTAATATTTTAGGGTCTCGAAAATATATGTTACAAACGGTGTATTCTAGTGATGAAAAATGCATATCTCAACTTAGGATGAAACATATGATTTTGTAAAGTTTTGTGTAATGCTACAAACTATAGGAGGGTTAAAGCCAACAAAAAATATGTGTGTTGATGAGCAAGTAGCAACCTTTTTACACATTATTGCTTATCATGTAAAAAATATGATCATTTAAAACAATTTCCAAAGGTTAAGAGAAATTATTAGTTGATACTTTAATATTATATTAAATGCTATTTTGAAACTTCGAAATCATTTATTTAAATATCCTTAGAACAATACGGAGTATTATTTATAGTAATATTTTGTTTCATAATTTACACATCATTTTTTTTTTGTAATATTATAATTGCTATAGAATAATATTATTTAAAAATTTTATGTAATAGTAATAGTAATAATAACAATAACAATATTATTATTATTATTATTATTATTATTATTATTATTATTATTATTATTATTATTATTATTATATATTTTGTATAAGGGTATTTATGTCTTTTAAACATATATTTCGTTTCTACTCCTTAAACCAACCAAACACTGGAATAACATTCTTAGATGGCGTTTAGTAGCGAGGAAAGTTCAAAGTTTCTTGGGAATTTAAAAGGTGGGAAAATTACTCCCACGTTTAGGTCAATGAGAATCACATTCCATGATATCAAGGAAAGTAAATCACGCCTAATGAGAGTGTGATTCTTTTTTTTTTTTTCCCCTAACTTACTGAAAATCTGTCAATTTTATTAAATTACATATTTATCCGTTTTGGTGTCATATTTGCCATGTTAAAAATCTCTTATATAGCAAGGATATATTAGAGATTTTTAAAAAATTTCTTGGGAAGTTTTAATGAACCAAACGTATTAATTAATTTTCCAAGTAATTTAATTGTTATATTTCCAACGTAACACCAAATATGCTAATTAATTTTTCGAGTAAACATATTCTAGAGAATTTAATTGATTAGAAAGTAACAAACGTCTTCTTAAGTCTATTCTTTCAGTGAACCGAACAATAAATTAAAATACAAATTCTATTCTATTCCATATTTTCATTCTCCATAAAATAACATTCTTATTTTATTAAAATTCATTCCGTAAACCAATTATGCTGTTTGCTTCTATATATCAAATTTTCTTATTAACTAAATGATGATATCTCCTTCATCCTGAGTTGGGGAGATGAATCCTCCTTTTCCCAAGAGCATTATTAGTTTCTCTTTCTTTCTTTTTTTTTTTGGGAAAATAGTCAAATAGGCTTTCGAACTTTACCTTAAAAGTTAATTAGGTCCCTTAACTTTTTAAAGGTGCAATTACACCCATCAACAATTTATTTAAGTGCAACGAAGTCCAAAAATAAATTAATGACCTGCTATCACAGGTCATTAGGGTTCAGGCCACCTTCCGGCGAATTTTCCGACAAAAAAAAAAAAAAAAGTGACTGGCGAAATTTTCGACAAAAGAAGTGACCGGCGAAATTTTCAGCAAATCTGGGTCGGTTGCTGGTCACCTCTTTTTTTTTCCGAAAAATTCGCTGGAAGGTGACCTGAACCCTAATGACCTGTGATAGCAGGTCATTAACTTGTTTTTGGACTTCATTGCACCTAAATGAATAGTTGATGAGTTTAATTGAACCTTTAAAAATTTATGGGCCTAATTGATTTTTAAGCTAAAGTTCGAGGGCCTATTTGACCCTTTTCCCTTTTTTTTTTTTCTAAGTTAAAGTTTTCATGCCAACTTTATTTATTTAGTTTTTTTTAGGAAAGTCAATTTTAGTTTTAAAAAAAAATTAAAAAATATTAATAGATTGAAGATTCTTATAGGTTGCTGGAAAATATGAAAAGTACTTTTTTGGTCACAAAGTTAACACATATTTAATGTGATAATTAAAATAAGATTTTTACAATTAAAAACTTTATTGGACGAAATTATAAATCGAGAATCAAAGTATGCATTTAAATTAGTATAATTAAAAAAATCATTTAAAAAATCAACACTATTAATAGCTAAATCAAGTTCACAAAATTATATTTCAAAAGCTTGTCGGTAAATCAATGGTTAAACCACAAAATATTATTTTAATAAAGTGTGAAAAGAACACGCAAGAAAAGCTACCAATTACACCTACCCAACTTACAGAACCTCAATGGAGATTAGTCAATTCTATAATCATAATAATTCCTAGACTAGGCAATGAGTTCTGACCATGTAGCTTCTTCAAAGCCAATCCATTGACTATTGGGAGACCGTGGTCAGATCATGGGCAAATCAATTCAATCTTTCACCAAAAAATAATAATAATAATAACAAAAAAAAAAAAAATCAAATCTAGTCCACATAGAGATCACCATAGGTTCGAACCAGAACCGTGACTGTAAAAATCGGAACTCTCCATACGGTTTCGATTCCGATTCTTAACCGGAACCTATAAGGTTCCGGAAACCGGAACTGTCCGTACGGTTTCGATTCCGATTCTTAACCGGAGCCTATAAGGTTCCGGTTAAGGTTTGTAAAATCTTGGAACCGGAACCGGCAGTTTCGGTTCCAAACCGAAAAAAAATTAAATATTATAGTGTTTTTTTAATTTTTTTTATAATAATTCCGGTTAGAACCGGCGGTTTCAACCGGAACTACCGGTTCTGAACCGGAACCGGAACCGGAACCTTACTATAAGGTTCCGGTTCCGGTTCCGGTTTTGCCATCCACGGAACCAGAACCGGAACCGTGGTCACTCCTAGGTCCACCTTGTATAGTGAATTTAGGTGATAAATATAGGCTATGTTTGACAAACATAGCTGAAAAAGTAGTTGAAAGCTTAAAAGGAACTGAAAGTTGAAAAGCTATATGCTAGGAGCTGAAAACTAAAGAACGGTTAAGCTAGTTGTTATGCTTGAAAGTGTTTGGTAAAATTAGCTTTTTGATAAGCTGATAAATGTAAAAAAAGGCAACAAAGGACATCTGCATAAAATTTAAATTAATTTGTTTACATATTAAAATTTGATATTTTGTGTTCAAAAAAAAATTAACATTTTGAAATAAAATTATTAGCATAATCATGATCTAGAATCACATAATGAAGTAGCAATATTGTTGCGAATCTCCTTCATCTAATAATAATAATAATAATAATAATAATAATAATAATAATAATAATAATAATAATAATAATAATAATAATAATAATAATAATAATAATAATAATAATAATAATAATAATAATTGCAGTGAAATTTGCGGATAAATGAGAAGAGAAAATGATTTTAATTGGGTTGAGTAAAGAATGTCATTTCTTTAAAGTAATAAGGACAAAGATGGAAATAAAGTTAAGAAGCTACTAGCTTATTTTGAAACGCTATCTAAGGTAGCGTTCCAAAATAAGCTCTTATTTTAAGCTACGAGCTTATTTGGGAACATTACCAAACAGAGCTTATAGCTTATTAATAGCTTAAAATAAGCTATAAGCTCCTAAATAAGCTCTGTCAAACAGATCCATAATACTCTAAATATATTATATTAAAATTTTAAAGCAAACACTTATGTGAGACCGTCTCACGGATCCTTGTCCGTGAGACGGGTTGGATCAAGATGAAATGTAATACTTATACTAACAAATATAATACTAAATCATGCATAAAATGTTTATTACTTATATGAAAAATGTAATAATACTTTTATATTTTGATGTAAAAGTATTATTTTTTTCATCAAAAGTATTATATTTTCTCTTATAAATAATAAAATTTATTGTATTCGTAATTAGTATTACATTTGCTAGTATAAGTATTACATTTGCATATTAATCCAAACCGACCCAAATTATCTTACGGATAAGGATCTTTGAGACGGTCTCACACAAGTGTGACCTAAAATTTAAATATATACAATAATAGTAAATATATATATATATATATATATATATATATATATATATATATATATATATATACTACCAATAGTAGTGAATCTAAACATACTTACAATAGTAAATTTATGTACTTAAACTAGTGAATTTATATATTTACAATAATGATTTTTATAAACCAAATTTAGATACCTAAAATAATGACTTTATTTACTTAAAGATTTATTTTTAAAAAAATAAAGAAAAAAGTTAAGTATCTTTTAAAAGATCTTGCAAACTATTATGTAGTGTGATGACACATCTGTTACTTTTCTAAATGGGCGGTCACCGGATCAAATTCCGATGGTGAGACATTGATTTTTTGGATTGAAAAAAATTGGAATAAGGTTCAAATTAGCCACTGAACGTAACCTGAATATGCAATTAGGCCACTTAACGAAAAAAAGTGCAATTAGGCCACTGAACACTCAAAAAACGTGCAATTAGGCCACTGAACACTCCAAATGTATGCAATTTCACCGGATAGCAGGTTGCCATCAATTTTAGCAGGTTACCTGCTTATGTGGCAGCTGAGTTGGCATTTTTTAATAATTTTTAATAAATTTTAATAATAAAATTAAGAAAATTGAAAAAAATTGAAAATAAAAATTTAAATAAAAATAAAACGACGGGGTGGTCGGTCATTTTTTTTATTTTTTAAAAATTATTATTAAAATTTATTAAAAAATATTTAAAAATGTCAACTCAGCTGCCACGTAAGCAGGTAACCTGCTAAAATTGATGGTAACCTGCTATCAGGTGAAATTGCATACATTTGAAGTGTTCAGTGGCCTAATTACACTTTTTTTTCGTTGAGTAGCCTAATTGCATTTTCAGGTTACGTTACGTGGTCAATTTGAACCTTATTCCAAAAAAAATTAAAAAATATAGAACAAATACTATAGTGTAAAGAATCCAGAGCGTTTCAAAAAAAAATTCAAATAGAATTTTTTTTTGAAAGGACAATTAGAGATTTTAAATAATATATATTTTATACATTAACTTTATTTGTAAAAAAAATGAAAAACTTTTAGTTCAAGATCCACCTTTGACCTGGTCAACTATATAACGCAGATCATTCCTAGCCACAATTTTTTTTTGAAAACATTCCTAGCCACATTAATTTTCAAAGAATATATATATATATATATATATATATATATTAATGACATGCCAAAAATGATAAACCTTCCATTCTCATGCATGCACAGCATTCCAATTTTATAAAGGCTTTACTAAATTGGAATGTACTTCATTTAGTCATTCCAATTATAATTAACTTCACTTTTATTATTTTCTTCTAATTAATTATGCTAGCTATAAAAAAACATATCTTTAGCTGCCATTATCAGTTGTGGTTCCTTGCTACAATATAATGTGACATCGATCAACTCAAATCTTTCGTGGTTGCAACTTGCAAGACTCTGAGTACGCGCTAATCTAAAAGTCTCACTATACTTTTAAAACTACCTATGTTTAGTTTATCAAATAGATCATGAATAAAATAAAATGAGAAAATTTCAATTTTGGTCACATGACTATAGAGACTTTGTTAATTTCAGCACCTAACTTTCATAAGTGTCAATGTGAGAAAATTTCAATTTTGGTCATTTGACTATAGGGGCTTTGTTAATTTCAGCACTTGACTTTCAAAAGTATCAATTTAGTACCTTGACTATGTAATTTTTATCAATTTTGGTCATTCTGATCAAATTGTCGGCCAAATTTTGCCGAAAATTTTTAACAGTTAAAAGATGAATTCACCGGAAAAGATGAATTCACCGGAAAAAATACCCTCATTATTTTAACTTTTAAAATTTTTTGGCGAAATTTGACCGGCAATTTGACCAGAGTGACCAAAATTGATAAAAATTGCATAGTCAAGGTACTAAATTGACACTTTTGAAAGTCAGGTGCTGAAATTAACAAAGGCCCTATAGTCATATGACCAAAATTGAAATTTTCTCGTGTCAATGTAGTACATTGAGTATATAATTTTTGTCAATTTTGATCAATTTGGTCGGAAAAATTTAATCCAACATTTAGTCTATAATCTGAGGGCAAAATGGTCTTTTGATCCTTTCTCCTAATTGTTGTTGACCCGGTTCAGCTTGAAGAAGAAGAAGAGCTGCATGGCGGAAGGCACAACGTCGACGCCGATCAGAAATCCTCATCCCCTCGCTCGTTGTTCGCGAAGAAGAAGCGCGGTGGCGAGGACGGCGACGAGCAAAAGAGCGGCACGCCGCGCTCGACAACCTCGAATTCCACATTCGGCAAGAGCCGGAGCAGTTCCCGCGGCGGCGGCGGAGGTTCAAGCATTTTCCGAAACTTAATCTCTTGCGGCACCATGGATACTAATGATTCAGCTATTTTGTCGATGCAGCGGCGCCAGCCACCGTCCTCCCGCAGCCCGTTGTTGGATAATGACGCCAAAACCTCGGCGGAGATATGTAAACCGGAGAAGCTAAAGTCGAACCTGGTCAAATGTGTTTGAGCCGGGTCAACAACAATTAAGATAAAGGATTAAAAGACCATTTTGCCCCTCAGATTATAGACTAAATGTTAGATCAAATTTTTTGGCCAAATTTGGCCGGAGTCACCAAAATTGACAAAAATTACATACTCAAGGTACTAAATTGACACTTTTGAAAGTTTTTTTTTTTTTTTTTTTTTTTTTGAGAAAGTAACCTTAATGCATTAAATCATCTTCAAGACAAGTTACAAGATAAACTGGTGGCATATCCAACCACTCATCACAATCTGGCATAGAAACAGCCGCCCGGGCAAGAATGTGGGCAGCCTGATTCGCAGACCGTTTTGCAAAACAGAATTCGACATCATTAATGGAAGATGCCAATTCTTTTATATCTCCTACTAAAAGGCCAAAAGAAGAAAAGAAAGTTTCACCAACTATAGCATTGAAAAGCAGTTGTGAATCGGTCTCTACATCAACTGAGCCCATACCTGTATCTTTAAGCCAAGTTAGAGCTTCTCAAACACATAGGGCCTCAGCCTCTTTAACATCATAAGCCGCGTCCACTCTTTGGGTTTTGGCCGCAAGAAAACGCCCATCATCATCCCTTAGTATCCACCCAAGCCCCGTCCGACCATTCTGGCTATCAATAGAAGCATCTGTATTCAGCTTTAACCTGCCTCTTCTTGGCCTTCTCCACATTTCCGTTACCCTCTCTCCCTGCTGCACCCCATCACTTTCCTGAGCCGCACACCAATTTTCCCAATAGACCATTGTCCGGCGCAACACCAACTCCATATCCTATGGTTTTGCATTCCACACTGAATCATTCCTGCTAGTCCACAAGCCCCAACACAACATCATAAACTTACACAGTTGGTCCCCATGCAAAATAAAAGCGCACTTGAAGAACCACTCACTTACATCACCGGCGGCCACATTACTTATTGGAAGTCCTAGCTTCCTCCATGCCAACCTCGTCTCACGGCAAGCAGCAAAAAGATGAAATGAACTTTCATATTCGTTCCTGCACATATGGCACATCAAATTACAATTAACATGCCTCATTGTCAAAGCATCCCGTGTAGGCAAGTAGGACGAAGCCAGCTGCCAAATAAACGTTTTCACCTTAGGTGGTACCCTGAGGTTCCAAATAATTGCCCATGGCCTATCATCATCAACATGTCTAGCAAGGCGTTTATAACAAGACATCACAGTGAAGGTGCCTTTAGAATCCCACCGCCACACCCACGTATTCGGCGGCTTCCGGATGCTAATCGAAATTTGCAAAATTAGACTAGCATCCCTTATGTCAAACAAGTCCATAACACACCCCACATCCCAGTACGTACCTTGTTCATTCAATAAAGACACAACGTGGGCGCTTGACACTCATTCATGCAAAACGGTCTGTACATATGGGAACTCATCATCTGGCAGCCATGCATCACTTCCTATCACTGTACTTCGGCCATCTCCCACACACCGCCGGCAACCCTCTCTTAGCAACTGTTGTACCGCCATCATTCCTCGCCAAATATACGAAGGGTTAGACCCCTCTCCTGCTTCGAAATAGGATCCATGAGGATAATATCGTGCCTTGTACACACGGGCAACCAGAGAACTCGGTTCCTTTACCAGACGCCATGCCTGCTTAGCAAGCAATGCTAAGTTCATTTCACACAAGGTTCTAAACCCCAGCCCTCCCTTACTCTTAGGTACACACAGCCCTTCCCATGCCCGCCACCGCACCCCCCTTCCATTTACTGCCGCCCGAGTCCACAAAAAAGAATTCATAATTGTCTCCACCTCCTTACATAAGGTACTGGGCAGCAGGAACACCATCATCGCGTACGCCGGCATAGCCTGAATAACATTTTTAAGCATCACCTCCCGGCCTGCCCTCGACAAGAACCTCGCATTCCAGCTCCTTATCTTCGTTAAAATCTTTTCCTTAATGAACCCAAGGACCTCCTTCTTTCGCTTGCCAACCAGTGATGGGAGTCCTAGATATCGGCCAGTAGTATCACCTTCATGAACCCCCAAAACTCTCACCACATCATCCCTGGACAGCTGATTAGTATTGGTGCTGAAACAGATGACCGACTTGTCGTAATTAACCTTCTGGCCAGATGCAGCAGCATAAACATCAAGCACGGTCCTCATTGTGTTACTTTCTTGTAAATTTGCCCTGAAAAACAAGAAATAATCGTTTGCAAACAGTAAATGTGAAATAGGCGGTACCCCCCGTGCAACACTCACCCCATGCAAACTCCCACAGCGCATATACTTCTCTATTAAGGCACTCAGACCCTCCGCCACAATAAGGAAAAGGTAAGGCGATATAGGGTCTCCTTGGCGCAATCCCCGCTCCGGCACAATCGGCCCAACCTGCTTTTGTTCATGTAAAACATGGTACCGCACAGAGGTTAGAGTTTCAAGCAAAATATCGACCCACTTACGCGCAAACCCCATCTTCAACAACATGGCCTCAACAAAGCGCCACTCAACTCGGTCGTAAGCCTTGCTCATGTCCACCTTCAACGCCACAATACCCTCACGACCCTGTGTCTTCCTCTTCAAATAGTGGTGCGCCTCATATGCCAACATTACATTATCACTTATTAACCTCCCTGACACAAAGGCACTCTGCGCCCCCGAAATGAGTCTGTCCAGAAGAACCTTTAGACGATTAGCACACACTTTACTCGCCACCTTATAAAGCACATTACACAGTGCTATAGGCCGCAAATCCATCATAGTTTCCGGTTTTGCTTTCTTCGGGATCAAAACAATAAAAGTCTCATTCGCTTTGTCCGGGAGCTTGGTTGTATCCAAAAAAGTTCTGCAAAACTCAGTCACCGCCCCCCCCCCCCCCCCCCCCCCCCCGACAATATCCCAATAATGGCGAAAGAAACCCGGTCCCATCCCATCCGGTCCTGGCGACTTATCAGGATGCATCTGGTTTACCGCCTTACGTACCTCTTCCGAGTCCAGGGGGCTAAGCAGGAGTTCATTATCATGTTCAGTCACCATCGGCACAATACAATCAATTACCTCCTCCATATCCCCCTGCTCCGACGTATAAAGACCTGTAAAATAGTCCACCATAATCCCTTCCATTGCACCACCCTCCTCCATCCATACCCCCTCGGAATTCCTCAATCCCAGTAACCTGTTCCTCCGTCTTCTCGCCTTAAAAGAATTATGAAAATACTTGCTGTTTAGATCACCTTCCTTATACCAACGCTCCTTGGCCCGTTGCTTCCAAAAAACATGTTGTTGCTCCAGCAACACCAGGTACTCTTTTTCAATCCGGTTATATTCCAACATACTAGCATTATCCCGTCTAGACCTCAAGGCACTCAGACGTTGCTTGCACCTCTCGATCCTAAACTGGAAGTCCCTGTTATACGTGCGCCCCCACCTCCAAATATCCCTCCCACACGCCTCTAACCTCGATAGCACATCAAAGCCCATCGTGGCACCCCAGCTATGTGCCACAATCTCCCGACATCGGTCTTCCCTTAGCCACATATTATCAAAACGAAACCGCCTCGGGACATTCCTACGAGCAACCGCCATCGGAACCAACAACAACGGTAAGTGATCGCTGTATGGTGGAATCAACGACGTCGCCGTTGCAGCATCAAACATAGTGAGCCAAGTCTCAGATGTTAAAATTCTATCCAGCTTCTCCTCTACCATATGGGGTGTACCACGAGACCGTACCCACGTAAACTGGTGTCCATCAAACGGGAAGTCCAACAAGCCACAATCCGCAACTGCGTCCCTAAAACCCGTAATCAACCACTCTGGATGGGGTGTTCGTCCTTTCTTCTCATACTGATGTAATAGGTCATTATAGTCACCCATGACCACCCATAGCAAGTCACTTCGATGAGCTAGAGTTCGAAGCAATTGCCATGATTCCCGTCGCTGTTGCCGGTCAGAAAAGCCATAAAAACCCGTAAACCGCCATATTGGTCTGCTAACTTCGTATCTATATAATTTGGTGAGTATCCCGTCACCTCAAGTGAAGCCAAAATATACCAGAGGAGTGCAAGCCCTCCACTATGCCCAACCGCATCTACCACAAACATGTTATCATACCCCAACTGAACCCTCACTGGCTCCAATTTATTTTTGTCAGCAAACGTTTCTATAAGGAAAAGAATTCTCGGCCTCTTCCTGCGAACCAAGTCCGCCAGAACACGAACTGCCGTCGGGTTGCCAAGCCCCCGGAAATTCCATGAGAGTAGACTCATAATTGTTGGCGGGCTTGCTCTGCAAGTCCCGCCGATACCCCGTTTTTTGACACCCCAGCTTCAACATCCATTGCTGTAGAGCCCAACGCCTCATTCTCCTCCGTCCTCCTTCTCTTCTGTTCTGATATTGCAGCCCCAGTAACATCAATCTAATCTGTTCCCTTATCCCCACCCACTTTCACGGCAGATTCCAACACAGCATCAGCCTCCATAGTCGGGGACCTCCAAATCCTGCGTTCTATGGTTGTTTCGGGAGGGATCCACTGTTGCCCAGAATTCGGTACCCCCCTTCGCGAACCCGCCCTCATCCACACTCCGTAGGGCTTCTCTGCCTTCATATCGACTCCATGTACAATCCTCGTGCAAAACTTCTCCCCATGGCCAATAACCCTACACAGAAAACAAAAAGTGGGCAGCCTTTCATACCGAAACTCAACAAAGACCCATGAGCCATTATCTTTCTTCAACTTCAAAGACCTATGAGCCTTTTGAAAGTTAGGTGCTGAAATTAACAAACCCTTATAGTCATGTGACCAAAATTGAAATTTTCTCAAATAAAATTTATGAGAATATAATATGCATATTTCATTATTTGGTTTGACGTTAATTAATATTCTTGTGAATAACATTTCTGGGAATTGATTGTATCCATTTTGTGATGGGCCGGTGGGAGTAATATAAAATGGATGCATTAGTTATGTTTGGTATGGTTTTAAAGTAACAAATGGTTTATATTGGGGTGTTTGAAAAATCAATTGTTATGTTGTGTATCTTTGTGCACCCTGCATGGTGTATACGGATGTAAAAACGATGTTGTTTTGACTAAAAACGTGCGTCCCACTTAAAAAGAAATCTTAAGTTTTGATTTTCTTAACAACATTATGTTGTTCATTAATTTTGGATTTTTAGTTCATAGATTCTGGATTTTTAGTTCATTGATTCTGGATATTTAGACGTAAATCAGATATTTAGTTCATTCATTATGGATATTTAGTTCATTCATTATGGATTTTTAGTTCATTCATTATGTATTTTTAGTTCATTCATTCTGTATTTTTTGTTCATAGATTCTGGATTTTTAGTTCATTGATTCTGGATTTTTAGTTCATTGATTCTGGATATATAGTTCAAATTATGCACAACATAATGTTGTTGCTGGGAATCGAAATTGAATTCTTTTTTTTAAGTGGGACGCGCGTTTTTAATAAAACGACGTCGTTTTTGCATCCTATCCACCATGCATGGTGCATACGGATGCACGACATAATTTGCCTTGAAAAATGACTTATCAGCCAAAGTCTAGTTTGTTTGATGATTAAACAACTAAGGTAAAAACTTGTGTGAGACCGTCTCACGAATCCTTGTCGGTGAGACGGGTCGGGTCAAAATTATACTAAATCAGGAATAAAATGTGTATTACTTATATAGGAAAATGTATTACTTTTGAAGAAAAATGTAAAAGACTTTTACATTTTGATGTAACAGTTTTACATTTTTCATCAAAAGTATTACATTTTCCTTTATAAGTGCAACATTACTTATAATATATACTTTAGATGAAAAATTTAATATTTTTACATCAAAATATAAAAATATTACATTTGTCCTTAAAAATATTATGTTTTCCCTGATAAGTAACAAATATTTTACTCATAATTTAGTATTACATTTACTAGTATGTACATATAAGTATTACACTGCATATTGACCCGACCCGACCTATTTCACAGATAAAGATTCGCGAGACGGTCTCACACAAGTGTGACCCAACAACTAATATGAATGTTTGGTAAATAGTTTTTTTACTTTTAGCTTATCGATGCCAATAAACTAAGTTGAAAATGAAAAAGTTACTTTGAGTCGTTTATTGGTATTAACTTATTGCATTTTCATTTTAAAAGTGATATTTACCATTATTTTTGATGAAAAATGATTAACATGCCAATAGATGTTGGTTATTATGGTGTTTATAGTTATTCATTTTTTATTCAAATTTATATATTCAATATCATCATAACTTCCTATAACAACATTTGTTTATTATATTTTTAATATTGAATTATTATTAAGTGCGAAATATTTCTTTATAATTATAACAATAATAAAAAAAATACTATAGTTACAAAATAATTAATAATACCACAACAATAACTTATAAAAATATTTTAAGAGTTAAGTAAATAACATAATATATTTATGTCATTATACATCTTTTTACATGTAATCAGCTAACTGTAAACAGTTTATTTACCGAACAACTATTTATAATCAGCAAATTTAAATACTATCAGCCGGTCAAATCAACTATTTGTTATAAGCTAAATCAATCAACAATCAGCTAATTACAACCAATTGCAAAACACCCCATTGTTTATTTTAATTCAATACATTTTTCATTGAAGTTTTTTTAATAGACCCCAAGAATACTATTATTTTAAATATTGTACACTTATCTTATATGCCTATTATCAATGACCTATAAATGATTCTTTGACCTTATCAAACAATAATTGTTTTTTCCTTTAGAATAATAATATTATCAATTTGTTCTCTCTCTTTTTTTTTTTTTTTAAGGATTAGACATTTGTTTAATTGCGCAAAGTACATTATTATGACTACTGTATTATTTTACATAACTTATTGCGTATTCATTTCGATTTGTTTTTTACTTGCACTAAAAGTGAATTTATTCAGATTAACTCATAATATAAAACAGAAAATTTTGAAGGATTGAGAATTAATGATGGAAATATAATAAGGGTGTGTTTGGATCACACATGGAAATCGGAATCGGAATCAAATACTTGATAATGATATGAATTTTGGTAAAAGTATTTTGCATGTTTGATAGTAGAGTGGAATTTGAATGGTTACTAATATTGATGTTTGGTTATGTATGACCCCTATAATGAGAATAAAGGTTTTAAAAATACAAAAATAAAAAATAAAGGCAATTGATCCTAATATAATGACATCCAAAGCACCAATATGAACAAAAAAAAAAAAAATCGAAACAAAAATCTAAAAGCACTAATCCAAACTTTAAAATTAGATTACCAATAAGATAGAATGATACCCATTTTAATTAGGGAATAAGGTTTTAATTGAAGGGGATTTCAAATCTCATAATTGCGTTTTAAAAAGTTGTCAACCAAACTCTAACTATGATTTTGATTCTCATTTCTAGTGTGTAAACCTATGAACCAAACACACCCTAAGTCTTCTAAATCATGGTATTGGTAATTCTTTTATTTATTTATTTTTTTTTTTGTGTACCCAGGGTTTCCACCGTGAGTGACTAATCCCTCGCTCTCTGAATTGTAAGCACTTTTTTTTTTTTTTTTTTTTTTTTGTGTGTGGGACAACTGGCCTGGAAATTTACAGGGCGTTTGGTTGGAGGGGGGGGGGGGGGGGGAATTATGTGGGAAAGGAATTGTAATTCCATGGGAGTTGAATTACTGGGAATAAAGTGGAATTTAAATTCCAGTGTTTGGTTGACAGGAATAGAATTACTGGGAATTTCAATTCCAATGTTTGGTATAAATGGGAATTGAAAGGGATTAAGTAGTATAAAGTCAAAAATGTCCATTATTGTTGTTAGACATTAATTTTAGGTTAAAAAAGGAAGGGTAATTTTGACTCATCACTATCATTTTTTCCAGGAATTAAAATCCCAAGGGGGGACATGGGATTTTAATTCCATGAAAATGGGGGAATGAAATTGCAATTCCCTCCAACCAAACTACGGAATTTAATAGCCTTTGGAATTAGGTGAGAATTAAGTGGGAAGGGAATTTAAAATCCCTCCAACCAAACGCCCTGTTAAGGTTGCTCCATATCCAAATCCAAAGATTGAACCATTAACCTTTGATTAAGAATGAATAAGTCCCTTCTACTTAACCACACCCTCCAGGTTATGGCATTGTCAATTCTAAATCAGTACCAATTCTGAATCATACTGATTTAAGATGGTTGCATGATAGGAGGAAGGCAACTGTAACTCCAAAATCTACTTTGCACTTAACCCATGTGATAATTGTTTAAAAAAAAAAAAAAAAAACTTTTGTTTCACGCCGTGAACTTCAATTCATGATGCATGTGGTTTTTTAAAAAACATTTTATTAACAAATCCAACGAACCGGCATTATGCTTTTGGTGACAAATTTTCCTGCCTAATTAAATTGGTGATAAAGATAGCCATTTTATTGCTAATCTAGATAATTCTTATTCATTTTTCACTAGACATGAACACATCCACAAGTGTTTCTTTCATCAGTTGGGGATCACATCAAACTTTTATCTTTTAATTTATTTAGTCATTACTTTTTTTTTCCCCTCTAGCCACACAATTTGATGTACTGCGCTCTTATTTATATATATATATATATTGTAATTTTAACACAAATATTCTAAATTAGAAAATATTCCATGTAACTTTTTTTTCTTACATCAAAGAGAGTAAAATAAATAAAATTAGAAGTAACAAATAAAAAAAATTCAATCAATAGACAATAACAAACATGTTGGGCAGAGGCTTATATTAGAGGGTCGAGTCAGCATCTTATCATTGAAACATGACGTTGACGACTATGCAATTATAAGAAAATAAAGTTGGACATTATTAATAGATACTTTCTCCATCTCATTTTATGTGTCTGGTTCGGTTAACGAAACTTGACCGAAGTTATTTTAAATTCAATTTTTAAAAGTACTATATATTCAAAAACTACATTAAAAGTACTATTAAACACAAAAAAAATTAAATTTAAAAATAAGTAAAAAATAATAAAGAAAATAAACATAGAACAAAAATTGGTTTGACCAATGAATACTAAGTAGGACAGATAAAATGAGACAAAGGAATATAATTTTTGACACAGTGTAATCGTCTTCCTTAAACTCACTAGCACAAAATACTTGTAGGTGGTCTGGCTTATCTAAAACCTTTCTATTTAAATTTGATAGCTGCCTCAAACTAGTCAAATTATTGGCACATTTGTTCCTCTCTCTGAATGCGAAGGAAATACCCTAGATTCATTCTTCTGCAATTAACTACATGCAGTTTAAAAGCAATTAATGTTTACCTCTTTTTGTTTTCCTTCTTCTTTGGGTAAAAACATAACCACTACTTTCAAATCCTTTTTTTTCTTTATGTAACTCAGTTTCCACCGTCAGACACAGAAACTAATCTCTTCGTTGAATTGTAGGCACTTCCAAAAATGAGACAATTGATCCGGAGATTTAACGCTACTCCATTAACATATATGGTAGTGTAGTGTATTAACAGTTAACAGTAAATGCCATTTTTATGCATGTTTCCACAGCTTCATCTCATATTAAGAAGAAGAAGAAATTATTTGTACGCACGAGCTTAGCTCACTGGTTTAGTAGGTAATATTTGAGAGAAAAAATCAAGGTTCGAATCTCGACAGGCAGTGTAGGGATTATGCTATTCCTTGTGCACACTGACATTTGGCCCTGTCTGCTGAGCTATTGGGCTGAGGGCCCTTGGAGTTGGCTATTGAGTCACCATGATTTACGTCATCACAAATGCTTTGGAGTGTGAGGGCCATTGGGATTGGGGATTCAACCTTTTCGGAAAAGAAGAAGAAATTAAATGGTTGACTAGCTAGGCATTTATGATCCTCTAAATACACTCCAATACATTAGGGGTTTTTATGATCCTCTAGATGCACCCCAACCCATTACCAATTCATCATAGATAGTTGATTATTACAAAGATATCTGTAATTATTGAGTGCGAATATTTATGACCTTTAGCTTCTCTCTCACACATTATATTCAACTCCACAATCTGCCACAATTGGTGCGAATTGAATTAAGCAAATCGTCAATCGTGCTTCTCAACTAAGATATTGTTTAGTATAAATTTGAGTTTGTTGTCGAGAGTTATGGGGGCAGTTCTTAGCTTCAATCATTAATTTGTTTAAAATGATTTATACTATTGGTGTAACGAGTGGAAAGTGATGTTTCCCTATTATATTGTTGGCTTTGGTCCATTTATATCAAATCATGTATACTACAATTTCTCTTACAAGCAGTTTCGTAATTAAAAATATGAAATTTAAAAGATGAAACATATCTCGTGATTTACTTCTTCATTTACCAAATCTTCAGAATAAGAGTAGTGGAGTTCTCAAAATTGTAAGCAATCCTTTTTTAAAAGAAAAAAAATTCTTTATTTGGTCCATGCTTTGACTTGAATGAGTTTTATTCAACTAGGAATAGAGATGAAAATAGGTCGAGCCGGGCTTTAGAAAATTAGGCATAGGCGTGCTATAGAACAACAATTATATCGTGGACCATAGTCTAAAAACGACGCCGTTTCTTAAGTAAAGAAACAGTTGCCGTTACAACTTAACAGAGCCCGTATTTTTCGTGTTAATTACAAAATGAAATTACAGTGTATCTAAAATGAAACTGTCTCACATATTGTTTTTATATTATCAAATGAAATTGTAGTTGTGTTAAAATGAAACTGCAATGTATATAAAATGAAACTGAATAACAGTTTCACATATTTGAGTGTATATTGCTCAATGAAACTGTAGGTATATCAAAATGATACTGTAGTTGTATTGTAATGAAACTATAGTGTATATAAAATGAAACTGAATAATCGTTTCACATATTTGAGTGTATAATGTCGAATGAAACTGTAGTTATATCGAAATGAAACTGTAGTTGTGTTGAATGAAAGTGCAATGTATATTGTCCAATGAAACTGTAGTTATATCGAAATGATACTGTAGTTATGTTGAAATGAAACTATAGTGTATATAAAATGAAATTAAATAACAGTTTCACATATTTGAGTGTATAATGTCGAATGAAACTGTAGTTGTTTTGAAATGAAAATGCAGTGTATATAAAATGAAACTGAATATGTTATACAAACGGATATACTTTATGCGGAACGGCGAGGAATGGATGCCGTTTCTTTTCATTAAAAGAAATGGCGCCGTTTTGGAACATGGTCCACAATGCTTTGTGGACCGCAGTCCAAGGTATAATTTGCCGCTATAGAAATTTAAGGCCTGAGCTTGGGCTTGGGCCTTACTTTTTTAGGCTCAAGCATGAGCCCACAATTTTCCTAGCTTGGCCTGAAGCTTATTTAAAAGTCTTTTTTGTTTTAAAGTCTATTTAATATGTAGGTAATTAAAAATTTAAAATATATATATATATATATATATATATATATATATATATATATATATATATATATATATATATACCTAATACTCCTTGTGCCTTACAAAAAAATTTGTGACAGTATTGATCGAGAACGAAGATTTACGAATTTACCTGGATAACGGTCAGGAATCACAGCCTCGTACTCGTATAGGAGAAAGTGATATCAGAGAGACAGATTTACAAAAGTAGTATTTAGAATTGGGGATTTTTTGTGGGGATGTGGATTTGATAATTGATATATATATACTTAGGGTAATATTGTAAATATTATAAAAATATATTAGGAATAAAATGTAATATATAATAATTTAATATTATGTGTGTGTGTGTAAACATGCAAAGCCTGGAAGCTTGAAGGTCAGACCTTGTATATATAAAAATATGGACCTATTAGCTAAATAAGCTTTAAAATATGTATAAACCTAGCCTTTTTACTAAATAGGCTATGTCAGACCAGGCCCAAGCTAGGGTCTGACCTATTTTCATTATTAACTAGGAATATAATTCCTTTACCACGATTTGAGAATTTGTATATATCAAGAATGAATCACAATCTACCACATCCAATATTGATTGAATCTTTTTTTTTTTTGTTTTTTTTTTTTGTAAATAATGATAATTTATAAATTATTGTAATTACTTTGTATTTAATTACAAAATCTTTTTCTAATTTTGGATAAAGTGAAGAGGAGACCCCGAATAGAAAACAAGAAAGACAAAACTACTTGTTGCAGGGCACACATCGTGCTATGGAACACTGTGCACTTCCTCATGCAGAAACTTCATCACTAGAGTAATGTAATTCTCTAATACGTACATGTCACGACCATTGCCCATCATCAATTCATCATCTTGGTATGAAAGTCCGCTACTTTGTTATGTTCCCTATCGATATGAGTCAACTTCACCTCCCACTACCATTCTAGCCCCCTCATACACATTGCTAACAAGTTACCAATGGGCCTCCTTTCAAAAAAAAAAAAAAAAAAAAAAAAAAAAAAAAAAAAAAACAAAGTTACCAATGGGCCTCTTCCTTTCATCCTTCACCAAAAGCTACTTGATAGTCTGTTAGTTTCAAAGGGTTAGGGAACGAATCTAGGGGGGGGGGGGGGGGGGGGGGGAATAGATTCATTAGATTTTGAAAAATCTTTACGAATAACTAAGTGTAAAACTTAACCACTCGCTCAAAGTTTATATGCACAGCGGAAATAAGTTAACCCCTTTTAAGAAATATTTGCATGGTTAAGTTTGTTATGGCCTTGAAGTTGAGATGGTTAAGTTTGTTATGTCATTCCCAACTGAAGTCATTAGTGCTTCTAGCTACTAGGCATACATTCGTCTTTGCCGATTCCCATGCGACTACATACATATTCTTTTGCCTCCTTGCTGAAAGAATTGTTTCTCCATTATCTGATCTTTTTTTATTATATTGCAGTTGTGTTTGGAAAATTCAACCTTGTAGCCCTTGTCGCAAAACTGACCCGTGATGTGTAGATTAAACTTCAGCCCTTCTAGTATGAGACATCACGAATCGTCAGTCCATTCATTTAGACATCACAACGCCTCTGGTTTGTCTACTCGATTGGCCACCAAAAATCACCTTTGGACCATTGAGTTCTTGGTAGTTGCTCATATTTGATTTGTCTCCAGTCATATGCCTCGAGCAACTGCTATCTACGTACCAAATGGTCCCACTAACCTACAATCAAAGATTAATTAATTTTAGGTACCCATACCTTCTTGGGTCCTTCCGGGTTAGCGGTGAGCTTAGGCATTTACATGAACCTAGAGCTCGTTAAGCCCATCCTTGATTCTCTATAGCCATTAAAGACTTGACAATCAAAGGGGATGCTTTGAAATTTTTGGGGCTTTTTAGGTGCATATTGTTTTTGAAAGTAGGGTCTAGGCATGTTGCTATGCACCCTAGAATACGTTTGCTTATGTCTATGAACCCTTTCGAATTGCGCTTTTGACATAAGTTCAGGAATCATAAACCAGTCCTCATCGAAAGGGAAAAGTCTTCTGGCACCTCTCATTGACCTTCTAGATGGTCTCTGAAGTTTCGTGAACCCGTCTCGGCTTTCCCTTTGATTGACCATTGCATCGATTCTTTGAATGGTTACGCATCGGGTTGTTATTGGGTTTACCCTTCGATTGGTTATTCCTTCTTGGTTGACCATTCGTGGGATGACCATTCGGCTTTCCACCACTCGGTCTATACCGATTTGTGTATTGAACACTCCTTGATGTGAATCATGGTGCAAGCTTTATCGTTGGCAGCCATTGAGTTTCGCAGCAGCAAGCCGAGCTCCTCACGCAGTTCTTGGATGATGGGTTGATTGGATGTTTGTGGAAAGTTTATGAAGGTTTACGAGGATTTCTTTTCGGTTGATTTTATATATGGCCTCGGCCACACCTGGTTGATGGTGATAAGAGGGAGATTTAGACGCCACAAAGGGAAAACCTTTGATAAGTCAAAAGAACCTTGAAAAACTCATGGAGGAGAGTACTGTTGTTGCCAAATTAATTCAACATCAATCTATTTTTCCCTAGAAGTTACATTGCTTTAAACTACTAAACGTTGTGCCAAGATATTAGGCCTAAAAAATTGCAAAAGACTAGGGAAAACTAAGTTGAATAGGAAACAGAAAAAGATTATCAATAGATAATAAGTCTAGACTAAAATAGAGGAGCCCTAAACTGCTAGGACTCTTTATCTAACTTCACGCTCGTGCAGCTCGGACTAACTTCAGTAATCAATCACGACTCAACCTCTATATTAATGTTCATAGAGTCCTCTTTCAGCCCATATAAAGAATGAGATGAGCAATGAGCGGATTGACGCGCACGGGCCTTGAATTATTGGTGCGCCAAATTTCCAGCTACTTAGTAAATTGAAATTCAATGTCTAATTGCAACCTAGCCCCCTTGTTGACATTTGGGGTAACAATTGGTCACAAAAATGAGACATTTTAATCTAATTAGATACCAATTAAATTGACCACACGGTCATCGTGCCCATTCAAATGTCCAACTTCAAAATTGGCTTAGATGAGTGCACTCACAGAATCTTGCAACCTCCTAGCTCTAGCCTGCGTCATAGGACCATCCAAAACATGTAGTGGATCTCTAATCTGGTCACCATTGTTTCCCTCAACATCCCCCCCCCCCCCCCTCCTTAGGAGGATTCGTCCACGTATCTTCAGGATCTGCATGAAAGGATGAAAGATCAGCAACATTAAAAGTAGTGCTAACACCATAATCACTTGGAAGAGCTAATTTGTAAGCATTGTCATTGATTCGAGACACCACTTTGAATGGCCCATCACCCCTTGGTTGCAACTTTGAGTTCCTTTGGGCAGGGAAATGCTCCTTCCTCATATACACCCAAACCCAATCACCTGGTTGGAAGACAACTTGCTTTCGTCCTTTATTAACCCGTGATGCAGTTTGCTCATTCCTTTTAGCGATCCGTCGGCTAACTTGCTCATAAATGGACTGGACCCATTACCTTTTTTGCTCTATCTACATTGCAATAATCTTGAACTGCAAAAGGTGTTAGATCAAAAGGATTAATTGGGTTAAACCCATACACCATTTCAAGGGGTGAAAAACCTGTAGTGTTATGCATATGTCTGTTGTATGCAAATTCAACATATGGAATGCTTTCCTCGTAAGATTTTAAATTCTTCTTAACATATGCCCTAAGTAAAGCCCCCAAAGTCTGGTTCATTGCCTCTGTTTGACCATCCGTTTGAGGATAACAAGAGGTAGAAAATAATAGTTTAGTTCTCAATTTATCCATAAAGTTTTTCAAAAGTAGCCTAAAAATTTAATATCATAGTCCAACAATATAGTCTTTGGCATTCCATGTAGCCGAACCACCTGTTCTTGAATCTCTTTAGTTTCTTCCTGGCTACAGTAGTAAGCTGGTCTGTTTAGCAATGATGCCCCTGGTACCAAGTCAATTTGGTGCTCTATGCCCCTCACGGGTGGTAATCCCTCAAGCATCACTCTAGGGAAAATATCTACATACTCTTGCAACAAAGAAGAAACGGCCTCGGGCAAATGCTCGAGATTTGTTATTTCGGCACTATGCCCTTTAAAAAGCATTAAATAAATAGGTCTTCCCACTCTAATGACTTTTTCCACTACTCTTTTTTTACAAAAGAAATTTTGTTTTTCTTTTTTCTTTTCACTCATTTCTTTTGCACTAAAATTTTCCTTTTTCTCACTTTTTTTCCTCTCTTCTTTTTCTTTCTTAATTTCTTTCTTTTAGACCTCATAAATTTGTTGCGGTGTCATCGGAGTAAGAGTGATTTTCCTGCCGCGGTGTTCAAAGGAGTATCTATTGTAGAAACCATCATGCAAGACTTTTCTATCATACTGCCAAGGCCTCCCTATTAGCAAATGTGCAGCCTGCACAGGAACAACATCACATAAGATCTCATCTTCATACTTCCCCATCTTGATTGGAACCAACACTTGTTGATGGACTTTGATGTCATATGTCTTACTCAACCATTGCAATTTGAATGCGGTAATGGATGTTTTTGTAAATTTAATCCCAATTTGGTAACCAATTCAACACTTGTTACGTTTGCACAGCTTTCAACATCAATGATTAAGTTGCAAACCTTTCCATCAACAAAGCACTTGGAATGGAAGATATTCTCACGCCGCTCCTCTTCACCCTTGGCCTGAATGTTAAGTAATCTCCTTACCATCAAAGTTTCTCCATCTACCGGCCCCACGTATCCCTCATCGCTTTCTGATTTGGACTCCTAGCCTTTTCACTAGCAGATTCTAATTCTATATTGTCTCTAGGATCACTCTTTTCATGCTCTGAATCAGTCACAATTATCCCTTTCTTGACCATCATATTGAACTTGTTTGGACACTCCTTAGCAATATGTCCTCTTCCCTGACATTTAGAACACTTAATTGTACTTGGTTTTGTAACTTTTTCTTTACGTTTATCTCTTTGCTCTCGGGACTCCTTTGGCTTACTAGATTCAGCTTTAACATCCTCTTTGTTTCTATCATTATGTCGCCATGAAAAACTTGATTGAGACTGAATTCTCCTCCTCTTAAGTATTTGTTCCATCTTGATGGCCAACTGGACCAACTCCTCATAATCCACATAGTGTTGCTTGTCAACCTCGTCTTTGATCTCCCAATTCAGTCCTATGTGAAAACGTGCCATGGATTGCTCTGAATTCTCATATATGTTAAGTCTAGTCATGAGCTTATCCATCTCTTGAACGTACTTGGGTACACTAAGTGATCCTTGTACCAACCCCTCAAGCTGTTGGTACACTATGTTTGCATGTTTGATGTATTAATTACCAACTGAAACTACAGTGTATCTAAAATGTCACTGCCTCACGTATTATTTTTATATTATCAAGTGAAACTGCAATTGAAATGAAATGAAATTGTAGTTGTGTTGAAATGAAACTGCAGTGTATACAAAATGAAACTGAATAACAATTTCACATATTTGAGTGTATATTACCCAACGAAACTGTAGTTATATCAAAATGATACTGTAGTTCTGTTGAAATGAAACTGCAGTGTATATAAAATGAAACTGAATAACATTTCACATATTTGAGTATTTATTGTGTAATAAAACTGTAGTTATATCGAAATGATCATGTAGTTGTGTTTTAATGAAACTATAGTGTATATAAAACAAAATTAAATAACATTTTCACATATTTGAGTGTATAAATATCAAATGAAAATGTAGTTATAACGAAATGAAATTGTAGTTGTGTTGAACTAAAACTGCAGTGTATACAAAATGAAACTGAATAACAGAGTTACTTTTTGCGGAATAGCGCGGAACCGCACAAAACAGGTACCATTTCTTTTCATTAAACATAACGACATTGTTTTGAAACTCGGTGCATAATCGATTATGCACCGCGGTGCACGATATAATTTGCCTTTATTCTCGCTTTAGACTAAATACAATCGTTATACCCTACATCACGGTGCGCGTAGCACTGTGCGCCGCGCGCCTCCCAAAACGACGTCGTTTTGGGAGGCGCGGTAGGAAGTTGCTGTGATTATGTATATTTGTTCACACAATTATGTATATTTGTTCATACAATTATGTATATTTGGTTATACAGTTATGTACATTTTTTATACAATTATGTACATTCTTTTTATACAATTATGTACATCCGAATCAGAAAATTTATGTGTATTATGTTAAGAGTTGATGTGTATTATGTTAAAAGTTTATGTTTATTATGTATTATGTTAGATTATGTGTATTATCTTTTAAAAAGAGTATGTATATTTTGTTATATAATTATGTACATTCATGTATACAATTATGTGTATTCTAGTATAACATTATGTACATTTTTGAACGTGGGATTTTTTTAAAGAAAAATTAACTGCCATACACTGGGGCGGAAAGTTTCAAAAAAAAAAAAAAAAAAAAAAAACGACGTCGTTTTACATCTGGGCGCATAGTGCAACGCGCGCCATGGTGTAGGATATAAATTGCCGACTAAATTGGGACTTCATAAACCTGCTCATGCGAACACTTATTCTCCAAACTTCAGTTGATCTTAATGAGCCCACTCTGAGGCTCTATACTCTTAAGCCTAGCCCAACTGTAATCGGGTTTCTTTGAAAATAGATTGTAAAATAAATAAAAAGAAAGCCCAATTTATTGGCCTCTTCACCTCGTACAAATTATAGGCAAATTATGTTGTGCATCCGTATGCACCATGCATGGTGCATACGGATGCAAAAACGACGTCGTTTTAATAAAACGTGCGTCTCTCCTTAATAAAAAAAATCAGGTTTGATTCCCAGCAACAACATATGAACTAAAATTTCATAATCGATAAACTATAATTCCATAATCGATGAACTATAATTTCATAATCTAATCTATGAACTAAAAATTCCAGAATGAATGAATTAAAATTCCATAATCTATAAACTAAAATTTCAGAATTGATGAACTACAATTCCATAATCGATGAACTATAATTCCATAATCAATGAACTATAATTCCATAATCTATGAACTAAAATTTCAGAATGAATGAATAATATAATGTTGTTGCTGGGAATCGAACCTGAATCTTTTTAAAGAGGAAACGCGCGTTTTTTAATAAAACGACGTCGTTTTGGCATCCGTATGCACCATGCATGGTGCATACGGATGCACAGCATAACGATTGCAAATTATACCATGGACTGCTAGGGTTCACCTTACATTGTCAACTTTGGTTCTAAATGACATTCATGGCAAATTTTATTGCGGACCATGATGCATGTAGTAATGTGGTCCATGAAATAAGTACGGAATATCATTTTAATTACATTTCAGTTTCATTTGACGATATTGCTCTGTCTTTTAGTTTTATTTTTCACACACACTAGTTTCATTATACCAATACCAAAGTATTATTTTAATTCTACCACAATTTCAATTCATTTGCCAATACATTATTGCATGAGCTCTATTTTATTGTTTCATTTTTTCCTCACACACTAGTTTAATTATAGTAATATTAAAGTATTATTTTAATTACACTCTAGGTTCATTTGACAATATATGTTATTATATGACTCTGAATTTTAGTTTCTTTTTTCATGCACACTAGTTTCATTATAACAACACTAAAGTATCATTTTAATTATACTACAGTTTCATTTGACAATATACATTGTTGAATATTTTTTAGTTTCATTTTCCACACACACTAGTTTCATTATTGCAATACTGGAGTATCATTTTAATTATACTACAATTTCATTTGACAATCATGATCCACCAAGCACTTTGGACTACCACTATATAACAACTGGACATTCATATTATGTGATGTAGTAAACTAATTATGTACATGTAAATAAATTCAAAATATATAATATGTTAACTACATTCACATAATGTGTTAACTGCAGGTACATAATATGTTAACTACAGAAACCTAATGTGTTACTCTAAAAATTATATGTCTGCAGTTAACAAATTATATATTGGAGTTAACAATTTATGTACATGTAAACAAATTGAAAGTACATAACGTGGTAATTACAAACACATAACATGATAATTACAGACACATAAATTGTTAACTCCATATATAAAATATTAAAATATGTTAACGGTAGGCACATAAGATGTTGGTTATCACGTCATGTGTCTGCAATTAACCTATTATGTACCTTCATAACAATTTATGTGTTTGTAGTTATATTGTTATGTGCCTGTAATTACCATGTGCCTTTAATTTGTTTACATGTATAGAAATATTTAACTGTAGATAAAGAATGTGTCAATTACATGTACAGAATTGAAAGTTATTTTTGGATCAAAATTCACAATGCAAGGTAGACCTTGGTCCATGGTATAATTTGTCAAACCCAATCATGCTAGTAAGAATATAATAAGAAAGCTCTCAAAATGAGCGGCTCAACTGGTTACCGTCTTGAAGAGGTAAAATTTATCACAAGAGATTAAGATTGAGTTTCACTGACATTAATTTGGGATGGACAATTTCACCTCTTGTCACAAGAATTAAGTAAGGTTGAGAGTTTGATCTTTAGGTTTTGGGAATAGAACAATCTTAAATCTCCAGGCGGACCAGGTCAGCTGTCTCACCTAAAAAATGTGTTTACAATTTAGCGAGGGATACTCTGGGTATACCCAAAAAGAAAGGTAGGAGAAAATGAATAGTTGGGTTCTCCCTCCTTTAGTGTTCAGATACAGCATAGACTAGAGAAATGCAAGAAAAAGGGGAAAAGAAACAAAACAAATAAATTGGAAGGAATATGAGAACAGGTCTCCCATGGCGTAAGACCAGAATAAGTAATTGAAGATCACTAAGACATGCCCAGAAAACCCTGTGGAAGAAACCAATAATCACATGTCACAGGCTAACTTCTCAAACGTTTTCAACACAAAAACTTGGAATGAAGATTCTTATCGAGTGCATGGGGACACGTGACTCCATCTTCAACTATAAATAAGTTGCAGATTTCTCTGAAAATTTATGCAGACAAGAATCAGAAAATGGTGGCCAAGAAACCCCCAAGAAAACGAGGCAATCGCATCGCCGAGAAAGTCCACAAAATTCAGGGGACCGGTCTCCGGCGGCCCCTGTTCAATGACCGAAGAGCTCTCCCCCCGCCGCTCTCCCCGGACACAAAAACCACCCTCCCCCCGCCGCTCTCCCCAGACACAAAAACCATCTTTCTTGATTTAGACGAAACACTCATCTATTCCCGGAAAGTCCCTTCACCGGCAGGGTACGACTTCGTCGTTAAGGCGCCGTTGCGCGGGAGACTCGGCGACGTCGACGTCTTGGTGTCGAAGCGGCCACTCGTGGATGAATTCCTGGAATCCCTGAGCAAGAAGAAATACGAGATTGTGGTGTTCACGGCGGCGCCAAAGGCGTATGCGTCTCCGATTCTGGACAAGCTGGACAGAAAAGGATTGATTTCGCACAGATTATACAGGGATTCTTGCCGGAAAGTGGACGGCGAGGAACTTGTGAAGGACTTATCGGGGTTGGGGCGTGATATGAAGAGGGTTGTGATCGTCGACGACAACCCAACTAGGTATTCTCTCCAGCCGGAAAATGCAATTCCGATCTCCTCCTTTAGTAATGATGTGGATGACTGGGAGCTAAAGAGGTTGATTGAGTTCTTTGATGCCTGTGATGGAGTTGAAGATATGAGAGTCGCTGTTAAGGATTTTCTGTCAAAACAGGTACTATTATATGCCTTCTTCCCCCTCCTTTCTTTTTTCAAAATTTCATATTTAGATTTGCTTATTCTTTGTTTTCTACTTGTGTACTTCCATCTATCTATGGAGTATTACTATAATTAAATCTTATTAAACAAATAGAAAATATAAAATAAGACAAAGAAACTACTTTTTTAACCATATGCTGGTGTGCACGTACAAAGGATCTGTCCACTTTGGATATAATTTCTACATTGTAGCTGTTAAATTTTGAACCATGGTCTACATTGTAGTTGTTAAATTTTGAACCATGGTCTCTTCTCTTGAATACTACCTACTAAACCAGTGAACTAAGTTCGTACAAACAATCTTGGTCTCTTCTCTCGAATACTACCTACTAAACCAGTGAACTAAGTTCGTACAAACAATCTTTTTATTACAAAGGAAGAGAGACACCCACATATACACAACATTCGCCTACACCGAGGCTGGAACACTAGACCTCCCACATAAGGATCAAATTGGATACCATCGGTGTTTTAGAAAATTATTATCAGTCAAAGTCTAACTTATTTGACCAGTAGTTTTTATCACTTCAGTTACCAACTTCTAAACTTGTTCAATTTTATCTCAATTATATGCATTTTATTTAAAATAGTCCTTTGTCTAAATAAAAATAGTCTTAATTAAGACCATTTTAGTTAACAATTACATAATTGAAGATAAAATTGAATAAGTTTAAAAGTGGAGGATCAAAGTAGTGAAATTTTAATAGTCGAGAGACCAAATCAAGGATTAACTCTTAAATGAGGACTACTTTTAGGATGATGATTAGAATGATGGATGAATCACTATCCAAACGGAGCCTAAATTCCCTTGTGATTGAACAGTAGTAACTGTAACCTAATATTTGTCCGCTTCCGTGGAACCCTTTTAAACCGTAACCCCTTCAGCCTCCCCAAAACCCTAGCTGCTACTCCGCAGAAACTCGAACTCTTAGAAGCGATGGTACTCTCTCTCTCTCTCTCTCTCTCTCTAGATTCACAAGTGATTTAGGCTCTTGATGTTCTTAATTCTCTATCTTCTGCTTCATAATTATGAATTGCATCGCACAGTTAATGTACTTTTTCACACAATTATTATGTATCTATAGGCTCAAGAAGCTGTGAACCCCAAAGCATACCCGCTCGCTGATGCGCAGCTCACCACAACTATAATGGACTTGGTTCAACAAGCTGCTAACTATAAGCAGCTTAAGAAGGGTGCTAATGAAGGTTATTTTTAATTTTTATTTGAACTTTTATGTTTGCTATTTGGTTTATGATTTTTACACAATTTTTGTATTAATGAAAATTAATAAACGCATGGTTTGCTTCTGTTTCAGCTACTAAGACATTGAACAGAGGCATTTCTGAGTTTATTGTCATGGCTGCCGACACAGAACCGCTGGAAATCCTTCTTCATCTGCCACTTCTAGCAGAAGATAAGGTATTGTGCAATCTTGCTTCACAGCTATTCTTTAGCATTATGTTTCTTTAATACATCCATATTCGATCTACCCCCTTGAGCTCTGTTTTAAGATGTTTAAAATAGAAAAAAAATAAAGATGTGAAATGATTTACACTTGAATGCTTGCCTTGATTGATATTGCCCTTCTGAAATCTAAATTTATAGAGTATTCTTGCCCTTTTTAACTCACTAAACAACTCATTGATAAAGGGTAATGGATACATAGATGAATGGCTCTCTGAAATCCCCAAGTTGATGAAACTTGGCCTGATAAATCTTGTACCAAACAATTTTAAGTGATCAAGTATAAGTGGAATAAGGTTTTGTTAGATAATAGATATGAAATATATTGAGTTCGTATACAATAAAAGAGATTTTACTTCAAATGTTTCAATATTTTTACATTATTTGTTTCAGTGAAAAGAATTTTCAAATTACTTTTAATTAATAGGGGACACAGTATTGGGTTTTATGACAATTTATTTGAGATTTGTTTTACTGCCTACTATCTAATCTCTTCCAACTTATTGCACTTTGATGCTAAGTTTAAATGAAATCTGTTATGATGCTAGTATTTCTTAAAAAGTAAATTCGTGATATCTCTGTTCATAGTAGACGCAAAAGCATCTTTTTTTGAACGGTACTTTACATCTTAAACCTGAACCAAATTATTGCTCCGTAGTATCTATGCATTTGAGCTGTCAATCTGTAATACATCATGCACTGGGTTGTATCCTGCAATTTTATGATGTAAATTATTTATCAGACAGAGCCTTGATGTATATTCTCTGATTGTTCTGCATCATTAGCTGATTGGTGATTTGTCAATTGCATTTACAACTTTTCCTTTTCTGGAAGTTGCCTGTTTGTACACTCTACCAAGTTTTTGCTACACTATTGTGCTACATTGTTCCAACATGTGGCAAAGGGATCTTATCAAAATTGGCTGACATTTGATTATCAATTGTTCCTGTTGTACTTTCAGAATGTTCCGTACGTTTTTGTTCCTTCGAAACAAGCTCTTGGGCGAGCATGTGGTGTTACCAGACCTGTGATTGCTTGTTCAGTGACTAGCAACGAAGGGAGCCAATTGAAATCTCAAATTACACAACTGAAGGTAAGTCTATTTTTATTTACTCCTTTAAAAAAATACGCTTAAAAATACTACTTAACATTCGTCATTTATGATCACATATTGAAACCCGTCTTTTTCGTTACTGGTGTAGGATGCCATTGAGAAGCTCCTGATCTAAATGCGGAGAACAAATTCAGCATGATGGGCCTCAGGAACCATATTCCAGATTCAGTCTGAGGCTTGGACTGACCTAGTTACCCAGTGTGACTGGGGACCATTTTCTGTTTGTTTGATTACAAATTTCAAGTTTAAACCAAACTTATGTTCATCTGAATTACTTTTTGTATTGGAGGCTTAAGGAGGATATTCAAAATCTATGAATGCATTGTGTAATAGCTAAGGTGTCAATTAGTTAACTTTGTTACTTAGTTAATGTGTTCAAGGTGTTAAAATTGAGTTTTTTTTTTTTTTTTTTTTTTTTTTTTTTTTTTTTTTTTTTTTTCCTTTTCTCCTTTTCTGTAACATGCAAAAAATGATTTTTTTTTCTTTTTTTTTTTTTTGTAACAAATCCTTTCACATATTTGCTGAGGGAGGGATCTTAATACTCTTCCAATAACAAGTCTTATTACCTAAATTGGCTCTTATGGTGGATTTATCAGTTTACAAGAACAGATTAATTCGGTTAGTTTTAAATAAAAAATTAACTGAAATTCAATTAACTAAAATATAAACCTATTATTTTGCTCCAAAATGACATAATTATGTAAATATTGCAATTAATATATTATGTACATTTAGTTTATTTATAGGGACATATAAAAATATATAAACCTATTATTTTTATTTAATTATAATTATTATTATTATTCACCTGAATCCTCCCATTACTTACACTATAACATAAATGAACTTCAAGACAACAATTTCTTTTTGAAAGAAACCTAATGTTGTATAATTGCTAAATGCATTATGAATTATCATAGTAAAAACACTCTTAAGCCCTCACTCTAGCAATCATTTTTCTAAAGCCTTGGTTATGTACTTCCCTTTATGTGAAGTAACATTGACAAAGGACTTTTTATTTTTAATTATCTTTCTATAGGTTCCACTACTGGTCTATGAAATTTGTAATTATGCACATATAATTAATCCTCTATACAAAAGTTCATGTATCAATTGTAATACTAACTCTTTTGAGTGCTAGACCAAAAAAACTTCTTTAAATTCATCCTATCATCATAATAAATTTGGTAGATGTTCCTACTAACATTCTATTTAGTTGGGATTTTAAATCTAGGACATGTAACAACAACAAACATAATAGTCATCTGACCCGACCTTTACAAATCTAAAGGGCAGCTCATCAATTATGATCATTTTTGTAAAGATCATCCTAATAGCATCTTGATAAAAAAAAAAAAAAAAAAAAAAAAAAAAAAAAAAAAAAAAAAAACCATGTACCTAACACCCTTTCATTACTCTCACTTACAACAAAATTAGGCATATGTTCGAAGGTTAGAAGTGACTATCTAGTATCCTTAGAATGTGGAATTTTAAAGCAATTTAACATGTGATTTCTTAAAGAAGTGTCATGTTCATTAGACTAACGGACAAATATTTGTGCGCAATATACACCATTTCATTTAATGAGACCATACCATCATTGTTTTTTATTTTCTCAAAGTGATCCCATACGTACTTTTGATTCAGTTTCAAAATCTTTCATTTTCTTTGCAAGAACAACTGGATGTAGAGGCATAGACTGTTGAGATTTATTTCTCGCTACATCTTGGACTTCCACCTCATGTTCCTCACTTGACAATGGAGGAGGTTGGCTTCTAGGTACACTAATACTTTCCATCTATAAAGATATGCATTAGTATATTTAGTAGGAAAAATATGAATATAAAATAAAAAAAAAAATCAAAAAGAGGGTTTCCAATTTCAAATTAACAAAGATTGAACATATGATTTCCACCAATAGGGCAAATTATAACATAAAATCAAAATTAAAAAAATTACACAAATTACAACAAAAACTCAAAAAGTTTTAGAATGACTGAATTAGGGCTATATATATATATATATATATATATATATATATATATATATATATATAACTTCCACCATTCAAAATTTAATAAACTTAGAATATAAAATCAGAACTAGAGCATATACCAAATTCCAATTAAAAATTTAAGAAATCAAAACTAAGATTTTCAAAAAAGTGTAATTGACACATATAGTGAAGCACATAGCTTCAACCATCACAAACAAATAAAACTTACAATTAATCAAAGTAGAATAGTAGAACATAAAATCAAAACTAGAGCATACAATGTAACACACCAAAGAGTAAGACTATAAGTTAGTTAGAGACAGAATTGAAGGTATGATATGATCTAGGACTTGAAGTTGAGAGAATTAGAGAAGTTGAGAGGAGAGAACACGAGAATAGAGACTATAGAGTAGAGAGGAACACAATGGCGTGAAGAAATGAGAAAAATGGTCTAGGGTTAGAGGGAGAAGCTTATTAATGCACACACCCAAAACGACTCCATAAGTATATGATATATACACAAGTATCTTACATTAGATATTCAGACAAATCGGGACAAAAAAATAATGTCTCTAACTCGATTAAGGAAATCCGCATTATGCTCATATCGGATTGGTTCTCCACATTGTGGATTCAAATATCCACATCAAATGGAAAATCACATTTAAGGTTAGACGAAATATTTGGGTGGATTGGGTTTTGCCCACTCCTAACAATAATAGGTTAGCATGAGCTAATTACATTTTTTATCGGGTTCAAGGATCTATTTAATTTATTGTTTTTTTAAAAGTTTGATACTCTAATTGCACTTTTAGGATGGTCTAAGGGCATATTTGGTCCATATATACTCTTTGATGAAATTTTTATTAATTTAGTACAAATTAAAATTTCAAACCTAAATAAAAAATTTCTAAAATTCTAAATCAATGACTAAACCAAAATTGATTTTGTTAATATATTTAGTGAATTAATTTTTGATTTGAATATCTTTTCATTGTCGTGCACAATTGTTTGTAAATAGAGAGAAAAAATCGTAATTTGCAGTTCTAAACCTTAAAAATATAATCTTCGATAACATGTGGATGAATCAAAATCATCAGAACTATCACTTAAAAAAATAGATGATCAATAATACTTACATTAATAATTAAGATACTAAAATCCTAATTAAAAAAAAAAAAAAAAAAAAAAAAAAAAAACAAAAACAAAGAAGCTATTTTTCCTTATAAATCATAGCCATCCACCTACCTGTTGGTCCTTGACCAATGTGTGTCTGGTGCTATGTTAATGAATCAAATTTATTGTTCTGAGTAGGTGCATAATTAAAAATCAAAACTCACACCTCAATTGGAGTTCATGTCGGTTTCCTTAGCAACTTCCTAGCCTTCTTCAAAATTCCTATGTATGGGCTGTGTTGAGCAGGACTGCCGCATGTGCACCCTACCAACTAATACATATAATGTCTGATGGATCTCACCGCTTCACTATGCTTACTTCGTTTACTTCTCAGTGGTTCTTTGGTTATTGGTTGTCATATCATACTTAAAACCAATTGGTGATAAATACGACATTAACTATTTAATCACATCTCTCCATAGTAAGTCACAATATCATATCTCGAATCAGGGTCTGAACTCGGCTGACCTGACCGATGCCCAACAATGCCAGCAAATATGTGTGTTTAAAATGCTACAATTCGTCTCTGTAATGATGCATATGCATTCGCAGTACGTCTCTCAAGAGAGAGACAGGGAAGTCGTCATGTTATTAATGGAGATTCTTATTGTCTCTACAATCACAAGCCATCTGCCTTTTTAAAAATCAATAAATTATTGGTCATGCTGCAGAGTTGCTTGTTTAAGAATATTAGAATTGGTGTTATGTTTCGATTTCATTAAACACTTTTCCTAAGTGAAATTACAAGCTAATATGACCGTGACATTACATTGTTGTAAATAAATGTAATCAGGAAGTTAAATTCCCTAACTTAGAATAAAATAAATTTTATCTTCCTAAATAAATTGTTAAGGTAAAAAATTGCATTAATATTCTAAAAGGGAGAATCAACATTTTGATCTCTCAATTGTTTTCAATTGTCAATTTGTAGTACATAGTTTTCAATTTCAATCAATTTGATCATCGAATTGTTTAAAATTTCATCAATTAAACCCTTTCAAGAACTAAATTGACGAAATTTTAAAAATATAGAAATCACCATTTTGGTCCCCGAAAGTGTTTAATTGACGAAATTTTAAACAATTCGATGATCAAATTGGTTGAAATTGAAATCTATGGACTACATTGACAATTGAAAAATAATTGAGGGACTAATATGGTGATTAACTTTATTCTAAAAAGTTCGCATTTGAATACTCAGAAGACTCAAGTTCAAATGAGATATTTCAAGATTTTTTGAAGAGGTTGAAAGACTCGGCGTGAGACTTCTCGTTGAATGCTGTAGTAGCTTGAGCTTGAGCTTGAGCTTGCAATCTTTAGCGTTAGCTCTCTCTTCACTGACCTTTAGTTGATTTTTTTTTAAATTTTTTTTTTTGCACTTAGTCTTTCTTGATCTCAATATTGCCAGCACCTCATTCAGATTTGAATGGGGGTATTTATAGATAAGTTTAAAAATTTGTCTGTTAGAGGGAAACAAATTTCAAATGTCTCTTAACCATTGCGCAATGACCAATCGGTAAAATGATAGGTTGGAAATCATATCAAAAGCAACCTATCATTTTTACCTTTGCACATAGCTTTTTTCTCTTCACCTTTTGTCTATGCCTTTTTTAGAAATCAATCTTGGGATGTGTACCTCAAACATCTTTCTCCTAGGTAACATTCTTCTTGCAACTTCGCATTTTGAGGTTGTTCACTATTCACTTAGAGAATGTTCGAATACTGGATTACGAGAGGTTAGCTTTTACTCTTTGGAAGTTAGCCTTTCATACTATACCTCAGCAACCTTTCGGATTGACTTTCCTTAGTCAATCCTTGCTCTTTGGAAATTAACTTCTTACTTAAGTTAACTCTCATGCCCCCTTACTATCCGGCTAAGGTTGACCCTTCCACTTTTTAGTCAAATAACCTTCCGGTCTCGAACTCTTTGAGTTTTGTGTTATACTCCTCATAGCTTGAACTCTTCGTCTTCTACTCCTTGTAGCTTGACTTCTCGAAGATCATTTCTTTAAATTCTCTAGGTTTATTTACTTCTCGAATTAATTTTACTTCATGGATGATTTACTTCCCGCTGGGTAAGGTTTATTCTAAAAGTGACCTTTCAAAGATAGAAGAATATCCTAAGGTTACTTTTCGAATTGGTTTACTTCCGGTTAATTAACTTCCCGGTTGGTAAATTTTATTCTCTAAGTAACCCTTCAGACTCCTATTTCTAAATGATAATTGGGGACTAACAATTCCTAACACACTTTTAGTATCATCCAAATCTAAATTACAATGTTCCTAAAAACTATTGTCACTTATGCAAGTGGTAACCGTCCAAAAGCTACCACAATCCCAATTTTACGTTGCCAAAGTCCTTAATTTACGCTGCCATAAATCATAGGGTAAAGATCATTTCCCCATTTGCTAAAGTCCAATATTTCCTCTAGAAAAACTTCTTGCAACTTATTATCTATTTGTTTCCTTAGTAGAGGCTGTAGAGCTATAGGTGTTAGACTTGAAATATGTGTCCAACAACTCTCTTTATACCTTAGTGAACTCGAGCACTTTCATCGTACAAACTCCTTCTGAGGTTGATTCATCCCTATTTTTTTGAGAGAGCAGTAGTTGAGCCTTTGACAAGTGTTGAATGGAGATAGTTTAAATAAGGACCCTATAAACCCTTCATTCTGATCGTTCAACAATCCTTCATTCTAGTCACTTCCTTCCGACTCTACTCTCTTCCAATTACTTCCTTCCAACTATGCTTCCTTCTGATGAACCAAACTAGTAGAAAAGTCAAGTACTCAAGATCTGACAATGGGGCTGAATATACTAAGAAAGAATTCTAGAAATTCTTTGTAGAACGTGGAATTCAGATGCACTGTACACTGCGTAAGATACCACTACATAATGGTGTTGCTAAGCGGCTTAATAGGACCACTACTGAAGAGCAACGTGTCTTGGCTTAAATATTGGGCTCTCTAAGTGTTTTTGAGAAGAAGAAGTGAACATGACATGTTATTTGATCAATAGATCACCAAAGACATCGCTTGGTGGCAAGGTTCTTGGGAAGGTTTGGTCAAGTAATCTTGTGAGTTTTGATCACTTAAAAGTTTTTTATTGTCTTGGCTATGTTATTGTTCCAAGTGTTGAGAGATCGAAATTAGATCCTAAGTCAAAGAAGTGCATCTTTCTAGGCTTTAAGAAAGGTGTAAAAGGATACAAGTTTTGGGATCCTACAACCAAGAAGGTGGTGATTAGTAGAGATGTAGTGTTTGATGAGTATTCCGTGCTTCAGCCGAAGAAAGGAGATACACAGGTTGATGGTTCAACACAGTAGAAGTGGATATAGATCGATTTCCTTTGAATGAGAGGGTAGATAATCCACCTACGGTGTGACTTAAGAAGTTGCAAATTCCACGTCTACAGTAGGTCCGATTTCAGAGAATTTACAAGATTATTGTTTGACTAGAGATATATCGAGATACACCAATGTCAAACTACCAAATAGGTATGGGTTTGATGGCAGGGTCACTTTTGCACTTCTTGTTACTTATAATGTGATTTAGTTAACTTTCAAGAGGCTATTTGTAGCCGGGAGAAAGATAAATGGATAGTAGGTATGATTGAGGAGATGGAGTCTTTACATCAGAATCATACTTGGAAGCTAGTTCAACTTCCTCAAGGAAAGAAGGCTATAGGGTGCAAGTGGGTCTATAGGAAGAAGCAACTAACCAGTATCAGAAAAAAGAAGGGAAAAGATTCAAGGCTCGGTTAGTTACGAAGGGGTTTTCTCAACAAAACGGGATAGATTATGATGAGATTTTCTCTCCTGTTGTTATACATACTTCTATCAAGTTAGTACAAGCTTTGATAGCTATTTGGAATTTGCATTTGGAGCAGATGGATGTGAAGATTACTTTTCTGCATTGTGGTCTAGATGACCAAATTTTAATGAAGCAACCTGAAGGGTTTGTTAAACCCAAAGGTGGGCATATGGTTTGTAGGCTCAAGAGGCCATTATATGGGCTGAAACAGGATCCACAACAGTGGTACAAGCGGTCCGATTCTTACATGATTCAAATTGGCTACTCACGTTGTGAGTATGATTGTTGTGTTTATGTTAAGAGCCTTGGTGGTGATTCTTTTATTTTTCTATTACTGTATGTGGATGATATGTTGATTACTGCTAAGAGTATGAATGATATTACTGCATTTAAAGCTTTGTTGAGTCAGGAATTTGATATGAAAGACTTGGGAGATGCAAAAAAAAACCTTGGCATGAAAATTTGTAGGGATAGAAGTGCAAAGAAGTTGTAACTAACTCAACAAAGTTATATTGAGAGAGTCATTGATAGGTTTGGCTAATCATTTTAAACTCTAATTTAGTCAGTGTCCCCAAATAGTTAGTGCGATTGAAAATATGGAAAAGCTCTTTATGCCAGTTTAGTTGGCTTTTTTTTTTTTTTTTTTTTTTTTGAAAGGTAAAGAAACTTTATTAATCAAAGAGTATGTGAAAGATAACGAAGAATACAAGGAATAAACAGTTTAGTTGGCTACTTAATGTATGCAATAGTTTGTACTCGACTTGATTTGGCTCATGCTCTTAGCCAAGTTAGTAAGTACATGTCTAAACCTGAGAAGTAGCATTAGGAGGCAGTTAGGTAGATCCTCCGATACTTAAGGGGCACTAGGGGCATGATATTGTATTCGGGAGTCAACAGAGTGAGCACGTACTCATGGGATATGTGGATTCTGATTATGCTAGTGATATGTACAACAAGGTGTACGTCTTTACTCTTGGGGTGGTCCTATTTTTTGGGAGATCATCGGTTTAGTCTATTGTAGCTTTATCTACAACTTATCAAAGAAAAATCCATAGTTGTGAATGAGGCAGTTAAAGAGGCTTTGTGGCTTTCAGATTTGATTAAAGAATTACGCATTCAACAAGGTGGAGTTCAGTTACACTATGTCAGTCATATGACACCTTTTTGGCTAAAATCAAGTATATTATGCCAGGACCAAGCATATTGATGTAAGATTTCATAAGGTTAGGGAGTTGGTTGTTCCTGGTGAGATATTATTGAAGAAATTCATACTAGTGAGAATGCAATAGATCAGACTTGTTAACAAAGGCAGTTACTAGTGATAAGTTCAAACATTGTTTGGACTTATTGGGTGTTTCAAGATGTTAGATGAACATGGTTGTCCCGATCCATTGGTATATGTGAGATATGTCTTTTTCTCCTAAAGGGCATATTCGTCAAGATGGAGATTTGTTAAGTTTGTCTCATATAAAGAATAAAAGTAGAGTGGATTGGGTTAGGCCGCCCATGGTACAGGGGTAGATTCCTACAAATATATTGGTTGTATCTCTAGGTATTGGATCACCATCACAATTAATAAAAGAATAGCTTTACTCCCATAGACGTAAGCACATTGCCGAACCACGTAAATCTTGACTTCTTTACTTTCCGTCATTATTATTGTTTCTTATTCTTGTCTCAACTTTGTTATTTGGAGATAAACATGGAGTATAGCAACGAAGAAAAATGAGTGTTTCGTCATCAAATCTTATGAAGCTGGTTATAGTCAAATACAAGACAACTTAGTGATAAACTCTTGAGAAGACTATTGGTGATCTTGCAGTTGCCTAGAATAACAAGATACTTATTACCAACCAAATTACCCTACCCCAACATTTATTAACTGTTATACATAATATAATATATTATGTATTTTAATTAAAACATTTACTATATATATAAAATAGGCAGGTCAGACCTGCGTGCCAAGCGAGGAGGGGGGGGGGGGGGTTGTGCTTTCAATTGTTATACTATGAACTAGGTAGGGATGATCACAATTTGGTTCAAATTGAACCGTGCATTGTAGAAATCGAACCGAACTCAAAAGGTTACGATTCCAGTTTGATAAAATTGGGAACCCGAACCGGCGATTCCGGTTCATAACTGGACAGTTTCGGTTGCAAACAGAAAAAAAAAATGCTACCAAAGGGGAAGGGAATGACTCTTAAAAAATATAACATAAAGAAGGTAAGAGAACTAGTGAATTTTGATTTTTATTGAAATTTTGATAAGATACATAGGCAATTAAATCTGGGTAAAATTAACTACAAGCTCAAAATTATTTTTATTTTTATTTTTAGTTTAAATATAACCCTTGCTTAAAAATTTCAGAATGTAAAAATTTCAAAAAAAAAAAAAATTGTTGAATTTGGATTATTTTAAAAATTTAAAATATAATTTACGAAAAAAAAAATCGATTTTCATGGTATAATTTGCTGCTTATATCGTGGACCATGGTCTACATAGCATTGTGGACCCTAGATCAAAAATACGTCATTTTAATATTTAAGCTTTAACAGATTCTGTAGTTTTTCGTTTCTCATGTTTCAACACAAATTTTAATTTATTCTAAGTACAAAATCAATACTCTTAAGGTACAAAATTCCATAACACGAGACACAAAAATTTACAACACAAGACACATACACATGTTATATATTTACTTATTCTCAAATTTAATTTATGTAGATAATATATGTCCTATAGGCACATAATTTCATAATACAAGGCATAAATTCATAAAATAAGACACACAATATGTTGTGTGTTACACAACTACTAATCTATTTCAGGTACAGAATCCATATGCTTAAGGAACAGAATTGCATAACATGAGACACAGAAACGCATAACACAAGACACATACACATATTTTATATTTACTTTAATTCAGGTACAAAATCAATATTCTTAAGGTACAAAATTGCATAACATAACACACCAAAATGCATAACACAAGACACAAAAACGCATAGCACAAGACACAATACTGTATTTCAAGTACAGAATCCATACGCTTAAGGTACAAAATTGCATAACATGAGACATAGAAACCATAACACAAGACACATACACATACTTTACAGTTAAAGAAAAAAATAAAATTATAACGTGAATTGAACAACAAATGATCGCTGTCAAAATTAAAATTCAAAACTATATCGTTTAGGACCAGACCTGGTCCACGGTATAACGATTGTAATTTGCTAGGGTACTCTTTGGCGTGCCGCTAAGATGGAAACCCACCCCTTACCTATAGGGGCAAATTATTGTGTGGACCATGGTCCACAAAATGTTATGTGGACCATAACATAAAGTACATTTTTAATATACTAAATGTACATTATGTTTGTACTAAATGTACATTATATAATATAATGTACACTCAGTAAAAAATAATGTACATCCCCTGAATACAATATACATTATTTTTGTGCTAAATGTACATTACTTTTGTATTGAATGTACATTATTTTATAGTATAAAAAATATGGTCCACACAACTTGTATGGACCATGGTCCACACAATAATAATTGACCTATAGGGGTGAGGCGGGTTGGCGCAAATCTATTTTGATGACTCTAGCTAGTTAATCATATGCTATGTACTTTGTTAAAAAAAAAAAAAAAAAAAAAAAAACACTTTTAAAATCTATTTAACGCCTTCCTAGACTCAATCTTACTTTAGGACCAACAATTGTTATTAGAGTGATTCCTGTCATGGATTGTCTGCAAATTCATTTGTCTACAATACACAATGAGCAGGACTAGATTTTAAGTTGGGTAAGTTGAGCTATCGTACAGGGCCCCAAATTTTAGAGTCCCAATATTTTATTTTTATCTAGTTAATTTAAAAATAAAAATTAAAAGTTTTCAATTAATCTTAAAATAATGCTCCATGAAGAAATTGTAAAAATATGTGTTTATTGTATTTTAACTTGGAGGTTTAAGGTTCAAAACTTGTGCACAATATTATTATTATTGTTATAATTGTAATTTATTCTATAATATGTCTTTTGGCTTTTTCTTTGCGCACAGTAACATTCTATCACCTTATTATTATTACTAGTATTTTTACCCGTGCGTTGCACGGAATAGATTTGTTATAATCTTTAAGAATATTTTGATGAATATGCAAATATAAATTATAACAACGAATATTATATAGTGCAATTGATGAAATGGGTTGTATCGATTATGTTTTTTTTGATGTTATCCTTGCTTGAACTCGAGCAAATAATTGCCCAATTATCCGTGCAATGCACGGATAATTTTTTTTATTATATATTTAGATAATAAAATTGTTACTATTTCTTTAATCCTTTCAAAATTTACTAAATATTCATTCAAATACGTGTGAATACGTATCAATGCAGAACACTACTAAAAATTTTTGTATGAGCAAAAACTGACATGGGTGACCATTTCTACATTAGAGAGAAACGGTCTCATCTCCCCGAATATGCTTTTCCTTAGTTGATATCTAATTAGAATAGTATAAATTAGAAAAAATTATGGTATTAGTTTTAAAAATTTTAATTTTAATAGTGCCTCATTTATTTACCTGAATAGGGTCACAAAAATTTAAAAACCAGCCTTGACAACGAGAGTCCGTGATCAAAAATGTACCACTGAAATTAATGAAGGTGAACACTGCGCGCTGCATCTTCGTTCGATGGAGTTCATTTCCTCGGGACTAATCTATACTAGACTCTATTATATGAGTCATGTAGCGTAGAATATATGTAAAGTATTACGGAGTATATTCTAACAATATATTCCTAGTACATATATGAGACAAGAAATCCATTCTGTTTCGTTTTTGTTAAATGATGTTTACCTACTATATAATTGAAAATTAAAGTAACACCGCCAAGATATAATGATTTCACTTTGATGTTTTCTTGGACAGATTTTGCCTTTAATGTTTGCAGATTCGGATACACCCAGCAACATTTTATGATTTTATCTAAGGATCAAAATCTGACGATAGATTTTTTGCTAACACAATAATGCTTTAACACGAGCGTTCTTCAAGCTACCGAACCATGGCATGCTTCCCCAAAACATTGAATCGCTAATCCCAGAGTTCCCACACTCTGACGGGTCCGACAGAGCATTTAAGAGGATGTAAAATATAATAACTCAATGACTCAACAAATATAACTAAATGTCAGTGTGTACAAAGAATCTACCTTGTTTCCAAATTCGAAAGTTGGTCTCTTCTTCCAAATACTGCCTACTGAATCACTGAATCAATGAGCTAAGCTGGCGGGGGCAGAACCACGGCATGCATGCTGTCATTATTTTAGTGGTTGCATTGTATGTAGCATGCACTGTCGTTTTAGAAATGAGTTTTACTACATGTATTTCCAAATTCTACTCCCTCACTTTTACTTCATGATATGACAAACAAAGATGAGATGTTTTCATTATGTAGGTCCCAGGAAAAGTGTCTACATCAAAGATTTGTGAGAGGGGTAGAAGTGAGAGTACATGTAGGGGGTGTTTGGTAAATGGTTGTTAGCTGATTGAGTTAGTGAATTTGACTAGTTGATAACATTAGCTGTTGGTAGAAAAATGTTTGGTGAGTTAGTTGTTAGTTGATAACTGATTACATACAAAATGACTTACTCAAAAAGCTGATCGAAAAAGTTACTTTGAATAGCTTTTTGAATTTTAACGTTTCAGATCAATAAATTGTTACAAAAAACTAATTAATCAAACACTAATATGAATTGTTTAACTAAGTCAAACAGCTAATAATAATTAAATAAGTCAAAATTAATTGATAAATTAAGTATTTTATCAATCAGAACCCTAGTATTTTTCATTTAGAAATAAACATATAGAGTACAAATCACATGTGTCCCTGATTAGGAGCCACTACAGTTGTCTCTGTATTACTGAAATGATGTTTCCCCCGACAATCTCGTCATTTAAATTATAAGGTTTTCTTATTAATTCCAGCAGACACAGTACTACTATACAAAGGGAACCTTCTATCCAACCACATGGCGGTTCTTGAGATTCTCCACACGGGGACTTCTATCTATCTATATATTAACCCTCTAAATCCAGTGCCTTAACAAGCTTCAATTCATTGCGTTGAAAAAAACCCAGAAATTTAAGCATCATATCAATCGAGTCTTAAGTCTTAACTTGCTTGATCTGATCAGAAATGGCGAAGTTCCTCGTTCTGTGCTTGATCTTAACTGATGCATTTCTGCTTCTATCCGTGGCGGATGATGACCGTACTGTTGCTGCAAATTCTCCGGCTTCTAGTCCATCCAACAATGGCGTTTCTGAAGGGCCTTCCAGCCGGAAAATCGGAAAAATAATCTGGGTAGAGAGTACGCGCCACCACAATGACGACGGCTTTGAGGCTCACAAGCAAGAGAGTGCCGCCGCCGGCGGCGAAGATGAGAAGCAACAGCGGCGCCACCGTGGATTCAATAAGTCGATTTATGGCGGCGGAGTGATTCTTGGAGGCTTAGCCACCACTTTCTTGGTGGCTGTTTTCTGTTACATTAGAGCAACGGGAAGAAAAAATGCAAGTGATGACAGTCCAATTTCCAGTCCCAGCGCCTCACCAAGAGTCACAGATTCAGTGTAAAAATTAGAAGAATTAAAAAAAAAAAAAAAAAAATTCAGCAACTTTTTGGTAGATATTAAATCTCAAGACCAGCTGTCACATTCAATGAAGTATTTACAATCCAGTCAGGGATTAGTCACTGTGTTCGGCGATAAATATCATGAGATACCCCAAAAAAATTAATATATTATACAGTCATGTAGAAATAATATAGCCAAATGTATTTTAATTTTGCACCCATATTGTATAAAAAAATCCAATAATACAAACAAATAGTTTTTATTTTGTCATGACATTGTAAGCACATAATCACATATATAAGTGCATGAACAATAAAAACCAGTACTAAATAACCTCTAGCTTAGCCTTTTATGAAGGTTGAGTTGCCTCATTTTCTACCTAATGAGTCGCAGGAAGCCCCAAGAATCAGAGTGTTTCTTTGTTATTTTTCTCTCACTTCTACTTAGTGTTCTATATAGTGTATGAGCTGTATTAACTAAGCAATAAGAAGACTCGAGAAACCTAATACCAATATCTCATTGATTTATATATAGGCAATTGAATATCCTTTAGGTTACTTCTGATTGACCAAACTCTTAGGCTACGTTTGAAAAGCAGAAAAATGAGTCATTTTTTAAAAAATATTTTCTTTCTCGGTGTTTGGCTGCACAACAAAAAAATGTCTTTTTGTATTTAGTTCATTTTTTGAAAAATGAGCAGTAAAATGAACAGAATTGTATACTTCATTTTCCAACTTAAATTGGTCTATTTTGAGAATCAATTTCCTATTCACACATTATTCATTTTGAACATATAATATATTATAAATTTCGCGGGTTTGGGCCGCAAAAAATGATGGCCCGCGAAATAGCAGGCCTAACGAGCCTGGCTCGCTAAGACCCGCAGCTCGTATGTGTATATATATATATATATATATATATATATATATATATAATATTAACTGTTAGCATTGAAAATTTAATAGGCCGTGATGGATATTTAATTATGAAACTTATTACTTTAATTAAGCTAATTGAACTAATATTTATTTAATTGGATTAATTAAATGGCCCATTGAATAATTAATTGGTTTAATTACTTAATTAAATGTAATTAGATGTTGGATTGTTCGGTCCGAAATGATGAAATATTTAATTGAGTTGGACCGGGCTGCTTGGAGTAATTGGGTTGTTAATTAGCGGGTTTGACTTGGTCTTGGCCCATCAAAATTATATGTGGATTATATAATTTTGAGAAATTTGAATATTTGATATTATTTGGAAATTTAATGAATTCATGAACCTGGACGCAATGGTGTCCCGATACATTCCTTAATTTAATTAAAGAAATTAAATTAAATAAGGAATTAAAAGTTGGTTGGAGATTTTCCCTCACCCTCACCACTATAAATAGTGGTTTCATTTTCAAAGAATGGGCTCTGGAAATCTGCATATCGAGGCTCTGCCGAAATGTTGCCAGGATATCGTCTGGAACACGCCCGCAGTTGTACTACGTATACGCGCTGAGGAACACGCCACTTGAACACCGGAAGCCCTTCTTTGAAGATCAAGCTGCATATTAGCCCTTCATTGAGGAATAAGCTACTAACTCCGGAGGCCCTTCAGCAAGGAACTACTCCAGTTCGGCACACTCCCGAACTCGGCATACATCCAGTTCAACATACTCTGAATACGGCATACTTCCAGTTCAACATACTCTGAACTCGGCATACCTCGAATTCAACATACTTTGAACTCGGCACACTTCCAACAAGGAACTACTTCAAGTTCAGCATACCCTGAGCTCGACACACTTTCAATTTGACATATTCCAAATTCGGCACACTTCCGATAGGCATACTTTTAGGAGAGAATCAGAGGACCTCTCATATACAGAGATTGTACCCCTTCTTGATTGATATATACTACTTGTAACCGATACATTGAATTTTGAATATATACAATTCAAGTTTTTCGCGTTTACATATTTTGGTTTTTTGTTTATAAAGTAGAGTCGTTCACAGTTTAGACTCATGCAGGCCAGGAGCGTCTATGATTTGGGCCCACCCATAGACAAAGCGAGATGCATTAGCAGTTTATCCACGTGCTGCATTTTTTGTGGATGAGTCATTCATCATATCTTCATGACTTGTGTTGACACCCCAAGTTTAAGGGTGATAAAGCTTTAGGAATCATCCATTAATTGGACCGATTTTCAAGTCATCTTCACCCTTAAATTTGGGTATGCTAAAATATGTAAACGCGAAAAACTTGAATTGTATATATTCAAAATTCAAAGTATCGGTTACAAGTAGTATATATCAATCAAGAAGGGGTACAATCTCCACCGCGTTTACATATACGACTTGTGTTGACACCCCAAGTTTAAAGGTGACACCCCAACTTGCTTGACGTGCCTTAAATGCAGAGGGGATGTAGTTTCGAAATTAACCGTAGTAGTCCAAGGAGTCCGTATCTGTACATAGCAACTCAATAAATTATTTTGACCGCAAAGGCCCAACAAAACCATATCCAAAAAGCCAAAGTACGTCAACAAGGCCCATTACATCAACTTTCTTTCTTTTTTTAGCCAAATTTTAATCCTAATTTTAGTAAGACTAATCCCCTTTTAGAGCTTGAATTCTGAACCCCTGTACGAAATTTTCCCCGTTCCTATCACGAATTTGCCAGCTGCTCACCACCCAAAAAATTAGCTTTAGAATCTCAACTGGAAATGGAGCCTTTCTAAACCATGCATATATTGCTGATAATACAAATGTAATAGACTGCCCGCAAATTGAATGCAAATGTGATTAACATTATAACTATCAATTTGAGATAGTTTCGGTGTGCTGATGGACCATATCTCCCCAAACAACACTATAAATATGCATTCATTCTTTTGCATCTTCAGCCAGCCATTCACGCTTCTATATCTTCAATCAAACTGAGGGCAGGACTACAGGTAATCCTAATCCTTAACTTTAATTTATGTATGCATGTGTTTTTCCTTTCAATTTTACAGCTTTCACAATTGGGGACGAAGGCGGGCCTCCATTCTCATTGCACCTTGGCAATGAAGGAAACGGAATCACCCCGGCGATCTCGTATCGCATAGGACATCTGTTGTACTCACCGGGCGTGTGCTACGGCACGTTGCTGTCTTCGACGAACTCGTCAAAGGAGGATGCCCAATGCCATCATCATCGGAATACCGTCGTTGCAGGGTGTTGCTCCGGCACGCCTCTATTATTGCCACAATACTGGAATTTCAGCGAGCACGTGCTCTGGCACGTTGCTATCGTGTTCGCCGATGGAGAAGATGAAACCACCATGGCGTGGCTACTCACTCATGCCACCGCGGGAGTGTGGGACCAATTTGTGGCCGGTTTTTCTCGTGACAATGATGGGCCTGCGAACAGCTAGGACCTTGTCCCCAATTTGAAAGGAACGGGTCCTTACCCTTTTGTTAAAAGCTCTAGACATGCGAGCTTGATAGCACTCCAGGCTTTGTTGCGCTTGCAGACGTTTTTCATCCAAGGCTTCTAGCTCAGCCAAGCGTAGTTTAGCATTTTCTTCATCGGTAAGACCCTCCTGTATGGCCAACCTTAAGGAAGGTATTTGGCGCTCTAGAGGCAAGACCGCTTCTACACCATACACCAAAGAGTATGGAGTGCTTTGAGTAGGTGTGCGGTATGTGGTTCTATACGCCCACAAAGCTTCTTCCATTCTGTCATGCCAGTCTCTTTTCGATTTTGAGACCACTTTCTTCAACAAATTGCATAGGGTCTTGTTAAAAGCTTCAGCAAGCCCATTTGCAGCTGCATAGTAAGCTGATGAGTTTCGCTGCTTAAAGTCAAAAAGCTTGCAGATCTTGTCCATCAACTTGTTGTCAAAGGGCTTCCCGTTATCTGTTAAGATATATCGCAGGATACCAAATCGATAGACGATGTGGACACGGAGAAAGTCTGCAACATTTTCTTTCTTCACCTCCTTCAATGCCACGGCTTCAGCCCACTTTGAAAAGTAGTCGGTGGCAGCTAGTATTATGCATGCCCTGCAGATGACTTAGGCATAATTGGGCCAACCACATCAAGTCCCCAGGCATCAAATGGCCAAGATGCAACTGTTGGGTGTAGAGGTTCTGGTGGCTGATGGATAAAGTTTGCATGACATTGACAAGCTTGACACCTTCGAGCATAGTCTATGCAATCCTTTACCATTGTAGGCCAATAATAGCCCATTCGCTTAATGTGGAAGTGTAACTTGGGACCGGATTGATGTGCACCGCAAACGCAGAATGAGCTTCTTGCATAGCTTGTAAAGCTTCCTCTTCCCCTAGGCATCGGAGAAAGACTCCCTCAAATGAACGACGATACAACGTCTCTTTATAGTAGATGAAGCGAGGAACTCGACGCTTTATATCCCCCCTCTTACGTGGATCCTCGGGTAACTTTCCATCAGTGAGGTAGTCAACCAGTGGTTGCCTCCAGTCGTCCTTGCCTATATCATACACTAAGGCAGTAGGGAGTTCAACAGTTTCATCAACTGAGCCGTCTTCATTGAACATTGGTGGAACTACCCACCTTTGACATACTTGTATTCGGGCTGCAGGATGAGCAATAGTTGAAGCCAATGCGGCTAAGGCGTCAGCTTGCTTGTTTTCTTTCCTCGGTACATGTTCAATTGTGACGTCCCCTAACCATTGCATGAGTATCTTTGCATAGTTGTTATATGGGACTAACTCCGCCTTTTTCACTTCATATAGACCCAACACTTGGTTTATGATCAACTTTGAATCTCCATAAATGTTAATTATTAGTTGTTTCATGTTAGCCGCTATTTCGAGCCCAAGTATCAATGCTTGGTACTCAGTAACGTTGTTTGAACATCGGTCAAGGTGAATGAATATGGCAACACCTCTCCTTCCGGAGTGACGAAGAAAACTCCAGCACCTGCCCCTTCTCTATGCGAAGCTCCATCAAAGTACATCTTCCATGGGGGTAGGATTTCAATGACAAGCACATCTTCATCAGGCAAATCGTCAGACAACTCCCATTCAGCAGGTATTGGGTGGTCTGCTAGGAAATTGGCCAAGGCTTGCCCCTTGACAGACTTTTGCGGCACATATATAATTTCAAACTGTTAAAACAATAAGTACCACCTTGCGAGGCGGTCGGAGAGAACGACCTTCGCCATAACATATTTCACCGGGTTCGCTTTGGAAACAAGCCGGATGGTATGAGCCTCGAAGTAGTGCTTAAGTTTTTTTATGGCGAACACAAGTGCCAAGCATAGCTTTTCAATTAGGGAGTACTCGTTCGGGGTCATCATTCTACTGAGATAGTAGAGAGCATTCTCCTTCCCCTTGTCATTTTCCCGAGCAAGCAAGGCGCCCACAGAACTGTCTTGGGCGGAGATATAGAGAATTAGCGGGCAACCGTGAACAGGAGTGGTTAGCACATGCGGCTTCATCAAGTATGACTTGATACTCTCAAATGCGTTCTTGCATGTCTCATCCCATATGAATGGGATGCCCTTTTTCATCAATCGACTAAAAGGTTGACATCTTCCCGCTAGGTTTGATATGAACCTTCGGATGTAAGCCAACTTCCCTTGTAAGCTTTTAAGCTCATGAAGGTTTCTCGGCTCAGGCATCTTCATTATGGCGTCAATTTTGGCTTGTTCAATCTCGATGCCCCTGTGTCGAACAGTAAACCCGAGGAACTTTCCAGCAGCAACCCCAAAAGCGCATTTCAAGGGATTCATTTTGAGTTGAAACTTCCGTAGGCGGTCGAAGACTTGCCTTAAATGCACCAAGTGATTTGTGCGCAATTTCGACTTCACAACCAGGTCGTCTACATAGCATTCGACCATTTTGTGCAGCATATCATCAAGTATTGTCTGCATAGCCCGTTGGTATGTAGCACCTGCATTTTTCAAACCAAAGGGCATTACTTTGTAACAGTATATGCCTTTCGGCGTTCGGAATGCAGTTAAGTCTTCATCTTCCGGCGCCATGCGGGTTTGATTGTATCCGGAGGAGCCATCCATGAATGACAGGATCTCATGTCCAGTTACAGCATCTATCATTAACTCCGTGATAGGAAGCGGGAAGCCATCTTTCGGGCATGCCACATTGAGATCCCGAAAATCTATGTAGACGCGGATCTGGCCGTTCTTCTTGCGCACGGGCACAATACTGGATATCCAGGTTGGATATTTAACTTCACGAATGAAGCCAGCCTCAATAAGCTTATTAACTTCTGTATCAATCGAGGGAATGAGCTCGGGGCGGAAGCGTCGTTTAGCTTGCTTAACCGGGCGACACCCCTTCTTCACTGCTAAGCGGTGCACAGCTACCTTTGGGTCTAACCATGGTATCTCCTTGTATGTCCATGCAAAGACATCAATATATTCTTTCAGCAATGTGACATAGATTTCTTCATCTTCATCAGACAGGAGTGCGCTAATGAAGATAGGACGAGGATTTTCAGGAATTATTTATTACATGACTGTATAATATATTAATTTTTTGGGTGTAGTAATCCAGGGTTTCCATCGTTATTTTCACACGCGCAAACTGCGTCGTTTTGGACCTAGATCCACCTTGCAAGGTGGACCCGGATCCATGGCATAACTATTGTCATGCAAGTTGGCGAACCCCGCAGGCCGGCTCGTAGGCCCTTTTTTTTTTTTTTTTTTTTTTTTTTTAAATTCAAAGTTAAAATAAAAAAAAATTAAAAAAAAAAACTAAGTCTACAAATAATATTAATTTTTCATATTTAAAAATTACATTTTTAAATGTTAATGTTAACCTTGAAAATTTAATAGGCCGTGATGGATATTTAATTATGAAACTTATTACTTTAATTAAGCTAATTGAACTATGATGCGTAGTATATTTGCAAACAAATAATTCTCGGAGTACGAGTTATCGATCCACAGCGAAGTGGTTGTATCAAGCACTAGTTACTAGCTTATTCATTAGAGCTAATCCTAACAATTACTTAGATGATTGATTGACATAAAATAAATAAAACAGAGGTTCAGGATTTTGAAAACAATTAGAGAGAAGTTGAGATTCATGGGATTCAAGTATTTAATCACCTAGTGCCAATTATCGTTTGCAATATTTAGTTTGGAATTAAGATTTGTGTGGGAATACAAAGTGGAATCGAATTACTGCCGTAATCTCTATTCCTAGTGAATTTCCACTCCCATGGCTTAAACACCCAATAAGATCAAAGATCAGCATTCAATTATTCCTAATTACTACCATCTCCCGATTGGCAACAATCTAGAATAAACTTCCCCTAATAAGTTCCCCTTTCCCAAGGACCAACCATTAGGTGCAATCGTGTGTGCCCTAATTTATGCCCCAACTCCCATTGGTGACACAAACATGACTGTGAAGCTAGTAACTATGGCCATTAATTACAAGCATCAAACAATATTATCACGATTGCAACACAAGTATTAAACCCAAATAATAATATATTAAAGAAACTGAGAGCTCAGGCACATAGGTTCATAAACACTTTTACCCAAGAATCTCTAAAGAATTTAGCCAAGCATGACTAAATTATACATAGCAAATATAAATAAAGAATTACAAATCATCAAAAGAGTACAAGAATTAACCAGACGATTTTCCCAAATCTCCCTAGTCTTCTTCTTGCTTTCCAAGACAACTTGTGGCTCTTGATTTCTCTCCTTCTTGTCTCTAAGAATCTCTGAAAATCTCTCTGTCTCGGTCTCTGATTAGGGTTGAGGAAGGAGGGATTTTATAGTGGGTACAAAGTTGAGATGAAATAGGAATCTTGTACCCAATTGGACTCAAATTCTAATTCCTATATTTAAATAAAGAAATTGTCGTCTTTAATGATATTTAGAATTTGGAAGATTCCTTGAATTGCTAACTTTTAATATGGAGATATGAGCCTTGAAATCCGTGCAATTGATATTAGGAAAAGAAATCTCGCGCTTGTATTGAATTTTGCCCAGCTGCGCCACTTTAGGCGTCTGTTTTTATCCCAGAAATAGACGCCTATTCTCTCGACGTGTCGAGAATTTTCTCCACGCGTCGAGACTTCCTGTGCGCGAATTAGTTAGCTACTGGAAAATTTCGACGCGTCGAGTCCACTGGGCCCTGAACTCATCCAAAATTGCTCCAAACTCATCCTTGAACTTCCCTTACTCATAGAATTGACCTACAATGGTTCAAAAACACTAACAAACACCGTAAAACATTCAAAACAAGTACGAACCATAATTAAATGATAATAGCAAGGAAAACCTGTATTAAATAAGCAAAATTAAAGAACTTAAATACTGAGATGATTCAAAATAACTATAAAAACAAGCACAGATGTGATAACATCACCCCCTCACACTTAAGCTTTTGCTTGTCCCCAAGCAAAACTAAGGAATAAAATCACAAATCAAAACATACAAATTACTCATGCTCTCTCTTGCACAACCTTTCAAACCACCAACCTACTTGCTACGAAACAACAAGCTTCAAGAATCAAATTAGTTTGGCACATAAGAGACTCATTTCCAAGCCAATAACCGAGCACCAAGAATTTAAAGTGTGTGAGGATCAAGTGTGGACAAATACTCAGTTGAGATTATGCAAGACACAACTCAAGAATGAGATCCCATAGGCTTGCCCTTCATACTCCCCTAGATCAAATCTAAGAATTCATGCTAAGATCAAATAGGACTTTATTTAGCTTGTAATGGGGCTACGGGTGATAGTTAACAAAGAAGTGGTATGGAAAAATTAATCAAAAAAGAGAGAATGTCACAATTTATCTAAATTTTTCAAAATTTGGAAGAGATGAGATAATCATAATTCCAAGGAGCAAACTTCTTTTAAGAACTTAGCAACTCTTTGGTAAAGTGGGGATCCAAACTCAAAAACTTTCAATTTTTTTTTTTTCCTCATTCTTTTCTTTGTCTTTGGACTTCTTTTGGATATAGCAAGATAATTTTAATCCAAACTTTCATGACCTCCACACTTGAACATTTGTAACACTAGCTGCTTTTTTTTTTCGTAGCACAACTCCATAAAACTCTTCTTACGGAAAAGATAAAGATAAAAGTTTCATTCTCTCAAGGGTGGAGGAGAAATATTTGGTCACGGGTTAAGGGTTATAATAATGGGGTAAATCAAAGAAAAACAATCACAAAGAGGGGATAAGTGCTTAGCACTTATTTGAACAAACAAAAGGCACAATGGGGATACGAAGGATAAAATATATATAGGGACAGGTTTAAAGGCTATGGCTAAACAAAAATGGCCTAAATCACTTCAAAACATGCAAAACTTAGACATCACTTAGGGAGTAATGAGGCAAGTTCTAGCAAAAACACTCATGACCGGAATCTCACATAAGCCTTCACTATCAATGCAAAACACAAGATCAAGAATTAATCCAATTATTAAGTGGTTAACAAAGCTATTGGCAAGGGAATAGATCAAATATGTGTTACACCTCAAATCATCCATCACAAATTGAGATGCAGCAAGCACCACTAAAACAAACCACAAACCAACAAGAGAGAATAATTGTAACTGCATGCTAAGACAAGTAGCTTATTCACCAAAAATAGCATATGAGTCATCCAAGCAAAAGCAAAAATTTTAAAAATTTTTAGAAATATCCCCAAATTAATGATTCCTCCCCCTCACACTTAAAACTTTGCATCATCCCTGATGCAAAATAAAAGAAAAGGAGAACACGAGAAAAGAGAAAACTAAAAAGCAATAAAATAATCACGAACTAGAAAATAATAAAACTAAATAAGACGAAACTAGAAAGCAATAAATAAATAGGGAAAGTAATAAAAGATAACATGGGGTGCCTCCCATGAAGCGCTAAATTTAACGTCGTTAGCTCGACGTTACCTCTCTAGCCATCAAGTGATTGGAGAAGAAAAATCCCCTTCTTTCCATCAACTTTCTCTTCCAAGTATTTCTTCAAGTGGTGTCCATTTATAAACTCTCTTAAGCTCGAACCCTTCACGTCATCATGTAAGGAACCACATTTGCCCGAATCAAGAATTATGCCTCCATTCTCTTTTCCTTCTTTTTCAACACTCTTTTGTTCAACAAGTAATGAGAGTCTCGGATCATTCACATGAACCAGCAAGTATTGGGATTCATTGGATATATAGATAGGCAAATGTGTGCCATTATCCTTAAGAACTCCAATGCCTCCCAAATTCAAAATTTCTCTGAAGTTCTCTCCAAGGGAAGTGTTCTCCATTGGTGAGACATCCTCATTCAAATCATGTGCTCCATTAAGAACTTCCTCATCTAATGGGCAACTCTCTATATGTTCCTTGCCATCATTACCTTGCAACTCTACATTTTCCTCCCAGCTTGGTGTCTCCATCTCAATGCATTTATCAAATATTTCTTCATCTTCCTTTCTAAGATCCTCATCATCCTTTTTATTTCTATCAACTTCATGACCTTCATTTGGCAAGAGCAACTCTTCTAGAACCTCTCCATTAAATGAATCTTGAAGTGGCTCTTGAATTGTCAAATCTTGCTGTCGAGCCATCATGTGATCGAGTCGAGCATTCATGCGATCAAGTTGAGCCTTCATGTGATCTTGTAACTCCAGATATTTCGAGCACAATTGCATTACCTTGGTCTCTTTGGACTTCATCTCAATTATTTGGTCAAGTGATTGACAATCTTGTTGAAACTCTTGGTACGGCAACTCTTGAGCTCGCCATTGATACTTGTAATTGGGATCCATGATAAAGCAATTTTCCGCCTCATGAGATCCACCACATATCATGCACCGTGAGGGTTGTGGAGTAGGTGGTGTGCATCTTTGATAAGTAGCTTGACTCATGTTGGCACAAAATCCTTGAGTAGATTGTTGAGGGATATGGTTAGTGGGGTTGAGCATGTAACAATTTTCCACAAAGTGATTCCCACCACAAAATGAGCACCATTGGAGTTGTGATGTTTGATATGAACTTTCTTGATAATATCCTTGACTAGAGTTGGCAAAATTTGAGAAAGGGAATTGTTGTTCCATTCCTCCATATTCTCGATTCATATTCCAACTCATCTCATAACCTTGAGAAGGAGGGTAAAACGGTGGCATGGTTCCTTGGAATGCATATCTATCCATAGACTTAATCACACTCAAAACAATGAACTTGTTATGGGTTAGCAAAATAAAATAAAATAAAATAAAATAAAAATAAAAATAAAATAAAAATGAACTAGTCTCCTAGAATAAAGATTTCACTAATGTTAATACTAGAAGCACCACCTCCCCGGCAACGGCGCCAATTTGATGCGTAGTATATTTGCAAACAAATAATTCTCGGCGTACGAGTTATCGATCCACAGGGAAGTGGTTGTATCAAGCACTAGTTACTAGCTTATTCATTAGAGCTAATCCTAACAATTACTTAGATGATTGATTGACATAAAATAAATAAAACAGAGGTTCAGGATTTTGAAAACAATTAGAGAGAAGTTGAGATTCATGGGATTCAAGTATTTAATCATCTAGTGCCAATTATCGTTTGCAATATTTAGTTTGGAATTAAGATTTGTGTGGGAATGCAAAGTGGAATCGAATTACTCCCGTAATCTCTATTCCTAGTGAATTTCCACTCCCATGGCTTAAACACCTAATAAGATCAAAGATCAGCATTCAATTATTCCTAATTACTACCATCTCCCGATTGGCAACAATCTAGAATAAACTTCCCCTAATAAGTTCCCCTTTCCCAAGGACCAACCATTAGGTGCAATCGTGTGTGCCCTAATTTATGCCCCAACTCCCATTGGTGACACAAACATGACTGTGAAGCTAGTAACTATGGCCATTAATTACAAGCATCAAACAATATTATCACGATTGCAACACAAGTATTAAACCCAAATAATAATATATTAAAGAAACTGAGAGCTCAGGCACATAGGTTCATAAACACTTTTACCCAAGAATCTCTAAAGAATTTAGCCAAGCATGACTAAATTATACATAGCAAATATAAATAAAGAATTACAAATCATCAAAAGAGTACAAGAATTAACCAGACGATTTTCCCAAATCTCCCTAGTCTTCTTCTTGCTTTCCAAGACAACTTGTGGCTCTTGATTTCTCTCCTTCTTGTCTCTAAGAATCTCTGAAAATCTCTCTGTCTCGGTCTCTGATTAGGGTTGAGGAAGGAGGGATTTTATAGTGGGTACAAAGTTGAGATGAAATAGGAATCTTGTACCCAATTGGACTCAAATTCTAATTCCTATATTTAAATAAAGAAATTGTCGTCTTTAATGATATTTAGAATTTGGAAGATTCCTTGAATTGCTAACTTTTAATATGGAGATATGAGCCTTGAAATCCGTGCAATTGATATTAGGAAAAGAAATCTCGCGCTTGTATTGAATTTTGCCCAGCTGCGCCACTTTAGGCGTCTGTTTTTATCCCAGAAATAGACGCTTATTCTCTCGACGTGTCGAGAATTTTCTCCACGCGTCGAGACTTCCTGTGCGCGAATTAGTTAGCTACTGGAAAATTTCGACGCGTCGAGTCCACTGGGCCCTGAACTCATCCAAAATTGCTCCAAACTCATCCTTGAACTTCCCTTACTCATAGAATTGACCTACAATGGTTCAAAAACACTAACAAACACCGTAAAACATTCAAAACAAGTACGAACCATAATTAAATGATAATAGCAAGGAAAACCTTTATTAAATAAGCAAAATTAAAGAACTTAAATACTGAGATGATTCAAAATAACTATAAAAACAAGCACAGATGTGATAACATCAAACTAATATTTATTTAATTGGATTAATTAAATGGCCCATTGAATAATTAATTGATTTAATTACTTAATTAAATGTAATTGGATGTTGGATTGTTTGGTCCGAAATGATGAAATATTTAATTGAGTTGGACCGGGCTGCTTGGAGTAATTGCGTTGTTAATTAGCGAGTTTGACTTGGTCTTGGCCCATCAAAATTATATGTGGATTATGGAAATTTATATCCTACACCACGGCGCGCGTTGCACTATGCGCCCAGATGCAAAACGACGTCGTTTTAATTAATTTTTTTTTTTGAAATTTCCCGCCCCAGTGAATGGCAATAGTTTTTTCTTAAAAAAAAATCCGCTGTTCAAGAATATACATAATGTTATACTAGAATACACATAATGTTATACATGAATGTACATAATTATATAACAAAATATACATACTCTTTTTAAAAGATAATACACATAATCTAACATAATACATAATAAACATAAACTTTTAACATAATACACATCAACTCTTAACATAATACACACAAATTTTCTGATTCAGATGTACATAATTGTATAAAAAGAATGTACATAATTGTATAAAAAATACACATAACTCTATGAACCAGTACACATAACGTTGTGAACAAATACACATAACGTTGTGAACAAATACACATAATCTCAGCAACTTCCTACCGCGCCTCCCAACACTACCCCAAAACGACGTCGTTTTGGGAGGCACGCGACGCACAGTGCTATGTGCGCCGTGGTGTAGGATATAACGATTGGTGGATTATATAATTTTGAGAAATTTGAATATTTGATATTATTTGGAAATTTAATGAAATCATGAACCTGGACGCAATGATGTCCCGATACATTCTTTAATTTAATTAAAGAAATTAAATTAAATAAGGAATTAAAAGTTGGTTGGAGATTTTACCTCACCCTCACCACTATAAATAGTGGTTTCATTTTCAAAGAATGGGCTCTGGAAATCTGCATATCGAAGCTCTGCCGAAATCTCGCCAGGATATCGTCTGGAACACGCCCGCAGTTGTATTGCGTATACGCGCTGAGGAACACGCCACTTGAACACCGGAAGCCCTTCTTTGAAGATCAAGCTGCATATTAGCCCTTCATTGAGGAATAAGCTACTAACTCCGGAAGCCCTTCAGCAAGGAACTACTCCAGTTCGGCACACTCCCGAACTCGGCATACATCCAGTTCAACATACTCTGAATACGGCATACTTCCAGTTCAGCATACTCTGAACTCGGCATACCTCGAGTTCAACATACTTTGAACTCGGCACACTTCCAACAAGGAACTACTTCAAGTTCAGCATACCCTGAGCTCAGCACACTTCCAATTTGGTATATTCCAAATTCGGCACACTTCCAATAGGCATACTTTTAGGAGAGAATTAGAGGACCTCTCATATACAGAGATTGTACCCCTTCTTGATTGATATATACTACTTGTAACCGATACTTTGAATTTTGAATATATACAATTCAAGTTTTTCGCGTTTACATATTTTGGCACGTCCAGTGAGACAGCTCTACCTCTCATCTCTCTACTACTACTATATCTCTACCTGCGCATCAAATGGCATCGAACAATCCCATGTTCCGGAGGACCTATGCCCAAGCTACAAAGTCCAAGTCTACACATGTAGCTAGCTCTGGCACTACCCAGAAAACGCAAGGTCCGCTGACAAGGAACCGCGCAAAGGATTTGGGGGTCCAAGTGCCTGAACCTCAGTCCATGGCACGACGGGTGGTTCGAAGGCTCGACAAGGCCCCTGCCGCCTCAAAGGCAATTGCTTTTGCTGGAAGTCCACCCTCACCCAAGGGAGCTACCGATGGTGGTAGTCCAATTTCTATGCAAGGGAACGCAAGTAGCGGGAGCACTTCCCCCGTAATTCCGCCACACCCATTATGGAAGGCTGCACCTGAGTGGTCGCATGTCTACAATGTCATGCCGGCAATGGCGACAAACACAGAGTCTGTGGAGGAGCAATTAGCTAGAATTTCTAAGTCTCTGGAAGGAATGGCTGTCGCCCTCCAAAATCAAGAGAAACGGCTTAACACCCTCGATAATATGGTAGGAAGCATCATGGAGGGACAAGGAAGCCGTGCTCCAGGAAAGCAACCCGAAGGGCAAGAAGAGGTTGGTCAGCAATCACCACCACTTCCTGTTAGCCATGTGGCAGGAGAAGCTGCTTTACACTTACCTGCAACTGAGAAATCTATACCAGTCACTGAAGGTATGATACCGGTGGATCAGTTGAAGGACTACATAATGGGGGCTATCAAAGGCAAGTTGGATGACGGCCAGCCCTCATATTCATATGCTAAACCCTACACACAAAGAATTGAGGAGTTGAAAATGCCCATACGGCTACCAACCCCCTAAGTTCCAGCAATTCGATGGCAAGGGAAACCCTCGACAGCACATTGCCCACTTTGTGAAAACATGCAATGATGCAGGGACGTATGGCGATCTGTTAGTAAAGCAGTTTGTCCATTCATTAAAGGGAACTGCGTTTGATTGGTACACCGACCTCGAGCCCGGCTGCATTGATAGCTGGCATGACATGGAACGTGGGTTCTTAACCAGCTTCTATAGTACAAGGAGAACGGTCAGCTTCTTGGAACTCACCACTACTCACCAATGGAAGGGTGAACGCGCCGGTGCCTACATCGAAAGATGGAGGGAACTATGCTTGAATTGCAAAGAAAGAATATCCCAGAGTTTTGCAATTGAGATGTGCATCCAAGGCATGCACTTTGAACTCTCCTATATCCTACAAGGGATTAAGCCAAAGTCCTTCGAAGAGTTATCCAGTCGTGCTCACGACATGGAGTTGAGCATCGAAGCTAGCGGAGGGCTCAACATATTGAACTTGCCTAGCTCCTCCAATGCACCTGGAAAACAAGAAGTTAAAAAGTGGAACAAACCTTTTCCAAAGCAAGAAAAGAAAGAAGTGGTGAATGTGAAGGCTACTCCTATGACAGTCTTCACTAAGGCAATTGAAAGGCCTAGGCCAAGACCATTTTCTGGCCCGTCAAGGGGTGGTAGAAGGCCAACAATTGAAGAAAGGCAGGAGAAGACTTATCCTTTCATGGATTCCGATGTATCTCCCATGTTTGATGAGCTACTCAAACTTAGACTCATTGAGTTGCCAGAAATGAAACGTCTTGAGGAAGCTGCAAGGGTGGATGATCCACACTATTGCAAGTACCATCGTCTGCTTGGTCACCCAATTGAGAAGTGTTTTATCTTCAAAGATAAAATAATGGCACTGGCCAGGGATGGGAAAATTGAGCTTGCCGATGCCAAAGCGAGCTCAAATCAAATCTCGATTACACCTGGACAATTCGCTCCGCTGTGTACTGAAAAGGAATATGGGAAACAACGGAAGCGTCCACTCCCCTTCATTGTTAAGCATGCTGCTGGTCAAAGTTCAAAACCACAACAAAATGATAGCACATCTGAAGAAAAATGGGTGATAGTCACTCATAGAAAGAAGAAAGTTGAGCCTGTGAAGCATCAAAAACACATAGTGAAAAGTTGGGGTGCGAAAACCTCAAAAAATACCTATGCCCGCAAATACCCATGCCTCATGTTTGAAAGGAACGGCGTAGTTGAAAAGGTTGTCGCCGATGAAAGCCCTTTCACAGAGGCTGAGTCTTACTTTGCAGACGCAAAGTTCAACATTAAAAGGCAAGTTATTGTTGAAGATATTGAGGAAAGCAATGACGATCCACCTTCCCAATCAAAGTCAAAGGGAAAACAAGTTGTAGAGGGAGATCAACACAACACGAAACTCATCTTCCCGCTTGCAAGGATTGATACACTCAAAGCAAATGCAGCAAAATCATCCGAAGAGAAAGGTGATGATAAAGTAGGCCAAATATTCCCCGCCAAACGTACTGAGGGTTTCGACCCTAAGGCTTATAAGCTTCTAGCCAAAGCTGGCTATAACCCCAACGACCCACAGAAGTTGGGAAAGCTTATCCCAGAAGCCGGTGGTAAAGGCAAGGCAAATCACCAAGAACCTCAAACACGCAAAGGGTTGGGCTATGTCCCCCCTAAACCAGTGCGAATTCTTATAAACAGGGCTGCAAGTAATTGTATCTCCGCGGAGGGAAGCAAGTATGACCCGAAATTCACTCCTACCAATGATAATGGACAAGACAAAAAGAAGTCAGTCTTCAACCGAATCGGTAAGGCGGACCCTCGACGCTCAGTCTTTGATAGACTGGGGTTAAGTCCTAAAGCCCTCAAGAGAAAGTCGATGCATGATCGACTTGGAGTTGTCCAAGTTATTAGAGACAGTGCCAATGTTCCTGCTGAAGTGGAACCTCCCAAAAGGCTCAGAAGCATGATTCCTTCTCGTATGAGACGAGAAACATATATTCATGTTTCATGTGGTGAAGTGTTGAAAGTCCAACCGAAGACCATTGTACACACCCGTGTACATAAAGAAGATAATGAGGAAAGCGTAGGCTCAAGTGATGACGTACCACCAACCACTCAGGGAGATGTGGCATCGTCATTCCATATCACTTTGTGTGATGAGACCCCGATTGAGGGGGAAGATGCGAAGGATGCACCCCATGAGTTAGAAGAAGGGGTACTGATGGACAATTTAAATAATAAGTCCTCGCAAGTGCACGAGTCAGTGTAGTGATAGTGTGCAAAGGAAAGGGTCGAACCCACAGGAAATTGTACGATGCAATTTAATTATAATTACTTAAATGTAAGAAATAATTGACTTGATAACGTAATGTGCTAGACAAATGCCAAAGATAACGATCAATAAAACTCAGGTAGTTAAGCAATAAAATTAAACCAAAAAGCAGAATAACAAATAAATTAAACTATACGACAATCAACATGGATTAAACTAAATGAAAACACAAGCAAGAATAAAGACAGGAAAAATAATAAATTAACCACGAAACGAAACAACTAGAGAATAAAGACTAGATTAATTCAAGCTAATTTGATCAAATTCAACTTAAATAATGTCAATACCAATCGTAAGACTAAACATAATTAATTGGCAAAATAATTAATACGCACTGCTCATGGTAAAATATCATAGAAAAGAGATTTAGCAAACCATTACCATTCAACACACTAAAAACTTGCATAAAGAATATTAAAGATTTAAAATAGTAAAACAATAAAATAAGAACAAGTGTGGTGAACACAAATATAGTAAAATAAGAAGGAAAAAGAAAACTAGAGAGACCAGGGAATGAGCTGATGCCGAATTAAATTGCTACTGCCAAAATGAAGTTAACGCTGTCGTGCAAAATTGAATTGAAGATGAAGAAAGGAGCTACTGAGAACAGAGATCGCCGCCGAATGCCGACCCTGCCGTACCGACCGGAATTTCTGCCGCCAACGGAGACTCTGATCACTGCCACCGGAAGTTATCCGGTGTGTATCTGATGATATTGAACAGCGACATTGGCCTCCCTTTTATACACCCATCTTCAACCGTCTCTCCGCGATTCCGGTAGCTGCAGACGACTGGACACCGATGAAGCTTCTCTTGCCTGTTCAAACTTTAGATAATCATCCGGACGTTCTCCAGACCGAAGCTCCTCCATCCACGTCGTCCGGAGAATTTGGTTCGCGATCCTCTTCCAGCGCCCTCGCTGTTGGTCTCTTTCTTTCGTTAGTTCTTGCGATCAGCAGAGAGGGGGATGAAAATGGGCTCTTAGACTTGGTTTTAGATGATGGGCTAGCAATATTTTATTAACTAAACCTACAAATAATAATAATAATAATAATAATAATCTTATTAGATATCATATATAACTAATCTACCTTTATTAAACTTCTACTGAACATGTACTACTAAAATTAATAATATTATAATTAAATTAGAATCAATGAATTATTAAACTGACAGAATTCAAATAATAGACAAATTTAATAATTAAAAAAAACTTAAAATTGAATAACTATCAAAGCTACTAATAATAACAATAATAAATAAAAATAAATATAAAATTAATTAATTATTGCAAATTAACTATAAAAAGATTATTTAAAATAACAACAAAAATAATTTTTATCAGGTACGAGCCGCGGTGAATGAATTAAAAGAAGTTGATCTGGGAATTCCAATTAAGACCATCTACTAGGCAGCCCCAAGAATTACATATGAAATAACTTATTGCATTTAATCCTATCATTGCATCAATCTGTACCACTGTGCTGTTTCAACAAAACTAGGAATCATCATATTCTACTTTTCTGAAAAGAAATGTGTGAAAAGTTTAATTAATGTGATTAGTTTTCCTTTTCAAGTGTTCTATTAAATAATGAAAGTGTATGAAAGGTTGGCTAAGATCAATTGTTTGTGCTAGAATGAAATCTATTCTTTTTTAATGTTTTTTTATTCAACTAGGTGTCATTGACATCTTCAAGAAAATGAATATTGGCTCTCTTGAAATAGGAGATTATCTTGGTACTTCCAGGCATTTACAAGTATTATTCTTTATTTTTTGTTCAAATAAAATCAATGTTATAAAATGCATTATTTAAAATAGGGATAAGGGTCAAATAGGCTCTCCAATTATAAGCCAAAGTGTAATTAGTCCCATGAACTAACAAAAGCTCCAAAAATAAAAAATAAAAAACTGGCTAGGTGGCCTTCTTCTCTGTCCTGGACGAGGAAGCCAGGCCGAATTGAAGCATGTGCTCACACGCCCCCTCACGTGTGTGGTGTGTTCCAAGCAACACGTGGACCAATAGTTATGTGCTCACACGCCCCCTCACGTGTGCGGTGGGTTCCAAGCAACACGACCTTTGGTCTAACTCTGATACCAAATTGAAGCATGTGCTCCATCTCAACTAAAAACTTAAGCTAATAGTTGGATTGCACATTAATGGCTATGTGCTCACAGGCCGGCTTCTCCCTCCAACTAGACGAAGAAGCCGCGGTGGCATTTTTTTTAAAAAATTATTTGAATTTAAAAAATAAAAAAATATATATATATATATATATATATATATATATATATATATATATATATATATATATATATATATATATATATATATATATATATATATATATATATATATATATATATATATATATATATATATAGATGTGTATTCAAATGAGGACAAGTATATTATAGAGGACTATGAGGACAGATGTAGTGTGTGCCATTAGCCGGTATGTTGTGTGCATGGCCGAATGTAGTCGTGTGCCACAGTTTATATGTCGCGTACTAAATTTGTTAATTTATAGAGCCTGGGTTCGAAACCTGATGTTTACATTTATTCTTGTGTGCCATTATGTATTAAGTTGTGTGCCTGGTATTAATTTGTTGTGTGCCCATTATTTGTCCTCACAGTCCTCTATATATCGTTGTCCTCATTTGAACTCAACACTATATATATATATATACACACACACATATATATATATATATATATATATATATATATATATATATATATATATATATATATATATATTAATTCTTTTTTAAAATTAAAAAAAAAATCACCTGTAACTTAGATATAACCCGCTAATTAAGTTAATTGCATATGAGTGAAAAGATGAAGGGTCTAATTGAAGTTTTTGTTAGTTTAAGGGGCTAATTGCACTTTGGTCTATAGTTGAAGTATCTATTTGACCCTTATCCTTTTAAAATATCTCATTAAGATATTTTGAATGATACTTATATTATTACTAGTATTTTATATGTGTTATGCGCAAAAATATATGTCAAATATTAATACTCAATGTTAAAATATTAGTTATACTGAAATAATTTTTTTTTTTTTAAATAATAGTGTGTGTGTGTGGGTGGTTGTGCGGAGATGGATTCCGTGTGGTTGACGCATCTTAAACATTAAAATGGCACACACACAAAACACCTTAAGAATACAAACCACGTGCACCTAAAGCTTTAGGCCGGCGCACTTTAAGTACACAAACACTACTAGAAAATTTGCGAATTGCAACGAAAATTCGTGGTGGATATTAATCCGTTGCAATATAGCGACGGATATTGGGACTGAATAGCTTCCGTTGCAAATTTGCGACGGAAATTAATTCCGTCGCAAATCTTGACGCAAAGATAAAATAAACCCCGCGAAATATTGGTGGAAAGATATTCACGACAGAATTTGCGACGGAATTAAGGGTGTGTTTGGAAACCTGGAAAATGAGTTCTGGAAATCATTTTCCAAGTTTCCATTGTTTGGATGTGCTTGGAAAATCAAGTCAACGGAAATCATTTTCCCTTTGACTTTGAAAAATAAGCTTGTTTTGGAGGAAAATGACTTTCCCTTTTTTTGAGGGGAAGTCATTTTCCAACTTGTACACCAACATCACACCACCACCATCATCAACACCATACCACCACCACCTCACTACCACCATCACCACCACTACTGTCACCGCCGCCGCCACCACCATCACTACCACCGCCGCCACCACCACCACTACCACCGCCGCCGCCACCACCATACCACTGCAACCACCACCATTACACCACCACCACCGCCACCACCGTCGCTGCCACCACCACCACCATCGCACCACCACCACCACCGCCATCGCCACCACCACCACCGCCACAACCACCGTCGCCGCCACCACCACCACCATACCGCCGCCGCCGCCACCACCACCATCACACCGCCGACGCCGCCACCACCACGATCATACCACCGCCGCCGCCACCACCACCACTATACACCGCAACCACCGTCGCTGCCACCACCACCACCACCATACCACCACAACCACCGTCGTCGCCGCTGCCACCACCACCATACCACCACCGCCACCACACCATCACCACCACCACTGCTACCACCGTCATACCACCACCAGTTATTATTATTATTATTATTATTATTATTATTATTATTATTATTATATAACAAATAACACCACTACCACTACACCACCACCACCATAATATTTTTGATATATTATTAGTTTTTTATTATATTTAAAATTATTATTATTATACATGTTGTAATATTCTAAATAAAATAATTAAAATGTTTAATTATACAATTCTACTCATTTTCCAGAAAATGAACCAAACACACAAAAACAATTTTCCAGAATGCAACCAAACACTAGAAAGGAAAATGTTTTCCGAAAAATGGCCCATTTTTCAGAAGTCATTTTACTGCTTTCCAAACGGACCCTAAATTACGTCGTCCATTTCACGAAGAAAATGACGACAGATTTACTTTATTTCGACGCAAATTGCGACGAATTCTGTTGTGTCATGAAAGAAATCATTTGTTTTACGTTGTGTAAATATTGCGACGGAATTAACGACAGAATATATTCCGTCGTAATTTATTTTTTTAATTTTATTTCTCTCCTCTCCTAAAACGGTGTCGTATTAAGGAATTTATTTATTTATTTATTTTGAATAAGGAATTTATTTTTTAATTTTTAAAAAATCAAATTTCACCCCCTTGTCAAATTTCTTGGGAATTTATTTGCTAATTCCCTAAATAGAGTATAGAGATTGAGTCGCAGCACGCAGCCATCGCCGAATCGCTGATCCCTTTCCCCCAGCAGCCACCGCCGATTCCTTTTCCCCAGCCGCCACTGCAGCACTTCTGCCGTTTGCGATACAGACGCTAACCCGAGCGACCGCCGACCAGACCGCAAGCTAACGCCACCGCTGACCACGGCCGCAATCTAAACGCCACCGCCGACCACGAACAGCCCTGTGCCCCTGTCACAGCCGACGACCTTCTCCAGTGTTCATTTGAAATCGTCGACAGCAGGTCAGCCTTCGTTCAATTATGTTTATTTATGTTTTACATATATTACAGTATGAACTAATAGTAATTTATGAAATTGAAAACTATGGCTTGAGATAGTGGATTTATGAAATTGATTACTAGCTAGATTCAACAGTGTAGTTTTTTTTTTTTTTTTTTTTTTTTTTTTTTTTTTTTGTCACTCTTAAATTCACCATATAATTAAGCCATAAATTCATAATAATGGAGAAGGCACACCAACAGATCACATGAAAAAATCATTCTGGATTGAGATATATATATATATATATATATATATATATATATATATATATATATATATATATATATATATATATATATATATATATATATATATATATATATATATATATATATATATATATATATATATTGTACTGTGTACATCACCATCAACAGTTAGTCTAAGGTCACAGACACAGTACAAGAATTAGAGCAAGATGGACACAGTAAAACCTTGATATACAACTGGGCTCAAATTTGTGTATTAAGAAGATTTCCTGTTGTAACATCTATTTCATATTTGGTCCATTATGTTGGTGAAGGTGCAGCACATTTAATTCCAGTGCTATAAAGGAAGAATGAAGATGGATAATGATATGTATAAAGAGTTTGTTAAATAAAAAAATAAAATTACAGAAAAAAAAAGTTGAATAAACAAGGCCTTATTATATTCTTAATTCTTGTATGCTTTAGCTTGTCATTCGATTCCCATAGCTTTTGTCTGAATCTTTGTTTATTATGTTATAAAGGACGAATAAAGACGGCCAAATATATTACCGTGTATGTGCGCTTTAGATTTATTAAAGTGGTAGTTAAGTTATAATATAATAATAATAGTAGTTTAGTGACTACTTAGTGTGTTGAAGGAAACTAGCACTTACAAGAAAGAGCAGATTTTTTTGAATGCTATTGACTCTATTACAATGTAGTATCTGTTCATAACTATTTTCTCAACCCACTGAAGCACAAAGAGTCGATACCGCCTCCACTGAGGCTCGAACCCACAACCTCCCATATGAGAGTCCAACCTTGATGCCATTAGACCACAAGGTCTTGGCAGAAAGAGCAGATTTGATGTTTGCCAAATTAAATAGGACATAATGTTGCTTGACTGTCAAAATTACTAACTAAAAATTGAGAAATTAACTTGATTGACTCTGTGACTCAAAGGTGTTGACAAAGGGGCAGGGTCTGTCAATTTCATGAATAAGAACCCCTTGTTTTGTAATGCACCGATATATTCGGTGCGCTGATGGGCTAATCTTCCCGGGGTTGGTGCGAGTGTACAACTTTGGAAGTGGGGTCTAGATGCCCTGTGATTATTTTCATATAGTTGGACTATATGGATGCATGTGATACTTAAAGCTGATTGGAAATGGTTTTTTTTTTGGTGTTGAAAGATGAAGATAGAAGATACTTCTAGCCAATGGCAACTTGGGATTTGGGACTTCTTGGAATGTCTTGTGCTTTCCTTCGTTAGAAATTTAATGAGTTTATGGTGTTCTGATCTCATGTTATATTCTAAATGCGCTGTCTAATTTTTTTGTTGGTTTTATTTGAAGGACTTGTGTTTGTTTCATATTGCAAGTCATTGGGAGGGATTATGTTGTTCTGTGTTGTGTGGATGATGAGGAAATAATAAATTCAAATGGTGGAGTCAGGGTATATAAGCCCTTTCTCTTCTATAGGATGGCAATTGCAGTCATGAATCTGGTGTTTGGTAATATTTTCTGCTGGAAGATTCTTACTTTCTTCAGTGTCATTTAACCACAATCAGAAATATAAAGTTGTGCATTAAATGGTAGGTAACAGTACATTGCCTGATTGTATGTCTAGAATCCTGATATGGTTTTCCTGAGGTTTAAGTACACAAACTACGCACCTTAAGCACACAAACAAAGCACCTTAAGAACACAAATCACGCACCTAAATTTTTAAAATGGCACACCTTAAGTTTCAACAATTGACCTTAAGAAGGAAAACCTTAAGCATAAAAATTACGCAATTTAACAAGGAAAACAACGTACCTTAAGAAGGAAAACCACCACCTAAGCAATTGCACAACTGCACCTAAGAAGGTCAATTGCATGGCTCAAATAAATGAAAATTAAAATAAAAAAAACGCGCGTTTTGGACAGCAGAAACAAAGGGTGCACCTTAAGTGTTACATAGACGCACCTTAAGTGTTAGGATGACGTACTTAAGTGTTAGAATTGCGCACCTTAAGTAATAAAATATTGCACTTTAAATGGTAAAATCACGTACCTTAAGTGTTAAAATGGTGTACCTTAAGTGGAGAACTTATGCATCTTAAGTGCATAACTAATGCAACTTAAGTGTTAAAAGGACTCACCTTAAAGTTTTCGAGTGCATAATTGACGCACCTTGAGCACAGAAAATACGCACCTTAAGTTTCAACAATACGCAAAATGATCAAATTGCCACCTCATTTTTTTTAATCTATGTTCATCCTGAATGTTGATTTTGGCAAGATCAATGACATTACCACAGCATGTTTCCCCCTGGACACCCCCTATGCATTTAATCTCTATTATATATATATATATATATATATATATATATATATATATATATATATATATATATATATATATATATATATATATCACTGTTGTAAAAATCGCGCCTAGACACCGATTAATCGGTGCTCGATCGCGTCGAGGAATGTCTAAATCGACTTCCTCCGCGGTCGGTCCCCTAGGTGTTCTAGGCGGTTGAATCCTAATTTTTTTTTTTTAATTTTTTTTGGCAAATAACCCCCTAAAAAATAAAATAAAAAATTAATAAAATAAAAAATTGAGCACCTAGATGCCCCCGGGCACCGCGTAGTGTATTTTTCAACACACACACACACACACACACACACACACACATATATATATATATATATATATATATATATATATATATATATATATATATATATATATATAGTGGTAGAATTCATATTAATATTATTGAAGTAAGAATTTTAGAAATGATAAATTACTAAATGTAATTATGATAACATTTGAAGTTTTGCGTAAGTCGTAACTCAATATAAACTTAAGTGTTAATAACCAGATTGCAAGATGCGTAACTGAATTATTCAGTACACTGCGTGAACTAGTTCGAGTCGTAGTACAAACGGAAATTAATACGCAAACACATAAGCAAGAAGCAAGTAAACATGCACATGAACACATCGTGGTTGGTAACCTAGTTTGGAATAGACATTTCTACATTTGGGGGCACCACAAAATGGTTTGCCCATTGCTCATCTCTTCATTCATAACCAATTGAACGTGTTTACTAAATAATCAATTACGAGCGAACACTTCGAACTCTACAGCTGATCCTCAACATTTTAAACGCGTTGAAGTTTCTTGAAGAGGTGGTACAAGATTTTCCAATCTTAGAAATTGAGACTCCCACTCAACTGTAGCTCTCCCAAGTACACAATTGTGTTTAACGGTCCGAAATCATCAAGTATCAAATCCAACTTATATGAATTGTAAATTCGCTAAGTTACTCCGTTTAAGCTCCATGAATATGCCCTTGAACAAATTCTGAATATGCTGTGTAATATCTTGAAAATCATCAAATTGATTTGCATGTAGACGATGTGCATTTATAATTGATCTTTCGAATTTAGCTCTAACTGGTTAATTGTCTTGGACTTCATCCTGAACCGGTCTTCTTATCTAGTTTACTCTTGGTCTTAGTCTTCATCTTCAAATAAGAGAATGTTACTCTGAACTAAATCTATCTACTAGTATAGATTCAATGTAATATAGATACAATCCTCAAAAATAACTTTCTGAACTATATCTTGAACTACTAAATTATTCCATAAATCAAAACAAATTGGAGAAGTGAAAAATATTTTACTTTGTAAAAATATTTTCTCTATGGTCTATTTTATTAACAACATTTAATTAAAATATAAATAAAGTGAAACTTAACATTAAATAATGTTAAAAAAAAATATTGTATGCATGTGTAATAATAATGTCAAAAGATAATAAAAGTTAAAATAAAATATATTAATATTAATATCATTTAAAAAATCTTGATTAGAGTTTTAATAATATATCTTTTATATATTAAAAAATAAATCTAAGTTAAAAATTTTTAATTTAGACCATCAACTAAATTAACATATATAAAATATTAACATATATAAAATATGTTATTATTTAATGATTGTAATTTCAAATTTTAAAACAAAAATCTTTTTCCTAAGATCGGATAGAACTTTTTTCCCAAGTATTGATAGATATTTCATATTCAGCATTTCAGCTATTCAAGCACCGATCACTATAGTTCCATCAGTTTGTTAAACCCTCCCTCACCTTGGCGTAAATCTCAGTTTCATCTTCATCTCCCATGGCGACCGACAAGACAGTAATGGCGTTGATTAGGGCATCGAGACCGACCTTCCGAAATCCCCACGACAAGGTCGCCTTCGCCGTCCACGCTTCGTGTATTGCTTCTGGTTTTGTTCTTCTTGCCACCGGCCCCTCTGCTTTTTCCGACGATCCATTCTCCTCAGCCCTCGCTGGTAAACTCCCTCTAGAACAAATTTTACAAGTTATTATTTCGATTCTCGCGGTTATATTTATGAATTTTAGGGTTTGGTTTACGGTTATGAAAGTTTTGGGGGTTATTATTTACTTTGGTTAGATGAGGTGGGGATTGATCACTGGAATGATTTTGAGGACAACTACGGCTTTATCTATTCAACTCCTGAGGGAAATTCAAAGAAGGTTTTAATAAAGTGCATCGTCATGAATGGTAAACTCCTCGTTGATGCATTGTGGGAAGGCGCTAGTGCTCCTCGTCATCTTGAACTGAAGTAAGTTCCTTCCAAATTCCTTTCTGTTTTTACTGAGTGAAGTAAGCATAGGAATAAGGGAGTTCTTTAAAATATACTCTGTTTGTGATTGTCATTGCTGGTAATGTGCAGTGTTCATGATTATGTTGAGAATGGAGGGGCTAATTATGATTCCCAGTATAAGAATTTTGGTAAGCTTGTTGAAGAAATTAATAAAGAAATTTTGAGCAAGGGCTCGCCAGCAGTGAAATCATCCACTCAATCATCAAGGTACATGTTATTTGGTCTACTCACTTTGTTGACGAACTCATGTGCATTGAAACTGGCTGTTGTTCCTGTGCATAGTTTGCATTAGAGTTTTCCATTTTTATTTGGAATATGAGACAATTGTGGATTTGGAAATGTAAACTAGTGCAAAATTGAAAGTAATTAAACTTCTGTTGTAAAAAATATTTGTACATTTGATTGAATTGCATTTTAAATTATAAAAGAATAAAAATATAAAGATAGCCAGTTTCGAATGGGAGCCACCTATTCTGTTCCTCAAATTATAGGACCCTAAACTGGGACAAGAATGGTCCCGTTTCAAGGCCTGTTACAAACTGGAATGGTACTAGTTCGGTGTGATCTGGATGGTTGTTGTAGTCATCCTTATTGTGTTTAGCTTAGCTAAAGAGGTGGTTGATTTTAGTTGCCACTAATGAATTACTTTGCTATACCCATGTACAGTTCTGAAAACGGAGGAATCAGAGATACTGCTGATCGACGTGGCGCTGAATCTGATGACCCATATCAGCATTTGGGTTCTGTTCCTCCAGGGTAATGTCAAATTAGAAGTTGGATTGCACTACTTATTTATCTTCTTGTATATGCTATTGTATTATTTGGTTGTCACCCATGAGGTACTCATCGTAATTCGACGTGTGTTGAAATCTTTGACCCACAGGTTCTTTGCACTTAGGATCACATTAAACTAGCAATTAAATTGTAGACATGCTTTTTTTATGTTATTTGATGTGTTATTTATTTGTTGTTGCCTAAGTGGGTACTTATTATAATTCATATTTTGTACTGGGGTGTCTTTAGAACTGTGTTATTTTACAAGAATGATATTGAATATGCAATAATCTGGTTCTCCTTTCTTTTATATGCGATTGAAGTAACAACTGTTTTCTTGAATCATGTGAAATTGAATTCATGTGATTCACGTATTCAGATGCCCTGGGAATTGCTTGGAGTTAGAATGTCTGAGTACATAATAATGAAATCAGATGTATAACTAGCATTCTTGGATTATAGATGTAGACAACCTTTTATGTGTTACTCTTTGATAAACTGCACCTAGATGCTATGTTGGGCTATAACATGAAGTAGCTGAACATTGAGTAAATACGAAGTGCCAGTGTTTTTTTCAACTCTGCCTTGTTTGTAGCAGTAGTAAGCATGTCTTATGGAATATCAATAAAATATGCATCTGAATATGTAATTTTTGGTCCTGTATTTCTGGTTTATGTTCAATCCTTTTATTTTGTTAGTATTAGTTTCTCTTGATGATTCTCTTATAATATTATCATTATTATTATTATCTGTCTATATAGATATGTGGTTCCTCCCATTCCTGCTTTTGGTGGCAGTGACATATTCCCTGGACCAGGTGCCGGTGTTTACCCTACCAGGTTCCTTAGCTCTCCTTGCACCTCTTCTCCATTTTAGATGGCTCTTCTTTGATCGTACTCCTAAATGTGCTTATTTGTTTTTTGATACATGTCCTTTCAGAGATATTGGAGGCTATGGAGGCATGCTTGTAGGTTTGTGACTGTTCCTACCTGGTGTTTGATTTTCTGATTTTCAAATCTTGAATTAAATCCTTTTCTAAACTTGATGGCTACTCTAATTTCTTTTAGGACCCAGAGATCGTCGTTTTTTCCCTGGGATAAGTGGAGATCCTCGTCTCCCTGGGGGATTCCAGTAAGTTGCTTCTCTTCCACTGCATTCTCCTTTGCAGACTTAATTTTTTGTTTTAATTTTTGATACATCGAAGGGTAATGGAAAATGCACCTAAGACCTCTTATGTAAAGTCTCGAGCATGTGCCACCGACTACAAGGCTCTTAGTGCAATCACTATTTTATCTCCTCCCTCCCATCTATACGTAAATCTACTTTGAGTTGACTCTAAACTGCCCTATTATTGTTACAGGGGTATTCCACCACCAGGTGCTCGTTTTGATCCATTTGGTCCACCCGACGTTCCTGGTTTTGAGCCAGGTCGTTTTATCAGGTATATTTATGCATATTGATCATACTCAATTGTTTTGGTTAATTAGTGTTCCTATATAAGGGTACTATCGCGGAATCAGTCATATTTGGTGAAGGTTTTATAATAGCATTTCAAAATAACATTTTCTATATTGCAATGCAAAAGATGAAACTCTCCGGGAGTTATGAATATTGGTAGCTCATCTCATCTGCGACTAAGTGGATTTATAGATCCCCCGTAATTTTTCTTGGCAACATTTTGCAGGGACCCAACTAGACCCGGAAGCGGCAGGAACCATCCTGATCTGGAGCACTTTGGAGGTGGTTCAGATTTCATATAGACTGAATAGTTTGTTTCTATAGAGTGGTGATGGGAATCATAAGAAGGCAGGGTCAGTTGTGAATAGGGTTGCACTACATTTACTAGCAAATCGCCCATATTATCATGTAATAAATACAGTTTTAGTTACAATACTACCATATTGGCGGAGTTTTTAGATTCATTCCCCCTTTCTATTATTAACTTATGGATATCTCTCTCAATCTTTGTGATGTGTATATGCTTTAAATCCAGCAAGATTATCACTACAATCTTCTATGTAAAGAGTGACACATGATCATCACAGTGGCGACAATGGTCAAGGGGCATTAGAGACATCAATTATTCATTCTATTACCAAAATAAAGAAATGAGTAATAAAGAATAAGCAAAATTGAATAAAGAAGGCATTAATCGGAGGCACAATTTAAATAGTGTGTTGGAAAAAATAATAATTTCACAATGTACTTGCAGTATCAACAGCATTATTGAAATTTGAAAGTAACTGATAGCGTACACAAACAAGGAAAATAAGTGTACTTACCCTATGAATCTCCTAAGACCTTATTGACCATAATAAACAAATGTCCAATAGAATTGATTAATTCCTAGAGTTGATTAATCAGAATGTCTTCTAAATTAAAATTTCTAGTTTTACTGAACAATTTGACTCGAATATAGAAGATTGATGTCACCATATCTCTAAGGTTGTATGCACTCCTTTCAATTGTCTGCCGACCAAAACATACAAAGGGTATCTCTGTTGCAAATATATTCATCAAACATGAATTTAATAAGTTAGCAATTATTAATTCAAAGATAATGAAAATCATAATTGATAAAAGGATAAACAGTTGTATTGGGTTAAGAAACAATCAAGAACAAGGTTTCATCATATATTCAAGTTCTTAAGTGTTTAGCCTCTAAACATGGAGGCAAAAAAGAAAGAAATCAATTAAACGATAAATGAATTCAAGAACATAAAAAATCACTTTGATTTGTGAAAAATGTTGATTCTAAACTTTCTCGAGATGTAAAGTTGTCTCTCAAAATATTGTTGAAATCTCTAAAAGTGTCTTGAATCTCATTTCTTAAATCTTGAATTGGAAAGTCTCTCAAAGGGGTTGAAACGTCATTTAATATAATTTTGCAACCATCAAGATGGCTTTAACACAACCATGTCGAAATATATCAACTTTCTTATTCTAGGTGTGTTAAGGTGACACCACCCAGACGACATGGCAATAACACGGTTGTGTCCCCGAGTGTATCAAAATCTGTCAAGGTCTTTTCTCCTTGTTTTAGTCTAAATCTCTAAATTAAAACTTTGAACATGAAAATTGCAGAGAACCATCTTAAACTTACGCGGACACTTGAATCACCTTAAATGAACTTCACATGAAATAATATGGCCAAAATACTATCAAAATGTTGCAAGGTAGTGTCCCTCGGCATGTTAAAATCTGCCCAACATTTTGACATCAATATTTTCCAAATTTGTAAAACCTCTAAACACAAAAGCTGTAGAAGATTGTCTTTGTTTTCTATGGAAACTTGACTCATCCCAATGAAACTTCGTATGAAAGAGATGGGCCAAAATACTATCAGTTTGTCTCATAGTGCATATTTTATCATTTTTGCTAAGAAATTCCTAAAAATCAAATAGTTGTGAATTAAGCACCATATTCCATCAAACTTGCATCCGGTGCAGTTGCGCAGTAGTACATCCGGTGTAGTTGTGTAATGGTGCAATGATGTATATTTACCAGGTCAAAATTGTTAGGAATATAATCCTACAAAAAGGATTATTTCCACAAAAATAGCAAGCACAAAAAATGAAAGGTTAAGGGTAAGCTTGAGTCATGTGATACCCTCACTATCCTTAAAACCTTATTTGCTACATCCCAAAGATGATAGGAGCATAGTAGTCTAGGTTTCCTAGGATAAAACAAGCTTCTACTCTATGTTTGAGACTCAAACAAAAGAGTCCATCGAACTAGAACTTGGCTTTGAACACATGAAGGAGGAAGATGAACAGAGTTTCGAGAGAGAGCAAAATGTAGGCTATTTGTCTTGCAAAAATTCTCCTGCCCATCCAAGGCTTATATAGGAGTTGAATGATTAAATAATATTTAATCATGACATTAAAACTGATAATAAAATCAGTCATTGTAACATCTATAAAAACAGACAACCATTAACTTGAGAATTAATTCTCAAATTCAAAATTGGAGTTAAATTGAAATGGATTCCATAACATAAGAATTAATACCCAGAATGGTACGTCAAGAGTGGTTCAAAATGTGAGTAGTTCAAAAGGTAGCTACTCAGAATGGTACCTTCGAAAGGTTACGATACATGACATTCTGGTCTGATAGCCGAATGGTCCCCAAGTCCGACTAGTTACTGCTCGGACAGTGGCAAAGGCGGATGGTGACAAAGGAGTTGGAAAACATTTTCGAAAAGTTTGCATATAGGTGTCGGTGTACACGAGTCAAGTCTTTTTTTTCTGGCTCATTCTGGATTTGATTTGCACCAACCTGCGTGCGAGAGAGAGCCTCTATGTTATACAATTCAACATCCTTCTAAAAGGGTCTTGTATATGTAGTGCAAATCCCCTTCATTTTCCAACTCAAATGGGTCTAATTTGAAAATCAATTTCGCATTCACCAATTATTTGTTTTGAGCGTAAAATATATCGATCTCTTCATCTCACTATGAAGAATCTAAATCCACTTTGACCCGGCGCAAATTAAAAATGGACCCACATATATTTGTACCACAAATTTGCAACTTACAAAGTCATTTTTGCTATTTTTTCCAATAATCGCCAACATGAATGAAAAAATTGATTTTCGGGGTTGTTTTAAAACGGAATGACTATGTTTAATGGTCGATCCTTGCATAGGATAAGCAGGTGTTACCCTTTGAACCTTCCCTTGTCAAGATATATTTACTCTACTGCTGTTCGGCAGAACGCGATGTCTTTGAACCGATTGACGTTTGTGAAAATGACGATATATCCCATCAGGAACCTCCCAACAATGTTATGCTCTCGACTCTGCCCATTTTTGTCATGGGTCACCGTTCCTGATTCTGCAAGAGTTTCTAAAGAATTGAGCCCTGTCAATTCTCCTTTGAAGACCCCACTTTTATCTCACATAAGTGATCCTTTTACAAGTATCCCGCATACTAACACATGTTAACCGGCAATTAGAATTATTAAAGCTTTGACGTGCTAACCTCGTGCGGGAGTCACTTGTCTAACAAGGAATGGTAGGGAGTCCGAGACCCCAGAGTGACACGCTTTGGTCCATAATTTAGTTGTCGCATTGAACTTAAGTGCCAACTAGGTTGGGTATCCACTATAAAACTTTATCCCACGGGCTTTAGACCCATTCCTCGTGTCAACTCTCTATTTAACCGTTTGGTTAACGAATCTGCTACATTGTCTTTGACTTCACATAGTTAACCAAGAAAAGTAGAAAACACCAGTTGTGAGAAGTTGTTTAATGGTATTATGTGTACGACATATATGTCTAGATTAGTAGATTTACCATTATACATATTACTCCGTACTCTACCAATCGTGGCTTGACTATTGCAATGCACACATATTGAAGGTACATGTCTTTCCCAACTAGGAATATCCTCAAGAATATGGCGTAGCCATTCAGCCTCTTCGCAACATTTGTCTAATGATATCAGCTCAGATTTCATCGTGGATCTAGCTATCACGATTTGTTTAGAGGATTTCCATGCAACGGCTGCATCAGCTAATGTGAACACGTAGCCACTCGTGTACTTATAATCCTTAATACCCGATATCCAGTTAGCGTCGTTATACCATTCAAGTACAACATGATACTTGTATAGTGTAGTCCAAGGTCACGAGTACCCGTTAGGTATCTCATAACCCCCATAATTGCCTTCTAGTGCATATCATGCGTGCAAAAAAAAAAAAAAAAAAAAAAGTAAAAAATTACTATTTGGATGGCTCGAAGGTGGATCATTAACAGAAAGTATATTCTTAATATAATAAAGGTTCATTTTTAATATATTGAATGTTCATTTTTTTTCTTTAAAAAAAAATCATTATTTGTGTACTGAAAGTTCATTATTTGATATACTACCAAATAACGAACTTCAATACACAAATAACGAACTTTCATTTCAAATACATTGAAAGTTCATTTTTAAAAATGAACATTTATTCATTGTCTACATTGCATTGTGGATCAAGGTCTACAATACAAATTAGTCATAGTTTTTCTTCATTCTTAGCCATACATGTGCACCCCATTACTTGCCCCATATCGCCCTTCGATCTCTCTGATGGATATATTGGACCCGGAGCAAGCTGAACTGAAGAGACAGACCCGAACCACCACGACCCGGGATGCACGGCCCAGGCAGCTCAATACACCCGAGCTCGTCACCATGGACCTCGAGTCGGTCCATGGTGGACTCGGCTAGGCCGAGCTCAGTTCACGCCCAGCTCGGCCATGCCGAGTCGCCCCGCTTTGGACCCGGTCCCGGAGGGGACGCGGTCAAAGCGGGCCGATCTAACCACCCCCGGTTTCAGGGGTGCGGTTGGGGGTTTTGGCTGATATAAAAGCCTCCATCTTGCCCTAAACAAGGACAAAACATATTCCTAAACTACTATTTTATAGCATTATTGTCCTAATCAAGTCTTGTAATAGCTTATTAGCGATATTCAATACAATCTACGGTCCCTGCGACCTTACGATATCCTTGCGTTACATTATTTATTTCATATATATATTCTTATCCAGATTCACTGATTCGGGTCTACTCCGGGTTAATTAATTCCATCATTGGTGCTCTTGTTGAGAGCTGTTGTACCAGCTCAAGCGTATTCTATATCCAGTGGTCTACCGCGACCAGCTACCATGACGAGATCAAGATCCAACTCTCGCCGCACCAACGGTTCCTGCGGCACCCAGCTCGTCGCAAACAGGAATGGCCCCAACGGGGCCCCCAGCATCCAACTGGCCGCCTCCAACAGGTCGGGAGGAGACCTGAGGGCCCAGCTCACCAACCACCGCAGCGGTGGTGCACCACCCCCCGCTGCTCCCGCTCTAACTCGCGCCCTCATCTAGGAGGGGGTGGCGGTCTTCGAACAAGCCTCCACGGCACTGGCACGTGTCGCGACGGGCCTCCGGGCTGAGGAAGAAGCCCACCTAGGCGCCACCCGAGGGGGCCTGCCGCTGAGCACCGTACCACCTCCACCTCCACCTCTCTGCAGGGGGCGCAGCGGGCCGAGCACCATACCACCTCCGACACATGCCACACAGGGGGAGGTCAACTCCCCCCGACCAACGGACAAGCGGGGAGGGGGGGGGGGGGGGGGGTCTCCCGCTGAGACCGTCGGCACGACGACGAAGGAAGGGCACCAGCCCAAACCAGGCCCGCCCTGGAGAGGTTGGCGATCGCGTGTCGACTTGGGACAGGCTGGGTCCGAGGCCGACCGCCAACGAGCCACCCGCGGCAGAATCGTGATCCCACAGGCTGCCACGACAAGCATCGGGCACCCGGAGGTCGCCAAGCCACAGACCCCGAGCCCGGCTGCGACTGGAGGCAGGCTCGCGTAGGTCCCCAGATCGTGAGACCTGAGGTCCACCGCGACGCGGGCAGCCTACCCGAGTAGAGCGAACAGGTGAGTCAAATGGCCGAGTCCCGAGCTCCAATCGGGACGAGGTTGAGCAGTTACGGAGGAGGATGGACGAGCTCCAGAAGAAGATCGATGAGAGGAACGGGTCCTCGGAGCCCCAAGACATACTGTCCACCCCGTTCGTGAGTGCTATCATTGAGGAACCCTTGCCCAAGGATTTCCGTTTCCCCACCATCAAGGCATACTTGGGGACCATGGACCCGCGATCACCAGGGACAGGGCCGCCATGATGATCACCGAGGCTACCGACGTCATCATATGCAGGGGATTCTTTGCTACTCTAGACGGACAGGCGCATGACTGCTTCGGGTCCCTCCCGGGGGGATCCATCTCCACCTTCGCGGACTTCACTAAACAATTCCTGTCCCACTTCGCCACCAGCATCCCAAGGAGGAAGCAGATCGCCGACCTGTGCGACCTGAAACAGAAAAGCTTGGAATCGCTAGCCGAGTATCTCAGTAAATGGAAGAAAGAGGCCATGGGGGTCGCCAATTTCGATGGTAAGTCGGCCATACCGATTTTCAGGAACAATGTGAGGTCGGGTGCCTTCCACCAGGATCTCATCCGGTACCCCCCGAAGAACTATGCAGACCTGATGGACATGGCGGTCAGGTATGCCGATGCCGAGAAGAGGAAAAGGGAGCAGGAGGAAGGGAGAGGTCGGAAGGAAAAGGCCCCCCAGGAGGAGCGCGGCAGGGCACCTTGACAGCACCGCCGCGAATACGCCGAGGGGCCCAGGTTGAACCCCACGCGGTTCCTCACCCCGCTGACGCACCCCGTGAGCGTCATCCTAGCTCACGCGGAGGACCAGGGGTTCGTCGAGTTCCCAAAAGAGGAATGCATGAAGATCTCGGTGAAGGGCGACCCCAAGAAGTACTACCGGTTCCATCGCCAAAAGGGTCACGACACGAATGAGTGCATCCTCCTAAAGAAGCAGATTGAGGAGCTCATCCAGATGGGTTACATGGGCCAATTCATCAAATGGCCTAGGCAACCCCAAGGCCAGAACCGGGACAACAAGTGGAAAAAAAGATGGTGGTGGTTCCACGCCATCCAACTCGGCACCCCGCAAAAGAGAGCACGGCCAAAGCTCTGAAGAGGACGACAAGACGACGGAAGACTCCCAGCCCCTAAAGAAGCGGTCCATCTATGTCATTTTCGGAGGACCTGAGGGTGGAGACACCCAGGCTGATCGGAAGAAGTGGGCGAGGAGTCTGTACGTCGGGGAGGTGACACAAGCCCCACGGGAGAAGAAGCTAAGGAGGGAACCCATCACTTTCACCGATGGCGACCTGCCGGACGACCCCCTCCCCCACCGGGATGCCTTGGTGATCAAGCTGGACATCAACAATGTAGTGGTGCACGAGTGCTCGTAGACACGGACAGCTCGGTAATGTCATGTACTACGACACGTTCACCCAGCTCGGCCTCTCAAGAGACCAGCTGGAGCAGGTCAGGACCCCCCTATCCGGGTTCACGGGGGACTCGATCGAGACGGAGGGATCAATTAGCTTGGAAGTGGAGATAGGCACCTCGCCTCACCTCAATAAGTGGAAAATCGAGTTCGTGGTCGTAAAAATCAGTTACGCCCACAACATGATACTCGGCCGACCTGCCCTGGAGGACCTCAGGTGCGTGATTTCCTAGGAGCACATGTGTCTCAAGTTTCCAACATCAATCGGGGTCAGGACCACCCTGGGGGACCAGAGAGTGAGTCGTAGCTGCTACCTACGAGCATGCCGCCAGATGGGCAAGACAGGCCTCCGAGTCCACACCATAGCTGAGAAGGCATTACGAGAGGAGGCGGGTCGGCCCCGGGCCGAGCCCATAGTTGAGTCGGAGGAGGTCGTCTTGGATCTCAACTGCCCCGATCGGGTTGTGAAGGTAGGGGTCGGCCTCCTGGATGAGCTCCGGGCTCGCATCATCGAGACGATCCGAAGTTACAAGGAGATCTTCGCATGGGGCCCCCAAGACATGCCGGGCCTCAGCCGCGAGGTGATCAAACACAAGCTGGCCGTGGACCCCGCGGTCAAGCCAGTCCAACAACGCAAGAGGTACCTCTCCACCGACAGAAGAGAGTTCGTGAAGAAAGAGGTCGGCACCCTCTTGGAGATAGGTCATATCAGGGAGGTCCTATACCCCACCTCGTTAGTAAATGTGGTCCTCGCCCCAAAGCCGCCCACCTGGAGGATGTGCGTGGACTACACCGACCTCAACAAGGCCTGTCCTATGGACCCCTTCCCGCTCTCCAACATCGACCAGCAGGTGGATGAGACAGCAGGTTGTGCTCTCATGAGCTTCCTAGACGCGTTCAGAGGGTACCACCAGATCTTCATGGAGGAGGCCGACGAGGAGAAGACAACTTTCACCACCCCGGAAAGGGTCTACTGTTACAAGGTCATGGCCTTCGGGCTGAAGAATTCAGGTTCCACCTACACTTGAATGGTGGGCAAGGTGTTCAAACAAGTCCTCGGCCGCAACCTGCAGGCTTATGTCGACGACATGATTGTGAAGAGCACCGAAGCCAACCTGCATACGGACGACCTAGCTGAGGTATTTTCAATTATGCAGCGTTGCAATTTGCAACTGAACCCCAATATGTGCACTTTTGGGGTCCACCGGGGGAAGTTCTTGGGGTACATGGTTTCCAAGAAGGGCATAGAGCCCAACCCCGACAAAGTTAAAGATATCCTGGACATGGAGCCCCCAAGGTGTCTTCGGGAAGTCCAGCGCCTTAATGGGCGACTAGCAGCCCTCGGTCGTTTCCTATCGAGGTCGCCCGAAAGATCTCTACCGTTTTTTGGAGTACTCAAGAAGACCAAGGGGTTCGAGTGGTCCTAGGAGTGCCAAAGGGCTTTCGAGGACCTAAAAACGTATCTGATGTCGCTCCCCCCTGGCCAAGCCCGTTAATGGAGAGGTCTTATTTTTGTACCTCGATATCTCCCAGGCCGCGGTCAGCTCCGTGCTGGTCTGGGACGATGACGGGGTCCAACGACCCGTGTACTACACGAGCCGAGCTTTACGGGGGGCGGAAATCAGATACACGCCCGTCGAGAAGGCCCTCTTCGCGGTAGACATCACCACAAAGAAGGTCGGCTACTACTTTCAGGCCCACCCCGTCCACGTCCTCACCAACCAGTCCCTAGATGCGGTGCTGAGGACCTCGGGGTCGACCAGCAGGTTGGTCAAGTGGGCCATGCGGCTGAGCCAGTACGACATCCAATTTCGAACCCGTCCAGTCATCAAGAGGCAGACACTAGCTGACTTCATAGTCGAGTGCACCGCCCGGGAGGCCACCGAGCAGGTCCGAGACGAAGACGAGGAGTGGTGGACCCTTTCCATAGACGGAGCTTCGGGACCAAAATGCTGCGGGGGAGGGGTCGTCCTCATCACACCCGAGGGGTTCAGAGCCTACTATGCCCTCCGTTTCGCCTTCAAGCTGTCCAACAACGAAGTCGAGTACGAAGCGCTCCTCGGAGGGCTCCGGCTAGAGCTAAACATGACGGTCGAGAAACTCAGGATCCGGTGTGACTCTAGGCTAGTGGTGGGCCAGGTCACGGGAGAGTTCGAGGCAAGTGACAAGAGAATGAGGAGGTACCAGGATGTAGTGCTCCAGCTCTTGGGCCAACTAATAAACTATGAAGTCCTACAGGTACCTCGGGATCAAAACACGGATGCCGACATGTTGTCCAAGCTCAGCCAAGGGGCCCCGGAGCACATCTCTAAAATTTCTCGAGTTGAAGATTTTGAAAGGTCAAGTCTGGAGTCCTACCCAGTCCTACCTATACAAGGCCGACCTCCCTGTTGGTTGGATTATCTTAAGGAGTACAAGCAAAAAGGTACGCTACCTCCTGATGAGGTCGACGCCAAGCTAGTGAAGTGGCGTGCCCCCATATATGTCATCATGGGGGACACGCTCTATAAGAGGTCGTACAACGGTGCCCTGCTCCGCTGCTTGTACCCGGACGAAGCCAGGTCGGTCATGGAAGAAATCCACAAAAGGACCTGCTCCGCCCACCAAGGCGCCTTCACGATGGCCTGCCGAGCCATCTTGCAGGGGTACTTTTGGCCGAGAATGGCCAAAGAGTGCGCCAACTACGCCAGAAGCTACGAGACATGCCAGCACTTTCAGGTCGGCCCCGCCCGACCCGCCACGAACTACACCCCGATAAGCTCGGTCATCCGCTTCTCCAGGTGGGGAGTGGATATAGTCGGAGCTCTACCTATGGGGTCGGGCAAAAGAAAGTACCTCATAGTGGCTGTCGATTACTTTACCAAATGGGTAGAGGCGAAGCCGCTGGCAAGCATCACAAGTGCTCGTTGCAAACAGTTTGTCTACCGAGACATTTTGTGATGTTTTGGGGTCCCGATGCAACTCATCATCGACAACGGACGCTAATTCGAAGGGCAGGAGTTCGAAAGATTCTGCGCCGAGTGGCGCATCAACCATAGCCAAGTGGCCTTATGCTATCCACAAGCCAATGGGCAGGTGGAGAACGCCAACCACACCATAGTGAACGGTCTAAAGAAGAAACTTGAATCCGCAGGTGGAGCATGGGTGGAAGAGCTCGACGCCATCCTATGGGCCTATCGCACCACCCCCAGGAGGGCCACGGGGAAACACCGATTTCTTTAGCCTACGGTTTTGAAGCCCGGGCCCTTGCAGAGATGGTCATACCCTCCCGCCAAGAAGAAGAATATGACCCCGACACCAACGAGGAGCACCATAGGCCCGACCTCCACTTGGTGGATGACAGAAGAGAGGCAGCCTCCATCCGAGCTGAAAATTACCAAAGGCAAACTAAGTCCTACCACGACAGACGAGTACAACCCCGTTACTTCCAAGCAGAAGATTATGTACTCAGGAGGAGAGAGGCAAGCCAACCCCAAGCCGGAGGGAAGTTCGCTGCGAACTGGGAGGGACCCTATATTGTGGCAGCAGTGGTCCGTCCCGGCAACTACAAACTCAAGAACCCCAAAAGAAAGGTGATACCCAGAGTTTGGAACTCGGAGCGTTTGTTGAGGTACTAACAGTGATCCACCATGGACCGACTCGGCCGTTAGGACCATTTCCTCTCCCTTTTTCAAATAATGTCACAAGAGGCGGCAGGTCCCCTCCGTTGCTATAAGCAGAATAAAGTTTTGTATTACGTCACATATTTTCTCACTCACTCCTCAAGAAGGGAGAAAGTTTTTTACCCGGGCGGTTAACATACCCTAAGGGGGCACGAGGCCCGACCTCGCGTACCAACCCCGACGGAGGAGCCCCATGGTCTAGTCTCACAAAGACTATACTGTCGCGGTTAACATACCCTAAGGGGGCACGAGGTCCGACCTCGCGTACCAACCCCGACGAAAGAGCCCCCGGCCTAGTTTCCAAAGGACTCGGTTAGAACGGCTATTAAATAAAAAAAATAAAAAAAAAATAAAAAAAAGCGAAAAGTATGTGCAACTCGGACAACTAGGGAGAAGGAGAGGAAAAAGAAACGACTAACCGGAATCGGGATGAAACTTGGAGACTCGGAAGAAAGCTTGTGACCCTAGGAGGAGCTTGAGAGATTCTTGATGTGGTGGTATGATGGAGTGGCCGAAAATGGAGAGAGTGAGGGGGTTTAAATAGGAGGTAGATGGTGGAAAAGAGGGGGAAGGGGAAAAATTGACCAAAAATTCAAAATTTGAAAAGGTGTATGGGGAAAAGGAAAAGGTGATGGGGATGGGAAGTAGATTTGATGGATATGATGGGTGAGATTCTCAAGATTTTATAAGGAAGGAGTTGCATGTTAATAGGGATTCTACCATATCTGGGGAAGATTTTTCGGAAGGGAAATTTTATCCGCGATAAAGATTTTATTTGGACGAGGTCGGCTAATTATCCATTCGGGGTGACCGCGTAGGAGTCGGCTCGCAATGTGTCTACTCTCCATCATTGTTGACTCATCACAACGAAGAGAGTGGGGGACTCGTGATGGATATATTGGACCCGGAGCAAGCTGACCCGAAGAGACTGAAGCGAACCACCGCAACTCGGGATGCTCGGCCCAACCCCTTAGGCCGTGACCGGGTCGGCCCAGGCAGCTCGGCCGTGAGCCGAGCCCGGTCACGAACGGTCTCGGTACACCCGAGCTCGTCACCATGGACCTCGAGTCGGTCCATGGTGGACTCGGCTAGGCCGAGCTCGGTACACGCCCAGCTCGGCCATGCCGAGTCGCCCCGCTTTGGACCCGGTCTGGGAGGGGACGCGGTCAAAGCGGGCCGATCTAACCACCCCGGTTTCAGGGGTGCAGTTGGGGGTTTTGGCTGATATAAAAGCCTCCATCTTGTCCTAAACACGGACACAACATATTTCTAAACTACTATTTTATAGCATTATTGTCCTAATCAAGTTTTGTAATAGCTTATTAGCGATATTCAATACAATGTACGGTCCCTGCGACCTTACGATATCCTTGCGTTACATTATTTATTTCATATATATATTCTTATCTGGATTCATTGATTCGGGTCTACCCCGAGTCAATTAATTCCATCACTCTCGAATATGGATAACTTGTTGTGCCTTTTTACACAAGAATTGAATAGTTTACTCGATTGGTGGCGTGACCGGCCCTAGGTAAGGACAAGCTGGGCACATACTCGGAGGGAGCCCACCCCACCCCTTTTATATATATAGTAGACATATATGTATAAGTAGTTGGTATACATATATTTTATTTTATTGAAAGATGAAACAACTTAGTTGGTTTAATACTTGGTTATTATACTAAAGGTCACGGGGGTGAGCCCTTTTGACTACAATTTTAATAATCCAATACACAAGATTTATTTATAATTTTAATTGTATAATTTTGAAATCTATTTATAGTTAATGTTAGAAAATAATTTGTGTGGCTCAAAATCCATGAAGAGTTAATCTTCCGCTGCTGTCCATGTCGCATGCACAAGCCACCACTTCGCACGACTTGGCACGTCTTCATTATGCTTACCGCATTTGTCTCTATTCTTAAGCTATAAATAGCCTTTGCTTTCATTTGTAATAGCACATCAATTTTGAATTCATTCTTCCTTCTTTTGTCTTTTTCTCTCACGTAGACATATATATATATATATATATATATATATATATATATATATATATATATATATATATATATATATATATATATATATATATATATATATCTTTTAATTCTCTTTATAGAGATTAATATATATATTTATATTTTCCCATCCTTATTAATTTATTTTGTCATTTATATATTTTCCCCATTATTTAACTTCTATAATTCTCAATTTTCGATTCTTCGCTTCCGCATTATTCCGCTATATTCCTAACAAGTGGTATCAGAGCGGTTTAATTGAGAGTTATTTTCAAAGATGTCGACTGTTACCAAGTTTGATATCGAGAAGTTCGACGGGAAAATTAGCTCTATCTGGAAGGTTAAAATGGAAGCCGTTCTAACCCAGAACGGTTTGAAGAAAGCGCTAGCTGGGAAGAAGAAGAAACCGGCTACAATGACAAATGAAGATTGGGAAGATTTGGATGACAAGGCACGCTCAACCATCCTTTTGTGCCTGTCTAAAGAGGTTCTACGTGAGGTAGTAAGTGAGACGACTGCGTCAGATTTATGGTCCAAGCTGGATACGCTTTACATGGCAAAAACTCTGGCGAACACGCTGCGCCTGAAGGAGCGTCTGTACACAATCCATATGACGGAAGGTACTTCTATTAAATCTCACTTGGATGAATTCAATTCTATTTTATTGGACTTGGAAAATATTGATGTCATAATTGAAGATGAGGATCGCGCTGTTTTATTGCTTGTTTCTCTCCCTAAATCATACAAGCATTTCAAAGAAATTATGCTGTATGGTAATAGTAGTGATACCCTTACTTTCGACAATGTTAAGTCAAACCTATTGTCCAAAGAAAAGTTTGACTTTGAAATTAAGTCTGAGGACAAAGGTGAAGGCTTGGCCGTAAGGGGTCGTTCACTTGAATCAGGGAGTAGCAATAAAAATTCTAGATCCAAGTCCAAAGGACGTAAGTCCAACAAATCCTGTAAGTACTGCAAGAAGCAGGGTCACGATGTGACTGAATGCTTCAAGCTGAAGAACAAACAAGAGAGAGAAAAGTCCGCTGAAGCTAGTGTTGTTGAAAGTGATTCAGAAGGCGATGTTTTGTTATCTGTTAGCTCCGGTTGCAAACGGAGTGAAACCGAGTGGATTCTGGACTCTGGTTGTACATTCCACATGTGTCCTCACAAAGAGTGGTTCGTCTCTCTGGAACCGGTTGATGGTGGAGTTGTCTTGCTGGGTAATGATACCCAATGCAAGATTAGTGGAATTGGAAGTGTGCAGATTAAAACTCATGATAACGTTATTAGGACTCTTACCAATGTTCGGTATATTCCTGATTTGAAACGCAATCTGATATCGTTGGGCACCTTAGAATCTCTGGGGTGCAAGTACACAGCTGAAGGTGGAGCTCTAAAGGTCATCAAAGGCTCTATTATTCTCATGAAAGCTTCTCGTTCTGGAAGCTTGTACGTCTTTCATGGCAGTACTGTGACAGGTTCAGTAGCGGTATCCTCATCGATGTCTGATGCGGATCTCACTCAATTATGGCATATGCGTCTGGGGCATATGAGTGAGAAAGGCATGCATCTCCTGAGCAAGAAAGGCCTCCTTGGTGGTTCAGGTAAGGGTAAATTACAATTTTGTGAGCATTGTGTTTTTGGGAAACAAAAGATGGTTAGTTTCTCTACTGCTACACACAGTACCAAAGATGTATTGGAATACATATATTCTGATTTATGGGGACCAACTAAATTCCAGTCTATGGGAGGCTGTAGATATTTCATGTCTATTATTGATGACTTTTCTCGTAAGGTTTGAGTCTATTTCCTGAAACATAAAAATCAGGCATTTTCTATTTTCAAAAAGTGGAAAATACTCGTTGAGACTCAGACAGGTAAAAAAGTCAAGAAGCTCAGGATAGACAATGGCTTGGAGTTCTGTGAGTCAGATTTCAATGGCTTCTGTGCGGCAAATGGAATCGCCAGACACAAGACCTTGCCTGGTAAATCCCAACAGAATGGTGTTGCCGAACGTTTGAACAGGACTCTATTGGAAAGAGCTCGTTGTATGCTCTCTAATGCTGGGTTATGGAAACGGCGTGATTTTTGGGCCGAGGCCGTTTCTACTGCTTGCTATTTGGTAAATAGATCTCCACATTCATCTCTTGATTTCAAAATTCCAGAAGAAGTTTGGTCAGGTAATCCTGTTGACTACTCTGTCTTAAGAGTTTTTGGATGTCCTGCTTATGCTCATTCCAGTACGGGTAAATTAAACCCGAGAGCTGTCAAATACATTTTCCTTGGTTATGCCTCCGAGTCAAAAGGGTATCGTCTATGGTCTCCTGATTCTCGGAAAATCATTCTGAGTCGTGATATCACTTTTGATGAAAATGCACTACTTTCTTCTGGAAAAGTTCCCAGTACAGGTGAGACGCAGAGTACTGGTGAGAAGGTGGAGTTTGAGTTCAGGCCTATTGACAGTATTACTACCACTGATGGTAATACTAAAGATGATGCATCTACTAGCACCGCACCTCTCGTCGAGCCACAACGAGAGTATTCCATTGTTATGGATCGTCCTAGGAGGACAATCAAAAAACCTGCTAGGTATGCTAGTGATGATGAAACCAACATGGTTGCTTATGCACTTTCAGTCACACAGGAAGTTGATGGTGATCCATCCTGCTATTCTGAGGTTCTTCCTGTTGCTAAGTTCAAGTAGAGTTTGAGCTTAGTCGATTGCTCCAATTACTAATTCAACAATGGATTTGATCCAAGGTGGAGATTGTTAGAAAATAATTTGTGTGGCTCAAAATCCATGAAGAATTAATCTTCCGCTGTTGTCCATGTCGCATGCACAAGCCACCACTTCGCACGACTTGGCACGTCTTCATTATGCTTACCGCATTTGTCTTTTTTCTTAAGCTATAAATAGCCTTTGCTTTCATTTGTAATAGCACATCAATTTTGAATTCATTCTTCCTTCTTTTGTCTTTTTCTCTCACGTAGACATATATATATATATATATATATATATATATATATATATATATATATATATATATATATATATATATATATATATTTCTTTTAATTCTCTTTATAGAGATTAATATATATATTTATATTTTCCCATCCTTATTAATTTGTTTTGTCATTTATATATTTTCCCCATTATTTAACTTTTATAATTCTCAATTTTCGATTCTTCGCTTCCGCTATATTCCTAACAGTTAAGTATTTTAATACTTATTTTATAACATTTCATTTTTGTGAGCTTTTATAATGAGTTATGAATTGTAAAAATTATTTAACTTGATTAATTAATTTATATGAAATATATTTTGTGATTCAGTTATTAAAAAAAAAATTAAATGATATTTTACTTTTTCTTTATGAATTATCTATTCAATATAATCTAGAAGTTTCTATTATGTGTCATCATATTCAAATTATTATTATTTTTTAAATTGAAATTGATATAGCTTAAAGAAAAAATATTTATAAATATCATATCGATATATGAGATGTGTGATTTATAATGTATTTTGTATTCTAACAATATTATCCAATTAATTATGTTTCATATTTTGTTATGAATATTTTATTATATTTTGAAGTATTTCTATTTCTCTCCCCCAATCAAGATGATTATATTTTAAACTCCATGTTTGTATGTTTTGTTTTATAAATGTTTATTAGGAAAATGCTTCTTTCCCCTCTTAATATTTACCTCCAAACTTTTCTCTCATGATGTGGCTTTCATCATTAGATGTCAATGAATTGACTAACCCACCACTAACTAATATAAGAGGGGTTTGTAGTATTGCTCTTTCTATTAATAACTAATTTATTATTTATTATGATAACAATATTATTGTTTGTAAGCTTATTTGATTTTCAATTGATTATTCATTTTATAAACTATAATTATTTATTTATGAAGGGATTGATGTGGTTATTGATTAGTTTGCATTTAGAAAAAGTATCTAGAATTTTTTTTCATTATTATTGCTTATGTAATATTGTTAAAAACTTCATAATCTTATTTAAGTTATAGTATTTTTATCATTATGTAATTTAAATTTTAGATATGAAAATATATGTTTTAAGTCATGGGCCTATTTTTTTTTTATATGTCCCGGGCATATAAAATAATAGGATCGGGCCTGATTGGTGAGACATAATGTTTTGAGTTTGAACTTTGTTGGCTACACTTCTATACAATAGTTATGCGTTGGACCTGTGTCCAGCATGCTTGCTGGACACGGGTAACAGTGTCGTTAGGCACTGTTATCTCCTTTTTTTTTTTCTTTTTTTTTTTTTTAATTTCAGACCGCTTCGTTATAGGAGTATATGTTCATAATTTTATTACTATATGTTAATAACTGTACATTCATAACTCCATAACTGTACGTTCATAACTCTATAACTGTACATTCATAACTCCATAACTGTACATTCATAACTCCATAACTGTACATTCATAACTTCATAATTGTACATTCATAATTTTCGAAGCTCTATGTTCACAATTTTAGAGCTCTATGTTCATAATTTTATCACTATATGTTCATAATTGTAAGTTCATAATGTTAGAGCTCTTTGTTCATAATTCGATCAATAACTGTACATTCATAATTCCATACTGTAGATTCATAATCTCATAACTGTAGATTCATAACTCCATAACTGTAGATTCATAACTCCATAACTATAGATTCATAACTCTATAATTGTACATTCATAATCTTCGAAGCTCTATATTCACAATTTTAAAGCTCCATGGTCATAATTTTATCACTATATATGTTCATAATTGTAAGTTCATAATGTTAGAGCTCTGTGTTCATAATTTCATAATTGCATAACTGTACATTCATAACGGCATAACTGTACATTCATAATCCAAAAAAAAAAAAAAATAACGCCGTTAACGCCAAAACGCGTGCGGATTTTTTTTTTTTTTTTTTAACTAAATGACGCGTTTTTTTTTGAAAAACGACGTCGTTTTGGGCCCGTGTCCACAATTCATTGTGGACACGGGTCCAGGGCATAATTTGCCACTTCTATAGCTCTTTTTGCTCCCTCACCTTCCAACCCTCAATCGTAATATCGTGCACAGGGTGCATAATGCATTGTGCGCCCTAACAAATTCTTAGTTTCGTATGTACAAAATTGTATAGTAGAATACACATAGACTCTTAACATACACAAAAACTCTTACACATAATACACAAACTCTTAACATAATACACATGAAAAAAAATTGTAATGGGATTGGACGGACAGAACGGTGTCCGTCGCGTCAACTCCCCAACTTATAGAAACGACGTTGTTTTGGGTCAGGGCACACAATGTGCAAGATATAATTTGCCTCCAACCTGAATGCCTCAAATTTTCTTGGGCCAAGACTTCACCAACATACCAAGATCTTATCAATAAAAATAAACGAGTTAGTCCTCAACTATAGTGATTTTACTCAATTAAGTCCTAAATGATTTTTTATGCTTAATTTATTCATCAACTTTGAAGATTTTACACAATTTAATCCTTTGTTAAAAATTCTGTTAGTTGACTATTAGAAATATGGCCCTAATGGTAATTTCTCATCTTTCATCACATTTGATATGATTCCTTCTTCTTCCCCTTATTAAGATCCATGCAGAAATGTAAATCTTCGTACCCAAATATTTATTTATTTAGGGTTGAAGTTGATTTGGGTACGAAGATTTGTATTTTTGCGTGGATCTTAATAAGGGGAAGAAGAAAGAATCATGAAAGATGAGAAATTACCATTATGACCTTATTTCTAACAGTCAACTAACAAATTTTTTAACAAATAACTAAATTGTGTAAAACCATCGCAATGGACAAATAAATTGAGCACAAAAAGTCTAGTAGAACTAAATTGAGTAAAATCACTATTGTCGAACACTATATTAGGTATTAACTCAAAAATAAACCCACATAAAATGATTATTCGTGTACTGTTTTTATGCTAACTTTTAACAAAATTAAATATTTGTAAAAAATTTTAGTCTAATGAGAATTTTCTTTTTAACAAAAAAATTATTATATTGTTTTGCTCTATCCCTTTTACCTCCTAAGCGGGCTAAGTCCTAAGCGGTATGGTCAGCCATGAGAATGATAAAACTCCAGCTGATAAAAAAAATAAAATTATTTGATCGAATTGGAACAGAAGCCAGTCAGCCACATACGAGTTTGGTAAAAGTTAGGATGTTGTGACATAAGCGCACATGTCACGTTGGGAGATATGATTTTGAATGTACTTTAATTTGTAAATACAAGTGAAGTTGTAATTAATAAGAGCATTTACATTAATGGATTTTGAGAGGTTTTCTATTTATTTATTTATTTATTTTTGAATTTTACTCACTCTGTTATAATGTAGTATCTGTTCATAACTATTTTCTCAACATATTGAAGCACAAAAGATAATACTAAGACTCGAATCCACAACTTTTCATATGGGAGAGTAACTTAGTGTCACTAGACCACAAAATTTTTGACATTTTAAGAAGTTCCTCAAAGAAAGAACTTGGATGAATTTTTTAATAAATGGAGAGGGGTTTTTGGGAATTTTTATTCTTTTGAATAATAAATTTTTGTGGGATCCATTGTTAGAGCAACATCAATAGCTCTAACAACTACTCAATTATCACTTATTGAATGAGTATATGGAAATGGTAGTTGTTATAAATCATAATCAGAGCATTTATATAAAAGGGATTGAGGAATCTGAATTATCTGATGGACTTTTGTGTGCACTAATCAAACATAAAAGTGTACATAATGATTCACTTTACACCCAAGAATTAGAAAGCAACGTATATTTAATATATATAATAAACAAACCACATTTTGATCTTTAATTAATAATTATGAAGATATAATCAACTCAAACACCAAGCGCATGTGTTCAATTGACACTTCTGTGGCTCTCTTTGAGAGAAAAGGTCTGAGATCAAACTTCAATTGTGGAATATTGACTCTTTATTCTACAACGATTGAAAAAGTATATTAAACAATACTTACATTAATAGAGTCGATAGTAGCAAAATAAAAACAAATGTCAATTACTATTCCTATGCTATTCAATCAATACTTTTACTATTCCAATACATATTATATTCCTCTTTGTATGGTTCAACCTGACGCCCCATGAGATTGAAAAATTAAACTAAGATTGTTAGGTACAAATTAAATAAAATAAATTTCCAATCAGCATCTATCTATCTATCTATATAAGGAGCTCATTTGGATCAACTAGGAACCAAAATCACTTGAGATTAGCGAAAGCCATCCAATTAAGAAACATGTCAGAAGTAGAGGTGCTAGGGGGTCCTTTGAGCCCATTCAGTTTCAGAGTGGAGATCGCCCTTAAACTGAAGGGCATACAATATGATTTCATACAAGAAGAAGATTATCGCTTCAACAAGAGCCCTTTACTTCTAAAGTATAACCCTGTCCACAAGAAGATCCCCGTGCTGCTCCACAATGGGAAGTCCCTTGCCGAGTCTCTCATCATTCTTGAATACATTGATGAGACATGGGACAACAACACTGCCCCTCTCTTACCTAAAGACCCTTATCAGAGAGCTCAGGCTCGTTTTTGGGCTAAATTTATCGATGAAAAGGTACGATAATCATCCTCCATCTCCATTGTATTTAATTTGTTAGTTTTATGATTTTTGGACAGTTTAATGGTCGTCGTACAGCACTAAGGTTAAAATAACAAGTATATATATGAGAAAGATAGACTTAATATAGAGAGAATTGAATAAATATTTTCTATTATGGAAAATTGCTTGTCCTTATCCCTATGTATGGGCAAATTATGTTGTGGACTCGTGTCCACAATGCATTGTGGACACGGGTCCAAAACGACGTCGTTTTAAGGGAAAACGCAACATTCCAGTTAAAAAAAATAAATTGATTTTGTATCGCTGTTAACGGCGTTATTCGTTTGTGGCATTATGAATGTACAATTATGGAATTATGAATGTACAATTATGGAATTATGAATGTAAGTTATGAATTATGAACACAGAGCTCTGACATTATGAACTTACAATTATGAACATATAGTGATAAAATTATGAACATAGAGCTCTAAAATTGTGAGCATAGAGTTTCGAAAATTATGAATTTACAGGTATTGAATTATGAATGTACAGTTACGGAATTATGAATGTACAGTTATGCAATTATGAATGTACAGTTATGGAATTATGAACACAAAGCTCTGACATTATGAACATATAGTAATAAAATTATGAACATATGCTCCTATAACAAAATGGTCCGAAATTTTAAAAAAAAAATGGTGGAAGATAACGGTGCCATTAATGGCACAGTTATCGTGTCCATATTGCATGCTGGACACGGCAATTTATATCCTACACCACAGCGTGCGTTGCATTGTGCGCCCAGATGCAAAACGACGTCGTTTCAATTTTATTTTATTTTATTTTTTGAAATTTTCCGCCCCAGTGTTTGGCAGTTAATTTTTCTTTAAAAAAAAAGCCCATGTCCAAAAATGTACATAATGTTATACATGAATGTACATAATTGTATACATGAATGTACATAATTGTATAACAAAATATACATACTGTTTTTTAAAAGATAATACATATAATCTAACATAATACATAATAAACATAAACGTTTAACATAATACACATCAACTCTTAACATAATACACAAAAATTTCCTGATTCGGATGTACATAAGTGTATAAAAAGAATATACATAATTGTATAAAAAATGTACATAATTATATGAACAAATATACATAATTGTATGAACAAATATACATAATCACAGTAACTTCCTACCGCGTCTTCCAAAACGACGTCGTTTTGGGAGGCGCACAATGCTACGCGCGCCGTAGTTTATGGTATAACGATTGGCTGAATACGGGTCCATAGTATAACAATTGCTATGTATGAGGGTGGGCTAAAGAGTCGCTTGTTCTTCTACCTATTTATATGGTGGGTTGAGAGCCATCCTATTAAACTCCTATTGGATGTCCTTTGGGCCTGATTCAATTGCTTCGTGGGCTTGTACCATCCGGTCTTGAGATCTTTTGGTCAATCGTTATGCTATGGACTTGTATCCAGCATGTATTGTGGACACGGTAACACTACCGTTAATGGCACCGTTATTTTCTACTATTTATTTTTTTTTTTAAATTTCAGACCGCTTTGTTATAGGAGTATATGTTCATAATTTTATTACTACATGTTCATAATTGTAAGTTCATGATGTCAGAGCTCTGTGTTCATAATTCTATAACTGTACATTCATAATTGCATAATTGTACATTCATACTTACATAACTGTACATTCATAATTCTGTAAATGCACATTCATAATTCAATAACTGTAAATTCATAATTTTCGAAGCTCTCTGTTCACAATTTTAGAGCTCTATGTTCATAATTTTATCACTATATGTTCATAATTGTAAGTTCATAATGTCAGAACTCTGTGTTCATAATTTCATAACTGTACATTCATAACTCCACAAACGAATAACGCTGTTAACGGCGAGACAGAATCAATTTCTTTTTAATTGGAATGCCGCGTTTTCCCTAAAAACGACGTCGTTTTGGACTCGTGTCCACAATACAATACACGAGTCCACAGCATAATTTGCGTCTTTTGGTCCAACCAGCTGTTTGCCAGTTGTTATACTATGGACCATAGTTAACAGAGTTTTGTTGACCATGGTCCAAAGACGACGTTATTTCTTTAAGTAAAGAAACGGCAGTCGTTACTTTTTAACAAATTCTGTATTTTTTGTGTGTTCATAACAAAATGAAACTACAGTCTATCTAAAATGAAACTGTCTCGCATATTGTGTTTATATTACCAAATGAAACTATAATTGAATTGAAATTATACTTTAGTTGTGTTGAAATGAAACTGCAGTATGTATAAAATGAAACTGAATAGCATGTCTCACATATTGAGTGTATATTGTCAAATAGAACTGTAGTTGAATAAAATGATACTTTAGTTTTGCTGAAGTGATACTTCAGTATGTCTAAAAAGAAATTGAATAGCATGTCTCACATATTGAGTGTATATTGTCTGATGAAACTGTACTTGTGTTGTAATAATGAAACTACCGTGTATATAAAATGAACTGAATAACATATTCAAATATTTGACTGTATATTGTCCAATGAAACTATAGTTGAATTAGAATTATAATTTAGTGGTGTTGTAATAAGACTACAGTGTGTATAAAATGAAATTCAATAACATGTCTCATTGTAATAATAAGACTATTGTATGTATAGTGTCGAATGAAACTGTAGTTGAAACAAAATGAAATTGTAGTTGTGCTGAAATAAAACTACAATAATGTATATAAAATGAAATTGAATATGTTATACAAGCGGAACTAATTATGCAAAATGGGTGCCGATTTCATTAAAAGAAACGACATCGTTTTGGACCATGGTCCACAGTAAAATTTGCCGGTTGGACCGATCAACGCCCTAGCACCCTATCGATATATTATATATATGCTCAATACGAGCCTCACCCGTGATCTTTGACATGGATTGGCTTGATACCCAATTGAAGCAAGTGTTTAATCTATCCCAACTAAAAACATAAATTGCACTAATGCATATTTATGTTTATATATTAAATATACGCTCAACAGTGCGTGGCTGCAACGCGAAAAATACTGTATGCTGAAGAAAGCGAGAAGGCAAGAGACGAAGTGCAGGGGGCCCTAAACCTTCTGGTTGATGAACTCAACGGGAAAACATTGTTCGGAGGAGAGAGTGTGGGACTTGTGGATATCGCTGCGATTGTGGTAGGATATTGGATTGATGTTATTCAAGAGGCAGCAGGGCTGGAAGTTCTGAGCAGAGAAAAACATGCAAAAATATATGAATGGATGGAGGCGTTGATGAGTAAGTGCAGTGTTATCAAGGAAAATCTGCCTCCCAGAGATAAATTACTGGCCTACTACCAGGCTCGTATTATCGGAAAAGGAATCATTGCCCATTGAGTCACCGTGATTTACATCTTCCCACATACTCTGTTGTGGGCTCTTAAGGTTGGGGATTCAGCCTTTGGGGTAAGGAAAAGGAACCATTATTCATCACTGATATATAATTGCTATATTATTATTGACCAATAAAAGGCAAATTCGGGAAAATAAATTCTGTTTTTTTTTTTTTTTTATATTAGAAGTTGTATCAATATAATTATGATATTTTATAACTCTAGCTCATTTGTATGGTATTCTCGTTGAATTTTAATAATATTGTTGTTTCTTTGAAAAAAAAAAAAAAAAACAACATACTCACTGCTCAATTTGTTTAAACATTGTCTCACACTCTCACCACACAATCCTCGTATTAGAATTTAGTTATTTAAACATACTCACTGCATGCTCAGTGCTCATATTTATATAAATTGATAAAATTGAAACAAATTATGACACTCTTTAAACAAATTGAACAAATTGAGGCACTGTTCATATTCATATATAAAAAGCACATTCATAGACGGAACAAATTCACATTCACAAATTAAACAAATTGAGTTGAAACACTGCTCTGTCTACTCACATTCATCAACAAATTGAACAAAGAACATACAAAAAGCACATACATATGTTCTAAGAAATTAGGGCAAAAATAAAATTAGATAAAGTAGGGCAAAAATACAAACCTGAGTCGTAAGAGGAGACAAGAGGTGGTGTTCCTGCGGTCCTGCTAACCAGTAAGGCGGCGGGCCGGCGACCGGTCACCGGTGTGGCGGTGTTCCGTGTTTGGTGGCGACTGGCAAGGTGGGAGCGTGCGGCACAAACAAGGACAGAGTGACAGAGCCGGACGCCGAGACCGAGAGGGGCAGTAGCCGGACACCGGTAATTTCGATAGGCGGTAGCAAGACTGCGAGAGCCAAGACGCGAGAGAGTTAGAGAGACGAGAGGTTTGCTGTGAAAAAAAAGTGAAATAATGAAAATTTAAAAAAAAAAAATTATGTATATAATAAATTGAAACATGTGCTCCATCTCAACTAAAAGCCTAAGCTGATAGTTGGAGATTGCACCTTTGGTCTGGCTCTGATACCTGGGAACACGCCCCTCATGTGTGAGGTGGAAGTCGCTGCCCCCTCACGTGTGAGGTGGGTTCCAAGCAACACGTGAACCGTAGTCGCTTATGGGTGGTGTTGAAATTCGAAACCATGACCTTTGGTCTAGCTCTGATACCAAATTAAATTATGTGCTCCATCTCAACAAAAAGCCTATACTGATAGTTGGATTGCACATTAATGATTATATGCTCACATAATACAGCCCCAAAACGACGTCGTTTTGAGACTGTATAATTTTTTTGCCATGGGAGCAGCTACCCTCACTGCCCCCAGGCCATCTCCTTCTCTGTCTCTCAAGTCTAATCATATTATTCTTCTAATCATGACCTACAATTAAGGTGATTGGTTAAAATGTTTAATATGTTTTTTTCCCACTAAATCCATTCTTTTAATCATGATCTATAAGTAAATCATGACCTACAATTAGGGTGATTGGTTAAAATGTTTAATATGTTTTTTTCCCACTAAATCCATTCTTTTAATCATGATCTATAAGTAATGTGATTGGTTAAAATGTTTAATAGGGGTGAACAACTGATGCACATCGATCTAAACATCCTAAGATGCACCGAACTAAGCGTACCAATGTACATGCATCCTCATAAGTCATAACCTGTTGTGCCACCCCTAAAGGTGTTAGGGAACAGAGCTTTTGAAAAACTATTCGTGTTTGTGTTTAGTAAGCGTTCGTTTAATAAGGTAAACGAACATAAATTGTTAGACATTATATTATTATTAGATTTATAATGTATAGTTTATATTCCTGTAGCTTAGTCTTGGTTTGTTATTTCTAGTCTAGAGTTCAGGAGACTTATGTGGTTGCTTTCATATAGGGCTCTATCTTGTAATCTCTGAATTGAATTTGAATTTCTAAACTCATCTGGTATCAGCTTAGCGTTAGGCTTATTCGATCCCTCTTTCCCTAATTTCTCTCCACCACCCATCATGTCGACGAATTCATCCGAGCGCACGGTGACCACCACCATCGCCGCTGCCCACACCACCACAAATTCCCTTAGCTCTGCTCATCACTTTGTGTCGATGAAGCTAACGAATCGTAATTTTTTGTTCTGGCGTGCTCAACTCCTACCATTTCTCCGCGGGCAAGGGTTGCTCGGGTATATTGATGGCACCCTACCCTGTCCGCCGGCCACCATTACCGTTACGCAGCAGACCAGCGAGTCGGGCGCCACCACCTCCGGTCCATCCGCCGTCCCTAACCCAGAATACGAAAGGTGGTTGCAGCAGGATGCTTCCATTCTTTCCCTTCTTATCTCGTCGCTGGTTGACGAGGTAATGCCTCATGCTCACGGCCGGAACACCACCAGGGAGGTCTGGGAATCACTCACGGCGGCGCTAGCGTCTTCTTCAAGAGCACGGTGTTTGAACCTACTGGGCCAGATTCAAACTCTCCGGCAAGGCAGTAGCACACCGGCAGAGTATCTAGGCAAGGCGGGGGTGATCGTGGAGGCCCTGTCGCTCGCCGGCCGCCCGCTCTCACTCGACGAGCAAACGTTATATGTTCTGCGGGGGCTCCGGCCGGAGTTCCGAGCAATGGCGAGCGCTCTCACGGTCACAGGTACTCCCGTCTCCCTCTCTCAGTTATCTGATCTGCTACAGACTCAAGAATTCATCCAGGCAGATGAGTTCTCTGCTTCGGATCACTCTGCGACAGGCGGAGCACTGGCGGCCTTCTATGCGGGGCGTGGCAGTAACAGTGGAGGACGCTCCGGCTATGGTGGACGGCACTCCACGAACAACGGCAATCAGAATCACTGAGGCAGAGGCCGTGGGCGAGGTGGCCGCTGCCGTGGCAATCCGCGCTGCCAGATCTACCGGAGCCACGGACACACTGTCGTAACCTGTAACAAGCGCTACACCGACTCCCCAGGTCTGCATGCGCACATGGCAGTCTCAGGTGATGCTCCAGCAGACTCAACGGTTGACGGCTGGTTCCCGAACACGGGTGCAACTACCCATGCCACGCCGGACGATCAGATGCTTGGCCGATCGGAAAGCTACACCGGCGGGGACGTACTCACCGTCGGAAATGGTGCAGGTTTGAACGTTTCTCGTGTTGGCCTTACGGTTATCCCTTCTGCGTCTAAATCTTTACACCTATCAAATATATTGCATGTCCCAAAGTTGTCACTACCTCTTTTATCCGTATATAAATTCACGAATGATAACGATGTGTATTTTGAGATTCACAAGGATTTATTTGTTGTGAAGGACTGCACCACCAAGGCGGTTCTTCTTAAGGGGTTCACCACTGGCGAACTGTACAAATTATTGGTCCCCTGGTCACATTTTGCGTATCTTACCGCCAGAGCGTCACCCACGGTGTGACATCAACGCCTAGGTCATCCACATAAACAGGTCCTCCAACGTGTCTTACAACACTGCCCGGTCACAAATAAAGCCAGTTCGTCAAAAGTGTGCACGGCGTGTCAACTTGGCAAGTCGGCGCGGTTTCCCCTTGATCGTGTTCCTAGATCTAGTTTTGAAATTTTAGATTTGGTGTATACGGATATCTGGGGTCCGTCCCCTGTTATTTCTGATTCTGGATACCGTTATTTTGTTTTATTTGTAGATGACCATTCGCGTTTTTCCTGGTTTTATCCGCTTCGGCTAAAATCGGACATATATAAAACTTTTGATTTATTCCGGGCAATGGTAGAACGGCGGTTTTCCCGTTCTATCAAAGCCATCCAGTCTGATTTAGGAGGCGAATATCGTCGTCTACATAGTACTTTTGAATCCCTCAGTATCATACACCGACAATCCTGCGCATACACTCACGAACAAAACGGCCGAGTTGAGCGCCGGAACATACATATTGTCGAAACCGGTTTAGCACTACTTGCTGAAAGCTCAGCTCCGCTTAAATACTGGGATTATGCTTTTGAAACAGCCACTCAATTAATCAGTTGCTTACCATCCTCTACAGTACAGTTCCAAAGTCCCCATTATCGCCACCACAAAACTCTCCCAAACTACACTTTCTTTCGTGTCTTCAGGTGTAGATGTTTTCCCTATCTAAGGCCCTACAATCGGCATAAGATAGAGTTTAGATCTGCACCGTGTGTGTTCCTAGGTTACCCTGTTTCATTTAGGGGATACCGCTGTATGGACCTAACAACGGGAAAAGTTTTTATCTGCCGCCATGTTCGGTTCGATGAGACTGTTTTCCCTTTTGCTATGCAGGAAACTTTGCAGGGTGGCCCGAGTGTTGTAGACTCGTCCATTCCATGGGCTTTCGCCCCAGTCATGGTTCCCTCACATGGGGCACCGGTGCTGAATGAGCCCCCTTTGGCTCAAGAACCGGCACCTCTGGCAATTGAAGCACCACCAGTTCGTGCAAAGCCCCGTACAAAAATTGCCCCTACTGCACAAGTTGAGCACACTATGTGTACTCGTCATAAGACACATGGCACCGGAGAGGAGTTCTTTGCCCTTAACACTACTGTGGACCCTACGTGTTATTCACATGCAGTTGGCCATCCGTAGTGGCGGGAGGCTATGGACCAAGAGTCAACGCACTTTTACATAACAACACGTGGCATTTAGTTCCAGCTACACCTCATGGGTATCTCGTAATCAGCGCATGTCGCAAGGTCCTCCACAGAGGCTGAGTATAAAGGTCTAGCTGATGTCTCCGCAGAGGTCACGTGGATTGTTTCGCTACTCCAGGAATTAGGGTTGTCCTCCGGTAAACCAGCTACACTCTGGTGTGATAACCTTGGAGCTACATACCTCGCCGCAAATCCAGTTTTTCATGCTCGCACAAAACATGTTGAAATCGACTATCACTTTTTTCGAGATAAAGTTGCATCCGGAGACTTCATTGTTAGTTTTGTCTCTACCAAGGAGCAGCTGGCAGATATCTTCACCAAACCTCTTCCTGCGATGCGTTTTCAGAATCTTCGAGGCAAGCTCAATGTTGTTCCTCTCCCTCCTTGAGCTTGAGGGGGAGTGTTAGACATTATATTATTATTAGATTTATAATGTATAGTTTATATTCCTGTAGCTTAGTCTTGGTTTGTTATTTATAGTCTAGAGTTCAGGAGACTTATGTGGTTGCTTTCATATAGGGCTCTATCTTGTAATCACTGAATTGAATTTGAATTTCTAAACTCATCTAAATGACCAATTTTTAGAGTTCAGTTCAGAAATGAACAGAGTCTGAACAGTTGTAGCCTTGTTTGCTAAAAGCTCGTGAACAAACTCATTTGTGTTAGTTTAATAATATTCACGAACAACTCGTTTAGTATTCGTTTAATAATGTTTATGAACATGTTCACACACACACACACACATATATAGTTGTTGTGTTGTTTGTTTAGTTATTGTTTGTGAATATAGATTATTTATTGTTCACGAACGAATTGTGACCATAAACATAAGCATGTGTTTGGTTATTAAGTGTTCACGAACGTGTTTGCAAATGTTAACGAACATATTCGTGAACGTGTTCGTTAACGTTAACGAACACTAATGAACGCTTAACAAACGATCACGAAAATGATTTTTAAAAACCTTAACAAACGAACGTGAACATAAACACTCTAAAAATCATAACAAACGAACACGAACAATCTCTGTTCGTTTATGTTCGGTTCATTAACAGCCCTAACCATCCCCAACAAATATCGCTGTTAGGCGTTGGTGGCAAATTATTGTGTGGACCATGGTCCATACAATTGTGTGGACCATGAATATCATGTACATTTTTAATATATTAAAAGTATATTATTTTGTACTGAAGGTACATTATTTTTGTACTAAATGTACATTATATAAAATAATGTACCTTTAGTATATTAAAAATGTACTTTTAAAAAATGTACCTTACGTACATAAATAATGTACCCTTAGTATATTAAAATGTACTTTTTATTTATGGTCCACACAATTATGTGGACCATGGTCCATGCAATAATGATTGGGCGTTGGTCGGGTAGGCCGAGTTCAGTCCCTGTTCGATTCGAGACGTGGCGCTGCGATTTACTATGGAGGGATGTGGTTAAATTATTAATATTCACCTACTTATCACCAATTAGTTTTAAGTATGATATGACAATCAGATAATCAAAAAATTATGTGATTAAGCATGCTTGACTTACAGCAATTACAAAATGGATGACCCTGTAAGCATAATACACCCAACGCTGAGATCCATCGATTGTTCATTCTTAATTTTTATTTTTCAAATTAAGAATTAGAAAAAGAAAAAAAAAATTCTCACTACGCACTAAACAGGCCCAAAACGTTTACGGAATTTTGAAAATTTACTTTATAAAAACTTCAGGCCGTTAGCCCATAAGGTGTGTAATCTCATTCGTTCAAAAGCATATCAATTGTTATATGAGTTCATATTGTATTGTAAATTTTGATGAAAAAATTATATGCCTGTAGTTAATATATTCTATACGTGTAATTAATAATTTTTGTATCTGTAATAACATGGTAATTTTAAACACATAATATGATAACTAAAAACATATAAATTGCTAACTGAAAATATATAATATGTTAATTACGAATAGATAAGATGTTGGTTAAATGTTATGTATTGACCGTTAACAATTTGTGTATTCATTAAAAAAAAAAAAAAAAAAAAAAAAAGAGCAAAGTGTGATATAATTGTACACCCAATGGAATATAACAACGCATAATCAATGAAATGAACATCATCTTGAAAGAAAGCTCATATCACTATGAACCGTACCACTCGACCTAATTAAAAAAACATATGCAAAAAGACATTAATATTAAGAAAAATTGTATTTTTGGTTCTTCAATTATATTCATGGTATAGATTTAGTTCTTGTGCGAGATGCGTGACAATATCATTTTAATTCCTATGTTATGTATGGAGTGAGAAATTTTGTCTTTGAAAAACTAAATCAACTACTTTCTTAATTAAGTGGCAAATTGGTGGTAAAAATAATGAACGAGGGACTAAAGTCACTTCATATATAACTTAAAATGTTAAAAATGATCGAGTATTTAACTTAGAGACTAAGTTTATACCACGGATATAACTGAATGATCAAAAATGCAATTTACCCTTAATATTATATATTTACCGATTAATTACCACAAACACATTAAACTTTAGTAGTGTTGTCGGAGGTAGTCTCCGGCGGAGGAGCGGCGGCTCGCGCCCGAAACTTGACTAAAAAGTAGCCCAAAGCATGGCCAACCACCGCCACGACAAACACTCCAATGTTGAAAGACATGACGGCCAGCATAACCAAGTAGCCCAGAGCGACGCGAACGGCATAAATAGCGGCACCAACCACCGGGCTTCTCAGCGGCGGCATGGGCGCCGCCGTCAGAGGAGAGGCAGACAACACCTCGACGATGAAAGCGAGGCAGAAGATGAACACCAAAGACAGTATGTACATGCCCAGGCGGTTTTCCGGCCATCCGTCGAATAAAATGGTCACATCTTTGCCCCAGAACAGACTCATATGCATGGCCGCCGACATGTCGCCCATGTCCATCATCGTACCGTTATTGTACATTGTACTATGTTCATGCGACATTTTCAATAATAAACTGTGAGATCAACACAATTTGGTTAGTTTATTTGCAATCCTAAAAGTCATAATGGGTAGCTTTATATTTGCCCCCAAAGGTACGGGGGCATGGAAAATGCCAAAAAGGCACGCCGTGTTGTATAGTTCAATTCGATGATTTGAATTGTTTAATGTGGGATATCCCCGGCCGAATTGACACGAAAGAGGCTTCATTCAAGTAGATGATTGTTTAATTTAATTTACTTTGGGCGGCTTTTGTCTGCTCCTTTCATGCTCTTTCAATGGCATTTATTTTATATTTTTTGTTCTATGTGTCTATGTATATGTATATAGCTAACGAGATCCTTATACAACTGGGTATTAGGGTTAAAAAGATTGATAGAATCGTTTATTTTATTTGTTATTTTTTGGCCAAGACAATTATCAGTTATTATTGTGTGGACCATAGTACACACAAATTGTGTGAATCATATTTTGTATGTTATAAAATAATATATATTTAGTACAAAAATAATGTACTTTTAATATATTAATAATGTACATTGTATTCAGGGAAAGTACATTATTTGAGTACTGAAAGTACATTATTTTATATAATGTATATTCAATACGCAAATAATGTACATTTAGTATATTAAAAATGTACTTTTTGTTATAGTCTACACAGCACTGTGTGGACCATATATAGTCCACGCAATAATTTGTAATGAGATGCTGTTAATGCATATTTTTAGGTTTATTTCATTGAGCGCAGCTTTGTATTTTTTGAGTACTATACACTCGTTATACCCTGGACCATGGTCCAAAAACAGCGTCATTTCTTTAAGTAAAGAAATGGATACCGTTAAATTTTAATAGAGCCCGTATTTTTTGTGTGACAAAATAAAACTAAAATGTATCTAAAATGAAATTGTCTCCCATATTGTCTTTATATTATCAAATGAAACTGTAATTGAATTGAAATGATACTTTAGTTGTTTTGAAATGAAACTGCAGTATATAAAAAATGAAACAGAATAATATGTCTCACATATTGAGTGTATATTGTCAAATGATATTGCACTTGTGTTGTAATGAAACTACATTGTATATAAAATGAAACTGAATAACAGTTTCACATATTTGAGTGTATATTGTCCAATGAAACTGTAGTTATATCAGAATAAAACTATATGTGTGTTGTAATGAAACTACAATGTATATAAAATGAAACTGAATAACAGTTTCACATATTTGAGTGTATATATGTACAATGAAACTGTAGTTATATCGAAATGATACTATAGATGTGTTGTAATGAAACTACAGTGTATATAAAATGAAATTGAATAACAAATTCACATATTTGAGTGTATATTGTCCAACAAAATTGTACTTAATTATATCGAAATGATATTGTAGTTGTGTTGTAATGAAACTACTGTATATAAAATGAAACTGAATAAAAGTTTCACATATTTTGGTGTATATTGTCCATTGAAACCGTAGTTGAATTAGAATTATAATTATAATTTAATAGGTGTTGCAATAAGACTACAGTGTGTATATATAAAATGAAATTCAATAACATGTTCATTCTAATAAGACTATTGTATGTATAATGTCGAATGAAACTATAGTTGGAACAAAGTGAAACTGTAATTGTGTTGAAATAAACTGAATATATTATACAAACAAAACTATTTAACGCGGAACGGGTGCCCTTTGTTTTTCATTAAAAGAAACGGCACCCTTTTAGATCATGGTGCACGATAATTCAAATGATTACCTATCCCATTTCGTCTTGTGTTACTTTTTTAATGAGTTGATCAAATGTTCATTTTAATTATTTAAAGGAATAAGGGTAAAATAGGCCATCGAACTGCACTCAATAATGCAATTAGGCCACCGAACTTTAAAAAGCTACAATTGGGTCCCTGAACTAACGAATTCTATTCAATTAGTCTAATTTGTAGGTTTCCAAGTTGTTAGCAGGTTATCCCTTTTCAAAATTTTTTTTAATTATTATTTAAAATAATTATTTAATATTAATAATTAAAAATAAAAAAAAAATAACAAAAAAAACAGATCGACACGCCGGAGACGAAGAAGGTTTCTTCGTCTCCGGCCATGGAGACGGAGACGAAGAAACCTTCTTCGTCTCTGGCTGGATATTTTCTCCATGGCCGGAGACGAAGAGACTCTTCATCTCCGGCCATGGAGACGAAGAGTTTCTTCGTCTCCGGCCATGGAGACGGAGTTAACTTCTTCGTCTCTGGCCGGAGACGAAGGAACCTTCTTCGTCTCCGGCCAGAGACGAAGAAATTAACTCCATCTCCATGGCCGGAGACGGTATCTTTTTTTTTTTTTTTTTTTAATTTTAATTTTAATTTTAAATAATAATTTTTTTAAAATATTATAAATTAGGGGTGACCTGCTAACAACCTCCAAAACTTACAAATTGGACTAATTGAATAGAATTAGTTAGTTCAGGGAGCTAATTGTTGCTTTTTAAAGTTCGATAGCCTAATTGCATTATTAGGTGCAGTTCGATGGCCTATTTGACCCTTATTCCTTATTTAAATAATTTATGCGTATATACTAACCAAAACGCAAGGTGAAACAACACAACTCTGGTCAGACCTTGATCTTATAAATGTTTCTAAGTGCTTCACAAAACACAAATGGTTTCGTGGTGTAGTTGGTTATCACGTCAGTCTAACACACTGAAGGTCTCCGGTTCGAGTCCGGGCGAAGCCAGTTTATGTTTTTATTAGAGGAATAATTCTTAGCGGAGAGATTGTAAAACGAAATGTTGCCCATTACATTCCCTACGCTTCTTTGAATTACTCTGGCGCGATTAATAAGCAGTAGTTGTTAGGATTTGAATTTCTTATCAGTTTTTTATTATTTTCCTACTCTTTTAATTTCTTTAAATTTATTTATTTTTTATGGTTTGACAATAATCAAATAGTTAAGAATCAATTTGCTAGAGGTGTTTATTATACAGTTTAAGAATTGAATGCATGAAGATTCATATTTTCCTACTCTTTTAGTTTCTTTAAATTTATTTATTTTTTATGGTTTGACAATAATTAAATAGTTGAGAATTAATTTGCTAGAGGTTAGTTTCTTTAAATTTATTTATTTTTTATGGTTTCACAATAATTAAATATATAGTTGAGAATAATCAATTTGTTAGAGGTGTGTATTATACCTTTAAGAATAGAATGCATGAAGATTCATCTACTAAGTTGCATGATCCGGTAGCCAAATGGTTTGCTCCATTCACATGGGTGGGGAGCACCCAACCTCATGCTTAAGAGACGAGGTGCTGAACCACTACGCCAACCATGTTGATTTAAGTTGCATGATTATATTTCTTGCAATTGACAACTTTTACATTTTCTTGTTTCTATTTACATTTTCTGAGAAAGATAGAGTTGGTTGAACAAGTTGACGGAAAAGAAAATGGCAAAGTAAATTATGGTTCCACTAGAAATGTAAAAGAAAAAAGTCGAATCACTGAAGAAAAGGAAGACACATAATTAGAAACATGTACTAATAAAAGTTAGTACTTGGAAGAGTAAATGGAAAGTTGAAATACAATTCAACTCTTAACACGAAAGAAGAAAATCAAATCACTAAAAAAAAAAAAAAAAGAGAGAGAAGAAGGAATGGGTAAAGTCCCATTTTAGGGATGTAATTGAGAAATCGAGGTAGGTTTATTTTCATGCTCGAAATAAAATGTTTTGACATAAAATGATTAAATGAATGGCAAGGTATATATATTAATCATCTTTTCTTAACATGACGAATAAATTTCAATTAGAAGAAGCAATTGTGACTCCATATTTATTTCTATGTAGTAATGCTACACATCTCACCTAAAATTTTCCTTCCTTATTTTTTTTCTAATTTTATCTTAACGTGGCACTATTTGATTGAGTTGCTTATTATTTAATTAAAACTTTCATAGAGTTTTAAAGACTTTTATGAACTTTAAAAGTTGGGAGATATTCAATTCAAACTTTTAGAGAGTCTTTAAAAGTCAGGCGGTATTCAATAAAGATTTTTAAAGAGTCTTTAAAAGTCGTGTGGTATTCGATTAAGACTTTTAAAGAGTCTTTAAAAGTCATGTGGTATTCAAAAAGTTATGAACTTCTGTAGACTTTTTAATTTTAAGACTTTTGGAGACTTTTTCTTCTCAAATATAAATAGTTGAAATCCAACCATCAACCCCAAGATTTCAAAATTTTCTTTCTAACAACTTTGAATATTTTCTCTCTCTATTTAGACTCTATTTTTTCTCCCTATTTAAACTTTATAAACCTATCTAAATTCAATAAAATTATTTTTTTCTTCATTATCCTATATTTTTCTCATACTTAAACTTTACCAATTTTCTCTCTCTCCTAAACTTTATAATCTTTATCTAAAAATTCGAAATAATATTATTTTTACTTCATTATTGCTTGTTTATATTGATTTTTATTTTTTCTATGAATTTTTTATCCCTAACTTTCTCTATTTCTCCCTAAATACATGAAAAAATCAAATTTTTCTATCGTCAAATTTTAATATATGTTTCATAATATTCATATAAATACTTATATATTTTGATTTTGATTTTGATTTTTTTTATGTTTATATTCGTTATATATATATATATATATATATATATATATATATATATATATATATATATATATATATATATATATATATATATTAACAACAAGTTACTACAAATAGCGAACTACTGTTTGCAACAACAATTTGTGATTGCTAACAGTAGCACATTATTGTTGTTCGCAGTCTCAAATTGCTATTGCAAATAATAGTTTTTTGCGTGATGCCTAGCAATATATCAAGTATAATTTTATATAAATATTATTAATATTAGATTTTTATTTTTTATTTATGCAACTTGTAATTATATTTTTAAATATTTAATTTTATCAATTATTTTATTATAAATTTTATTGTTCAATATTGTTATGAATTTCTAATGAAATAGTTTTTTTTTTTGTTGATGTTGATTAATAATAATATATATATATATATATATATATATATATATGTATGTATGTATATATATATATATATATATGTATATAAAAGTAATTAGAAGTCTCGACATACTATGGATAAAAATAATAATGTTGAGAATATTGATGTGGGTGAAGAACTATATAATAAGAAGGATTTTATGATATATTATAAAAGTTTTGTAAGAAAATTATATAAATGATAAGAATCAAAATCATTGAAAGTTTGTAAGGATATATTCAATTAAGAATTTCAATGACTTTTGTAGACTTTTTAAAATAAAAAGTTGATAAAAGTCTATGAATGTTTTTTATATATATACTTTTATAGAGTCTTATAAAGTTTTAAAAAGTTTTGAACGACTCTATGAAAGTCAATCAAAGTTCATTAAAATCTATCATTTTAAAAGTCTTTAAAACTCTACAAAAATCATGATTGAATACACCCCCCTTAAAAGTAAATTGGTTAACTAGTTCATAACACTCAATAAATATAAATATGAGAGAAAAATATTAGGCAAAATTTATGAGGGAAAATAGCAATGCAATTTTCTACCTCCATGGCTCCATACCACTTATTATATTAGTATAAACATTAGTCAAATAAAATAATGTCAGCCACAAGACTAATCCAGGCCAGGTCAGTACTTTGATAAAATGACCATATTATATATTGGTGATGAATTCCAGGCCAGTTCAGCTGTAGCATAGTTTATCATAGTTCTTCTGAGCTCATGGATGTGATGGTAGGATGTGACGATGAATTTGGCACCATAATGCACAAGCTCATTTCAAATTCAAACAAATTGAAAGTCATCTCAATCGTAACAATGGGAGGGATCGAAAAGACAACTTTGATTAGAAGAATCTATGAAGATGCCTCAATTATTTCTCATTTTCAAATTCGAGCATGAGCTACTGTATCTCAAGAATATAACCTTAGAGAAATTCTCCTTAACCTTCTTAACACCAATGGAGGAGATATCTCTAATCTACCAAATCAAGTGCGTCAAAGGTTGATGGATCAAAGATACCTAATTGTGATCACTGTTGCAAAAATCGGTCTAGGCGCCGCCTAGGCGCTAGACGCCTCCAAACCGTGGTGATTTCCCCTCTAGGTGCCCGCCTATGTGACCGGCCGCATAGGCGTCCGCTTAGCGCCTAACTTGGCCAACTTGGCAGCCTAGGCAGCCGCCTAGCGTCTAACTTAGCCGAGTTAACTCGTCCATTTCGATCGAGTTAAATCGCATTGGTGCATCTTTTACCCGATGACACCCAAAAGGGAATTATGAAGGTTTTGAATTTATACAGGGTACTATGAAGACATTGTCTCAATAGTATCCCTATTTTTATCAAAGAAGGTACATCTGGTGGTGGTTCAGTTCTCTGTCATGAACGGGACCAATCATCAAGATCAACTCAGTTCTATCATGAAGGAAGCATGTCTACTCAAGCTTATATAATCGTATTAAAAATATTATTTAAAATAATTCAATATAAGTGAGCTATAACGCTCACGATTATATAGCTATCCCAAGTCATGCAGCTCATAAGAACTTCAAAGTATTTCAAATGGATGTAAAAAGCGTTTTTCTAAACGGTCTTCTTGAGGAAGAAGTCTACATTATAAATTTTATGAATCTACAATATAAAAATTATGAATCTACAGTATAGAAATTATGAATCTACAGTGATGGGGTGTGAACCTCGTGGGCTCAGGGCCCAAGAAGAGAAGGGGTCAAGTCCAGAAGAAGAGAGGCCCAAGAGAGATATAGGCCAAACCGAGGGGTCGGCTCGACCCCAAGGTCGGCGCGAGTGAGAGGTCGGCACGAGTAGGAGGTCAACCCGAAGATAGCCGTTAAGCATTTAAGAGGCAACTTGTTAAGCACAAGCCAATTTTGTGACGAAGGATATCGAAGATGTATCCTTTGTTGAAGGTCTAAAACTCAACTTGTTAAGCACGAGCCAATTTTGTGACAAATGATATCTAGTATAATTTTTCATAACTCGACCAGCTCGACCTTGCTAATTTTTTTTCATTATATATATATATATATATATATGTGTGTGTGTGTGTGTGTGTGTGTGTGTGTGTGTATGTGTGTGTGTAATATGACATATATACACCCGTAGACTAGTTTGATACTTTGAATCATTGGATGATTGAAGTATTTGAGTATTTTATATTTGAGTATTTTTAATTTTTAATATTGTTTTGATGTTATGACTTATGAATTATCATTATTTCATTTATTTGGATGCGTTATTTGATTGAATGTTGAAAACATCATCATTAAAATTGTCAAAATGCAAGTCTGCCACTGTTTTTTTTTTTTTTTTTTTTTTTTTTTTTTTTTTTTTTTTGCGCCCGCCTAGATTCCGCCTAGGCGCTAGGCGCTGTCCAAGCGTCCGACTAACGCCTAGCGCATACTACAACCATGATTGTGATAGACGATATATGGGGTACCAATGCATGGGATGATGACCTCTATAGGTGTTTCCCTGAAAGTTTCAATGGGAGTCGAATATTGATAACTACACGGCTCAAATAGGTGGCTGACTATGCTAGCTAGTTCAGGTAACAATCGTCATTACATGCGATTTTAGATTCCAATGAAAGTTGAAATTTATTTTACAAGAAAGTATTTGAGGTAAGTGGTAGTAACATAATGAAAGTATTTTTGAACATTTTTCTTCAGGATCTGTGTTAGGTAGAGAATTCATATTTTCAGCAATAATATTCCACCATAGGTTTAGTGATGGCTGGTTGAAAGAGGTTAAGAGCCCAACAACCACGATAATTATTAGAGGTAATCCATGACATTTTTCAACAATACCTTTACCAACTGTCTCAAATTTAAGGGGGACTTTTTTTCCTCAAATACTTTCTTGTAAAATAAATTTCAACTTTCATTGGAATCTAAAAATCGCATGTAATGACGATTGTTACCTGAACTAGCATAGTCAGCCACCTATTTGAGTCGTGTAGTTATCAATTATCGTGGTTGTTCGGCTCTTAACCTCTTTCAACCAGCCATCACTAAACCTATGGTGGAATATTGCTGAAAATATGAATTCTCTACCTAACACAGATCCTGAAGAAAAATGTTCAAAAATACTTTCATTATGTTACTACTACTTACCTCGAGAATTGAAAGTTTGTTTTTTATATTTTGGTGTTTTCCTGGAAGATAGTGAAATTCGTGTGAAAAAATTGATTAGGTTATGGATTGCAGAGGGATTCTTAAAGCTAGAGTTGAATGACACAATGGAAGAAGTGAGTGAGGCTTACTTACATGATCTTGTAGATAGAGGTCTAGTTCAAATTGTTAAGTGGAGTTTTGGCGGTAAAATGAAGTATTGTAGGGTTCATAATGTGTTGCATAAATTGCTTGAGAGAAGCTCAGAGGGAGAAGCTTTTGTGCGTTGTAAATAAGAATAGTGTTGAAATGGGTGGACTTAAAATGCATTCTCATGAGAATAAAGAGAACCATGTCAACAAGCTCTGTTCCAAAAGCTTGTTGTTGGGTTAGCAACACATTTCCCTGTTTTGAGGTGCTAAGGGTGTTGGACATATCTACAATCCCAATTCATGAACTCCACATACCAAGTGAAATAGTGAGTTTTGTTAATTTGAGATATTTAGCCTTAAGAACAGAGAATTTATTTACAGATTTAGGATGGTTCAAGCTTCAAAGTTTGCAAATCTTGATTTTATTATTATTATTATTATTATTATTATTATTATTATTATTATTATTATTTTGTATTAACTACTACTTTCTACTAAAACGGAAGCCAAAATTTAATATTTCGGGTATGCCACGACTAAGGCATGTTTATCTTAAAGGTTGTTTCCTCAATCTCCCAACATTGGTCCAAGGAAATCTACAAGCTCTATCTTGGTTGAAACTATCTTATCAAGGTCTAGACTTGAAAAAAAATTCAAACGTGAAGAAACTTGGGATTTACATTGACGGTAACCATGTTTCAGAGCTGCAGCATGGTTCACTTAATGATCTTGTCAATTTGCATAAGTTGGAGAACTTGAAAATTAAAGTATCATACAAAAGAATTGAAAATAGTTACTTTCGACTTCTGACAGCTTTACCTGAAAATATCAAGAAGTTGTCACTTTATGATACTTATCTTTCAAGGAAGGATATGACCATTATTGGCACATTGCTCAACCTTGAGATTCTAAAATTCATAGGGTATGCTTTCAGTGGCCAAGAGTGGAACGCAAGGGAGAATGAATTTTGCAGGTTAATGTACTTGCAAATTCAAAGGTGTATTTCTATTTTTGTAGTGAGTAAGAGGAAGATGAGGAAGAGCAAGACCACATAATATGAATCACATTAATCGTGGGCTGAATATGCCGTGTTTAATGGCAAATTATGCTATAGACCGGTGTCCATCATGTGTATGATGGACACGCTGTATATCATAATTTTTAAACTGTAGATTCATAAAATTTATAATGTAAATTCAAAATTTTTATATTGCACATTTATAATTTCTGTACTGTAGATCCATAATTTCTAAACTGTATAGTTATCAAATTATGAACACATAGTTATCAAATTATGAATCTACAGTACAGAAATTATGAATGTGCAATATAGAAATTATGAATCTACATTATAAATTTTATGAATCTACAGTATAAAAATTATTAATGTACAGTATAGAAATTATGAATCTACAGTACAGAAATTATGAATGTGCAGTATAGAAATTATGAATCTACGGTACATAAATTATGAAAGTGCAATATAGAAATTATGAATCTACATTATAAATTTTAGGAAAAAGGGTCAAATAGGCCCTCAAATTTTAGCTTAAAAGTCAATTAGACCCTTAAACGTTTTAAAGGTGCAATTACACACATCAACAATTCATTTAGGTGCAATGAAGTCCAAAAATAAATTAATGACCTCCTATCACAAGTCATTAGGGTTCAGGCCACCTTCCAACAAAAACAAAATGTGACAAGTGACCGACCGTTGAAATTTCCGGCAAAAAAAAAAGTAACCGGCGACCGACGAATGGTCGCCACCGGTCACTTTTTTGCCGGAAATTTCGCCGGTCACTTTTTTTTTTTGTCAGAAATTTCGCCGGAAGGTGGCCTGAACCCTAATGACCTGTGATAACAGGTCATTAATTTTTTTTTTTTTTTTTGGGTTTCATTGCATCTAAATGAATTGTTGATGGGTGTAATTGCACCTTTAAAAGGTTTAGGGGCTAATTGACTTTTAAGTTAAAGTTCGAGGGCCTATTTGACCATTTTCCTTAAATTTTATGAATCTACAGTATAAAAATTATGAATCTACGATATAGAAATTATGAATGTACAGCGTGTCCACCATACACATAGTGGACACGGGTCTAGGGCATAACGCTCCGTGTTTAATATGCATCAAATAAAAACTTTAAAATTAATTTTTAAACTTTTAACTACTATATCAATAGTTTATACGTAATACTGGTAATTTGTTGTTTGATTGTATGAATTTGGCTTGTTTGGACTTATAGTTAATACTACCGTGTAGTGTGATGGCATCTTGATTACCCATTCAAATGGATGGTCATAGGCTTGAACCCCAGTAGTGAGGGTTTAGATTCTTTGAGCTAAAAATGTATTTAAAAAAAAAAAGAAGATAGTCAATCATAATTTTTAATTATTATTATTTTTTAAAAGTTGATCATTCAATTGTATTTTTGTGTATAGATCAGTGACCAATTTGACCCATATTTTAAAAAATTATTTTTCTTCGAACTAATGAGCTGATAGTGAAAAAACTCTCAGGTTCTATACGTATTTTGCACTTTATAACCGATTCTTTTTCATTATTTTTGCAAAATCTTCCTTATATTTATATTCATTAGATTAATAGTAAAATAACACATAGAAATAATTTTATAACATTATGACTTCTCGAATTACGGATTCTTTTTCATTTTTCCTTTTTTTTTTTTGCTAACCTTATTATTATTAAGTGTTTGGGCGCAAAATTAAAATGGTGAATTTTGTTTTTAATAATAGTATAGAGTATATATTATTAATAACCGATTCTTTTCCAATTTTTTTGTGTGCAAAATCTTCCTTATATATATTCATTAGATTTTTTTCTGAATACTATTAACTCTATTATAATGCAATATCTATTCTTATATATATTGATTAGATTAATAGTAAATTAACACCCTGTAGCTAGTTTTAATCTAAATTATTAGACAATTTAAGTTGATTTACCTACTAATAGTTCATTCTCTCTCTAGAATACATCTAGGGTTTTCGCTTACATATTAGGGTTTCTAGGTTTTCACAAGGTTGCCGGAGGATCCGTTCGGTCGAATGGCCGGGAATATACAGGTTTTGTTCGATGATGAGGGCCGGGGTGTGCAGCGGCAGAACGACGTCAACATTCGACCTCCAACGCCGGCAGTTGCGACGGACGTTGAGGCTGGTGTGGCGGTGATTACCGAACGCTGGGCGGAATGGGCTTTGGAGGAGGAGGCCGATGCTTTCGTTCCAGCAGTGGGCGGAGAGGACGGTAGTGAGGTGGGAGAGGAGGAGGAAACATGGAAAGTGGTTGGACGATTCCTCACGCAGAAGATGGTAAAGCTAGATTTTATGAGACAGGTTCTCGCATCTGTGTGGCAGCCGGTCAGAGGAGTGCAGGTTACGGAGATCCAGAGAGGTTTATTCTTGTTCGTTTTCTTTCATAAAACGGACATGGACTATGTTTTGAATGGTGGTCCCTGGGCGTTTGAGAATAATGCGTTGGTTTGTCGGGAGGTCCGGGAAGGTGTGTTGCCGGGGGATGTCCAATTGAATACGATTGATATGTGGATACAGCTACATGATATGCCCAGGGGATATACGACGCAAGCTATCTTGGAGCAGGCCAGAAACTTTATGGGCACGTTTATTAAGCATGATGACCGTTATGAGGGGGCTCCGTGGCTAACTTTTCATCGGATACGGGTATCCATACCGGTTGATCGTCCTTTACAAAGGGGGATGAAGTTAATGAAGCGGGACAAGACTACTGCATGGGTCACTTTCCGGTATGAACGGCTACATAAGTTTTGCTATTTTTGTGGTTTCATGGGACACCTACACACGTTTTGCATTCATGCAAGGGAAGCAGGAATACCACTGGAACGGTACCCGTATGGTCCGAATATGCGTGTTGGTGGATCCCGAAGCGCTCCTAGAGCGGTTGGGGATAGCTGGCTCGTACTGGTAGGGGGGCGTCCGCGTCCGATGGTGCCTCGGAAACCGGTGGGTGTCACGGCAATAGTGGATTTGGAGGAAAGGGAGGGGGCGGGAAAAGTGGCGGAGGAGTGTGTGATTGCGTCGGCGAAGCGTCGAAGGCAGGTGCAGGAGGATAGGGTAGAGGATATGGGTAATACGGGTGATGTCACAATGCAAGGTGGCTCAAAAAACTTGTCCATGGCGGGAGCTGGTACCTAGCCCCGTCCATCATCATGAGTACTTTAAGTTGGAACTGTCGTGGCTTAGGCAATCCACGCACAGTTCGACAGATTGTGGGCCTAGCGTCCAGTAAGAAGCCGGATTTTGTGTTCTTGATGGAGACAAAGGTGCCACGGATACATGTGGAACGGATCCGTGTTACGCTTGGGTATGAGGGTTTGTTTTATGTCGATAATGATGGGTTGAGTGGTGGAATGGCGCTTTTGTGGAAGAAGAATAATACGGTCAGACTATTGAGTTACTCACAGAGTCATATAGATGTGGAAGTTAATTTGTTTAATAAGTTGTGGCGCATGACATGTATATATGGTATCCCGGAGCGAAATAGGCGGGAGGAGACTTGGGATTTGCTGGGCACTCTGAAGAATAGATCCTTGTTACCCTGGGTGGTGATAGGGGACTTTAATAATCTCCTTTATCAACATGAGAAGAAGGGGGGAAATCCATACCCTAATAGCCTGTTACGGGGTTTTGGAGATGCTGTGGATGGCTGTGGTTTAATGCAAATGCCAATGAGAGGTCACCAGTTTACATGGGAGAAGGGAAAAGGGACGCCGAATTGGATAGAGGAAAGGCTGGACAAGGCCCTGATAACGAATGCTTGGGGTGTAATGAATGAGAACGCATGGCTGGAGAACATACGGACCCGGGCCTCGGATCACTCGATTATTTTCCTCAGTATTAATGCAATATGTATGACTAGGGGAAGGGGGCCGCGGCGGTTCAGGTTTGAGATGGATTGGTTGTTAGATGAAGGGTGTAAAGAAGTGGTGGAAACGTCCTGGCAGGAGGGAAGAACGGAAGGATTGCTATATTGTCAGCGGTTGTGTGGAGAGAAGTTAATGCGGTGGGGAGGAGATCAATTCCATAAATTTGGTAAACGGATTAACTAGCTACAACAGAGGCAGAATACCATTCGGAATAGGCGAGATTCGGCGGCCCTAGCTGAGTACCAGCAGATTGAGAATTCCCTGAAACAGATTGAGATCCAGGAGGATGTGTTCTGGAGACAGCGAGCTAAGCAGCACTGGCTTCGCGGAGTGGACGCGAACACAAAATTCTATCACAGGTATGCCTCTGCTCGTAAAAAAAAGAATTATATTTCAAGTATTAAATGTGATGCGGGTGACTGGGTGGAGGGGGAGGTTATGCATGCAACTGTTCTGAAATATTTTGAAAATATTTTTGCCTCTAATGGATTGAACTGTGATGATCCACTATTTGGCGTCCTAACCCCACGAGTGACCCCGGCGCAAAACATGATGCTGGACCGCCCTTTTGAGACTGACGAAGTAAAAGCGGCTCTGTTTTCAATGTATCCAGATAAGGCACCGGGCCCGGATGGGTTAAACCCGGGTTTTTACCAACAGTTTTGGGAGGTGGTGGCAGGGGATGTATCTGGTTTTATAACGAATGCCTTGAATTCTTGTGTATTCCCCGATGGTTTGAATGATACTAACATTGTTTTGATCCCTAAGAAGGAGGTGCCTGAGACGGTTGCAGATTTAAGGCCGATTGCGTTAAGTAATGTCATATATAGAATTATGGCCAAGATGATAGCAAATAGGATGAAAACGCTTATGGGGGGGTTGATCTCAGAATCCCAGAGTGCTTTTATTCCAGGAAGGCTTATCACTGATAACATCTAGGCGGCGGCTGAGGTGGGGCATTATCTAAACAGAAAACAATGTGGTGTAGTGGGTTGGAGTGCATTGAAACTGGATATGTCAAAGGCCTATGACAGAATGGAGTGGACCTTTCTGGAAAGGATGCTGACAGTTATGGGATTTAGTGAGAAGTGGATAAAACTTATTATGCTGTGTGTAACGACTGTTAATTACACTGTAATGGTCAATGGTATGGCAGGAGGGTGCGTGAAACCAACCAGGGGCTCAGACAGGGAGATCCTCTATCTCCGTATTTATTTATTATTTGTGCAGAGGCTCTCTCGATGATATTGCAGTATGAGCAGTTAGCAGGCTCTATACATGGATGCAGAGTAGCTAAGGGGCACCGCCTGTATCACATCTATTTTTTGCGGATGATAGTCTCCTATTTTTTAAAGCGAATATCCAGGAGGCTGGAGTTATAAGGCAATGTCTAGCAAGGTATGAGAAATTGTCAGGCCAGGTGGTGAACTATAATAAATCTAATATATGTTTTAGCAGGAATACCCAGGAAAGTGACAGGGCGCAGGTAGCGGATTATCTTGGGGTGGTGCAAGCACCCAATTTTGGAAAATATCTGGGCCTACCCTCCTTTGTGGGAAGAAACAAGAGAGATGTTTTCTCTTATGTGGAGGAAAAGATCAGGCAGCGGATTGGTTCGTGGAGTAAAAAGTTGCTTACTCAGGCTGGTAAAGAAGTATTATTGAAAAGTGTAGCGCAATCTATGCCTACCTTCTCAATGAGTGTTTTTTTGTTACCTGAGGCAGTTTGTCACACAATTGAACGAACTATGAATAAGTACTGGTGGGGGAATGGAAGAGAAAGGGGAAACATTGGAAGGCTTGGGACAAGTTGTGTATCCCGAAAAAGTATGGTGGCATGAGTTTTAAAGACCTTAGAGCTTTTAATCTTGCTATGTTGGGAAAACAGGCATGACGTTTTCTAACAGACCCAGGAACACTAGCAGCAAAAATATATAAAGCAAGGTATTATCCCACAACCAGTTTTACTGATGCCACTATTGGTAATTGCCCAAGTTATTGTTGGAGAAGTATAATGGCAGCGCATGCAATGGTGGTCTCGGGGGTGCGAAGGAGAATTGGGAATGGACAGACAACTTTAATATGGGGACATCCGTGGTTACGAGATAGTCCTAGCCCATTGATCCAAACAGAAATGCCAAAGCAGTTGAGAGAGGCACGGGTTGCAGGATTGATTGATTTACAGACACATACGTGGGATCCACATATTTTATCTGACCTGTTTATTCCTGAAGATGTAGAACGAATTAATATGATCCCTGTTAGTCCTGATTACGAGGACTCGTGGTATTGAATGGGTGACCCAAAGGGGATATATACTGTGAAGAATGCCTATAGGCGTATTGTGGGCGACTATGAGAATAACCCCGTGATATTTGATAAATGGGTCTCAATGTGGAAATTGAAAGTACCCCCAGGTGGACGACTTTCTTGTGGAGAGCCATATGTGATATTTTGCCAACAACCACTAATTTGATTATTAAAAGGGTAGAGGTGGATCCAATATGCCCAATGTGTGGTTTAGATCATGAAGATGTGTTACATGTTCTAGTGCTCTGTGAATATTCTACACTTGTTTGGAATATAACACAATTGCCTATTATTAATATTATTGCAGACTCTTTTACATCATGGCTAAAAGGGGCTTTGGCGGTCTTGACGGAGGAACAGACCCGATTGATGGTAGCGGTGTTATACTATATTTGGAGAACCAGAAACTCAGCCGTTTGGAAGGGGACTATGACGCGGCCTACCCAAGTAGCCAGAGCAGCAGCCGCAGCACTTCAGGCATACGGTGCTGCCCAGGACTACCGCGCGCAGCCGGATGCGGCGTCGGTACCACCAACCGAACCAGGAGATGGGGGTCTGCGGTGTTACGTGGATGCAGGCTTCCGTCACGGCACGGGCGAGGCTACGTATGGCATATTACTAGTAGCGCCGGATGGCTCTTTTGTGGCAGCAAAGAATGGCAAGTTGCCAGTTTGTTTCTCACCACTTATGGCGGAGGCACAGGCATACAAGGAAGCACTATCTTGGCTACTTGAACAGAACAACACATCAGTAAATGTACTCACGGATTGCATGGAGTTGACTACAATTATACGGCACCATCACACGCCGATTTATTCGTACGTTGGGGTCACAATTGACCAATGCAGAACACTTATGTCTTTATTTAATCGTATTACTTTAGATTATGTCTCTAGACAGGTTAATTTACATACGCATACATTAGCTTCGTTAGCTTTTACACAGGATCAAGCTATGTACTGGGATGCTATCCCACCGGACGCTATTTCGGCTTTGATTCATTTATACAATCGCATGATTGACCTTCAAAAAAAAATCTAAATTATTAATAACACATTCTTTTTTTATTTTTTATTTTGCAAAATCTTCCTTATATTCATATTCATTAGATTAATAGTAAAATAACGTGTAGAAATAATTTTAGAACAGTATGGTTTCTTGAATTGCAATTTTTTTTTTCGATTTATCCATTTTTACTGCTAACATTATTATTATTAAGTGTTTGGACGTGAAAGTTAAAAATGAAAATTTTGTTTTAGGTAATAGTATTGATTGATTCGATTAATAATAAAATAACGCGCGCTGTAATTTTAATCTAAATTATTAATAATCGATTTTTTTTTTGACAAAATCTTCCTTATATTTATATTCATTATATTGTTAGTAAAATAACGCGTAGAAATAATTTTAGAACATTATGGTTTCTTGAATTATAATTTTTTTTTTCGATTTTTCCATTTTTAATGCTAACATTATTATTATTAAGTGTTTGGACGTGAAAGTTAAAAATGAGGATTTTGTTTTAGGTAATAGTATTAATTGATTCAATTAATAATAAAATAACGCCCTGTAATTTTAATCTAAAATATTAATAATCGATTTTTTTTGAAAAAATCTTCCTTATATTTATATTCATTATATTATTAGTAAAATAACGCATAGAAATAATTTTAGAACATTATGACTTCTCGAAATACGAATTCTTTTCAATTTTTCTTTTTTTTACTGCAAACCTTATTATTAAGTGTTCGAGCGAAAAGTTTAAAATGATGATTTTGTTTTTAATAATAGTATAGATATATATTATTAATAACCGATTCTTTATCATTTTTTCGTAAATCTTCATTATACTCATTAGATTAATATTAAATAACAACTTATAATTTTAATCTAAATTATAAATAAGTGTTTTTTTTTTTTTTTTTTGCAAAATCTTCCTTGTATTCATATTCATCCTTTATATAATAAAGCTATATGGTTTGGAAAATAATTAATGTTACAAATTAATGTCACAACATCCTTTATTATTATAAAAAAAAAAAAAAAAGCACAACGTTTAAAAAATCAAATAGCTATATATTATATAATCATATAAAAAATATACTTTTAAAAAATAAAATAGCTATATATTATATAATCATATAAAAAATGTGTTCAATTAGAGTTTAAATTTACACATACAAAATTTAAAATTTGCTTTCCAAATGTAATTATCTTAGTTATTATTTGTATTGTGAAAATTATAATATAGATGAAATACAATTAAGAATAAATCAATGTAATTATGTAAATTCTCTCTATGAGTTTATTTAAATATGCACATAATTAGAGATTATATTAATCATACAAAATTATAATTTTAATATTAATTTTAATTTTAATTGTAATTTTGTATTCTATAAAAATAATAAATACTTGATCAATGGAAGCTCAAAAATATTATTATATTAAATAATTTAAAATATTTTAGTTTTTCTATTTTTTATTTATATTTATAATAACATAATTTTTTTCGTGCATCGCGCGGGTGAATTACTAGTTAGATTAATAGTAAAATAACACGTAGAAATAATTTTAGACAATTATGCCTTTTCAAATTATGAATTCTTTTCTATTTTTATTTTTTTACTGCTAACATTATTATTATTAAGTGCTTGGGCGGGAAGTTAAAAAGGAGGCTTTTATTTTTAATAATAGTATTGATCGATTGGAGCAGTGGCGGAATAATATTGTTGAATATGAATAGGAATTTTAATATTGTTGTATTGTATTACGAATAGGAATTTAATGGAGAATTATAGTACGAATAGGAACGTAGGAAACAATATATTCTATTAGGAATTGTATCTTCAGTGCATAATCTTCAGTATAACCAATCATAAACCTTCATTGTATAATCTTCAGGATTTGGGGTTAGTATATTTAAGTATTTACATGCAACTTTTCCCTTTTTGACATTATTATATCATACTCATGCCACGTTAAAACCTCACTAGAAAAACTCAATAGGAAAAACCTAGTGAGGAAATGAGTACGTATTTGTATGCATTCATGTGTTGCACTAGCTGCCAAAAAACCTTTAATAATTAAAAAAATAGTTAAATCTCAAAATGGTCCTCCGACTATGATCTTTTCTCAAATTGGTCTATTGACTTTTAATTTTCCCAAAGTGGTCCTCTAACTTTTGAATTTTAAGTCAAAATGGTCTTCCGTTAGCTTTGCCGTTAAATTAGTGTTAAAATGAAAGGTAAAACCGGAAATTTAAGTTTTACACTCCAATTTAAAGCAATCTGTCTCGGCCAACCCGATCGATGCCCAACAAAAGATCCCCATTGCCCCTGATTATGACAATCAATGGCACTAGAGGGGGATATCCGCGGCCTGTATTTAGTGAGGAATGGCTACAAGATGTTGTCAACCAGTACCCATGTCGGGGTGTCGCCCTTTTCTGCCTAGTCTCAACTTTGGCGTCAGAAGATTCCGTCCAAGTTTCTTAGAGCATCTACATCAGTAGATAATATGGGGAGATTGCAGCATTAATTCTCCCACTTCAAGTTTATAGCTAATGTAGGGGAGAATTCATCTGCAAATTTCGAAATAATGGCAGAGAAAAGAAGAAAAAGAAGAAAAAGATAAAAAACAAAGCATGGGCTGCTGTGCGCGTTTCGCGCACAGCAGCCAGCCCACATGGGCGCGTGCAAAGCATGCGCCCGAGGGCGAGTCAGGCGCGCCTGACTCTTTTGTTTTTTTATTTTTTTTTTTCGTTTTTGATTTTTTGATTTTGGTTTTTTTGTTTTTTTTTTTCTCCCCTTTCCACATTCTCTCTCCTAATCACTCTTACATTATCCCCCAATTCTCCCAAACTAATGTGGATGATCTTAATTTCATCTAGCGTTGCACACGTGAGATACTGGCAGTTCGTGCTGCCTTAGCTGCTAGAAGGGTGGATCTTGATTCTATCTATCCATTATGTAATACAGATTTAGAATCCATGGATCATTTATTTTTGGAATGCAGTCAAACCACTCCTGCCTGGTCGAGTCAGTTCGTCGGCCTTTTGTCTTCTACGCACAGGAAGGATTTTCTTTATTAGCTTTCTGACATATGTTTAGCTTCCAATGAAGCTTCTAAGAGGAAAGTTGTAGCTCTTCTGTGGTCTGTATAGAGGGCAAGGAACGACGTTATCTAAAACAATAAAAGCTACCTGGTGGCAAATGTTCATACCTCGATAACACGTCTCCTTGGTGATTGGCAGTCATTAGCCAATCTTCAACCTCTATTGTGGGTACTATTCATCAGCCCCCTCATACCTCTTTTATCTCCACCCCTAACTAGAGTCAACAGAATGCTGTTACGGTGGATGGTTCGTTGCTTTGTAGAGTTGATGTTTCCATTTTTGCTGACCGATGCTTCGATGCTTTGTAGAGTTGATGTTGCGTTTCCGTTTTTGTTGACCGTGGTGAAGGTTTTTTTGGGGCAGTTCTCCTCTCTGACACTAGAGTATTCATGGGACTAGTGTCCACCTTCATTTTTCAACTCAAATGAGTTTATTTTGAGAATCAACTTCTCATTCACCCATTATTTGTTTTGAGCGTACAATATATCAATCTCTTCGTCTCACTACAAAGAACCCGAATCCACTTTGACTCGACCCAAATCAAAAGTGAACCCCACTAATATTTGTACCATAATATAGCCACTTTCCATGCCATTTTATGCTATTTTTCCAATATGCTATTTAGATTATCTTCATTTGGCGGTTAGGGAAGCTCTATATTGACTTAAGGAGGATGGTTGGCAACGAGTCACGATTGAGTCTGATTGCTTTAATGTCTATCAATCTCTTAAGGTTCCCTCTCGGGATCTCTCTTATGATGGCTGTGTTATTGAGGACTGTCGCAAATTGGCTAGACACTTTGTTTCAGCATCCTTCTGTTTTATTGATCAACAAATGTGCTTGCCCATACTCTTAGCTAGGGTGGCAGATTCTCAATCTGGTATAAGATTTATAATATGACAGCTCTGTTTGGCAAAACTTATTTAGGAGCTTATAGTTTATTTTAAGCTACTATTAAGCTATAAGCTCTGTTTGGTAATGTTCCCAAAATAAGCTCCTAGCTTAAAATAAGAGTTTATTTTGGAACGCTACCTTAAGTAGCGTTTCAAAATAAGCTCCTATTTTCCTAACTTTTTTTTTTCCATCTTTATCCTTATTATTTTAAAGAAATGACATAATTAACCTTCCCAATTAAAACCTTTTTCTCTTCTCCTTTATCCGCAACTTTCACCGCAATTATTATTATTATTATTATTATTATTATTATTATTATTATTATTATTATTATTATTATTATTATTATTATTATTATTATTATTATTATTATGAGATTTGCAACAATATTGCTACTTCATTATGAGATGCTAGATCATGATTATGCTAATAATTTTATTTCAAAATGTTAACTTTTTTTAAAAATAAAATGTTAAATTTTAATATGTAAACAAACTAATTTAAATTTTATAAAGATGCCCTTTTTAGTCTTTTTACATTTATCAGCTTATCAAAAAAATTAATTTTACCAAACACTTTCAATCATAATAGTTAGCTTAACAGCTCTTCAGTTTTCAGCTTCGAGCTTATAACTTTTCAGCTAAGGTTACCAAATAGAGCCCACATAATGACTAGAAATGCAGACTACTAACATTTATTACATTAATTTCTTTGGTTTTGAATCACTTTAATATAATTAATGGTCTGTGTTTCGAAGTACAATTTGTGGGAGAAAAAGAGAAATTTAACATAATATTTTATTCATGATCATGATTAACTGATATTTTTAAAAAACATAATAGTATATTTTGATAAACTCATTAGTAGGGACGTTGAAAGTATTACCATTTACCAATCATTATTTCATACAGTTATGTGAATCATAATCTAAAAATACATAAAGTACATTATTCTAATTCATAAAATATATTATTTTAACACATAAAATATATTATTCTAATTCATAAAAACATTATCTTATTCCTATAAATTTCATTATTCTAACACAAAGTAAATTAAATTATTTTAACTCATAAAATACATTATTCTAACCTATAAAGTACATTATTCTAACTCATAAAATATATTATCTTATTTCAGAAATCTCATTATTCTAACACATATAAAATAAATTATTCTAACACATTACACATAACACATAAAGTATATTATTTTAACTCCTAAAATATATTACCTTATCCCAGAATGTTCATTAATCTAACACGCGTGCAGAATAAGAAATGTTTTTAACATCAAAATGACGTCATTTTGAACTGTGATCCAAATAATATGCCAAGTATTACTTATGATAACTCAAAATATTAAAATTAGGCTTATGCACCAAATATTTGCCAAGTATTACTTATGATAACTCAAAAAATTAAAATTAGGCTTATGTACCAAATATTTGCCAAGTATTACTTATGATAACTTTAAAAAAAAATTAAAATTAGGCTTATAACATATGTACCAAATATTCTGTTATCCTATATTTTGGAGAGCAAAAGTCCAATTTTTCCATTTAATTAGTCTCATGAATTCCCATTTTATTGTTGAAGAGTCAAGAGAAGGGCATGATTTTCTTCTTTTTCTTGTTTTTTCACTGTAATTCAAACGGGCTGTCTCCCCTCTCTTTCCCAACTGTTCTCCTTGTTCAACTCGCGTGTTAGCAGACAATAGACAGAAGAAGAAGTACACAACACTTACCTGCGAGAGAGGGCCAAAAAGGCGAGAGTAAAGTTCCCTCCCTCTTCTCTGTAACACAAAATCTAGAGAGAGAGAGAGAGAGAATAAAAAAAGGAATCACCGATCAGTCTATCCATCTGCGACTCTGCGATAAAGTTCCCAACTTTCAACTTGAATTACCCATTTCAGAATTTTGAATTCTTGCAGATATTCGATTTTTTTTTTTTTTTTTCATTTTCCATTTAGGATATTCGATCATACATTTTATTTTATTTGTCAATTGCGATCATAAAATACTCTTAGTGGAATCCTAGGATTCTGTCTTAGAATCAGAAGCCGATTTAAGGAATTTGTTCTGGGACTATTGGTTTGAAGTTGGGGTTTCGGAATTGAATCGGTTTTTTTTTTTTTTTTTTTTTTTTTTTTTTTTTTCTGGGGAAGAAAGGGGTTTAGGATGAGCGATATTGACCATGTTTGTGATCTAATATGGAAGTGGTGGTAGTGATTGACACATACGAAGAAGATGTCACTTTACATTGGTCGTGAGGCCTCCAAGGTTTGCCTTCAAATACAAACTTCTTACCTTTTATCTATATTTTGGTGTTTTATTCATTTGTTTCTCATAAAAGACCCATCTTTTCTTGATCGGGCTGCTTTTGTTGTCCGGGAGAGAAGCTATGGAAGAGAGTTTGTTCAGAGACTGCAACGGAGATCAGCCTTCTTGCTGAGAACTGGAAGTATATTCTTTGCGGTCTAGTTTTTCAGGTTTCTAATGTTGCTTTATTTCCTACCAAATAGTAGTTTTTTTTTTTTTTTTGTTAACTGGGGTGTATTAATTTTGTTGAAGAAGTTAGTAAAGCATGTATGTAGGCTCTGTCAATGTATTTATGATGCTAGATGGTATTGGTTGGGCTAAATTTAAAGGGCAGTAATTCACCAGTAAATATTGTGCTTGAACTTTGGTGCAGGTTGGGTTTGTGAAATTGACTGTATATAGCTCGTTCAAACTAGTAAAATGGTATAAGTTTTGCTCTCTTGATCAGATGAGAATACCCAGCTTTATCAATAAGCTATGCCTTTCTGTTAGCATCTACTCCGTAACTTTTTTGCATCCAAAAAACACCTCATATCTTGACCGGTAAGCTCAAGTTCCACACCGAGACATTGATTATAGAAGATCATTATGCCTTTTGTGCCTATTTTTTGCTATAGGTTGTTGTCTACGATTGAAAGTTTCTTGAATTAATTGTCATAGCAATTTGAAGTAGTGGTACTTGAACTTTTACAGGCAGTTATTACTTTCCTTTTGATGCTTCAATTCTTTGCAATTTCTTCCTGTTCTTGTTGTGGTTTAGATGGCTAAGACGTGACATCTATTATATTTCCTGTATTTAGTACATCCATGGATTGGCTGCTCGAGGGGTTCATTACTTACATCGCCCAGGACCCACACTTCAAGATGTTGGGTTCTTTATTTTACCGGTTAGTTCTACTTATTTCACATCTCAATTCTCACATTGCCTCTACTTTGAGGGAAGATGCATGTTTATGCCATTTTTTCCCCTAAAATAACTGCAGGAACTTGGTCCAGACAAAGCTTACATCAGTGAGACAGTATTTTCCTTCATCTTTCTGTCTTTTGTCTTGGTAAGTCGTCCTCAAATGTCTATTTCGATTATGTAATTAGCTACTTCTGTTTATCATTTCTGTTTTGTTCTAGATCCTCAGTACTTTGTTTTCATGCATTAAGTCCGAGTTTAATGTTTCGTCGTTAGAAACGTGGTTTGTTTTGTGGTGCAGTGGACTTTCCATCCTTTCATTTGCAAGAACAAAAAGATTTACACGGTTCTAATATGGTGCAGGGTCCTGGCTTTCTTAGTTGTAAGTATTTTCTTTCTGTATATTTGCATGTTAATCTATCCACTATAAAGAAGGTTCTTGCAGTCAAGTGCTCACCCATTCATAGAGTCTTTATAATACACCACATGATTGTTATGACTTGGGCTCTGGGTTCAACTGTTTTAAAATCCGCAAACAGTTGTTCACTCGACTAAAATGTCGGAAAATATTTAAGGATGGAAAAGAATTTACGATTGTGGGTGTAAAACGTTTTATTTTTCCTAATCTTTGAGCAGGCTTGCCAAATCCTTCGGATCATTACTTTCTATTCTACGCAGCTTCCTGGTCCAAATTATCACTGTCGTGAGGTAAGTACTCAAACTGTAAAGGACAAATTCTGTTCTTAGAGATATTTGGAGGTTTCCAAATAAAAATGTTGTTTACACTCTTCATATCTGTGAGTGCATCTCTTATACTAATTTTTCTGCAATACGGCAGGGCTCAAAACTTGCCAGACTCCCTCGTCCTGATAATATTATAGAAGTTCTTGTAATTAATTGTAGGTGATTTGGTTATGTCTGATTTCTTTTTCCTTTGATTTTTGATTTCATATTTTTCAAAGCTGATTTTTATGAATTTTTGCCATTGCAGTTCCTCGGGGAGTGCTTTATGGCTGTGGGGATCTAATATTTTCATCTCATATGATATTCTCTCTTGTCTTTGTCCGGACATATCATAAATACGGTACACAAAGGTAAAATTCTAATGCTGTGATGAATAGTCGGTTCAAGTTTGTAAGACATACCGAGAAAGTATGATGATTGAACTTATTGCTGTATTAAGATGAACTCTGTTTTTTCCTTTGGGAGAAAACTTTGGCATAGAGTTATAAGTTTGTAACTTAACTTTTTTCCCTGCATCGTATGGAAAAACCAATATGCCCAACACTTTGCCCCTTAATTGGACCGACCTGTTATGAACTGGGATTAGTGAGTATGGTACGAGCTTAAGGTGCCTGCTACAGTTCGGGCCTACTCAGGACGCCTCGTGGTCTAACCAAAAAAAAATATTTTCCCTGCATGCCTTAAATTATAATAATTCATTATTGCTTTGTCGGATGTGCAGGTTTGTAAAGCATTGTGCATGGTTAGCTGTTATTGTTCAAAGCTTCTTGATTGTTGCATCTCACAAACATTACACTGTAGACATTGTGGTGGCATGGTGAGGGGTTATTGACTGAGCTCTCATGTGAACTTTTGAGATGGCGTACTATAACTGAATCGTTATATGTTTATCTGAATCACGTAAAATTTTCTTGTAGGTACACTGTTAATTTGGTGGTCTTCTTTATTGACAAAAAATTGGCAGGTTAGCATTCAGAAATAATCTCTCTTGCCCTTCCAAGTCAATATATATATATATATATATATATATATATATATATATATATATATATATAGGGGAGGGTTCAGGTGAGAACACCTTCCCTGTAAAAAGTGTGGACACATTCACACCCTCCATCTTGAGAAATCAAAGGCTAGGATCTTATCATTATTAAACTTTCAAGTTTGCAATAATTATAAAATGAGCCCCACTCTTAAAAGTTTTTAATAATTATAAATTAATCCCGTGTTTTTTTTTTTTACTAAAACCCTCGTGGACGGATTAGTCCTTACTTTTTACAGGAGAACCCTGTTCTCATTTGTTCCTGCCCCTATATATATAAGATTATGGAAATACTAATACTAATAATCTGGGATTTCTCAAACCAGAATTGCCTGACCGCTCGGGACCGGTGGCATTACCATTGACAAAGGACAACAAGACTAAAGAGGAGAACCACAAACTTTTGAATGGGAATTCTGGAGATCCTGCGGAGAAGGTATAATAGATTTACAACATCATAATCCAATGGTTGGTTTCTTCTTGCTAATGTCGTCGAGATGTCTCTGTCCCGTTTGCCAGAGGCCAAGATCCCAAATCAATGGAAAGATAGTAGAGAACGGGAACATAACTACGCATGCTGAAACAACAATGAATGGTGTATAGATGTTAGAAGCTCCATCCATCGTGAGTAGAGCAAGTCGGGATTGGCATGCCAAGTTACCGACTTTGTGTTGGTGGACAATCCCCGGCCTCCTCTAGTCATCACATGGGGTATGGTCGATATGATTTGTATTCTTGGAAAGAAGGATAACGCCTTTCCTTGTCCATGATCCATAGCTAAATCGCTTAAAATGCAACGAGCATCATGTATGTCATGGAATTACAATTACAATTTGATTAATAGATGCAAAGCTTACATCCTATTGTGTATTGTGTAAATTTGAAATTGTTGAGTGTTGCTGTTCATATGCATAAGCATGCCTCTTTCTTCACATGTAAGAGGGGAGCGGGAAGCCTTTGCAGTCTTTGTACTATATTACGAGTTCTAGTATATGTACTTCCAAATTTTACTCACTTTTTTACTTCATGATGTGTCAATTAAGGATGTGATATTTTCATCATGTGGTTCAGGATCGTGTTTTGGATTTTTGTAAATAAATGAAGTCATACCAAAAAGTATAATCATGCTCAATTAATTAGGAGAGAGAAGTGAATTAAAACTGAATTGCAACTTTGGTAATCCAAGAAATTTAGGGGAAAGTTGTAAAATTAGAGGAAGGAAGAATCTTGCCATCTTTAATGGTGGTTTGTGATTTGTGAAAAAAATTGATGAGTTTTAAAATTGATAAAAATAGGCGTAAAGGAATGTAAGCTTAATTGTATTTTTTTATTTCTTAAGTAGCTAGGTTAAAAATAGATATTGGGTCTTTTAAAATTGAGGCCTTGTGCTGTTGGGTATTATGCACGAGCCAAAAATCGGTCCTGTGCGAATCTCAGAAAAATGTTTACATTAAAGATTTGTGATAAAAGGAATAAATATTGAGAGTAAAAAGTGAGAGCTGATGTAATATTTTTCCTAAAGGGTCAGGCATGGTAATGTCCTTTCAATCTGAAAATGCATGATGTATTTGACATTCCTGTTTCATTTGAAGCTTTCTCTTTAACATTTTGCCAATATATTAACAAGTTTTGCTTCTTTCTCTTTCTCGTGGCAATATATTATTGGTCGCAGTGGTGGTCCACTGTTTTTTTTTTTTTAAATATTTTATTTTCTATTAATAATAGAAATGGGCATGTGACGGGAATAATATTCACGAGTATTTCCAAGTCTCCAACCAAATGAGTTTTAAAAGATCTTTGTACAGACTTAATTCATTTGTTCAGTAGATAGTATTATATTTAAGATAAATTTTAGGGGAGAAAATATCTGGATCGAAGGAATTGAGGAGTTGGAGTTGTAGGGTGACCGTTGGCTCCATAACAACTTTGATTTTGTATGTATGTGTATATATATAAATTAAAATTGAATTTAGATATAAAGGCATTTTTACATTAGAATTAGAATTAAATACTTCACAGTTAATAATTAAAATGAGTTTTGAAAATAATAGAGTAATGGAATTGGGTTAAGGATAGGCTATCAATTATTATTATTCTTCTTATTATTATTTTAAGGATTTGATTCCCATGATTAAACCAAACACTCCACTCCAAATCTTTTGTCTCATAAACTCCAATTTTAGAGCTTTTGTCAACGAGGCAATGAGACTATCCTGTAATATCTTTTGTAGGATTTACAAAACAACAAAAACAAAAAATAAAAAATCTACATGATACTCTGATCACAATATTCTAAACTCATAATGTATAAAATTCTAAAACCTTAGGGGTGTATTTAACCAAAACTTTTATAAAATTTTATAGATTAAAGACTATAAAAGTTTGTCAATATTTGATTCAGATTTTTAAAAACTCTTTAAAAGTTTTATATTAGAATTTTGGTAGACTTTTTTCTCATAAATATAAATAGTTAAATCCAACCCTCCAATTCCAAAATTTTCAACTTTTTTCTATGTCTGAACCAAACAAAAATTTCATCTATTCTTTTCAAATTTAATTTTATGGTATATTTCATAACTTTCCTTAAAAAATATTAGTATAGAATTGATCAACTACAATTTAATTTTGTTAATGACGAATTTACACAAAATAATATGCAGGTAGATTCTCGAGATTCACCATTCTCACAATATACTTCATTTGTACCTCAAGAAATAAATGAGGAAGAAACTTTAACAAATTATTATAAGGAAAAAAGAAAAAAGAAATAGGATCGAATATGGAGGGAATAATATTTAAGTTGAGGAATATTAGGACTAGTATTAGAACTCTATGTATTTGAGTCACATTATGACTCCCTATCATAGTCTCCCTATGATTTCTCTTGTATATATTCCCCCAATCTATACAATTGTTTAATAGTTCATTCAACACAATTCATTTAGTTCTCATCTGGTATCAGTTAGCTAGGATTTTGTGATTCATAAAAATCCCATTGGCTCGTGTGTGGGTAAAGGTTGAATCGCGGGGTATGAGGGGCCCCGGGATGCCGCACGGGCGCTGTGCACTTCGTCGGACTCTATGCCTGTGTCAAAGTGGTATCAGAGCAGGACGTACTTATATTGCTGCGCGTTATGGTGGGATCCTCAGGGGGTAAGGATTATGCGAGCACGGTGGCGTGAGGCATGCGCACGTGCTGATGACGACTCCACTCTGTTGGTCAGTCATGTCAGCCACAGATGTGCAATTTTGGTTAATATGATCTTCAAGTTTGGTAGGAGGAACGACAAATGGATCTGGTTCAGCTGAGGGCTGATGAGATGAACACCCTGGGTCAATCATGTCGGTGACAGACGAGCAATTTTGGTTAATAGGACGCGGAGGAATGGCAAATGGAATATGTTTATCACAATTTTCAAAATCATCTTCCCAGTTTTCCTCATTGAATAATGCACCATATTGTGCACCATTTTTTGGGCCTGGTCCACTCTTCTTGAATACTTTACATAGCACATATGAATCCTAAAGAGTTTCTTCTTCCATATGTAAGTCCTCAATTCTGTATTCATGTATAACCCAATCAGTTCTTTTCCCCTTTGGTGCATGGCCTTCATGGAAAATCAAGGTTTTAACCATCCTAACAATCCGCTCATTGTAAATTACAGGTCTATCCCTTCCGGTAGTTTTCCAGTGCCTAGTTTCAGTTGCTCGAGTCATTCTAGCACCACTATTACACTTCCTCTCCCTCGGGCAGAAGAAATACCACTCAAGATCTTTACTTTTCAAACAGGCTTTATCTGGAAGATCCCAGGGGGGAAAACCTATAAATGTTGATCTCTGATATAGCTTCAAAAAAATGAAGTTTCTTTCCCATGATCTTCCTCTTGAGATAATACACTATAATTTCAACATCAGTTGGATGAAAGCGGAATCCAGGAGGAAGGAATGTCTTCCCCATGTAAACTTATGACTAAAAACCTACAGAGTGGAGCCGTCATCAGCACGTGCGCATGCCTCACGCCACCGTGCTCGCATAATCCTCACCCCATGAGGATCCCACCATAACGCCCAACAATATAAGTACGTCCTGCTCTGATACCACTTTGACACGGGCATAGAGTCCGGCGCAGCGCACAGCACCCGTGCGGCATCCTGGGGCCGCTCATACCCCGCGAATTCAGCCTTTATCCACACACGAGCCAATCTGGTTTCGCCCTGCCATGGGCTCATCAGGGAAACAGCAATAGCTCCCAACCAGTTTGAAGGTATGCCCGTGTCAAACTTCATACCTTCCAAATAGTATTTATAATTCCACATAGTCACGTTGAGTACTACAGAAAAAAAAAGTGATATCAGCAGCTAAGAGCTTCAATTCCAATCGTCGGTCTTGCATACTGTGAAGGTTCGACACATCAATCAAGGGATACTTCGCCAAAGTTGTAATCTTTCTTTGCATACAATCACTGCCTAAATGAGCATTAAGCAGTAGCCTGACATCAAATCAAGATACACCGTATGAGAAGCGATCCAGTCAGCGACATGGCTTTGATGATCCGTGTCAAATTTGTAAAGGTTTCGGCCACACGGAAGCCAATTGTTTTTAGCGCTATGATGATCTGTGTCAAATTTGTAAACGTTTTGGTCACACGGGAACTAATTGTTTTTGGCGCTATGATGATCCATGTCAAATTTGTAACGTTTTGGTCACACAGGAGCTAATTGGTTTTGGCGCTATGATGATCCATGTCAAATTTGTAAAAGATTCGGTCACACGGGAGCTAACTGTTTTCGGCGTTATTCAGGGGCTCCGGGTTCTTAGGCTAATTTGGTGTTTCAGGATGGTTTGAGAACTAAAACCTCGTCAAATTCTCATACTTGGGTTCCGGACACTAGAGCCACAAATCATGCAACTCCAAACATAGCTGCCCTTTCTACCTCGGAGAAGTACACTGGTAATGACACTTCACGTGTCGGTGATGGTATGGGTCTATCTATTAGTCATGTTGGTCATGCTACTCTTAATACCCCTTCTAGGTCTTTTACGATGTCTGATATATTACATGTTCCTGGTCTGTCTACCTCTTTATTATCTGTTCAACGTTTTGCTACAGATAATAATGTGTTCTTTGAGTTTCATCTTTCTTTTTTTCTTGTGAAAGATATTACCACCAAGGAAATTCTCCTACGGGCAGTAGTTTGGGTGGCCTATACACTTTACCAGCTCCAAATTTGTCTCCTTCTGCGTTTCTCTCTGCTCGTGCTACCACTTCGATTTGGCATGATTGTTTGAGTCATCCTCATCAACGTGTCCTTACTCAAATTCTTCGGTCTTGTTCGATTAGTGGCTCTAGTCATACTATTCGTTGTAATTCCAGTTTATGCTCAGCATGTCAATTGGGTAAATCTGCTCGATTTCCACTGTCACGTATTGAGTCATCCAGCACTAGTGTTCTTGATTTAATATATATAGATATTTGGGGTCCAGCTCCTTTATTATCTATTGATGGTTATCGTTACTTTGTTATTTTCGTGGATGATTATACCCGCTACACTTGGTATTTTCCCATGAAATTAAAATCAAATTTATATGTCATCTTTGATAAGTTTCGTATAATGGTTGAACGCTACTTCAATAGAAAAATAAAATCCATTCATTTTGACCTAGGAGCTGAATACAAAAAGTTGCATCATTCCTTTGTTCAATTAGGAATTGTTCATAGACAGTATTGTGCCTACACTCATGAACAAAACGGTCGTGTCGAACGTAAGCATAGACACATAGTTGAAACGGGTTTAGCTCTCCTAGCCTGTGTCCCTCTGTTCCATAAAATTTTGGAATTTTGCTTTTGAAACTGCAGTCTATTTAATCAATAAAATGTCATCCGTTGTATTAAATAACTCCAGTCCTCATTTAAAATTGCATAACTCCCATCATTCCTACTCTTTTCTTCGTGTCTTTGGGTGTCTATGTTATCTGTATCTCAGACCATACAACCGTCACAAAATGTCATATTGTTCCTCTCCATGTGTTTTCTTAGGATATCCTGAGTCATTCCGGGGGTATAGGTTTATGGACTTACAGACTAACAAGATTTATGTGTGCAGACACGTGAGGTTTGGTGAGACAATTTATCCCTTTGCTACTAACACTACTGTGCAGTCTCCCCAACCTGTGCAAAATTACCCGTGGGCCGAATCTGTTCTTCGCCCTACACCACCAGGTGCTTCCTCCCGCGGCATGGAACCACCTGCCACAACCACCCGCAGCAACAACTACTTCGCCCAACAGAAACGACCCACAGTCTTCACCGCCGCACACTGCCGTCAACCCACCAGATGTGCTCGAGCATGAGCCGCATGAGCTCACGGACCATCCTGCCAAGCGGCCTCGCGGCCGACCTCGAGGTAAAACCGTTAAATCCACAGTTCGGACTCACGAGATAAACACTCGCAGTCGCTCTCAGGCTCCTCCATCAGTTTTAACGGTTCAGGTGTGTCCTTTGGATCCTACTTGTTACACTCAGGCAGTTAAATTTTGATAATAGTGTGAGGCTATGGATCAAGAATTTAATTCCCTTCTACAGAATCAGACATAACAACTTGTGACATCTCAGCCAGGTATGAACATTATTGGGTTTTTCATACGAAACGAAAAGCAAATGGCTACATTGAAAGGCACAAAGCAAGACTTGTTGCAAAAGGGTTTAATCAGGTACCCAGCCAGGATTTCTTTGCTACGTTCAGTCCAATGATCAAATCGACCACAGTTAGGTTATTTCTCTCTCTAGCTTTATCATCAGGATGGTCTATTAAGCAACTGGATGTTCATAATGCCTTTTTAAATTGAAATCTATCTGAAATTGTGATATGAAGCAACCACCTGGATATATTGATACCTACTATCCAAATCATGTCTGGTTATTGAAAAGGTCACATTATGGATTAAAACAGGCTCCTAGAGCTTGGTTTAATCGTTTGCATACCTTTCTATTATCTATTGGTTTTCAGGCATAAAAAACGGATGTGTCCCTATTTTACTACTCATGGGGATCTGATTGTGTATATCTGTTAGTTTATATGGATGATATACTTATGATGGGAATACGGATCTAGTCACTCAGCTAGTTTTGAAACTTTCTACTTCTTTCAAAATCAGAGATTTTGGTGAACCGGGTTTTTTCTTGGAATTGAGGCAGTTAAATGCAGTGATGGAATTTTACTTTCACAACAGAGATACATGCATGACATTCTAAAACGTGCTGAAATGGCAGAGTGCAAACCTTTGTATACCCCTATTTCTACTTCGAAAATCGTGGTCTTTGATACAACATTGTACGATGATCCTCCACAGTACAGGAGTTTGGCCGGTACATTACAATACTTAACTGTCACTCGTCCTGATCTTTCCTTTTCATACAATCAGTTGTGTCAACACATGCATGCTCTTGCAGTTTCACACTGGGGAACAATTAAAAAGAGTTTTGAGGTATGTTAAAGAAACTGTTACTTTTGGTTTACGAGTTAGAAAGTCATCTTCAAGGGAAATTCATGCCTTCTCTGATTCTGACTGTGCTGGCTGTCCGGAGGACCGAAAATCTACAAGTGGCTTTGTTGTGTGTCTTGGTTCTAATCTTGTGTCATGGGTCTGCAAGAAACAAAGAACTGTGGCTAGATCTTCTACTGAGGCTGAATATAAAGCTCTAGCATATGCTTGTGTTGAAGTAACTTGGATCGTTTCACTAATACGTGAGATCAAAGTTCCAGGTATCTCTGTCCCTAATAAACTATGGTGTGATAATTTTGGTGCTACTTATATGTGTGCTAATTCCATCTTTCATGCTCGTACCAAACACGTTGAGATAGATTATCACTTTGTTCGAGATAAAGTTGCTGCTGGAGATATCCAAGTCAATTTCATCTCAACAAAAGATCAACTTGCAGACATATTCACAAAAGCTTTGCCTAGTTCCTAGATTTTCTTTTCTTAGAGACAAGCTACAGGTTACTAGCATACCGTGTGCTTGAGGGGGAGTATTAGGACTAGTATTAGAGCTCTATGTATTTGAGTCACATTATGACTCCCTATCCTAGTCTCCCTATGATTCCTCTTGTAAATATTCCTCCCATCTATACAATTGTTTAATAGTTCATTCAATACAATTCATTCAGTTCTCATCACGAAACAAATCAATCTAATGTGTTATATAAATTTTCTAACACTTAATTCAATTGATGCTGATATCCATAGCTTGTGGGGGAAAAGAAAAAGATAATTGTTGTTGCGATGCTACTATTAATTTACGAGAAAAATATTTGATGCACTGGCGTTGTATAGGTGCTATACAACGGCGGTGAACCAGAACGCGCCACCTCATTAAATTATAAAATCAATTTTGACTGAACCCTTTTATGCAAATTACAATAATTTTAATATGGTATAATTATTATTATTTCTTTTATTAAAAATAATTATTATATTCAATCAATTAATTAAAACTAAATAATAGTAATCAGATTTTTCAAATAATCATATATCTCTAAGTGATTATGTATTCTCTCAATCTCTCTAAATCCATGGGCTCTTTTTTTTTTGCAATGGATTTTTCCTTCGGTCTTCTTCCTCTAAAGGCACGAATTTCTTTTCTTTTTCTTTTTTTTTAAAGAACAGGAAGGAATAGAACCCAATGGAGAAAACACAGAGAATAAACAAGGATGTCCATAATGCTCTGGGTGGTACTTTCAGTCCTAGTATGCAACGAAGGAACTCTGCTCCCTCCCTCCTTTGATGGTCCAAACCAAAAGAGGGATGGGTTTCCTTAAATGCATGTGGATGATTGCTGGAATAAACAGAATAGGTTGGCTGGGTGTAGTGGCATCCTCAGAGACCATAATGGTAACTAGCTCTTTGGATTCCAAGGTAGAATTGGCAACTGGAACCCAGACATGGTGGAAGCTTGGGCGGTGATCCTTTACCGCCTCAGATTCGCTTGGCAAGAAGGCTTTCGTCGTGTTTCTTTACAAAGTGATTCCATGAATATTATTAATTGGCTCAATGATTGTTGCTTGAGCTGTGATAGAGGTGGGCATCTCTACAATATTATCAAGGAATGCAAGCTTTGGTTAAAGCGCGACTGGGTTGTGGATTGTTGTCATGTGCACCGAGAACAAAATTGTGTTGTTAATTGGCTTGCTCATTGTGGCTTCTCGTCTATTGGTGTGGTTTCTCTGCTGAGTTTTCCCCCTCAGGAACTGGAAATGACTCTTCAAAAGAATATGTTCGGAGGGCCTTGTGCCAGGGAAGAATAGAGCCTTGTTTGTTCTCTGTGTTTTCTCCATGGGGTTCTATTCCTTTCTGTTTCTGTTCTTTTATTAAAAATAATAATAATAAAATTTGTGCCTTTAGAGGAAGAAGACCGAAGGAAAAATCCATTGCAAAGAAGAAGAGATCGTGGATTTAGAGAGATTGAGAGAATACAGAATCACGGTTCAGGAATTTAGAGATATATGGTTATTTGGAAAATCTGATTACTATTATTTAGTTTTAATTAATTGATTGATTATAATAATTATTTTTAATAAAAGAAATAATAATAATTATACCATATTAAAATTATTATAATTTGCATAAAAGGGTTCAGTTAAAATTGATTTTACAATTTAATGAGGTGGCGCGTTTTGGTTCACCGCCGTTGTATAACACCTATACAACGGCGGTGCATCAAATATTTTCTCTTAATTTACTCCTGAACTTAGATAGTGATACTTGTTTTTAGATGGTTGTGTTGGGGAAAATTCGGATAGAATATGTCGTAGACCTGGGGCTACTGTTTTTTTATAGGCTGAGAATGGATGAATCCTGAAGGGATCGGTGACGTGTGCAAGACACTACCTTAAAAGCAAAAATTTCCCGGAGACAGTTGTAGTCTTACCGGTTGCTTTCGACCAGTTAACACCGAAGCTCAGGATTGCAGAAGAGAAGAAGAGAATTTGATGAGTGAATAGAACTGAGGAGAAGCAGGGTATTTATAGTATTGGAAATACCCGCCCCTCCCCTCTCAGCCATTCATGCTCCACGATTTTAGGAAGAGTTGTGGTGAAAATGCCCACAAGAATAGGAAGACTTGTTCCACCACAACTTAATGTGTGGATGGTAGATTTCTACATGAAATCTACCTCTAAAAAGGAAAAAACTCGGAATTAAAATAAAGTCCGAGTAAAACGCTAACCGCGACGTGCGAACCGAACCGAACCGGGCGGGCGGCGGCGGCGCGCGTGTGGGGTTTCCTTTCCTTCTCTCTCTACAATAGTTTAAGCCTTCCAAATGGGTTGGTATTAAAAAGGTGGGAATTAGTCCCTTATCCTTCCAATGTGGGACAAGAGTGTCTTCCTTCTACACACTTTAAACCACCATCTTGAATGTAATCTCCAACAGGTTGAACATGAAAACAAAGAAAGATATGTTTTTAAATATGTCACCACAAGATCGCTATGATTGGATAATGTTCAAATGTCTAGATGAGCCTTCAATGAGAGCATGCAAATGAATGGATGGCTAAAATAGCTCTAGATATGTGGAGAGATACCCAACAAGGTGAAATCAATGTCAATCAACCATAATTGTACTAACAAGATGAATATTTTAATTCATACTTTTTTATTCTAGACATTTTAATAATTATATTACTCAACGTTAATTGTTTCATTATTCAAGAAACATATTTATTGGTTATATCATTTAGTGAAAATTCATTGATATTGTATTTATGTATAATACACTCTATTTTCGTGTCAATCATATTTTATTTTTATATTTTACCTTGCATTAATTTATTTATGATTTATAAAAATATATTACGGAGTATATATTATAAAAACTTTTATAAGAAAATTAATAGAACTTATGAAATGTTTGTAAGTGTGTATTAAATTTAGAGTTTTAACGATCGAGTTTTGTAGACTTTTTAATATGAAAAAGTTTTTAAAATTTTATAAATACTTTTCATATAGACTTCTATAGACTCATACAAAGTTTATAAACTATAAAAATCTGAATGAAAAGATTATACAAAAATCATTTAAAATTCATCACTTAGTTTTAAGTCGGGAGTTTACTTCTCAATTTATGCATCTAGGAAGGTGAGTATATAAATATTTCTTCTTTTATTTGAAGATATTTGGTATTATCAATACCTTTTTTTTTATTTGCTATATTTTAAATAGAAAAATATAATTGTAAGTGGTACTCATAAATTCAATATCAAAGAGATTATACTTGTACACACTCTTTTGTGCAAGAGGAAAAACTACGAGCACAAATTAAAAGCTAATTTTTCTTTATTCCCAAGTCTCACACAAACACACACATATTTAAGATCTAATGTTAAAAAATGCGGTATTACATGTAAAAATTTGAAAAGAGAACTTTATGTCAATGAACAAATGTTTACTTTTTGTGTAACAAAAAAAAAATGTGCACTTTTTTTTTTTTTAATACTGCACTTTTGTATAGTAAAATGTATACTTATATGTAAATATATTTTTATATAGTACACTTCTAGTTGCAAATAATTATGAAATTGTCATTGTATTAATTTGGATTGTTTAAACACTTAAATTAGAGAGTTTATGTTATTTCTTCTTCTTCTTTCTTTCTTTCTTTTTTTTTTTTTTTTTAAATTGCACTAGCAATCATTTCCATATGATCCAGTCTCTCTCTCTCTTTCTCTATATGTTACAAATGAAGATATTTTAATCCTATAACTGACTTGAAAAATGAAAACAAAGTAATATATATATGATAAAAATGTCTAGTTATGTATGTATGTATGCATGCATGCATGTATATTATGAAAGTGCAAAGTGAAGGTGTTTGTGTGCGAAATGAGTGAGAAATAGGTGTGATGGAACTTTTTCCATTATATTCATGCTCAATTCCATTCACTTTAAAGGTGGGGTGGGTGGTCCTTTTTTGATCCCCATTTGGTTGTAGAGATAATTACAGCATCCTTGTGGCCTGGATGGATGGCAAACAAAAGATATATTATATAGAGTGCCTCTTTGGTAGTAGTGATGAACCATCATTTCATCATGTTTTGCTCCAATTTTAGTGTTAACCAAATCATAATCCACATGCTAAATATTCCATATTTAATTAATTGAGTAATAATACAAGTACTTTTATATATATATATATATATATATATATATATATATATATATATATAAATCTATATGGACTAAAATTTTCACCAAAATCCTTCGCCATATGATGTGGTAATAATTATTTTTAAAAAAAAATTATTAATTACCGTGAATTGATTAATTACACCTCACATTAGAAAAATATATATACTTAATTAAATACATGTCATATGAGTATATGACAAATTATATCATGGATCTAAGTACATACAAATAATATTGTATGTACATAAAATAATACTTCAAGCACATACAAATAGCATCAACCGTAGTTAATTTATTTATTTACAGTAATAAATTTATGTACATACAATAGTGAATTTTTGTACTTGCAGTAGTGACTTTAATGAACCAAATTATGTATATTAAGTAATAATGACTTTATGGCCAAATACATTGTGCTTTGTTAGCATCACGATTGCTTTTTATAAGGAAGGTCTTTGTTGAGCAGATACTATAAATATGTTAGAGTGTATTAAACAAAGTATTAATTTTATGTACTTGTAAATTTATTTACAAAAATTGAAAAAAAATTAATATATTATTATTTAAAATATCTCAATTAGAATTTTTTAATGATATATTTTTTATACATTAATTTTATTTGTACAAAATTTATAAAAATAATAAGGTAAAAAAATAAGGTGGTATATTTTTTTAACAAGGGTTCACCTTCCACCTTGTCCACGACTCCAGGATATAATTACTGGTTTCATAAACTGCCATGTCAAAGGTGAATGATTTTAATGAAAAATTTGTTATATACAGTCATTCTGTATTTTTACTCTTTAATCCTTACTAACATACTACGTGCCAATTGACTTTTAAAAAGTAGTGTGACACTTTTTTCTTTTTCTAATAAAATCATCAATACAGGTGATGAGAGTAATAATTTATGAGAATACACGAATTGAAATATATTTCTATTGAACAATGAGAATTTTATATCATGTCATAAAAGCATAATAGTGTAACCTAAAAAAGAAAATGAGTTAATGTTATGTGGTCCTCTGATTATAGTGATTTTATCACGTTTAACCCTAAATTTTTAAATTAACGACATGTGATCCTTAGATTTTTAAATTGATACCATCCGTGGTCTAAATTAACAATTCATGTTCCTTCAATTTTCAAAATTTAATCAGTCGTGGTCTTCTTGGAAAGACCATTAGTGGTAAAAAATTTATAATTGAAAGATTATGGGTGGTTAACTTGAACCACAGATAGTAACAATTTGAATTGAAAGTCGAAGGATTACTGGTGATTAATTTGAAAATTTAAAACTAAACATGACAAAATCACTATAGTCAAAAGACCGTAGATGGTATTAACCCAAAAGAAAATTGACCAAAGTGATAGTCAAAAGTTAGGGTCTTTGCAAAGCTAAAGAAAACAATAAATGTTAGAATCAGCATAATTTCAGTTCTTTTGTAAAGGGTGCCACCGGTCCTATGTGGCATCATAAAAAGTTTACATACAAAGAAAATTTCGTAGTCCAAAGCACCACAAATTCCAAACAATTTAATATGTGGGGTTTATATATATGATGATTATTTGGGTATATTAGAGGGAGAATGTAAGAGTGAGTAGGAAAGAGAATAATGTAGAAGGGGAAGAAAAAAAAATTAAAATTGATTTAAATATATATATATATATATATATATATATATATATATATATATATATATATACTAATAAGAGCCCAAGAGAGTTAGGCTTATAATGGGTAGAAAAAATGGCGGTCAAATTTTTTAATCAAATGAATGGCTCAGATTGATCAGATTTTAATTTTTCCTTAAGATTTCCTAATTTATCCTTAATGAATATGATTATCCGTTAACTTTTCCGTTAAATATTATCTTTTCCGTTAATTTCAGTTAGTTCACCGTTAACTTACTCATTGATTTCAATAGGAAAGATCTTAGGTTCGAACCTCATCCCAATCAAAGTTGGCATAATTAGTACTCTATTTTACTCTTAGTAAATTAAATAATAATTTAGTAGCTACAACAAAAAATAATACATATGCATTTTTTCAATTTAGACTTATGTGTCTACAATGTCTTTATTCAAAAAAAAAATTATTCATTATCAATAAATTAAATAAGAGAAATAATTTTATTATTAAAATAGTATTTATTTTTCTCCAATATAAAAATTCTTTACATTCAAATTCATCAATTGATTATATTCGCTACATTGTCCCTACAAGGTCTTTATTAAAAAAAAAAAAAAGAAAATCATTATCAATAAATTAATTAAGAGAAATAATTTTATTAGTTATACTGTCTTTATATTTCTCCAATGTAACAATTCTTTACATTTAAATTCATCAATTGATTACCAGGACTATGTGGTCCAATGGTATCCGGGTTGGACTTCCATTTGGAAGATTATAAGTTCGAGCCTCAGTGAAGGCGTTATTGGTTCTTTGTGTTTCAGTAGGTTGAGAAAGTATATGAACAGATACTACAATGTAATAGAGCCAGTAACTTTCAAAAAAATTCATCAATCGATTATATTTACTACATTATCTATTATCTTTTTTTTGTACAATATTTTTTAATTAAATATCAAAGTTAAAATACAAAATAATGCTATATATTTATTTACCAAGTATTTTATTAATACCACGAAAAAATTTTAAAAAAATATAATTAATAAAGCCAATCATATTAACTACTTGAGGGATTTGTTGACAAAGAGAGTATTCAAATTACACAACAAATTGAAGTGAGAATTACCTCGCAATGTCCTTGTTTGACAATCAGCAGTTAGCGGATTATATTAGCAAATTTGACCAGCGAATTATATCAACGGTTGGTGAAAAGATATTTGAAAAAATTAACTATTTAGATTAAGATGTAAAATGACCTAAGGGTATATATATATATATATATATATATATATATATATATATATATATATATATATAATTGTTTTTTTAAAAAAAATAATTAAGCTAATCATATTAACTACTTGGGGAATTTATTGACAAAAAGCGTATTTAAATCACACAACAAATTGAAGTGGAAAACTATCTCGCAATGTCCTTGTTTGGCAGTTAGCTCTTCAATATTAGTATATATGGAGTATTTAATATTTTATGTCCTAATTTTTATTTGCTCTAAGAGAAATAATTTTATTAGTTATACTGTCTTTATATTTCTCCAATGTAACAATTCTTTACATTTAAATTCATCAATTGATTATATTTACTACATTGTCTATTATCTTTTTTTTTACACTATTTTTTAATTAAATATCAAAGTTATAATACAAAATAATGCTATATATTTATTTACCAAGTATTTTATTAATACCATGAAAAAATTTAAAAAATATATAATTAATAAAGTCAGTCATATTAACTACTTGAGGGATTTGTTGACAAAGAGAGTATTCAAATTACACAACAAATTGAAGTGAGAATTACCTCGCAATGTCCTTGTTTGACAATCAGCAGTTAGCGGATTATATTAGCGAATTTGACCAGCGAATTATATCAACGGTTGGTGAAAAGATATTTGAAAAAATTAGCTATTTAGATTAACATGTAAAATGACCTAAGGGTATATATATATATATATATATATATATATATAATTGTTTTTAAAAAAATAATTAAGCCAATCATATTAACTACTTGGGGAATTTATTGACAAAAAGCGTATTTAAATCACACAACAAATTGAAGTGGAAAACTATCTCGCAATGTCCTTGTTTGGCAGTTAGCTCTTCAATATTAGTATATATGGAGTATTTAATATTTTGTGTCCTAATTTTTATTTGCTCTCCCTTATGTCCCGTATTTGGTTTCAACCATACCTATACAATGATTTTATTGACAATTATAATCAATTTTGACTATATTATCTTGCTTTTGTAAACTTAGAATTGCCTATTTAATTACACAAATTTAACATTCAATTATCTATGCATGAACAATTTCAATATAATATTGCCTTGATATAGTACTTATTTAAAAAAAAAAAAAAAAAAAAAAAAAAAAAAAAACATTGGGCATTATCCCGAACGCGCAATGCGCGTGTAAAACTAGTATATAAAATAAGCATGTTAGAGTAATTCATTTTCTCTATTGGTTCTCTCTCTTCCATCATTAATTTCTTTTTCTTGGGTAGAGTAATATCCCAACCTTTGCAGATGTTTTCTACCATTTCTCTCTCTTGGTTCTCTCTCTGCCACCATGACATTTTACCCTCAAAAGTAGTGAATTTTCTCACATTTCTCATCTGGTGTAGATGCTCTTATGCACCAACTCAGAGTCAATCCACCACAAAAGATCATATTTCTTGAATAGTATCAAAAGTTAGAAACGTATTAACGGTAAATATGTTACCTGAGAATATAATCTAAAAGTAACAAGTTGTATTGTTATGTATTTTCAGTAGAGAATTAGAACGTGTCTCTACTCAACAAAGATTTCTCTACTTATACTAAGTCTTCTAACGGTGAATAACGTCACATCATAATGAGGAGCCGAGCACTTATTTCTTTGTCTTGAATGAGCGGTAGTAAATGATCTGTAGTAAATGATTTTGCCCGTTGGACTTCTTCTTCTTTGACTAATAATAATAATAATAATAATAATATAATTCCATCAATAGTCGTAACTTATGTATAAAAATTTATATATATATATATATATATATATATATATATATATATATATATATATTTCCAAATGTTTATGTCGTTTTTTAAAATTTTATGCTATATATCCTGGGGTCAAATCAAGGGCGGATCTACAACGAGACATTTGTCATGTGTGTGTGTGTGTGTGTGTGTCCATGCTCTAGTGCGACGTTGCTTTCCCATGCGGTCATGCAACTGTAGGATAAGCTGAGATGGAACGGATGGAAATCAATGAAGAAGAGAAAATACGTAGTGGCAATTTCATAATTTATTACACTATGTATATTTCGGTGGTGCATTATGTGCTAGCATGTGGTGCATTTATAAGTGCTATGTGCGTGGTGCACATAGTCTGTAGTGCACTTAGTATTGCACCATTCAACGGGGGTGTCAAACCCGTCAACGAGTTCAATAGACTCGTCAGCGAGGTGCATTACGTGCTAGTATGTGGTGCATATATAAATGCTTTGTGGTGCATGTTTTAGTGATATGTTGGGCTCTTGATTTGTAGTGCACTTAGTATTGCACCACTCAACAGGGGTGTTAAACCCGTCGACGGGTTCAATAGACTCATCAGCGGGGTGCATTACGTTCTAGTATGTGGTGCATTTATAAGTGCTCTATGGTGCATTTATAAGTAATACGTGGTACACTTGATTTGTAGTGCACTTAGTATTGCACCACTAAACGGGGCTGTCAAACCCATCGATGAGTTCAATAGACCGCATTAGACCCGTCAGCGGGGGTGCATTACGTGCTAGTGTGTGGTGAATTTATAGTTGCTATATGGTGCATTTTTTGGTGATACGTGGTGTACTTGATTTTTAGTGCATTTTTTCCGCTTTGATTGATTTTCAACCACCTGGTGGTGCACCACAGAGCTCTTATAAGTGCACCATACACCAACACTTAATGCACCACTAAAACATACATGGTTGACAAAATTACAAAATTGCTCCCACATTTTTTCTCATCTTCATTGATTTCCATTGGTCTGATCTGATCTCATCCTACGGTTCTAATATACCCGCACGAGAGAACATATAGAAGTTACTTATATATAAAATCTAAATTTATGTACAAATTGCTAAATGTTTGAGTTGCTTAGTTAGTTGGAACTTTAAACTTGAAACCAAATATTTTATATCACCGGTAGCATTTTCCCTTTTATTTAGTTTTAGTATCTCTCCTTTATTTTAACTTTTCCATCAATTCACAAGACAAATTAAATATTTTTTTGGTCTACTTTTTATGAATCATTTAGTTAATGTAGTATACAAGTTTAGGAAAAAAAGAAATTAAAATTAAAAAGTATTTATGAATAGTGTCTTTTCTATGCAAATTATTTTATCTAATGTTTCATATTTTTTCATAAATATTTTTTATAGCATTTCAAAGTGTTTTGAAATTTCACCTCATTCAAGTATATTTTTAGCTCCGTCCCAAATTATCATGTAGTCTATCATAAATATTGTATTGTAATTTATAATGTATTTTGTATTTTGTATTTAAACATTATTATAAGTGTTTGATATTTTGTTGTTGATACTTCTAAAGTCATTTGAACTTCCCCACTCAAATAATTTTCTAGATGCCCCTAGATCAAACCCCACCAATAGCATTGCCCTTTATTTTAGCTTTTCTAACCCATCACTAGAGGGGAGGAACTTTATTTTTAAAATTCATTTGAACTTAGCTATTTTAACTTCTTTAGAAAAAAATCCTTCATTAACGGGAAGAGAATATATTTGTGATTCATATCAAGTTTTAAAAATTTTGATATTTTGTTATAAACATTTTTGAATTTATCTTAACTTCGTCCCTACTCAAAAAAATTCATGAATCCTCCCGTGTTCACATTAACTCATAAATTCTGCATCTTTAGGAGTAAGCAAAGAGTCTTGAGTAATATTCTTGGCCACACAAAAGTTTCCATAATGGTTGCTGATGATCCATCCAAATCTGATTTTTTGCCTGTTTAATTAAGTCTAAAGTTGCATTGTGTTCAATTTAACACAACCAATTGGTGGGTTTTTCCAGGAGACTAAGAAACAGGTGTTATTTATTTATTTATTATTTTTGAAATATTTTAATATAATTATAATTTTAACATTAATTAACAATGTTGGGTAATTACTTTTGTAAGATAATGTATATGAAACAATGGAAGTATGATTATGAAACATATAACATATTACATGAATAAATCCCTAATATTAAGATTATTATTATTTGGTAAAAGAAACCTTTTAAAAAATTGATGGTAACAATAGGTTACAAATTTCTCCCCAGGTGAGTAAGCATGTTCAACTTTCAGTCTTGAGAAGACTCGTCAAAGAAAGACTGAAAGGTATGCCTCTCAAGTCTCAAGTCTCAAACGGGATTAGAAATAGACTAATATTGACTTGGAATTTGGAATGTCAAAGTTCAACTTGTAAAGACTTAATGCCTGATTTAAATTTGATTCTTGACTATCGTTCTTATCAAATTAATTAAATTTTTAATTTTGAGAATTAAAATTTTCACAATTTTGTGTTCCGTTATCATTCTACAACTCAAATTGACTATCATCCTACGGCTCAAATTGACGGGAAGATCAGATAAAATTGGGTAAGTTTTTCAAAGTTGATGACTTAATTTGATAAGGATAATAGTCGAGGACCAAATCAGTAATTTTGTTATAGTCAAGAGACCAAATCGGTCATTAACTCACTTGTAAACTACCACCAATGCCAAAATTGAAGAATTTTGCCGAAAGGATAGCCAAATAAGTGAAGTATTACAAATTTGATTCTTATCAACTTCTTTTGGTGGATATATCTTGATTATCTTCTTAGTGCACTGAGGACTAAATTGAAAACAACCACAATAGATGATGATTTATTTTAACAATTTTTTTTATTAGAGAAAAAGTCTACACTGACTACCCGAAAGTACATTCTAAGTGAAGTTCATCGTGTGACTCTAGCTTACAAGGAACTATAAAGAGATAAACTAGTCTAAGTTGTACATAGTTAACCAGTTTAAACCAATGAGGCCAATAGACAGCTTCCTCAAAAACTAAACTTAGATCCTTATAATCATTCGGCTAACTGTCCAACCGACTCGAAAAAAGTTAGCCACACTTAACAATTTGTAAAATCTACTATAATCATTTATGGGATTACACCTATAGCAAAAAGGACCATTTCTATGATTAACTCTATTCAAAGTTCTAGCTAACTATAACATAACACTGATGGTGAGTATTATATACGCAAATATATGAGTAGTCATTATTGTTGGGAATTTAAATTGCACAAATCTACTATAATCATTTATGGGATTACACCTATAGCAAAAAGGACCATTTCTATGATTAACTCTATTCAAAGTTCTAGCTAACTATAACATAACACTGATGGTGAGTATTATATACGCAAATATATGAGTAGTCATTATTGTTGGGAATTTAAATTGAAGAGACTAATTAATATATCCAAACTGGATCAGATTTGTTATTCTGGGCAGACTCATCTGATCCAAAGTATAGATTAATCTACACTTTACTAATAGGAAGAGGAATGATGAGATAGAATTGACAGAGCGACGCACAAAACAGGAATGATGATGGAGTTGAAACACCCAAAAAAGGCACGACAAAGTGAGACCAGACCACCTTAAAGGAATATAGACCAACAAAATAAATGTTTTTTTTTTTTTGGTTTAAATAGTCAAAGAATGCGCATCCAATCTATACGTATACTATAAGCATAATAATACAGTATATACACAGTGGTCTGCGTTGCATGATCTTGATCAAAAAGGCAAACAGGAAAGAGAAGTCGCTGCTTAAAGTCTCATTCCTTTGGATCCCAAATCACCATTTCAAAATCACCTTTTCTTGAAATTCTTGCGAAGAAAAATGGGTGCCCGCTGCTCAAAGTTCTCTTTTTGCTGGTGGAACTCCCACCTCAAGCCTTCCCTTCTCGACTCCTCGGATCTTGGTACAAACATTTGACGTTTTATGTTTCTATTTTTGTTGTCGATAAGGTGATGGGTGAGTAACCTTGGTGGATTGCAGAGAATAATGGGGAGAAAAATGGGTGGCCGAGCTTTACAGAGTTCAGTTTCGAGGAGCTGAAAGCGGCGACCAGTGGGTTTTGTTTGGACAACATTGTATCTGAGCACGGAGAGAAAGCTCCCAATGTGGTCTTCAAGGGGCAGCTCAGAAATGGGCGATGGGTAGCGGTTAAGCGTTTCAACAAGTATGCTTGGCCTGATTCTCGGCAATTCATGGTGAGTGGTGACCTGATCAGGTTTTGGGTGTTGGATATAATCATAAAGTTTTGTGCTTTTTAAGATTTTGAATGAGATTGTGGGATAATGTTTGGTGTTTAGGATGAGACCAAGACAGTGGGGAGTTTAAGGAGTGAAAGATTGGCCAATCTGATTGGGTGCTGCTGTGAAGGGGAAGAGAGACTGCTGGTGGCTGAGTTTATGCCCAATGAGACCCTTGCAAAGCATTTATTTCACTGTTAGTTAGTTCTTCTCTTTTTTCTTGCTATTTTCATCAAATCTTTAGCAATTGGTAAAGATCCTTTTTGTTATGTTAATGTTGATAATTGGAATTACCTCATGAAGACTCATAATCTGTGAGGTGGGTTTTTCCATTAGATCATATAATATTCTTTCTAGGGGTGACAAGGAAAACCCGCAGCACGGGGTAAATCCCGCCTTGTGACCAGGTAAACCAGCCTAGGTTGCCCATAGCTGATCTGCTCAAATCAAGAGGGTTGGGCTTTGAACTCATGACCTTGTGGTTACAAGTTTGTATCTTTAGCCATCTTGCTGGCTGGGGTTAACCCCAATCATGCAATATTCTTTGCCACGGTTCTTGATCATGGTGATTTTGTCCAAAATTTATAAGAGTTGTAGTGATGTCTTGTTTACAAGACCAATAGATTTTGATCATCTTATTGCCAAGTCTAGGATCACATTTTACTGATGTTAGCCCCATGACTGCATTGGCATAGGGGAGAGCCAGCCGATGAAATGGGCGATGAGGTTGAGGGTGGCGTTTTACTTAGCACAAGCTTTGGAGTACTGCAGTAGCAAGGGTCGGGCGATATATCATGATCTGAATGCTTACAGAGTCTTGTTTGATCAGGTGAATTTGGCTCTATCCGCACCAATGTATCTATAATTGGAAGTTATTAGTAATTTGGACGTGTCTCTCATTTCACTTAGTTTTCTGCAGGATGGTAATCCCAGGCTCTCTTGCTTCGGTCTAATGAAGAATAGCAGAGATGGAAAGAGTTATAGTACAAACCTCGCTTTCACCCCACCAGAGTACATGAGGACAGGTCAGTAATCATTTCTCGGTTAACCTTATAAAGTTTTTTTTTCTTGGGTGAAAATTTAGGCTAATGTTGAGATTAATTATGCATATGAGTGACAGGAAGAGTGACACCTGAAAGTGTGGTGTATAGCTTTGGGACTATGTTGTTGGACCTTCTGAGTGGCAAACATATTCCCCCAAGCCATGTAAATCCTTGACCACTCTATTCAATGTGATAATGAGAACTCATATATTGCTTCAATGTTGCTTTATGCCCGAATCTGAGAAACCGTTCTTCTTTGTATCCTCTTGCAGGCACTAGATTTAATCCGGGGCAAGAATTTCCTTATGCTAATGGATTCTTGTTTGGAGGGTCATTTCTCTAATGACGATGGAACTCAGCTAGTTCGTTTGGCCACGCGTTGTTTGCAATACGAAGCACGTGAAAGGCCAAACGCAAAGTCTCTTGTTGAGTCTCTTATGCCTCTCCAAAAGGAAACGGAGGTAAACTCAAGGCCAGGTTTACAATGTTCAGACACTAGACACTACATGTTCATAAATTTAAAGCTTAATATTCATAAGAGTTAATTTCACTTTTGGTCCTACGACTATTGGGGTCTTGTTAATTTCAATCCACGACTTTCAAAACTGTTAATTTAGTATGTTGATTTCTAAAGCCTCATAGTGTAATGTACTATCTACAGGTGCCATCATATGTTCTGTTGGGTATCCCTCATGGAACCGCAAGTCCATCGCAGCCATTGTTGTTGACACCGATGGGCGAAGCATGCTTGAGAGTGGATCTTACCGCGTTTCATGAAATATTGGAGAAGACGGGATACAAGGATGATGAAGGAATTGCCAATGAGGTTTGTTTTTATTAAAACACCACCATATAGATCACACATAGCAATTAGATTGTTCTTCTGAGTACATGTCAGTCGATCTAACAGTGTTTACTTCAATTCTCCAGTTTTCCTTCTTTATTTCAAATTAGAAAAGCGTATTTAAATTTACTTTTGTTTCTCCAAATTTCCATTTCTCGGGTTATACCCATGTGGTGCATTATAGAATGAGTGTGGGAAGGATTTGGGGGAGGGGACATTTCCCAAAAATTAAGAAAAGAAATCCCGGGAAATAATGGGATATGTATTGTTGATATGATGATATATATGAGTGATGATTATGTTTCTCAACCTTTGACATTACTCTTTGATCAGCCATGAAAGCTGTCACCTAGCTTTTCCCTGTTGCACCACCTAATACCATTTTCCATGGGACCGGACCTACTTTGATATCATTGTCAACCCTCCTTGAAATGATTTCATAAGCACTTTGCATACCATACTATTGTTGCAGAAGAATGAATATATTCTTGGGCGGAGGCCGGTGAATGGTCAAATCCAGCACTCTATTTCTCGAAAATGTAGTGGCAGTATATATAGAAATAAAGTTGCATATTTGCTGTGAGCTATAGCTTTTAACGCAGTGGTAAACGCTTGATCCTAATGCATTGCAGCTATCGTTCCAAGTATGGACAGACCAGATGCAAGAGACCCTGAATTCCAAGAAGCAAGGCGACTCAGCCTTCCGGGCCAAGGATTTTGCAACCGCCATTGATTGTTACTCGCAGGTAACTCAATTAATGCGGCCACTACATACTTGTTTAAAGACAACCTTAGCCTTAGCTGCTCGTATTGATGAGGAGAGAATTGTGTTCGTGCAGTTCATCGAGGGGGGAAGTATGGTGTCGCCCACTGTTTACGCGAGGCGATGCTTGTGTTACCTGATGAGCGAGATGGCACAAGAAGCTCTGGGGGATGCACTGCAGGCTCAAGTAGTTTCGCCGGAATGGCCCACTGCATTCTATCTTCAGGCAACTGCACTGTTCAGCCTGGGGATGGAGAATGATGCCCAGGAGATACTAAAAGAAGCCACCAACTTGGAAGCCAAAAGGAACAAGAATTAGAAGCAGTTCACACTTGCATTTTCTTTATATTTATTCTTGAATTTATTATATTGCTATCTATATATATATCTCTCTTTTGGAAGACTGCTTTCATTTGCTGTAAGTTAAAGATTTGATTTACATGTTACAATGAGATTTGCCTCACACCTTGAATTTATCACATAAATTTTGCAAGTAGAGAGATAGTAATTGAACTTTTACTCTCTAAAACTATACTCATCATCTAAAAGTAGAGAATTTTTTTAACAATACAATTCACTTTCTTCATGAGAAGCCAAAGAAATCCATTTGCTTCACTACTTTAGTCCATAGCTATATATTTTTCTGTTTTGGTCTACAAAATCAATCACTTATTCTACTCAACCACTCCGACAAAACCTCATTTTACTAATTCGGTGATTGAGAAACTGTTATAAGTTGCATCTTGCTGTCAGTAAACATGAAGGCATAAAAGAATAGCAAGGGGTTTTCTCAAGTTGATGCAAATTATAGTGTTGTTTTCTAAATGCCAAAATAGATGGGGGGGTGGGGAAAAAACGCAGTTGTACTTATTTTCTTCTTCTTAGCATCCATCGAGAGATGTTGAACCAAACTCTTACATGGGAGGGCGACCACTACCAAGAAGTTGTCCAACTAGATTAGTCACCTGCAGAAAACATTTAGGGTTGCGTTTAGTTTCTGGAAAAAAAAAAATGAGATTTCTGGAAAATGAAAAACAAAATAAAATTTGTGTTTTTAGCACTGGTTCCCATTTTTCCATCTGGAAAACTGTTTTTCCTTTTTTTTTTTTTCAATTTAACAAAGGATTTGAAAAACAGATTTGAGTTCTTGTTTTCTAAATTTTGCAAATACAAAAACACAGAACTCTATCAATAATCGCTATTATTATTAGCTACAAACTTTCACATCACTTATTAATCTAGTCATCATCTAACCAACTACCTATATACCTCTACCATCACCTACCTACCATATTACCTACTTATCTACTTATCCTCCTATCACCACCACTATCCATACTATCTATATATCCACTAATATGACTACATATAATATTATCTTTTGTTTTTTACTCTATCCACGTTATTAGGGATGACAATACGCAAGTACTCATCTATTTAGTCATTTTCAAATGTGAATCCGAATACATTTAGAACTACATAAGAATGAATATTAGAAATACCCATTCCAAACCCAATTGACACTACATACATAGTACTCAAAATCATCCCGAAACCTATTATACACGCACCCACACACAATCAGATATGGGGATTTCACTACTACCTAAACCGTTTAAAACCCAACTATCAACTATTCAAACCAGCCATATTAGGGTTCTAGAGGTCGGGCACACGATATTATTTTATTCGTTGTCATCCATGGATAGTATTCCTATTGTCCGAATTAAAGCTCGGAAAATAGCACTCAAAATTTTGAATATAAAAAAAAAAATAGATATAACCTACTCAATCCAATGCACACACATAACTACACTACTCGAATTATTGTCAACTACCACTAGCATTATTTGTAGATTTAAATGAAGAAAATCAATCAATAAACACGTAGGTTTAAATAACTTCATATTTTTTCATTTCAAAAACAATATGGAAACTAAATGTTGATAAACACGTTTTTTGTTTTTTTCTATCAATTTTCTAATGGAAAAAAGAAAAATTAGAAAACTATGGAAAAAGGGGGAAAAAAATTAAAAATGGAAAACAGAAAAAGCACTAAACAGGAATGCGGGCAGCCATGTGAGTAAATTATGCCATTGGTAGTGCAGTAACTAAAACTCCAAAGATCCATAAAAATTGTTTTAAGAAAAACACTCAAATGGTTAGAAAACTTAGAAATGTGAGTTCTAAGCATTTCAAAGCCGCCTTGGACTAGGAGACTTAATTTTGTTCTTTAAACATTTTGAGACTTCTCTAGCCTAGGAAACATATTGTGATGGTGCCTAATCACGGAGGCAAGAAACTCGGATTATAACATCATTATCCCACATGACCTGTAATTTCATCTGATATTTGGTGAAAGTCTTCTATTAAGGGAATATGGAAATAGCATTAAAGTGTATGATCATAACTAGATTGTGCCAACCAATATATATATATATATATATATATATATATATATATATATATATATATATATATATATATATATATATATATATATATATATTGGAACTTAAGACACATTAAACATGTCACAAAAATATAATAAAATTAAAAAATATATATAAGGTTTATCTAGCGACTGATTAATGGCAATTAACATATTACATTTTATCATGTCTGATTAGAGTGAAGATTTCTGTTTAAGAATGGAAATTAAAGTACATGTAAAGCAGACATGTGTGAGCCCCCCAAAAAAAAATTATAATGGGTATATTAACTAGCACTGACTCAACCATTGATCCTATGTTAGGGTTAAATGCAAAGTGGAAAACTCACCTGCCAGTATTTAGAAACACAGCGGTCAATGCAACTATTTTCACCCATGTTCAACTCAGATTCTTTATACCTGAGAAGCAATTCAAGATCAGTTTCTCAAGCTATTCATGAAACAAAGTGATAAGGCTACAAGTAAAATGTATCAAAACAAACATACTTGTTCTCAATGCACTTTTTGAAACATGTATGGGTAAGCCTGAAGGAAACCAAAAGATGAATAAAAGGATTAGATAAATTCTGAATCACAGTAGCATTTTCCCAAAAAAAAAAAAAAAAAAAAATTGCATTCTTAAGGTATCATGTGAAGCCATGAAAAAGCAGTGGATCTCCACATCATTGTTTTCCAATAGGAAAGGAGTGCAAGACCACATCACCCCTTGACTTCTGTTTTAAGTAATATTCTAAACACATGACCATTTACCACAAATTAATAGAGTTTGTATCAGCTGTAAATTTAGAAAAAGGAGTGAGAAGATCGTAGTATCAGTTTCAGTTCATTTGATTACAATGTTTTACTCTTGGTAGATGAAACTGATTGGTGCAAGCCACTGAACAGTGGGGTTTCAAAGTCCATTAAAATGCTGCAAAATACCTACTTGTTAAACAATTCCACCCTGTACTCCATCTCTTTCTCAGCCATCCCAAATATCTGCACTCAATAAGAGGGGGAAAAAATCAGGAAAAACACACACACACAAATTGAAATTCTCCCCAAACAATCAAATTAATGAATGGGAAGCGTCATGTATATCGATATCCACAAACAGCTGAAAACCAAGCATTGATCACAATCACAAGCAGTATGTTACAGATACCAAATCGAAACAATACCTGCTCTTTTTCCATGGCAGTAGGGGAATTAGTAGATGCCATTATGTGTGGAGGTCTGGAGGAACAAAGAATGGTTCACCAAAAGTGGCAAAATGGAGTGTATACTTGTATCCTGGGAAGAGTGAATTGATGTGGAAGAGTAAAACCCTAGAAAATAAACACAGAGCTTCAGAGAAAAGTTTTAGCTGTAGCAAGGAGTATAGAATTTGTGGACTTGAAAATAATAGCAAAATTTCTTAAATCACTGTATTGAATTGTTCAACAAATGTTGATTTATTTTAATACTCCGTATTAAAATTTTAATGATTTTAATTTTCTCAAGATTCCAAAAATTCAAACAATTACAATTTAATAATTTAAAATTGTTCTTAAAAAAATCAAACCATTGGTTAGGAATTTAAAGGTTAGCCCATATTTTGATTAATTTATGATACAGTTCAATACAATATGGAAATTTATTCTGACAATTGGGTTGCAAACATAATGGATGCATGTTTTGTATTCTCATTTAAGAGAGAGGTATATGTCCCCAACCCCAACATCCCCGGGGGAATTTCTTCTGGGAATCCCGTCCCCTGGTTTGAGTATATATTATATATAAAATTATACCAATTTAAAAGCTTAAAACATCATTCTCAAACAATTAAAGAGCTAAAATACCAAATTAAACAAATTTTGAAAGTAAGCAACATGCCTACACAAACAGAATACAAATTACAAGTCACAATTTGGTCAATTAATACATAGAAAATCCCCATACAATCCAATTCTTCTAAATATATCAAATAACAAACTAACATACTTAACATGACTAACATACTAATTACTAGTATAGTTGTTTTATATATATAGGCAGTGAACTCTGTTTCCATATTAAAAGGGAAAAATTATACTAATGAACTTTCATATTGTTCTTTCCTAGCAATGATCAATAGTAATATAGTATTATATTCAAGCTTATTATAAATTTACAAATGAGATTGACGCTCATTTAACTTAACAAAGTGAACATGAAGTTAAGTCCATTTAGCTTATTATGAATGATATACTCTGACATTAAAGCAAAGTAAACTATATATCAAATATGTCCAGAAGTTGTATTTTGATTTTTGACCATAGAAGATGACGAAGAACAACTGGAATGGAGCGTGCAGAATTCATACAGAGTATAGAGAAGTAACAGAATTCAAAATTCATTGATGCGGAGTATAAAGAAATATAGAATTCATACGGAGTCACGACGAGCCGACGGTGTTCCTCAAATCAGAAGGTTGCGCCACAAAGAGGGTGAAAGAGGGAGTTTATTAGACTATTTTAGGGTTAATTGGTTAAGACTTCCCTTCGCAGCCTGTAACTGCCGTTGAGGCCCGTCAAAATTGCGGGCCATAAAATTTCAGGCTTTCAGCCCTTGAGTCAGCAATTATACCGGCTTTGTGGCACGTGGGCAAATTATTGGATGGACCATGGTCCACACAATTTGTGTGAACCAAGCATCAAAACGACGTAGTTTTGCCTTAATAAAAAAAAAAATCGCAGCTTGCTTGTTAATGGCGTCAAATCAGCCGTTTCTTCCTTCTGCGTTTCTTCTTTCTTTCTGTGACTCAACCATTTGCGATTTCTTCGCGGTTTTCATTGTTTCTCTCCTCGATTTGATTCGAACTGCGCAATTTGTTTCTTCATCCGATTTGGTAATGCTATTGAATACTCATCTCGGATCATGGATAGTATTGGTGATACGAACAACATAGTAGATGCGATTGATTTGGAAGACAATATTGCAGGTTTTTACACCATTTTTTATGCAATTTATGCTTCGTTTTTTATTTTTCTTTTTATTCATTGTGTATATTTTTTTTAATGTATCGTAGGTGATTTGAATGCTTTGGTTGATGTTGATTCAATTTATCCAATTGGTGTTGATCTTAGTCATACACATCCAGGTTTGTGATTCGTGTATTGCAGTGAATGTGGTGTGATTAGGGTTTGTTTAGTCGTTTGCATACTGTACATTATATGTGTTCATAATGTACATTATACAAATAATGTACATTATTTTCATGCATAATTTCCATTACCTTTCAATTGATGTCACATGATTCATAGAATTTGGAACCGCAGTTTGCTTGAAATAGATAGAGTCAAATAGATTTTGTTGGAACTTGGTTTGGTATGGTGTTCACTAGTAATGTATAAGATAAAATAAATTCAAAAGTCAATAATTTATAGATTTTGCATTTCTTATTGATTGTTTATGTGCATTCTGTCTAATACTAGACTAAGCAATTAGTGCTTGACAGGTGATCTAGTATTTTGAATGCGACATTGAATTTGATTATGTTTCTAAATGAAAACAAGGAGATTTAAAACAACAAAAAAAAAAAAAAAAAAAAAAACAAAGAAAAAAAGAGGAAAGTAATGTTCTGAATCTGATTCCATGCTCACACTAAAAGAGACAAGTCATCTGAAAATATACATTATTTTTGTTCTTAGTGTACATTATTTGTTTCCCTAGTATACATTATTTTACGGTGCTGGTGTTTAAATGCAACAGAATTAAAATTTCATTCAATCTGAAAATGTACATTATTTTTGTCCTTAGGGTACATTATTTTTGCCTTTAGTGTACATTATTTTAAACTGTTGGTGTTTATGTGCATCCGAATGAAAAATTTCATTAATGTAGTGCATTTTGGTCATTTTGTTATAGTTGTATTTCCATTTGGTTATAGTTGTGTTTTTTTTGTAATTTTCAGTTAAGAGATAGTGGTGAGCAGTGGGGACAAGTTGAAATATCATGTTTGGCGCCCGGATATTGACATTATTCGGCATGAGGTTTGCTTTAACCTCAAGGATATGAACATTTGCTATAGTTGTAAGTTTTTTTCTGAGATGGGAATCTTATGCTCACATTGTCTACGTATTCTCAACATTAACTGCGTTGGAACAATACCTGACCAATATATATGTTGAAGGTGGACAAAATGAGTTGTTGAAGATAGGATAATGGATATTTCATCCGGTTCAAATATGTGTACGGTTGCATCTTCAGTTTGGGTTATACAAATGGGTAGGAAGTTCCAAAGATTAGTTATTTCAAGTCAAGATAACTGCAAAGCTTGTCAAGTTTGTGAGGCAGGTTTTGATGATTTTAGAAGCAATATTGAAGCTGATGTTGGTCCTATTAGTTTAGAAGACTTCGAAACACAAAGGCTGCAGTCCAATCTTCAGTTCAACAGGTTGTTTATGGGATTGTCGGGAGTGGATATCTTGTTCATTCAAGTGGTAGTAGTAGTTCAAAGTTAGTTTGTGTTAGGTCTGGATCTCAAAATATTTCAAATGATAATTGACTGTAGTTGTAATAGAATTTTGCAGGATATAGACTTGATTTAGAATTCCATGTTTGATGTTTTGGAGTGATTCACTTTTTCTTAAATATTATGATCTATCTTTATGTTTAAAATTGGTTGTTGAGTTGATTATTGAGTTTGAATACAATCAGTTGGTGCAATTTAGTAGTCCACTGAAAGGCCTATGCCACCATTTAGTTCTTTGCCATAATTTGCTGAAAATGTACATTATTTTTGTCCTTAGTGTACATTATTTTTTCTCCTAGTGTACATTATTTTCCAGTGTTAGTTTTTAAGTGCATCAGAATTAAAATTTCATTCAATATGCAAATGTACATTATTTTTATCCTCAGTGTACATTATTTTTGTCCCTACTGTACATTATTTTACACTGTTGGTGTTTAACTTCATTAGAATTAAAATTCATTCAATATGAAAATGTACATTATTTTTGTCCTAAGTATACATTATTTTTGCCCCTAATGTACATTATTTTACAGTATTTGTGTTTAACTTCATCAGAATTAAAATTTCATTCAATCTGAAAATGTACATTATTTTTGTCCTTAGTGTACATTATTTTTGCCCTTAGTGTACATTATTTTACACTGTTGGTGTTTAACTTCACCAGAATTAAAATTTCATTCAATTTGAAAACGTACATTATTTTTGTCCTTAGTGTACATTATTTTTGCCCTTAGTGTACATTATTTTACAGTGTTGGTGTTTATGTGTATCAGAATAAAAATTTTATTTATGTAGTATATTTTTTTTATATATATACATAAAAGCTAAGTAATGCATTAGGTTTTTGATAACTTTGCATTCCCTTTAAATTTTTGATGATGTGGTTAATTACTTTAGATATTAAATTTTTTTATATCTAAATTTTGCAAAATATAATATGATTAATGACATTAAAATATTACAAATGTTAAGCTTTGAATTTAAAGCATAGTACCTACTCAAATCTACTGAACATTCAATGTCATTTTGAAACATATATTTCTCTTGCTTTCTTCAGCACTTCATCTTTCTCCTCATTGATTATATTGGCAGCATTATTGTGCATGATGCATACTTTGCTTTCAAGGATCTTAGAAAAATGGCCTGCACATATATATCAAATCTGTTCACCAGATATGCACACAATTATGTATCCCAGCATGACAATTTTTACTGTAGTAGTGATCCAAATCCAATATCTTCTATCGCTTTTCTTTGCTCATCTGTTAGTTTCTCCATCAACCGTAAGAATTCGATAGGCGACATTCTAGTGTTAAGGTTGTTTTTCTCGAGATGCTACTGCTGCTCTTGGCCTCTTGTGATGTTCGTTCATTATATATTGCTCTAGCTCTCTTCCTTTGATACTTTCTCTTTGGTTGCTTAGTATCTTTGTTTGAAGTCATCTTTTGCTGTGACTAACAGGTTAGAATACTCTACATAAATGAAATTTTCATTCTGATGAAGTTAAACACCAACACTGTAAAATAATGTACACTAGGGGAAAAAATAATGTACACTAATGACAAAAATAATGTACATTTTTAGATTGAATGAAATTTTAATTTTGTTGCATTTAAACACAAGCACTGTAAAATAATGTACACTAGGGAAAAAAATAATGTACACTAGGAGAAAAAATAATGTACATTTTCAGCAAATTATGGACAAAGAACTAAATGATGGCCTATGCCTTTCAGTGGACTGCTAAATTGCACCAACTGATTGTATTCAAACTCAATAATCAACTCAACAACCAATTTTAAACATAAAGATCATAATATTTAAGAATAAAATGCATCACTCCAAAACATCAAACATTATTATATAAACTCAGAATTGATAACACCCAAAAAATGGAAGCTATATATATCAATCAGCAATGACAACTTGGGTGGTTTTCACACATTATTATAACCATGCCCAATGTTCTGATACTTTTTATACATTAGGAAAATTCTAACCCCCATTAGTTCCCAGGACACCCAATTCTTGATTTTACCATACTTAGAAATAGTAAAGCTTCTCAAACAACACAAAAAAACTTAACAAAATAGAAACTCAATCTTCCCCTCTCTATGTATACTTTTTGCCTATGATAGCTCCAGGCCGCATGGCACTAATGGTGGACATAGCCAAGCAGTTTTCTAGGCATGGCGTGAAGGCGACTATACTCACATCACACTTATACACAGCTCAGATTTCGAAAACCATCAACCGGAATAGAGAACTAGGATTGCCTGAGGGCTATGAGGACCTACCTGTCCAACACCCAATCTTCAATTCCTCACAAGTTTTCTTATGATTTAGATATTCTAGAATTGCTACATTACATGTAACATTCAACATATCAAGCATCTAAATTGGAAATATTATTGTGCTTTTTAATTTCTGGGTGTTTTGCCTCCTAAAATCACATAAAAATAAACTCAGAAAATTCAACAAAAACCTTTGGTAGAAAATGTTGCATGTTCTATGAATTGATTCACCAACAAAAAATCCAAAAAAAAAAAAAATGCAGAGAAGCCACTATAAAGGTATAAATGCATAAACCCTAGGTAGAATCCAGAAATAATATACATTCTTGTTTGAAGCTCTAGTAGGAATAATACCTTACGAATCTTTGTAGCAATGAAGCTTTTCTTCGTTTCAGCAGGAGAGACGACGAAGCGTTGGAGACGACGAAGCTCTGGAGACGAAAATGGCAGAGAATGAAGAACGCGAGAAAGAAGGTGAAGTGCGGGCACATCTCTGGTAATACAATAACAATTAGAAAAAAATAAATAAATTAAAGATCTAACGGCGGCGTCTCTCCGTAAGTGGAGGGAGGCGCCGTTTTGGACCATGGTCCATGCAATAACAATTGTGGCACGTGGTTCAAAAGCGGCACCGTTTCTTTAAGTAAAGAAACAACGTGTCGTTACAGTTAATTGAGCGCGCATGTTTGGTGTATTAATTATCAACTAAAATTACAGTGTATCTAAACTGACACTGTCTTACGTATTTTTTTTATATTACCAAATAAAACTGCAATTGAATTGAAATGGAACTGTAGTTGTGTTGAAATGAAACTGCAGTGTATATAAAATGAAACCGAATAACATTTCACATATTTGAGTATATATTGTGCAATGAAACTGTAGTTATATCGAAATAATAATGTAGTTGTGTTTTAATGAAACTATAGTGTATATAAAATAAAATTAAATAACAATTTTTCACATATTTGAGTGTATAAATATCGAATGAAACTGTAGTTATATCAAAATGAAACCGTAGTTGTGTTGAAATGAAACTGCAGTGTATACAAAATGAAATTGAATAACAGAGTTACTTTTTGCGGAATGGTGTGAAACGGCGCGAAACGGGTGCCGTTTCTTTTAATTAAACAAAACGATGTCGTTTAGAAGCTCGGTGCACAATCCATTATGCATGCACCGAGGTGCACGATATAATTTGCCCTCTTGAGTGCATCCTACAGCAAATTATACCATGTACACCATCTGTTTTTGTAGTTAACAATTTATGTACTTATAAATAAATTAAAAGTACATTCCAAAGTAATTATAGACACATCTATCTACATATACTATATACAATACATACACAAACTTAATAAGAGTCAATAAAGTTAAGCCCCTAACGGGAAATAAAATATGTTGGTGTAATTGTTTGTTGAAATGAATTGTTTATATTATTTTAATTTTAATATTTTTTATTATTTGTTCAATTTTACCCTCTATTATATCATCAGAGACGGAGCTGGCCTGGGGGCAACTGCCCTCACTGCCAAAAATTATACAGCCCCAAATCGACAGCGTTTTGCGGCTGTATTATATATATAATTTTTTAAAATTTTTCATTATTTCACTTTTTTCACCGCAGACCTCTCGCCTCTCTGACTCTCTCGCAGTCTCGCTACCGCCTATCGAAATTACCGGCTTCTGGCTACTTCCCCTCTCAGCCTCTCGTCTCCTCTCAGGACTCAGGAGTCCTCCGTAGCTCTGTCACTCTGTCCCTGTTTGTGCCGCACGCTCACACCTTGCCAATTGTCACCAAACACGGAACACCGCCACACCGGTGACCGATCGCCGGCGCGCTGCCTTACCGGTTAGCAGGACAACAGGAACACTGCCTCTCGTCTCCTCTCATGACTTAGGTTTGTATTTTTGCCCTAATTTGTCTAATTTTATTTTTGCCCTAATTTCCTATAACATATGTATGTGCTTTTTGTATGTTCTTTGTTCAATTTGTTGATGAATGTGAGTAGACAGAGTAGTGGTTCAACTCAATTTGTTCAATTTTTGAATGTGAATTTGTTCGGTTTATGAATGTGCTTTTTATACATGAATATGAGCACTGTTTCAACTCAATTTGTTTAAAGAGTGTCATAATTTGTTTTAGTTTTATCAATTTATATGAATATGAGCAATGAGCAGTGAGTATTTCTAAATAACTAAATTCTAATGAGGATTGTGGGGTGAGAGTGTGAGACAATATTTAAACAAATTAGTATTTTCACTCGTGCGATGCACGGAATGGAATTATTGTAATATATTAAGAATATTTAAATTAATAAAGAGTTAATTTCACCAGAGGTCGCTTATCTTTCTTGACAATTTCAAATTTAATCCTAGACTATAGTTATTAATTATTATGATTTATTCTATGTTATAATTCTTACGTTAATATTCTTACTATTATTATTAACACTTAATTACTTTTAAATATTATTTTTACCACTTATATTATTATTATTATTATTATTATTATTAGTTTCTTTTCAAGTTTTGTTAGTTTATAATGGCCGTGAGGCACACAATAATAATATAATCATAATTAAATATTCTTGTATTGTATTCCGTGAGTCACAATAATAATATAACAATAATTAAATATTCTTCAATTCTAATATTCTTCTAGGATTTATATTACCATCATTAATTATTCCCTAATTTACCATAATTAAATAATTTGACCAATTATAAAGAGAGATTATCAAATAATGCACGGGACAATTTTTTAATTAAAAAATTTAAAAATTCATTAATAAAACATAAAGTTCTCATAGTTTTTTCTTAGAAACAATTTAATAAACCATTTTTTTAGAAATTGGTGGGCCAAACCGCCTACGGCAGTTTGCGGTGGAAAGATCTCGAAAAAATACGCGATTTCAAAAAAACATTTGTCCAAAACGGACAACCGAGTCAAAAGTTATGCCTTGCCGAACTTTTTACACATCACAACTTTAACCCAGAATTATTGTATGAATGGGAAAGTAAAAATCAATATATTTTATTGGGAAGATAGATTTTTTAGGAATTGGTCGGGAAGTTAAAATTCCAGGATTTTGTTATTATATATAGTGTAGATGTACAAAGGGAATTGTATTACACTATTTTAAAATTTTAGAATAGAACTTTAACCTAGAATTATTGTACAAATGGGAAAGAAGAAATCAATATATTTTATTGGGAAGAGAGATTTTTTAAGAATTGGCGGGAAGTTAAAATTCCAGGATTTTGTTATTATATATAGTATAGATTGAACAGTGGGTATGTTTTAATATGAGGATTCTTTAAACAGTGTCTCAATTTAGACAATGAATTTGAGGATTGTATGCTTGTGAGGCAGTGAGTATGTCTAAATTTATTAATGTTGTCTTTGTTTCTTCGCCCCCACTCAAACGAAATCCTAGCTCCGTCCTTGTATATCATTTACTTTTTCTAAATATACATGCATTCTGTTAATGTAAATTTTATTAACGGAATATTCAGTTAACTATTTATTATTGTTAACTTACTCATTGATTTTTTCTATAAGGTCTTAGATTCGAACCTCATCCCAATCAAAATTAACATAATTGTTAAACATATACTATGAATATGTTAGAATACAGTGTATTAAAAAATACAAATAAAATTTAACATGAACTTTGGTCAATTAATTAGAACACACATTGGGCATTGATGAAACGATACACCTAATTTACAGTATATATTCAACATAGATGAGAAACTATGCCTATTATCATTGTCTTTTGGGGAAGGAGGATTTGATTCTGTTCTTGAAGGTACACTGTGTCAAGGCACTAAAATTACACTTAAGCACACCAGGGGACTAGATCAAATCAAGAATTCATTTATGGGGGAAGTGACAACAAGAGGAAGCATGGATCGCGCCAATTAATAGGATTTTGTGTTTCAAAAATTATATTTCTAAATTATTAATCTACGGTTTAGAAATTATGAATCTAAAGTATAGATTTTATGAATTTACAGTATAGAAATTATAAATCTACAGTATAGAAATTATGGATATAAAACCGTGCCCACCTTACAAGGTGGGCACAATTTCACAGCATAACGTTCCCTAAAATGGACCAACGGGCCACAACATAATTTTTGGATCTTGGGGAATGAACTACCCAGTGAGCCTAGGAACGTTATGATGTGAGCATGTACCACCTTGCAAGGTGAGCACTATTCCATAGCTATAATTTTATAATGTAGATTTATAATTTCTATATTGTAGATTCATAAAATTTATACTTTAGATTCATAATTTTTAAACCGTAGATTCATAATTTAAATACAGTAAATTCATAATTTCTATACAGTAGATTCATAATTTCTATACTGTAGATTCATAATATCTGTACTGTAGATTCATAATTTCTGTATTGTAAATTCATAATTTCTAAACTGTATAGTTATCAAATTATGAACATATAGTTCTCTGATTTGTAAAAACAGAATTCAACAATTAGAATCTACAGTATATACATTATGAATCTACAGTATAAAAATAATGGATGTGGAACCGTGCGCACCTTGCAAGGTGGGCACGTGCTCACAGCATAATTTGCCGTAGCCTATTGGTCGCTCATATTTATATTCTTGGCGTAAACGCCTTTGCCAAGGGGTCTATGACATAATTTGCCGTTTCATCACTCCACAATCATAAGATTCCCATGTTTAATTCAGATTATATAATTTTCTTAAAGAATGTCACATAACTTCTACATTAATAAGTTTTTAGCTATTGGAAGAAAACGTGAGATACCCTCCAAATCTTAGGTAATCTCACATTCCCTTGTCTTATTATTAATTTGGACTTTTGGCATTTTAATTAATTTGTCTTATTATCGTTGTCTTATTTACATACTTTAATTTTAAACCAAATACATTAATCTAACATTCCGTGAACCAAACGTCCCATAATTGTTACATTATAAATTTGAATGCATATGGCAACATGGACTAAACAAATAGCATATAACTCAATTGCACCTCTATAATTCTTTTAATGAGAGGTCACAAGTTTGAACCTAATATATTTTTTTGTATATTGATTTCATTTATATAAAAATAAAAAGGAGGTAAAATGTTTAAGGTGATGCATGATTAGTAATGTCATTTTGATTGACTTGACTCGTAGTATTATTTTAATAGACATATAGTCAAATATTGATCTATCAAAGTATGTGGTATGTCCGTGATATTATTTATTAGGCGATTCTGGAGTATTCATCGGGATCACCTTGTAATGATTCTAGGGTTTTTTAGAGAATTTAGGAAAGAAGAGAGTAGAAGAGGTAAGAGGTGAGAAGAATTCTGAATTTTGCATTAGAGTTTTGATGCCATTACAGTTCGAACTAATAGTTTTAATACCCAACTGCCTAACTAACCCACATCGTCAAATGACGTCGTAGGACACAGCTAATCTAACTGTCACTTAATGGAACGGCGTCGTTCTGGCCTTTCGCTTAACTGCCCAACCGTTTCCTTATTCACGCGACGTCGTTTCTGCTTCCTTCTTCGATTCCTTCTTCACACATTTGCTGGGATCATAACATTGCCTCCCCCATTCAAAGATCCTTGTCCCCAAGGATCAAACGTTGGAAACTGGTTAGTGATGTGATAGAAGTCCTCCCATGTTGCAGCTTCTTTTGGTAAATTCGCCCATTGGACAAAGATTTGAGTCACAGCTTGATTGTTTCTTTTCACAAGCCTCTTATTAAGGACTGCAACTGGATGAACCAGCAGCTCTCCTTCTTGGCCAGTTAAAGGGGCTCTAGCTGAGCCACTGCATTGCCTCCCACCTTCATCTTTAGCTGTGAAATGTAGAAGACTGGATGGATCTGTGCAGTGGATGGCAAGGCAAGCTTATAGGCCACAGTTCCTATCTTTTCTATCACCTAATAGGGGCCATAATATTTAGATGTAAGCTTGATGTTGGCCCTTACAGCCACAGTAGTTTGCCTATAGGGTTGGACTTTGAGATACACCCAATCCCCTAATTCTAGGCTTCTTTCACTTCTATTTTTATCTGCCTGTTGCTTCATTCTCTCCTGGGCTCTTCTAAGGTTATCTTTGAGCACTGCTAGCATTGATTCTCTTTCAGACAACCAGTCCCCATCTCCTATCCCTTGACTGGTATTTAAGGCTAACATAGGTGGCATGTAACCATAGAGTGCTTGAAAGGGAGTACATTGCAATGAAGAATGGAAGTTTGTATTATACTAATATTCTGCTAGATATAACCACTTAGCCCAAGTCTTAGGTTTGCTGAATACCATGCATCTCAAGTAGGTCTCCAAGCATCTATTAAGCCTTTCAGTTTGGCCATCTGATTGTGGATGGTATGTTGTGTACATGCTCAATTGAATTTGTAATTGTTTGAATGTAGTCTGCCAGTATTTGCTCAAAAATATTGCATCCCTGCCAGTCACAATGTCCTCAGGTAACCCATGCAATTTGTAAATGTTTTCCATGAAAGTTATGGCTACCACCTCAGCACTATATGGGTGAGCTAATGCAAGGAAGTGACTGTACTTAGTAAGCCTGTCCACAATCACCAGGATCACTTCTTTCCCTTGGGACTTTGGCAACCCTTCAATAAAATCCATGGATATGCCTTTCCAAGCTTGTTCAGGAATGGTCAATGGCTGTAATAGGCCAGGGGAAGCCACAGTTTCAGGTTTGCACCTTTGACAAGTATCACATCTTTCCACCAGTTCTTTGACTGTCACCTTCATTTTCTGCCAATAGAATAAGGCCCTCAATCTTTGATATGTACCTTGCTGGCCAGAGTGTCCTCCTAGAGGGGAATTATGCATCTGAGACACTAGCTTAGATCTCAATTCTCCTTTACTGCCAATGTATAGCCTCTGTTTAAATCTGATTAAGCCATCAACAATAGTGATCCTAGGATCAGTTCCAGGAGTGATCAAGGTTGTTGTTAATTGTCTTTGGGCCCAATCATCATCTTCATAGCTGTCAAACACTTCCTCCATCCACTGGGGTCTAATTGTAAACACTGAGTTAAGCTTAGGCCCAATGTTGTTGACTTCCCACTCTTGATCAGTTTCTCTCCTGGACAAGGCATCTGCAATACAATTTTCAATGCCTTTCTTATACTGGATAGTATAATGCAGTTCCAAGAGTTTAGCTAGTCCCCTTTGCTGAGTGGCAGTTGTGATTTTCTGATCCAGTAGGAATTTGAGACTATGGTGGTCAGTCTTGATAATGAAATGTCTGCCCAATAGGTATGGCTTCCATTTCTCCACTGCATTAGTGATTGACATATACTCTTTCTCATATATAGACAGCCCTAAGTGTTTCTCTCCAAATGCCTTGCTGAAATATGCCACTGGTTTACCCTCTTGGATCATTACTGCCCCCATTCCCTTACTGCAAGCACCAGCTTCAATTGTAAAAGGCTTTTGAAAATTAGGTAGGGCCAAGACTGGAGCTGAGCATAAGGCTTGTTTAAGCCTCTCAAAGGAAGATTCAGCCTCTTCATTCCAGTGGTAAGAATTCTTTTTTAGCATATTTGTCAGTGGCCTACTAATCACCCCATATGATTTGATGAATCTTCTATAGTACCCAGTTAGGCCTAGAAAACCCCTTAGCCCCTTGATAGAGACAGGCTTTGGCCAATCTGCAACAGCCTTAAGCTTGGAAGGATCTGTGTGTACTCCTTTTTTCTGATATAACATGCCCCAAATACTCCACTTCTTTCTTTGCAAAAAAGCATTTGCTAAGCTTGGCTAGCAGTTTGTGTGCTCTCATTAGACTTAACACTTCCCTCAGATTGTTCCAGTGCTCATTCAGTCCTGGACTGTAAATCAAAATATCATCAAAAAAAGACTAAGACAAATTTTCTCAGTAATGGTTTGAATAAGTGGTTCATTAGAGCTTGGAATGTAGCTGGGGCATTGGTATGGCCAAAAGGCATGACCCTAAACTCATACAAGTCTTGGTGAGTTTTAAAAGCAATTTTGTGTTCTTCTCTTTCCTTCATTCTCACCTGGTGATATCCTGCTCTCAGATCTAGATTAGAGAAATATTTAGAGCCTGCTAACTCAGAAAAATGATCCTCTACTACTGGGATATGGTACTTGTTCTTCACAGTGATGTTATTTAAGGCCCTATAATCCACACAAAATCTCCAAGTCCCATCCTTCTTGGGCACTAGCAGAACAGGAGATGAAAAGGATGATACACTCTCAGTGATCACCCCAGCTTCTAGCATTTCTTCCACCATCTTTTCTATCACATTCTTTTGGTCAAAAGAGTATCTGTATGGTTTGATGTTTACTGGCTGTGCTCCTGGGATCAAGGGGGGATCAAGGGGATTGCATGATCATAAGCCCTTCTAGGGGGTAATGCCTGTGGTTCATCAAACAATTCATTGAACTCATCCAGTATTGCAGTCAGTTCTGTGAATTCTGTTTGAACTTCCACCTTATAACATGTACTGGTTCTGCTTTCAACTTCTCTTCTGCTAACCCCTTCACAATGCACAAGGAATCCTTGTACTCCACAATGTTGCCATTTCTTGAGGTCCCTTTTAGTTGCTGCCTGCAAATTATGAGGCTTCCTGGTTAATCCTTTCAGCAACACTCTCCTTCCTTCTTTACGGAATGATATGCCCAGGGGCCTAGTGTGTAATTGTATAGGGGCAAACTGGTCTATCCAGTCCATTCCAAGAACCATGTCACACCCTCCCAGCTTTAACAATCTGAAGTCCTTTTCAAAGACTTCCTTTTGAATTTGCCATCTCAATTTCTTACAAATGGTATCAGATCTCATTTGTTCTCCATTAGCTACTGTCACATTAAGGACCTGAGTTCTTTCTGGTTCTATCCTTAATTGAGTGAGGAGCTTGGGATCTAGGAAGCTATGTGTACTTCCACTATCCACAAGAATGACCACTGTTTGTTTGTGTATGGATCCCAACAGCTTAATGGTGTTCATTCCTTCCCCTCAATCATGGCATAAAGTGAGACCTCAGCTTGTTCTTGAGTACCTATATGCCCTTGTTCCTGTCCTTCTGCCAATAACTCCTCAGGGGCATCATGAAATTCCCCTTCCTCAATAACACGGAGGGTGGAACCCTTGCACCTATGGCCAGGTTGCCAAAGTTCAAAGCATCTAATACATTTATTCTGTTCTCTCAACTGTGACTTGAGTTTAGCTGCTTCAGGCATCTTAGCAGTAGTACTCAGGCTATTGGAGGCTGTAGATCCCAGGGAATTTGTAGGTTTAAGGTTAGAAGTGTATGGTTTGGGGGGTGGTAATGTTGTTGTTGGCTTGGTGTTGTAATGGTAGGATGGTTTTGGTGGTTCATTGGATTACAACCCCTTCTCAAACTGTTTCGCAAACCACATGGCATCTGCTAGGGTTTTTGGTTGTATGGTTTTCACAAAACATCTGAGGTTTGGTTTAAGTCTAGCAATGTAGGCTTCCAGGAAGTACAAGTCAGTGAGTGTGGGGTGTTTTTGGACAAGCTGGCTTCTCAACTCCTCAAACATGTCTGTGAAGTCTAAAACTCCTCCTGTTTGTCTAAGGATAGTGAAATCTTCCATAACTGCTCCACTATCCTCTCCAAACCTTCTACATAGGGCCTCAGCAAAGTGTGACCACATAAAAGGACCTTTAATTCCAGTCAGATACCCTTCATACCACAGCCCCACTCTACCAGTTAAATTGACATAGAGCACATGCATAACTTCGATTTTAGGGATATGTGACATCAGAAGGAATCTCTCGCATCTACTAATCCACAATCGTGGCTGTTCATAATCAAAAAGGGGGAAAATCGTACCGGTACCTCATCATAGGAGAGCCCGGTTCATGCCTCCGGATCATGGCGAACTGCTCCCTTCTGGCCATATTAGATCCTTCCAGCTTCACTTCGTCATCATATCCATCCATTCCAGCTATTGGTACTGAGGTTGCTAGACTTTTCCCCGCTCTTCTGGACTGTGCCACTTGGCCTTGCAGTGAGCTGGCCGGAACTTCCTGTTTGACTCCATTAACAGAAGATTCGCCTGGAGTGAGGTTCATCAGTGGTGGTGGTGGCCGGTTCAATCGGAGTGTTTCCACTATTTCGTTCTTCCAGTCGTTCATCTTGTTATCCATCTGAGCAACCAGTTTCTCCACTAACTCCTAAGTTGATTTCTGCTGCGAATCCATTTGGAGGCTCAAATCGGCCACCACGAGTTCCAATTGATTCAATCGTGCCTCCATTTGAGGGCTCTGATACCAAATGTAATGATTCTAGGGGTTTTTTTTTTTTTTTTTTTTTTTTTTTTAGAGAATTTAGGGAAGAAGAGAGTAGAAGAGGTAAGAGGTGAGAAGAATTCTGAATTTTGCATTAGAGTTTTGATGCCATTACAGTTCGAACTAACAGCTTTAATACCCAACTGCCTAACTAAACCACATCGTCAAACGACGTCGTATGACACAGCTAATCTAATTGCCACGTAATGGAACGTCGTCGTTCTGGCCTTTCGCTTAACTGCCCAACCGTTTCCTTATTCATGCAACGTCGTTTATGCTTCCTTCTTCGATTCCTTCTTCACTCACTTGTTGGGATCATAACACACCTTGAGGCTTGAGAACTCTAATTATGAGTATATAACATTACATTCTCTATTATTTTGTATAAGTATTGGCCCTATAGGTACGTATTAACAAAACGACGTTGAATGTTGTTGCAAGCTCGCGATCGTCTCTGTGATGCTATCTCACAGTCAAGGGTTCGATTCTTAGTTTTGAGAATTGAGTAAATCTCTAGGCCAACTGTCTCACCGAGAAAATATGTCTACAATTCAACGAGAAAATTAATTACTGTGTCCGACGGTGGAAATCCTGAGTATATCCACAAAAAAAAAAAAAAAAAAAAAAATCACTGTGAGGTTATTGATTTACTGCCATGTAGAATAGTTATGGATTTAACCAAGTTTGACCAGGAAAATGTACACTCAGTATAAAAATAATGTACATTATACAATTTTTGTATTGTATGTACATTATACAATATAATGTACACTCAGTACAAAAATAATGTACATCCCCTGAATATAATGTACATTATTTTTGTACTGAATATACATTATTTTACAGCATACAAAATATGGTCTATACAACTTGTGTAGACCATGATCCACACAATAATGATTGTTTTGACCATGATCTCTATATGTTAAAACAAGTGTTGTGTGAAAGAATATTATTACATGATATTTATAACAGAAATATTCATTATAATCTCTTTCATTGTCAATTAAGTAGACTGACATACTGCAGTTGTCACTCATGACTTATAATACAAACTATTTAATAATAAGTTATTAAATATTGCTAGTTGCTAGTTTGATTCTGAACGTAAGAAGTCGCACCTTTTTGTTTGTGTTAATGTAGAGAGGTAGTTTTAAAAGAAATTGATAAGTAGTTATTGATATTGAATTAATTCATTAATATATGACTAATGGATTAATTCAATTGGGTAGTTTTAGACCTCTTAAAAAGCTAGAACCTTTTGGGTCCAAAATCGGCTTTGTAAATAGTCTTGCCCCATTCTTTTTAAAAAAAAAAAAAAAAAAAAAAAAAAAAAAAAAGGATTTTTGCGAGAGAGAACATTTTTCATGTAAAAACCTTTACGTTCATGTGCTCTTATGTGTCCGGTCGGTGGACGGACTAGAGACTAGACATTTGAGCAATGCAAAGATTCAACCCCCCGTTAAAACAAGTTCCATGAGTAACAATTTTGAACTCTTTTAACATAACATAAAATTATAGAAAAGGTTTATGATGCTTACGCTGCATTTATGTATTTCCCTAACAACTATAACCAACCAAAATACCAAAATTATGTGGTCTAATGGTACCTGGGTTGGACTTTCATTTGGAAGGTTGTGATTTCGATTGGTTCTTTGTGTTTCAGTAGGTTGAGAAAGTATATGAACAGATACTATATTGTAATAGAGCCAATAGCATTAAAAAAAAAAAAAAAAAAAAAAAAACCAAGCTTCTATCCATAACTGAATTGACTAAAACTGAGAATTTTTGATTGGTTATTTTTACCTAAACTTAATAAACTAAATGCTTGTAATTTCTTAAAAATTGTCTAAAACTCAAAATTTTTAAACACTAAAAACATATTACACTTGCAAATTTCAAAATCAAATGTCCAAGTTGAAACTTTAAAAATATTTTCTACTAGAAACATGCTCATTTTCTCTTGTACCAAAGCCCAATGGTATCATAAGCACTTTAAAATAATAATATTAATTTAAAACATATTAACAAATTACCAATTTTTTTTTTTTTTTATATATACTTGTTTAAGCATGAATTTTTCAATTCGTTATAGATTTTCATGATCAACAAGAAAACCAATAACCAACCGAAATCATTTTTGAACTAGAAAACTTATAACCAAACTTTTCGGGCAATTGGAGTATCGATTATTTAGTTCTTTAGTAGATTCGGTTTTTTTTTTTTTTTTCACCTCTAACTACAACAAAACTATATCATGATTGATCCTAATAGGGTATGAACTCATAATACCAACCACTTCACTTCATCTATAGAAGTAAATCACTAACTAATCTCAAAGAAAATACTCATTTTTGAATTATAAGGCGTTATCCACACAAGGAAATGTAGTTGCAGTACACTAGTAAACTGGCAATTCAATAATGCTGAGTTTCTACTTTCTAACCTACATTTGTATCGAGAGGTACGTATCAACAAAGCGACGCTGAAAGCCTTTGCGAGCTCACGATCATCTCCGTGAGGTCGTTACTTCACTGCCAGCCTACGAAGGGGCGTTAAAGTGGAAGAGCCATGAGATGACGAACGCGAATACCATACAAGCTAAGAGGAAGTTCAAGAACTTCTGCCCACCCCAGCAACTTCGGGCCTCAGAAGTGGAGGAAGAAGATGTTCCCGTGGCTGCATTTGTGCCCGCACCACCATTCATCTCGTTTGCTTGTAGCTCCAATGATGACTCAGTATCGTTTGGACCAACAACGTTACGTGCAATAGAGTTGCAAATTTCACAGATCCTGGAAAAGCAATTGCGAAATGGTCAATCTAGAACATGAAGAAATAGGTAATCAACAAAGTTTTTTCTATATAGGTGGTCCGTGGTCCAAAACAAGATAAGGCATTTGAGAGCTATAGAATTGCACTAAAAAGAACAAATTTACCACACAAATTCTATAAGCAAGACTTCCAGGGTGACTCTCGAACCATTCAGTAAAGGTGGCAATAGATGCCCTTTAGGATCAAAGGCTCATAGCGTGCCGGAAGAGCAGATAATTGAACATTTGCAAACCACAGCAAATCTTAACTAAGCATAAGAGAAAAAGGCGTTTTCAACCAAATACATAAGAAAGCACTTGGAATTTACGAATAAAATATGCAAAATCCATATATCCACTTGCCAGCACAATGGAAGGACTTAATCAACAAGGGTCAAGTCTCCACTTTGATAAAGAAAGCCATCCCAAGTATAAGGACAGAATGGCTAGGAATCTTGGGTGTGATTAGATATTTTTCAAGCTTTAATTTTCGTCGTCTCATATAGGAGCTAAGCTAAATCCAAAAGGGATATTTTCACATTACTTTTCCTGTTATTTAAATTCTTTCATTTTATTCCATTCATCTTCTTTATCTACCTGTTTGTCCCAATAAAATACACGAAAGGCATCCCTTCCCGGGCAGGGGAAACAATCATTTATGTTTACTTGCAAAAATAATTCTCACAAAACATATAATAATAATAATAATAAAAGTGTATCAAAACATGAATCATTTTGTTATTATCACTTTATAGCCCTTAAGCATGTGCTACAAGAATCCTAGTAGTAGTGAATAGGAATCAATAGGAACCATGTACCAGTTGTCTATCAAAGGCGTCAAGCAGTAATAACAAAGAACAAAGCAGTCTGGGCTAACCCCAACCAAGATAGCTAAAGATACAAACTTGTAATTACAAGGTCACGTGTTTGAATCTCAGTCCTCTTAGTTTGAACGGGTTAGTTATGACAACCTAGACTGGTTTACCTCCTTATGGTCCTTTGTCAGCTAAGCTTTCAAGACCGGGTTTACTCAGTGCACTTTCAGGTAATGGCTGCAAGCTTCCCTCGTCATCTCAAAGAACAAGTTCGACTCCCATAAAGAGCGACCTATTAGGCTTCTTGGTTTGAACCAGTTGGCTAGGGTTACAAGGCGGGTTGTCGAAGGCAAATTATTGTATGGACCATGGTCCACACAATGTTATGTGGACCATAACAAAAAGTACATTTTTAATATACGTACATTATTTTTGTACTATATGTACATTATATAATATAATGTACACTAAGTACAAAAATAATGTACATCCCTAGAATACAATGTACATTATTTTTGTATTGAATGTACATTATTGACAATATACAAAATATAGTCTATACAATTTGTGTGGACCATAATGATTGGTTTTCAAGGGCATACCTCAACTTTCTATTGTCACCCAAAAAAAAAAGAACAAGGCACTCTAAAGTCTAAACTCCATTATATTCTTAGCATACTTTTCTTCTAAAATCCTAAATTTCAGCTACAATCAATGACATTTAAGAAGAAAAATGGATATAAATACACACATACATAATGGGAATTAAAAGGGGGAGAAAAAACAGAAGTGATTGAGGTTATGATTTTACTTATTTCCTTTGATTTTGAACCAAGTCTCAGCGCAATGCTTATGAGCAGAAGCTAAATCACCTTTGCAAGAACATCCTAGTTGAATCGAAACCCCAGTTTCAGGCCCGGAGCTGTCGAAGCTGAGATGACAAATCCTACAATCTCTTTGAATTTTCCCGAAATGCACCTTGGTTTCACCAACCCCTTTCTCCAAATCCACCGAGCAATCGGACTCCGCCGCCGCCGACGAAGCTCGCCGGGAGTCCACAGTCTCCGCTATCTCAGACTCAGACGCACCGGCGAAGCTACAGTCGTCATAGGTAGAGCCATCGGCCGTGGAATAGAACTGGGAATAACATGACCCTTCGTCGGCGTCAGAGAAACAGAAGCTTCCCTCCTCCTCCTCCGGCTGCTCCTCGCCGGAGGAGTGCCGGCGGCGGTGTTCGCCACATTCCAAATCCACCACATGACCCATCTCAACGCGCGCCATTTCAAGGACCCAGAGTGAAGAGAAGGCATCAAAGCCTCGAAGATTCAATCTTTAAAGGCGTTCAGGGCTAGAAATTTTACCAATTTTACCAAAACCACTGTGTTTGTGGATGAGTTGAGGCTAAGAAAACTTGGTAATGGATCAGGTGACCCACTAACACTACGCCATTTATTATATATATATACCCAGAAATGACAAATTTAAAGACAAATTTAATGAAATCTACTGTGGAAGACTGGAAATGCTGGAGGGGAATGTACTGAAAGAGTCATGGTTTTTGTATTGCCGAGAGGGAGACTGAAAGTGAGAGAGAGAGAAGAAGAAAAGAGACGAGGAGACTCCTCGGCAGCATGAGTGTGGGACCAGTGTTGCGTGGTGGGGTAGATATGTACTGTGTTGTACTGTAATTATGTTGAGATTAAGGATTTGTGTGTATTGATGATTTTAGATGAGTCAATTGACGTACTTAACACTCGAGCGCAATTTCACTATTCAATGATTATAAAAGGTACCATATACTAAATACTACGGATTAGGATTAAAATAATATAAGAGCAACTTTTTTTGAAAACTACTGGCTCTATTACATTGTAGTATCTGTTCATATACTTTCTTAACCTACGAAACACAAAGAACCAATAACGCCTCCACTGAGCAACTTGAGTAGAGTAGTTATTTTTTTTTTTTTTTTTGACGTGTCAATTAGGACAGAGGGGAGGGAGAGAGAAGAGGGGAAAAAAAGAGAAGCAAAAAGAAAAATCAATAAAATAAAAGTAACCATCTTAATGCGCCAGCAGGCTGCACACGTCTGACAGGGCGTTGTATATGCATGAACCGCGCCTAACTGCGCATTTTCTATGTTGTTTCTCTTTGCCTAGGGCCCACAGAAAATCAAAGTATTGCAATGAGACCCAAAATCTTTTCTCTCCTCCACATAAACCTTCATTCTTCAAAAATCACACCAAAAACTTTTATTGGGGATGGGCTAAGTAGCTGGGGGTGTATCAATTGAATGACTACTCAATTCAAATAATATGTTAATAGAGCATTTTCTAATAAAATGTGAATCCAAAGATTTCTTTATAGGAAAAAAAACATAAATACGATTGGAATATGTGCGTGAACAAACTCTAGCTCTTGTGCAATAATCACGCGAATCACATAAGCGCTTATGTATATTTGTTTTACAAACCACACATAAGAGGTAAATTGAATTAGAAAGACCATGTGCGACGGGTTTAACTAAAAGATACAATAGACATGCTCTACACACTTAATCATTCATTTCAAGACGAATCAAAAGATTTCTCTTTTTATTGATAGTGGTAAGAGATATAGTATTTTATACAGTGTTAAAATACAACCAAACTTAATAAATTTAATCTTGTTGAATTCATCAGCCCTACAAGATTTCTTTCATTAAAGAGACCCAAGCATTAGCACCAAATACTTGCACGTAATCTCCTTAGGTACTTGCTAGAATCATGAGAAAGGACTAGAAGTGTGAGTTATGTCTCTCTTTAAGGCAGTTATTTCGTGTTTCACAACTCACAAGATTGGTTCCAACTTTTGTTGCATCGGTGAAGATTTCATGTGAGAATCTTGAACGCATGCATGATTTATAGCAAGACTAATGGTTAAAGCATTTTAGTGAATTTTTTTTCACGTTTGTTGTATAGTCGAAGAAAGGAGAGAGAGAGAGAGAGAGGAAAAAACAACTTAGTAACTACCTTGGCACTCCAGTGGGTGCGTGCACCCACTAGGCGTTCACATTTTGTGAACACGATGATCTTTTTTTTTTTTCTTAAAAATTGTGCAAAAATTAAGTCATTGTAGTTGGCCACTATCTAGATGTGACCATTAGGTGAACAAGTTACTCACTTTGATATTCATTTTTTAGAGCTAAACTTGTCAACCAAACACACCCTTAGTACTACTCACCTATCCTTTTATTTTTATTTTTTTTTTCATAAATCTATGCAAAAAATCAGGTCCTTGTAATTGGACTTGGTTTTCCCCTCTCCTCTCCTATCTCTCATGACAAAAATCTCTCAGAAAAACTTGGGGGTGGGGTGGGTACATAGAGAAAAGCCAATGGATAAATTTTTGAGGTGAGTTTTTTGTTAACTCTTTTATTGTTAGTTGGAGGAAAGAGAAAAATAAACTAAAATAAAATAAAATAAATGCTAGGTAGTATTTTTACGCACCCATACCCGTTTTGTTCGGGACACAATTTTATTCTTCTAAAAAATTATGCAAGGTGAGTATTTAGGAAAAATAACAATAATAATAGTATTGGTATTTTCTTGTCTCTCCTCCACATTCCCAAAAACGTAACGACCCTCTCTCGGTCTCCAAAATTCTCATTGAGAATGCTCTTATATTGGGGGTGTTTGATAAATAGTTGTTAGCTTATTATGTTAGTGAGTTTGATTAGTTGATTGTAGAAAGATATTTGGTAAATTAGCTGTTAGCTGATAGTTGATTACATGCAAAATGACTTTCTCAAAAAGGTTATTGAAAAAACTACTTTGAGCAGTTTTTTAAATTTTAGCATTTTAGAGCAATAAGTTGTTACAAAAAGCTAATTAATCAAACACTTATATTGAATGTTTAACCAAGTCAAACAACTTATAGTGATCAAATAAGCCAAATTTGACTAATAAGCTAACTGCGTTATCAAACATGGCCAATATTGTCCATCACTATTAATGTTTAATTTGTTTGATTGTGTATGAATTCAAATGTCATGATTTGAATATAACTTACATTGTGTTAACCTAACAAAATTATCCAACTCAGTGGTGGGATTGGGCTTAAACATGAAGTTCATACATGCAATATTGCAATAATGTATATGAGTCAACCAATTGGGAAGGTATTACTCCAGCAAAAATAATGTAAAAGAAAAAATATAGTTTATGTGATCATTGTAGAAATCCTAAAGAAGATACTATATAGGGATGGTAAATGATTACCATTGAGGCAATGCGAATATTGAAACTGTGACAACAATGAATGAAATAGATCCACCATGGTCAATAGCAAATTTGAAATTTGAAGTCATCAACCAAATTAAAGCTACAATGATGGTGGATAGTATGACAAACAAAAAATGAGGGAGGGGGAAACAAAACATTGACTACAATTAGTAATCAGTCAATTAAAAATACCTAAACAAATTGTAGATTTAACTGGGGATAAAAATATCCTTGCAAGCAGAATAACTCATTCTCGGAAACTATATTATTGGGAACAAAAAGCATTACCAAACAACGGAATAGACATGTTCCTGATAATGTCATTTCATTCCAAGTGTATTCTAGGAATCAAACAAAAGCTATAGATGATGATGGTCGGGATTAACAATTAACAATTACGTTACAATTGTATTTACAGCTTTCTTGGACAAAACTAAGGGTGTGTTTGGAAACCTGGAAAATGAGTTCTGGAAATCATTTTTCAAGTTTCCATTGTTTGGATGTGCCTCGAAAATCAAGTCAACTAAAATCATTTTCCGTTGACTTTGGAAAATAGGCTTGATTTGGAGGAAAATGACTTCCCATTTTTTTGGGGTGGAAGTAATTTTCCAACTTTTACATCAACATCACACCACCACCAACATCATCAACACCATACCACCACCACCTCACGACCACCACCACCACCACCACTGCCACCACCACCACACCACCACCATCACACCACCACCAATACCACCGCCGCCGCCGCCACCACCACCATACCACCGTCGCCGCCACCACCACAACCATCACACTACCACTACTACCACCACCACCGCCGCCGCCGCCGCCACCACCATACCACCGCAACCACCGTCACCGCCACCACCACCACCACCATCACACCACCGCCGCCGCCACCACCACGACCATACCACCGCCGTCACCGCCACCACCACCACCACCATACCACCGCAACCACCGCCACCACACCATCACCACCACCACCGTCATACCACCACTAGTTATTATTATTATTATTATTATTATTATTATTATTATTATTATTATTATTATTATTATTATTATATAACAAATAACACCACTACCACTACACCACCACCACCACTATAATATTTTTGATATATTATTAGTTATTTTTTTAATTATATTTAAAATTATTATATATTATTATACATGTTATAATATTTTAAATAAAATAATTAAAATGTTTAATTATACAATTCTACTCATTTTCCAGAAAATGAACCAAACACACAAAAACAGTTTTCCAAAATGCAACCAAACACTGGAAAGGAAAATGTTTTCCGAAAAATGACTCATTTTCCAGAAAACATTTTCCAAAAGTTATTTTCCTGCTTTCCAAACGGACCCTAAATTCCATTTTCTTTATTTCTTTAATGGCTTCAACACTTACTATATACAAATAAAAGTTCCATCAACTATTGATGTCTTCTAATTTTCATCCTCAACTTTTAATTCAACTGTAATTGACTCATTAACATTAATTTTATTTCAAATTTGACCATTTATGTTAAGAAATATATTTAGAGGCGTCAATTATAAAGGTAAAAAAACCAGCTTGATTAGCGTGAGTGGCCGTGCACTCTCGTTTTTTAAGAGAGATTGTGAGTTCAACTTGTATGAAAAAATCAATATGGCTAGCATTTTATCCCTTAATCAATCTCGCCAGGACACCTCATGACCTGACCAAAAAAAATTTAGAAGGGTAAAAATATAATGTAAAATTACATATTTTACGTCATTAAACTATGAATGTAAATGAAATGTCTAGGTTGAACTACATTCTATGATTTACATTATCTCAGATATTCTGTCGGGTCGGGTCGTGAGGGGCTCGAAGTTTGGGATTCAACCTTTTGAGAACAAATATATATATATATATATATATATATATATATATATATATATATATATATATATATATATATATATAAACAAAATCCCCCTATTTCATTTTTCCGCTCAAACTTAAGGGTAATTTAGTAATATCAATATTATGAATTAATTAGGAATATTAATATAATGACTTGATTAGGAATATCAATATAATAAATTAATTATGCCAATACCTTAAATAAATAAATACAATTTCATTTTGAAAAATCTTACAAATTTATAATTCTCATATTTTTCACCTATAAATACAATGAGTTCATGACTAAAAAAATTAAAGTCTTCATTTTACATTGCATCCCTCTTTTCCCTTGCAAGTGATTCTTTCATCACCAATTTATCAGTTTAATCATTGTGGTTCAATAGCTGCTCAAACTTATATGCATATTTCAATGCATTAAAGGTACAATTTCTCTTCTAGCTATTTCTATTTCTGTGAAAAAAAGTTATTATGGATTTTTCTGGGTCGATGCCACTCCAAACCAGCTGTAGTTGCTCCGATTAAGCCGATGCAAAAAGGTTTAATTTTTTTAGAAAATATTTTTTTCGTATTATTTTTGTCTGTAATTGATCTTCCATAGTTTTTAATTATTGTTTTTTTTAAAAAAAATTTGTATTATATGTATTTTTTTTTTTGTATTATTTCTTTGTTTAAAACAATAATTTTGTAATATTGTTTATATATTTTATTTCCAGTCATGATTTTTGTTATTTGTGCGATGCAATGGTTATGGAGTCAGTAAGGGATATTACCCGAGTTCACTATTTTTTGGTGACTTTGTAGTTAAGTGAGAAACGAAAGCTACCGTCGAGAAAGCTAACACAAAAAAAAAAAAAAAAAAAAAAAAAAAAAGGATTCGTTTTAAAACAAGTTATAGAGAAAAAGAAAAAAAAATTTCGATGGCAACATTCAGAAGAAGGTGGTGGAAAGTGGTTCCTCTTCATCTAATGAAGATACTTCTTCTTATTCTAAGAAAGAATTGAAGGCCAATAGATTAAAATATCTCTATATGTGCATACTTGAAAGTACAATTTAGGGTTTTTTTTTTTTTTTTATAAATATATTGTGGGTTGTGTTTTAAGTACTAAGTATCTGATGGTGTTTTTTCATTGTTCTCTTTGTGTTATGCAGGGAGGATTTTATTTTTTATTAATAGAATAGATTATCATATGATTAATATTATTAAAGTAAGAAATTTATATATGACAAATTACTACATATAATTATGGTAACATTTATTTAAAATATAATGAAATTAAATTTTTCTATACTATTAATAAAAATAAAATTCTTTTGTGTACAACAATTGTATATTAAAATATGTTAATACAATTACTAATATAATATATTATATCCTACTTTCCTATTCCTACTATAATTCTAGATTAAATTTTATATCAATTTGCCTTATGTAAGATATCGTATAGCATCTATATATTATTTCTTTTTCTGTTTTTCTTATTCTTTTTATTTATTTTTTAATGCCTAATAATTACCACAAATAATTATTAATAATTGTAAATTTATATTAGGCAATTATATTAATAATTAATTATTAAATCAAGTATAATTTATTTTGTACTTAGACGCATTGTTTTTAATAATTTTGATTTAAACTATTTAAGTTTCTATATTTTTCATATATAAAGCTATAATTGTAAATTTATAATTGTAATACTTTCATAATAATATTGAATAAATATTAACCATATATTTTAATTTAATTATATATTATATTAAAATAATAAAATATTAATCTAATATAGTGATGGTTAATACGGGTAAACCATATATAAGCATAATCTAATATAGAAAATATTCATTACTAACCATATATAACTTAGGAAATAACTAAACTTATTGAAGGGAAAATGGCGAGTTTGGTCCCTGAGTTATAATGGTAGTGACGACTCAGTCCCTGAGTTATGACTGTATCCATTTTTAGTCCCTCAGTTAAGAGCGAAGTGGCGCATTTGGTCCCTGACCGTTAAAATTGACGGAAAAATTAAAAAATATTTAAAATTTTAGGGGTAAAGTAGGAAATTCACATTCTATTCACTTTCTTATATTGAAATCACTTTTGCAACATTATTTTCAACTTCCTAGCATCATTTTATTTCAAGGTTCTTCAACTCTAAAAGCAATTCAATAATCTTCGTATGACTTGTTAGTAACCTGAGTCTCGTATAAGGAACTTGTGATTGATCAGTACAAACAAGATAACACTTGATCATTGTCTTCAAGCATGTAAAACACATCATCCGAAAAGTGTATGATATCTCTTACTAAACATAATGGTAATTAAACCATAACTTTTGAAATACAAGAAGATATCAAATTTCTCATGTTATTTTTATGACAAATTCACCAAGGGAGTAACTTGAGATTTTTAGTACGTAAAATTCTTTCGTAAGCTCTGTAGTAACTTTATTAAGAATTGTATATCTTGAGAATATATGGATTGAACAATCATGAAATAAGAGGCTAAAAAGTGAAAATAATGTTGTGAAAATGGCTATGATATAAGAAGGAGAATAAAATGTGAATTTCTTATTTTACCCCTCAAATTTTAAATATTTTTTTAATTTTTTCGTCAGTTTTAACGCTCGGGGACCAAATACGCCACTTCGTTCATAACTGAGGGACTAAAAATGGATACGGTCATAACTCAGGGACTGAGTCGGAACTTGGGTATAACTCAGGGACCAAAGATGCAATTTTCCCCTTATTGAAACTTAATTATTTATAAATTTACCTTTAATATAAATATATAATTTTAATATCTGAAATTAATAAGATTTTTCTTAGTATAGATCTATATATTTTAAATAATTTCGATTTAATAATATTATACCTTAATTATAAAAATAATACATAATCTATATATATATATATATATATATATATATATATATATATATATATATATATAAAACAAATTTTCCTATTTTATAACAAATTAAATATTCTATTGGTAATACGTGTATAAAAATATTAATTAGGTAATAACATAATAGTATAATTGGTAATAATATGTATGGTGTTTTATAATATAAAATTGGTAATATAATTAATTGGTAATAAACATATTCAGTCAACTGCACGAATAAGCATATAGATTTTATATTTAAAATTTAAAATTTATGTCTTTTGTTTAAATTGAAAGATTTAATGGGTTTAAATTCATTCGAATATTCATTTGTTTTATTCGTTTACCCACATCTGCACGTCCATAGGGAAAATTATAGTATTTAAAAGAATATTACAAAAATATTAACTAAAAATAAAAACGGCACAGAATTTAGGCCAATTGAAATAGGAAATGACTATTAATAATTGATTAAAAAATAAAAATGAAATAAATATTAATACTTTAATATTAATAAATTACTGGAAATATAATTTTTTTATGAAAATTATGTTAATTGGAAAAGGAAATGAATATTAATACTTGAATATTAATAAATTACTAAAAATATAAAAATTACTGGTATAAAATGTATTAATAAACATGTAAAATGAAATTTGCATCTCAACGTTTTACTGAGATCGAGAGAAATATTAATCTCGGTTATATATTTTATAAAATGTAAAGTTAGTGAAAATATTAAAAAAAAAAAAACTGTTATTAATAATTAAATAATTAATTAATACGTATTAAAAAGAATAATTGATTGAGAATAAAAATGACACGAAATTTAGGCCAATTGAAATAGGAAATGACTATTAATAATTGATTGAAAATGAAAAATATTTTCAAACTGACTCAGTATATAGAAAGAATATTAATCTCGGTTATATATTTTATAAAATATAAAATTACTGAAAATATAAAAAAAAATCTGTATATATATGTTACTAAAATGTAATTATGTAAAGACATATATACATATATACATATATATATATATATATATATATATATATATATATATATATATTTATTTAAAAATTAAAAATGAAATAGAATCATTTAGTATCCACAATTTATAAGGAAAATTTTGTAATTAAAGATGAAAAATGTTTTGCAATACGAGATGGAAATATAAAGTTTAGCCGAGATGGAAATAATATTAATCGATATGAAAATTAATCGTTTTTACACCAAATGTTATTTTATATTAAGAATATATAAGGATTGTGTAATTATAAGGTTTAGTCGAGTATGTCAAAAAAAAAATCAAAGTTTAGCCGAGATGAAAAAAATATTAATCTCGGTTATATATTTTATAAAATGTATAGTTACTGGAAATATTAAAAAAAAAAAATGTGTGTGTGTATATGTTATTGGAAATATATAGTTGTGTAAAGATATATATTTACAAATGGAAAATTGAATAGAATGGTTAGTATCCACAATTTATAAGGAAAATTGTGTAATTAAAGATGAAAATGTTCATGCATATGAATGATTCAAAAGAAATTAATTATGACTATTTTTGTAGCACAACTTTATTCAAAATTATAGGACCTCATTAGAATACTCATATATAAAGATGTAAAATTATGTATAGAATGTGTAAGGAAGATTTTGCTTAAAGATGAAAAACAAATTAGACCAATTGTAAAAGGTAATGAATATTAATAATTCACTCAAAATTAAATATGATCATCAGATATAATTCACTGAACACTGATATTTAAAATATTTAAAGTTTCTGCACTTAATGTGTACATCTATATATTGACTATTAATTTTGGACAATTATTTGATCGAATTCAAGCAATGATAACATTTATAAAATACAATCGATCCAACTTAATTCCTCAATTGCATTATATAATATTCGATATAATAATTTATATAATTATATATCGATCCAAATATTCTTAAAATATTTTAACAAATTCATTCCGTGCATCGCACGGGGACAAATACTAGTATATTTGAATAATATCAAGAAATTGCTTATACATATTAGAATAAATTTCACTTTTAGTCCACTGACTATTATACATGAATCACATTTGGTCATTGACTATTAAAATTTTCTAATTAGGTGCATGACTATGTAATTTTTCGGCAAACTATTGTCGGAAGTGCTCCTTCCGGAATAAGTAAATGTATGCATTGTTCCTTCCATAAGTGGTCATTCGGGAAGAAGCAAATGCAGCACTTCCGGCAATAGTTAGCTCGGAATTGGACGACAAGACTAAATGTGATACAAATTACATAGTCATGCACCTAATTAGAAAATTTTAATAGTCAAGGACCAAATATGATTCATGTATTATTGTCAAGGGACCAAAAGTGAAATATTTTATAAATATTATTGACATAGTACGTGATGAATGTTATTAAACATGATGCGTCTATAGTAATATTTATATACATTAAACTTTGTTTTTATGAACACTATGAACCTACTATAGAGTGAATGTAAATACATATGATGTATATATTTAGTTTAGTGTTCATGATCTTTAATGTCTATATTTTATAGACATTTATAACAAATATTATGAGTATAACACACAATGAATATTACTCCGTACTAAACATGATGCGTTCATAGTATACTGTCTATGAACATTAAGCTTTATTTTTATGCGCATTGAATGAATATTATGAACCAACTATAGATGAATGAAAATGCATATAATGTATATTTAGTTTTGTGTTTAGGGACACTAAAGTTTGATTTATGAACATATAGAACAAATATTATGAACATAGTCTATGATAATATTGTTAAATATGATGTACTAATTGACATTTGATATAAAACGATGTCGTTTTGGACCAGGACCCACCATGAAAGGTGACCCTGGTCCACCATGGAAGCAACACGCATGGCCTGCATTTACTAAAAAAAATATATTATCTTAAACATCTTAAACAATACACATAGCCTGCGCTTACTAATATTACATTATATTTAGTGTAATAGTTTAGTATATGCAAATTCTAATACTTCTAAGCAGCCAAATACATTATTTGTTGTGCTGACTACATTTATTTAAAATTTTTAAATTCAAAATTTATGTCTAGCAAAGTCACTTTGTACTCTAGCTTTTAGATGTCCCTTAACTTGCTTATAAATACCCACAAATTAGGTCCAGTTTTTGTGATATTTTTGGCATAGTTCTCTTTGTATGTCCATGGTATTTTTGTAGTTTGCCAAGTGATGGGTATATTGTCCCTTTTTCTTTTTCCTTTTCTTTTTTTTTTAATTTTTATTTAATCTCAACACTAAGTCATTATAAAGCAAAATTTGATATTAGGTATTATACATACTTTATTATAATAAGATATTGTTAGAATATTATACAATATTTTGAGTATTTATTTACATTATTTAAATTTGATAAATAATATATATAATTATTGAATATATGTTATTATCCGTGTATCGCACGGGTACTATACTAGTATATATAATAGCGGCAGAGCCACCAACGATGGAAGAAGAAGAATGATGCATTGTCTGCACGGGTTTAATTTACTGGTTCAGTAGGCAGTATTTAGAAGAAGAGACCAAGGTTCGAACCTCGTCGACAGCGGCAATGTGGAAATTATGTTCAAAGTAGGTAAATTCCTTGTGCGCACCGATATTTGGATATGTTTACTGAACCATTGAGTGTGAGATGTCATTGGAATTGGGGATTCAATCTTTTGGAGAAGAAGAATGCATGCATACACCATTTTTCTGTGACTTTTTCAGTAATGGTGGACCACTGTGGTGGTTTAGGAGGAGGAGGAGGAGGCAGTGCACCAGAAAATATTGGACTATTTGCATTGGGGCAGTTGGCCTCACAGAATCATTTTTCTTTTCCAACTTTTATTTTTTCTTTTGCTTTTTCTTCTTGTTCATTTATTTAGTTCCCCCTTTCCCTTTATTAGACAATGATACATGTGATCATGTGATTATTTGATTTTCTTGGTCAGTTACAGAAAAGGTTGGTTTTCTAGTACTTTGGTTATTTGTAAGTTGTGTACATATAATAACAATAACCGACATTAGTTTTTTGTTTTTTGTTTTTTGTTTTTTGTTTTTTTGTTTTTTTTTTTGTTTTTTGTTTTTTATGTTTTTTGTTTTGTTTAAAAAAACAATAACCGACATTATTCTAAGAATTAAAAATATAATTGGAAAAGGAGTGGTGAAATGAGCGGAGCATGATTTTAGATCAATTTTTTGTACTAAATTGTTATAAATTTGATTTTTATCAACATCTTCTCGGTTGAGTCTGGTGCACATGAATTTCTTAGTGCGGTTTATTTCTCTGTGATCTGCAGAATTTTACATAAGATCATGGTTTACTTAATACATACATTCAGCTAGTGATTGTGGGTTTTCATCGTAATCCCAAAAACAAAATTATGCTTAATAAACAGTTGTAATTTCATATAAGTTACTTCGTAAAATAAGTTTGGGAAAATGGTCAAATAGGCCCCTAAATTATACACCAAAAGTCAATTATGTACCTAAACTTTTAAAAAGTGTAATTAAACCCTCAAACATGTCAAATTGAGTTAATGAAGCCCAAGAATCGGTAAATGACTTGTTATTACATGTCATTTCAATTCCGACGAAAAATTCGGCGACCAGCGCTCCGTTCCGACAAAAAATAAGGCAACCTCGCCTTCTCCGGCGGAAGGCGACCAACTGGCCGCCTTCCCCCTGGTTGAGGATACTTTGTTGGAAAAGAAAAATAAATGAAATATTTATTTTAAAAGTAAATATGTCCATTTAACATTTCAGGGAAAAAATAGCCACTTAAATAATTCAGGAAGAAAAATTGCTATAAATATATAATTCAGGGAGAAAAAGTGTTTTTTTTTTTTTTTAAGTTTTGTTTGGGTGAAAATTCAAAGTTGCTTTTTGATATTCTCTAATCCAATTATAAAAGTGACGAATTATTTACATGCAAAAGATTATGATTGATGGGCTGTGGATACCTTGTTGATAGGATTAAATACCGATGAAGATAATGTGAGTCGATGATCAATAACATGTTGGAAAAGACTCTTTCTTTGTATTAATCTAGAATTTAGTTACAAATTTGTTAAATATTATTATAGGAAGAAAATAATAAAATTATAATATAAAATTTGTTAAATATTATTATAGGAAGAAAATAATAAAATTATAATATAAACGAGAGTCTCTTTTGAAATATTGATAAAGACTCAACTTGTCATGTAGTTCTAACCAATGAGAGCCAAACACCTAACAATAACGAAAGTACATAAGGTGTTTTCAGCAATTATACTATGAAACAACGCCATTTTTTAAGTAAAAAAAACAACGCGCCGTTACAATTAACGGAGCGCGCATGTTTGATGTATTAATTACCAACTGAAATTATAGTGTATCCAAACTGACACTGCCTCACGTATTATTTTTATATTATCAAGTGAAACTGTAGTTGTGTTGAAATGAAACTGCAATGTATACAATGTTGGAAAAATAGCTTAAAATGGCATAAAATGGCATGTTAAGTGGCTATTTTGTGGTACAATTATCAGTGGGGTTCACTTCCGATTTGGGTCGGGTTAAAGTGGATTCGGATTCTTCGTAGTGAGACGAAGAGATCGATATATTGTACGCTCAAAACGGATAATGGGTGAATGAGATATTGATTCTCAAAGTAGACCCATTTGAGCTGGAAAATGAAGGGAAAAAGTGAGCTTTTGTCCCACATTGCTTTGGAATGAAGATTTTCCCCCCTTATATACAAGAACTCTTTTGAAGCTTGTAGAATTGTATAGCATAGAGGCTCTCTCGCGCGTGCGCGGGTGGGGGTGGGGGTGCAAATCAAATTCCAACTAGCAGAGATTGAAAAAGGCTTGATTCAAGCCCAAGCTCGTGTGCGCCGGCACCTGGGGGCACGAATGTCATTCGGAAATTGGCTAGCCTTGCGGACATCATTTTCATTATAGCCACTTGGTTCGGCCAGAACCGAACCGAGAGCACCTACTCTCGTGCTACAAGAGAGCACGAGCCGAGAGCACAACTCTCGTGCTACAAGAGAACACGAGAGGTTGTGGTGCACCGAGAGCACAACTCTCGTGCAACAGAGTCCACGAGAGGTGCAAGGGCCGAAACTGGATGAGGTCGAAAGTTGAGACCGAACCCTGTACGCTAACGGTCTGGAACCCGAAAGTTCTGACTGTTGAGGGGATTGAATTCATCTGTTACGGAATTAATTGATCCATCTGTTACGGAATTAATTGTCTATTAATTCCAATTTTGAATTCTGAATTCAATTCCCAGGTAGTGGCCTGCTGTTATAGCTGTTGGAAGGCAGCTTTAATGTCATTTTTAATTGCCATAATAAAGGCTATTGGCTCCTTCAACCCTATATAAGAGAGGGTAGAGGCAGTAGAGTTTTACACACAGTGAGAACAGCAAGAACACTGCACGAAACTTTTGTTTTCCAACCTCAAAATTCTGCTTCTACTCCTCTTCTTAGCCATACTGTGTTCATAACCGTGTCTTGCTCGCCGGATTCCTTGTTTGAGTGCTCAAACATTGAATCACTAGCAAGTTTTATCCTGGGAAGCCTAGGCCACAACGCTCCTAGCATCTTTGGGAGGTGGCAAATAAGGTTTTAAAGAAAGAGTGCTCACTTGACTCTTGCAAAAACCCAACACCAAACACTAGCCAAATTTCTTCATCTTTTCTTCCCTTCTTTCCAGAAAATAATAATCTTATTTTTTATTATTATTTGTGTTTTCTACCAACGGTACCAACATACAAAATGAAACTGAATAACAATTTCACATATTTGAGTGTATATTATCCAGCGAAACTGTAGTTATCCCTGCAATACTTTCTCACATTCAAAAGTGAGTCCTACCTCCACATTACTAAATTTACAATTCATTTACTATTTACATTACATCATGCAAATTAAATCTAATCCATTTTTAAAAGTGGACTCCAATACCACATCACTTTAAAACATTAACTCAAAACTAAAAAAAAAAAAAAAAAAAAAAAAAAAAAAAAAAAAAAAAAAAAAAAACAACAAAAAACAAAAAACAAAAAAAAAAAAAAACAAACAAACAAACAAAAAAGTACTACATGGTAGCTTTTGCTGCCATTAACAAGGTTGCAAAAATAACAAGCTTGCTAGCCATAGTGGCATTAAAGAAAAAGGAAAAATCTTATTTAGCAAGGGAGAGATTTACTGGGATGAGAACAACCTTATAGATCAACTAAAAAACCGAACAAAGTTACTTTTGTATTACTTCATACTTGTCGCCAATTCCAGTCTTAGGTCTAATGAGTAATGACACAATTTTTAGAGTACGTTGGATGGAGATGTATGTTACATGTCTTGTCTAGATGAGGCAACAACTTGTAACTAAACCTTCAAGTCAAGTCTGACTTATTATTTGGGTGAATCAACTCAATCAAGTAACCCTATATTTTATGAAAAATATTTGATGTACTATCATTTTATACTCCTAACTTTCACTCCATGTCACAAGTTCTTGATGTAAACACTTTTCGGTGTACTCGCATTGTAACACCCCCGTTTACCAACATTTTTAAAAACATAAATTCAAAGATAAAAAGACTAATCATCAAAGCAGTCAAAAGCGAAAGCTAAATAAAACCGGAAAGCGTTATGCCACGCCCATAAACCATGGGTGCACATGCTAAGTCTACAACTATCCATCAAAACAATATCAAGTCTAAGGCACACAGGCCATGAACTAACAAAGGCTCACAGGCCCAACACAAGCAACTAAAAGAGGGAACTATACTAGCTACCACAACGACTAGCGCGCTCGTCATCTACTCAAGACCTGTAAAACATAGGGATAACACCCGGTCAGCGAATAATGCTGGTAACCCATCAATACGCGTTAAATAGCATAATATAGATAGATATAATCAAAGCCATTTGAAACTGGGGAATACAATATATATCATTTCAAAACCAAGGAAAGAAGTCAACATCAAAGACTCATCACACTCTCAATAAGAACGAGGATCATCAACCTCACAACAACAACAAGACCACAAACATCGAAGACAACACAACTCAGGATGCAACCTACCATTCACAAGGTAGAGTACATCAAGACATGCTTATAAGCAAGGGAATCACACAATCACATAAAGACACATTCATGTGTCACGTTTCATAGTTCCAAGTTCCAACCTTATGCCCTGTTCCAACCTTATGGCTAGTCTCGACCTTATCACAATTCCAACCGTTACCTCCTAGTGTCACCGTATACTTCTGAGTCCAACCTTATTCTGCCTGGGACCGTCGTCCCCCACCAACACCACCGAATTCTCAGTACACGAGGGTACCATTAAATATCATATTCACACACCACCAATCTTGTGAGCAAAGCTCAAGTCACACACCACCAATCTCATTCATAGTCACACATAGTCATCATCATCATCAAGAAGATCAAGGCCCATCAATGGCCCCAATCAAGTATCAACAAAGGGTACAACGATTTGTTCAAGATCACACCATAAGAATCAGTCAAGAGATCACAACAAAGACATGAGACGTTACTCAACAACGAAGGATACAATCCCACACCAAATGATTAACAACACAAGTTGCCAACCCCAATAAGAAGGAACAAACCACACATACTAGCATAACAACATCAAACTAGCATGCTCAACAAGCGAGTAAACCAAAATGGTCAAAACGAACCTTCAAGACTCATATTAGCCCAACGAATCACAAGGTTGGACCTTAGCACGATTCAAGACACCAAATCCTATATGGATTCCTAACACACCGTTCTAGACATACGAAACATCAAGAACACTCACAAATAGCTCAATAATCCAACAACGGGAGGTCAAAACATCAACACCAAGAAGAAAAGGATCACGGGGAACAAATCCCCGCAACCCACCATAATGTTCCCCGCGGGTGGGGCCACGGGTAGCCCCCCCCCCCCCCGCCCCCCCCCCCCCCCCCGTGGGCCTGCCCGCGGGGGTACAATGCCCACGAGAGCCTGTTCCCTGCGGGTGGGGCGGCGGGTAGGCCACTGCCCGCCGTTCCGCCCGCGGGATACGCTCCGTACTCCAAAATTTCCTTTCGGGAAAAATCAACGACAAGGCCAATTTCAAGTCCAAAACACCCAAAATCTCACACACAACAATGATATGACTTGAACCCAAGAAATAGCCCAGCAATGGCATTCAAGAAACCTAAAAACAAGCTCTAAACATGCATCATCACAAGACCATGCATCAAATCTCACAAATCACATCAAGAACATCAAGTAGAAGCCAATAATCATCATTTAAGTAAGAAAATAGGTTTTGTATAACATGGGTTACCTTTGTAGACCAACAACTACTCTTTTTCACCCTCTTAAGCCTTTCCTAGAGCTCTTCTTCCACACCAACTTCTTACACAAACCAAAACACAAGAAAGATTCTAACTTTAGTTAAAGACACCCAAAAGATGGCTAAAAACACCAAAAAGCTAAGAACATTACCCTTTCCTATGCTCAAGAAGAAGAAAGTAGGAATCTTGGTGAAGGATCTTGCAAGGCTTGGAGGTTCACCTTCTTGCTTGAAGAATAAGCTAAGTTATTTTAGAGAGAGGCTAGAGTGTTTGAGACTTAGGCTTGAATGAATGAAATGAAATATCTTGCTAGGGTAGCTTGAACAACAATTCATGAGTGAAAAGCCTCTTTTACCCTTACTAAGGTTGGAAAGACAAGGGGACAAGGACACAACTCATGAAGCACAAGGTACACTCAATAGATTTAAGTGACTAGTCAAAATTTAGTCCCTCGACTATTAAATTTCAGGATTTTTTAGAAATGAATTAGCAAAGAAAGCTTGGATTAATTCTTCAATTAATCCTCAATTAGTATTTAGGTTTACGGGGTGTCACACCCATGATGGAAATAACTCATCCTTATTTGTCACATCAGGATGTAAAATTAAGAGAGTTTAAGAATATGCATAGTAGAACTCATATTTTATAACCACGACAACGGTAATAAAAAAAGGGTCACATGTAATAATTTGATTAGAAAACATCATTAAAATGATAATGACGTGAGGGAGCTTTTCTAAGAGCATCCAAAAGTGATTTTTTTGGGGGATTTTTTTTTTCCAGGTCAATTAGAAGTGAGAAAATGAAATGAAAAAAAAAAAAAAAAAGACGAGAGAAAATTGTCGTCTAAAATAAAATTATGATTTACGTGTCCAACAGGCACGAGTCTCCACTAAGCGCAATTGGTGTGCAAAATGTGCACCGCGCTTTTAATATTTTTTTAAAAGAAAAAACCTCAAATAAACCCCAGATGGGGTTGCTATAATGCCTCTTTACCCACCCCTCCCCCCCCCCCCCCCCCCCCCCAAAAAAAAAAAAAAAAGACTGTTGCTGTGCATGGTGCATACGGATGCAAAAACGACGTCGTTTTATTAAAAACATGCATCTCACTTAAAAAAAAAAAAAAAAATCAGTTTCGATCAAAAAAAAAAATTCAGTTTCTAATAAAACGATGCACATTTTTGCATGGTGCATACGGATGCACAACATAATTTGCCGTTGTTACATGTCACCATTTAAAAAAAAAAATTATTTTATCAACCCCAATATCCTTCTCTTTTGCCAGTTTTAGAAAGAGGTAGTAAAAGACATTTGAGAAAAATTCTAATGATGAATATCCAATTCAAGGATAATAATGTACATGGAGTTTCATCAAGTAAATATGAGCATAGCCGCATAGGCTCACAAAATAATAATGTCTGCTGCCATCTTCTTGCTGTCTAAATTCCATATATGTATGTCAATATCAAGATATCTCCAAGAATAAGAGGCTTCTGCAAAGACAAACACACATAATAGGGGCACAGGGCAATGGTATTATACCAAAGTACAGAACATTATACCAAAGTACAGAACACGAGTTGTCGGCCAACAGAAAGGTCCCCACTCAAACGGCACCAAGTAGAAGTATACAATCAGAAGAAACAAACTGTAAAATTAAGTTAGTAAGCACGGTTTTCGCTCACTGGTTCAACATGCAGTATTTAGGAGAAGAGACCAAGGTTCGAACCTCGGCAGTAGCAGTGTGGAGATTATACCCAAAGTGGGTAGATCCCTTGTGCGCACCGACATTTGATCCTGTCTGCTGAGCTATTAAGTCACCATGGTGTGGGGGGCCCTTGGGGTTGGGGACTCAACCTTTGAGATCCACGCTTGTAACCACAAGGTCACGAGTTCAAATCCTTGCCTCCTTGGTTTGAGCCGGTCAACTATAGGTAACTTAGTCTGGTTTACTTCCTTATGGTCCTTTGCCAGCTAGGGTCACAAGGCTGAGTTTACTTATACCCAAAAGGGTTGTGAGGTTTCCCTCATCATCCAAAAAAATGTAAAAGGAAGCAAAAGCAAAAATGTACCAAGTTATTCCATTCTACATTTCTACCACCGCAACCTTTGGCTAAATGCTTTCAAAGAAAATGAAAATCTGAAAACAACTAAAAAATGTAGTATGTTGTTCTTGTTAAGGCACAACAACCATGCAAATCCCATCTCTCCAGCACGTTAATGCAAGGACTCAAGACTGTTTTAGGCTTTTAGCTTGAACAATTTGTGAGCAACTCTAAGCCATGGGCCAAGGCCAAGATATTTTACTGATTAGAGGCTCAAATACACGATAATGTATTCTGGATTACTTACTTGTCATGTGGCTTTGAAAATTTTACCAAATTATGCGAATGAATTCACCCGATTAGCTCGTGCTTCAAGTTTTAGTATTTACTTGTAGAGGTTGTCTAGATATTGGTGTTGAAGCTGGATCTGCCATCAATGCCTTGCCCTTTTCAAGCTGTGAATGGTGGTCGCTCTTCCTCATCTCCTCCAAACTTTCTCCTTGTGCATGAGAGGCGCCACACATCACACTACTAGCTGAATTGGAGAACAAGTTGATGCTTCCATTTTCCAATCCACTATTACGCCAAGCGACGTTACTTATGTCGGTGGCTAATGCAGCCAATTCATGGATTGGGAAGGATGGAGACTCTGAATAGTCAACGAACTCAGGACCCAGTAAGGAACTGTTATGATTTCCTTGAGGTGAATTTCCACAGCAACCATGGCCACACTGACAAGGAACCAATTGTTCACCAAAAGCTCCTTCAAGCAATTTGCTGATCCCGATATTTGGATTTGAGGTGGCTTGAAGCGAAGATCCTTGTAGAGGAGTAACTCTTGGTACTGAGAACAAGGCTTCTGGGCCGTCCAAAGAATTATAAACATTAAAAGCACTTACACGCGCCACAGGGCGGAACAGAGTAGGCGGTTCCCTTGGTTCTTCAATAGATTGAACTGCATCCTGGTTCTTGTCTTCAGAGGGTACATCATTTGGATTTTCAACCGAGAAGAAATCTTTTCCCTCAGAAGCCTTCAATGAATTGACGTCTCCACATGATTGAGTATCCTCAGAGGAAGCTTTAGATCTTTCAGGGCTAACATCTTCACCCATGTTACCAAACTCACCCTTAAGCTTTCCAAGTGCCGCATAGTGCCGCCTCAAGGTAGAATTCCAGTGATTTTTAATTGCATTGTCTGTTCTTCCAGGCAAAAGCTTTGCAATTGATGCCCATTTATTTCCATGGACAGCATGTGCCTGGAGAATTATGCGATCTTCTTCCTCTGTCACAATTCATAGTTTTGTTAGTCTCGTTGGTATTTTAGATCATCAAATTTTGTCACAATTGATAGATTTTTTAGTCTCGTTGGCATTTTAGAATTTAGATAATTGAAATTTTTGTCACATTCTGTACTAAAAGCATTTACGTCACTGTAGAATAATTATAAAATGCAGAATATCCTATCTAAGGCAAAGTGGTAAACTACGCACATTTCCCCTTACATGCAGAAATACGAGGAATGATGATAGAAAAGGTAGAGTACAACAATCCCCCCACGCCAAACATACCCGGGGGTGATCTACTTTGGGCCATATGGCTTTAGGTGTTAGACATAGAAATAAATAAGAATTGGTGCCTAACAAAGAACTTGTCCAGACTCTATCAAATGTCCCAAACCAGTTGAAATGAAAGTGATTGTTCTCTAAAATGGAAAGCCTACAAGTATAGCTCACTCCACACAGAATTCTAAATAGTATATTTCAACATCCATTACCAAATGGATTAGCAAGCATTAGTTGCTTTCTAAACAAACTCCCAAGCAAGATTTACAACGGATATTTGTTCTCACCAAGGAAAATAGGTAGAAGCAATTCTCTGTTCATTACTCTACAAGGAGAAATGGCAATGGAAGTGGTAAACCGACTGACAGCATGCTATAACTTAATGCTTACAAATTGAACTCAATACAATTTTCTCCAAGCCAGAACATCTAATGAATATGTAAATTGTTTCACTACTTCAAAAAGTAAAAAATAATAATAATAAATAAATAAATAAACTACTTTCTAAGCACAGCTAACCTCCACAGTTAACATAGGAATTTCATGCATATATATATGTATTACCAACACTTTTACCCTCATCTAGAAGTATGAAATCTCGAGTTTAAATGCCTCAGTTCATACCACTACCATCTAATGTGTCCTAGGAGAGTAGGACTGTAGGAGGGGCTATCATTATAGGGAAAGAACAAGGATGCACTTATGTTTGAAATGGAAAATACACTCTCCTTTTTCGTGTTCATAGGACACCCTATCAATGTTCACTATTCAACTTTTTATAACAACTGGAATTTGATTTGAGAGATTCCATTCCATTCACTTTGCTTGTAACTTGTTTTCTTTGATACTAATTCACAATTTAGTAAAAGACAAAGCTTTACAACTATGATTTCTTCTCAGTCCTCTTTGTATGTTTAAAGTCACATCCACATTGGTGTAAACAGCGAGTCTATGCAATTATCAAATCCTATTTCTCTTACAAGTGAATCTACACATTTTGCCCTATGATGATGGTTCAAATTAGCAAAATTCCTAAATATGTTTCGGAGAAAATGAAATTGAGAGTTACCAGTAAACGGCTTGCGTTTGACGGCAGGGTCAAGCTGATTGCACCAGCGGAGGCGACACGACTTCCCCGATCTGCCGGAAATTCCTCGAGCGATCAGGCTCCAATTCCTCGGCCCGAAATTGCTCACGAGCCTACTCAGTATCGCGTCCTCCTCCGGCGACCACGGCCCTTTCACTCGGTCCGCCGCCGCCTTCTTATCGCTCATTTGGTCGCTGTTTCCGCTGCCGTCTTCCAACACCACCACCTCGTCGTCTTCCTCACCTGTACCGCCACCGGCACCGCTCTCGACGGTGGCGTCGCCAGCAGAGACCGCCGCATCCTCCAATTCGGCGGTGTCAAGCTCCATTTTTGCGTATTATTATTATTAATTTGATTCTTTTTCAAGTAATTTATAGTATTATCTTAGGTACCCGCCTAAGTACAAACAGCTGCAGTGCTGCGAGTGAGGAAGACAGGTGCGTAGATATTGTAGGCACCTGTTCCGGACATTGCTGCTATCACAATTTTACCTACGTTTTTTTATTTTAACTAAATGACCATTATGTCATTACTGTTGTAATATGTTTATTAGCTCAAACATATTGATCAATAGAATTTAGATAAAGAAGATAGAGAAGAGATAAAGAACACAATAAGCCAGAGAGACCCCTCCATCTGTTATTTCAATATCTGAATATATATACATGTACAATCATTAAGTATTATACTAAATGACATAACTGTTACATATGTTACAAACCAACAATAATGTCCATAATGAATGAAATATTTATAACACTCCCCCTTGGACATTATTTGTCCACAATCTTGCTTTAATAACAAACTTGCTAGGAAAACCCAGTGGGAAAAACCTAGACAAGAAAAGAGTACAAGGTATATGGATAGCATACATTCATGCCTCATTAAAAACTTCACTAGGAAAACCACGTGGGAAAAAACCTAGTTGAAGAAAAGAGTACATGATATATATAAAAACATATATTGTATTGGTCGCCTCATTAAAAACCTTAACTTAAGAAAACCCTGTGGGAAAAACTTAGTTAAGGGAAAAAGAGTACAACCATAAGCCTTCAGGGCGCAAACTGCATAATCTTCAGGATTTTGGGGTTTGTCCATTTAAGCAATTATTTCGCAACCTTTTCCATTGTCATTACTATATCATACACATGCCTCGTTAAAAACCACACTAGAAAAACCCAATGGGAGAAAACTAGTGAGGAAAAGAGTACATGATATTTATGAATTTATGTGTTGCAAATAATGCGCAACTGTGAGTCTTTTATGACTTAATCTTCAGGATTTCACATTCAATCTTCCGGATTGATTCGAGTAAATGTACTTCATGTCTCCCCCTGAAGATAAAAATCTTCAAGTTCTACATATATTTCAAAAATTTGAAGAAATGGATTGGACAAATCTTCTGGATTGTCACTAGAGTAAATGTCTAATAATCTTATGGCTCTTCTAGAGCTCATATAACATTTGTGCAACACAAGTATTATTGTCCTCATTTTGAACATTTAGGGAAAGACATTGTATAACCAGTTTGGACTTGGCATTGCGGGGATCAAACAAAAACAGCCAGTACCCAAGTAGCCTATTAAAACCGTATCATGGTTTCTTACATAAATGTCATGTTTTTGTATCTCGAAGATACCGGAGGATATGTCAATCATTATTCAAGTACTTCATTTGTAGGGGAACACTAGATTTTGCTAGCAATTTTATCGCAAATATGTTGCGGTTATGGAACTTCTGGTTCTATAATGGTGCTCCAATGATAATGAAGTAAGGGACTTCGAGTCCAAAAAAGTTCCTTATCTGCTTCAAGAGATTATTAGGCAACCTTTAGTTTGATAAAAACATGACACTTATATGCATATAGACATGTGAAAAAAAACATTTTTAGATGTAGGTTGACTGGTGTATATAAAAGAATCTTCAAAGAAAAACTCGATCTTCAAGTCGAGATAATACTTATAGCTTTCACAAGCTTTTTATTTCAAAAGTCTCAGTCTTTAAACATGAACTGACATTCTCGAGTTCTTTATATATTTCATTGATGTTTACACCATCAATCTTGACTGAGATAATAAGTTCATTATCAACCCTTTATCGAGCACACAATGGTACATATTATTCCTTCAATGAGGATATTAACTCCATTCGCAACCCTTTAAAGAGTAAATAATGACACATAATAATACTTCAAAATCCTCATTTCGAGAATTATGAATCCATCAAGGATTTCTCAAGATAAATTTAACTGCATATCTGAATTTATTATTCTGCCAATTGTATTATGTAGCGGAACTTAATGCCATTTACCGTGGGAGAGTATATTTGATTAAATTCAATTAAGGGTCTCTGCGTGAACCCATAGGCTACAAACTCGCTTTATCACCTCATTATTCTTATTTCTCTTTTATGCACACACTCATTTGTAACCTTCAGGGTTAACGCTCAAATGGTGTATTGTTATAAAGAGAATTTATTCATTTTAGCGAGTCAAGCTATGCCTTAATTTCTCCTTTATATATTAAATAGTCATGGCACTTCTGGTGCCTAACTCTGGATCCAGATTATATAACGAGCAATTTGTAATAGCAATTGTGTTGTCGACAACTATAACTTTTTTGTAAAACTCCCATATTTGTAAAAGTAATGGCAATTTCTAAAACAACCAGATTCTAAACATTTCCCAAAGATATTTTGATCTGGTCGTTCCGTATCCCTAGTATTACGTTTGTTTGGTGCACCTATAAGTCTTACCAGGGTTTTTCGTCATCTGAACGAACGTCTGCAGGACATAATTATTCAAACTATTTCAAGAGTGACAATATTTCTTTACTAGATCTAGTATTATGATTCATATCTCTTTCACCGATAGGTCTCCTACACTTCTGGTGTCAAGGAGTATCGATAGCTATGTTTGGTCCAAGGATATAGGACCTAGTCACTTCTTTTATGATCATTATGATCAATAGATGTATTCGGCAGATTATTTGCTAAAATCGCAAATAGATTATCTTTTGAACTTCCAGTTCAATCTAACTAGTACATGGATTTAAATAATGAAGATGTTTTTATTCTTATGAAATTTCTTGGCATTCCAAAAAGCTACGGGGTAGTATATTATCTCCCCCTAATGCCGAGAAACAATCTTCATTAGGAATGCAGTCAACGTACCCAATTATATGGGCTTTCGATATTTAATCAATAGACGACGGAGGTTTCTTTGATAGCCCTTTTAGAGGTACGTTGTGGTGGTGATATAAAATAGACTGCGCAAATAAAATAACGCAGATAGGGAAATGTTACTTCTGAAACCACGTACTAGGTGAAAAAGGGGGAATAGCAATCCTTGAGGGATTGATTTGTGATATGCATTGAGTTAAGACTTGGGTAAAAAGAACTTGACTCATAGTAACGTCATAGCAATCCTTCGGGGATTGATGGGATAGGTGGACCATTTTTTGTCATGAAATTATCGTCAAGGTCCATCCTAATGGGTGACTTAGAGAATTAAAGTCCTTAGTCTACCTTCTGGGCAAATAAATATAAAAAAATGAGGGGTATAAATTTAAATATCATATGCCCAAATCTCATGTCAAAGAGTTTCTATAGCAGAAACTAGCACTGTAAACATGTCATAGTCTTTAATTGTTACCACATGCAAGTTAAGGTTTAGCAACGACAGATGCAACCTAACCATATTGAGAATTCATGCTATTTTCCCACTTATAAGTTTGGTGATAAATCTCAATAGCTATGGCCTATAGCACATCATAAATTTCCAACAAGAGAAATAACAAAATCTCTTATATAAACATAATCAAGAGATTATATGCTAAATGATGTCAATTAAAGAGAAGCACATGCAATATGTGATATATTTGTCCCTTATGTCTTGGACACCAAAAACTCAATTTAGTCATGCACATCATATTTGGTATACAAATACATGACATGACAAGAGATATTCTTATTAATTCATAAAATAGAAAAATGAGAGAAGTACCGTTCGCCGAAGAATAATGAGCACATGTTTGCTGCCGGGCCCATTCATTCCTATTTTGGGAGTCAAAAATAGTACTTTTCCAAGCAAGCTCTCATTTTATCTCATAGTTTCATACAAGCATGAAAACATCACAAAATAGCAAGATATACAAGTTGAAAACGGCAAAAATTTTCAGAATTGTGACCTGGATTTCAGAATTTTCTTGGGGAAAAATGGTAACACATTTTGGCACAAAATTTTACATATATGTAGTTCATCAAGTATAGAACGTACACGAAAATTTTCATGCCAATCCAAGGTGTAAAAGTATTTTTCCCGAGATTTTTTCCAACATTTCTCCATGCAGAAAAATAATTGGCAGCACACTGCCAAAACTTTACAATTTTTTCTGGAATAACCAAAGCATATTTTTAACAAAATATTTTTATAGACATCAAATACCACGAGTCTAGGTTCTCCAGAAAAAATTCCATGCCAAAAGGAGTTCAAGAAGTATTTTTCACGAATTTAATTTTCAAACTGCGCCGGTCAGAATTTTCAGGCAGTGATTACTATGTGTAAAAAAAAAAAAAAACACAACTTGTTTGCTTCAGGCAAACCAACATGATGTGAGTCAATTTTGACTTTCAGAGAGTATCATAGCATTGGAAATAGAAGTTGCAAACTTCATTCATAAGTCATTAGTCACTTTAAAGATCAATCCACATTCAGGGTCTTCTAGACCTTATTAAAAATAGCCCAATGACCAAACACTTTGCATAATTTTGTCATATACTACTACTAGAGTACAATACGACCATTGACAATGAGACCCGCATACACCAAATAACATACACCAAATATCCTTCAGGGATTGACTTATGGTCTATAGATCCTTTTAGATCAAATATCTATAATCGAGTGCTTGGGCCAAGATAACGGGTGACAGATAAAATTAGTGCTCTTGATTTACCTTCTGGGCAAAACTATATTGAAAAAATGCACTATTATTTTGTTCAGATACTCAAATTTGAGATATTCAAGATTCAAGACTCATGCCATATAATTTTATGATAAAGACTAGTACCATCAATATGCATGAATTTGGACAAATAATCATCGACTTCCAAATCAGAATTAAATCAATTTGACATTAGTCACATAACTTGTCATAGTGCTATTATCATATAACTAGCGCTATGAATTCGCCTTCTGGGCAATGCTACGTTTAGAGTTTCGGCTATATATAATCACTTGTTAATCAAGACGATCCTTCATGGACGATCATATAATAAGTGCTTCATTTCTAGGCAAAAATTACATGCATTTATGCAAATTCCGATTAAGATTTAAGAAAAAATCTCATCATCAAAAATGGCCTATAGCAAATAATAGTCAGTTTAATATAACAAATTTCTTTTGGTAATAGGCAAGTTCAAAGAATGCACAGCTCAAGCAGAATAAAGCGTTAACTTTGACTAATTTGCAATCAAAGTGGCAAATAGCAAGTTCATAACAAAGTGCACCTTTCATGATTATCATTGACAAATTGAGGTAACTCATATATATTGATAGGTAATGACAACAAAAGCCTTATCAACTGACATATTTGCATTGAAAAGTTGGAGCACAAACTATTGAGAAAATATTTGGATCTAGTGCATGCAAAAAACTGGGCATAATGCTTGAATATTTAAGTGCATGCATAAATTGAAAACATCAGCAAAGCATAGCAGTTATCTAAGCATTTTAAAAGAGGGAGAATTGAGAAAAAGGGACCTGATTAGCAAAGGAAGAAGATGAGGTTGTAATTTGTAAACCATCATCTGTTCTGTTTGCACGTATTCAACCTTATAATCCCTGCAGGCATACTGGAAGTATTCCAGTAACCAGTTTCACAAATTTCTGCCAACTGCTTCAGGGTATCAGCATAGCCACCAATGAAGCCAGCGTATTATCTTGGCCAAAAAATGAATTGTGGCGGATCGGCGGTGGTGTTGATGTCTTCCCCTCCGGCGAAGCAGCGGTGGATCGGATCCATCCTCCCACTACTCCTCGGCTTCGAAGGAGATCGACGGCACGACTGGATCTATTGCGGTCGACCTCCAGTCCCCCAAGAAACTCCCGATCAAATTGTTGCGCGGTTCTTGGAAGATCTGCGAAGAGTCGGATATTCTGCTCCACCGCCGGCAATTTCACGTCTAACGACCGGCGATCAGCCTCAGGTGCTCCAGGCTTATCACTATCAGATTGATCAGTGTGATCGTAATCAAGGTTCGACACCTCCTGGCGATTTACAATGATTTGTGATCATTCGATCGTAATCAAGGTTCGAAACCGCAGCAAGTACAACCATCCGATCGTCGAACTGTTGGTAGGGGTGGTCTCGGCTCACTCTCACGATCCTTCACCGCTACTCAGGTTGATGACCAGCCTCCGGCGACTGGAACAGAGCATAAACAACCGGCAGATGGCAGTGATACTTTGTTGCAGAAAAACGACGGGTCTGGCATGCGTCTTCCACCGGGCGATCACTCCGTTTTCTAGACAAATCATCGCGAATGGCGATCTGATGTTGCAGAACAACTGCAACGAGAGGTCAACTCTGTTTGCGCGTCAATGAGGCGGAGAGGATGGCCGGAGCAGATCGTCGATTCGAAGACCGCCGCCGGCCGCTTTCCGCCGAGCCTCTCCCTTGTCTCCGATCTTGACCTGGAGGCATAATTGAAATCCTTGGCGACGAGGAAGGTACGCTATCACCGGATTCCGCCATGTGGAAGAGGTTTCCAGTGTTGGCGAGCGAATCTTCGATCCGAAACTGATAATGGATGTGCAACATCCTATATCGTGAATAAGTGCTCCCCTAGACAAGAACGGCGCAAGAGATAAACAAAAATCTATTGGGTAGAGCATCATATGCTGATAACGTGTTGTAATATGTTTATTAGCTCAAACATATTGATCAATAGAATTTAGATAAAGAAGATAGAGAAGAGATAAAGAACACAATAAGCCAGAGAGACCCCTCCATCTGTTATTTCAATATCTGAATATATATACATGTACAATCATTAAGTATTATACTAAATGACATAACTGTTACATATGTTACAAACCAACAATAATGTCCATAATGAATGAAATATTTATAACAATTACTTAGCCTATTCTTTTTCCAAAAGGTTGAATTCCCAATTTTAATAATGTAAATCATAGTAACTCAACATGTATTAGTAGAGTTGGAGTTTTTTTAAGGAGTATATTACTTCAATAATTTACGAGTTAATTACCGAAATGGTCTCTTGACTATAGCAAAATTAACAATTTGGTTCTTGACTATTTTTTTGACCATTAAGTCCTTCAACTTTAAAATTTTTAACCAATTTGGTCCTCCGTTTGTTTGACCGTTAGTCAACCGTTAACTTGGGACCAAATTGGTAATTTGCTATAGTCAAGGGACCATTTTGGTAATTAACTTTAAGCGTGGGCAATTTGGTTCAGTTTTCTCGAACCGAACCGTACCAAACTAGTTAAATTCGGTAATATACCGAACAACCGAATGGTAATAGATTATTGTATACCGAACGGTTCGGTAAAAACTCGAACCGAACTGAATTTGTTCGGTAAAAATCGAACCGAACCGAATACCGTTTGAACTTTGGATTGCTATTTTGTTATATATTAGACTTTGGATATGGACTATGTAAACACAATAACACATAATATAGAACTTTTGATAACAAATCATAAAGAATCAAATAAAACATTTACGAGAGATACCCGTGAAAATAGCTTAACAGCAGAGCAAGCAGTAAGGGACTTGGATTTACTTTTTATTTATTTATTTATTTATTTATTTATTATTATTATTATTATTATTATTATTATTATTATTATTATATTTAAAAAAAAAATCAAACGGTATTCGGTTCAGTTCAATTTGTTACCGAACACTTCGGATCTGTTCGGATCGATTTTTTATCGAATCGTTCGGTATACAAGAATCCAATACCGTTCGGTTGTTTGGTATATTATCGAACCAAATTAGTTTGGTTCGGTTTGGTATGGTTCAGTTCGAGAAAACTAATTCGAATTGCCCACCCCTAAAGTTAATTATCAAAATGGTCCCTTGACTATAGCGAAATTACCAATTTGGTCCCAAGTTAACGGTTGACTAACGGTCAAACAAACGGAGGACCAAATTGGTTAAGTTTTTAAAGTTGAGGGACTTAATTGGTTAAAAAAAATAGTCAAGGACCAAATTGGTAATTTCGCTATAGTCAAGGGACTATTTCGGTAATTAACTCATAATTTACAAGAAACTATGATTACTATCCCATAAGATAGGACTGTGCAACGGACGGATCGGATCGGATCGGATGGTTTTTCCGTTCATCCGATCGAATTGCGGATTGAAATTTTGAAGTCCTATCCGTCTTTTTTGAAACTTAAACCCTATCAGATATGCTATGTCGGATTTTGGATTATTCGGATCGGATGTCGGACCTAATTCGGATTTGGAAAAGTTCATTGATAATTGAAAATTAAAAACTGGAAAAACATAATATGATTAATTTAATATGATAATATCTAATCTACCAAGTTTCTATTAACAAAATAAGTAATAACTAATAAGTTAACAAACTAAAACATGCAACAACTTTTTAATGGACAGTTTGCAGAGCTAAATAATTTAAGTTTACAAACAAAATTGCAAAAAGTAAACCAATACAAAATGAATATAAGTTTAAGTGTTTAACTTCCAAAACATCAAAAATTTGAAGTTAAATCACTTAAACAGTTAAACTTCAGCAAGACAGCAATCATTCCAGTAATCCAGTCTAGGCCTTTTCATCAAATCATCAATCACCATTTCTACACTTCTTCCTGTTAATATGAAAACTTAACACAATATTAGATTATTAGACAACCTATGTACTAAACAGCTAACTAAGTAACAATATTATGCTGTAGGGGCATTAGGCTAATAGCCTTATAGGCTCAGATTGCAATTTTCCATTTCAAGCAAGGATAATGGCAAATTGCTCAAATGTGTTATTATAGCACATGAGCAACATAACAACACTATACCATTTGTTCAGACAGTGGTGGAAGCATCATCATTGCCAAAAAAAGAAGTAAGAATAAATAATAATGCATTAAAACTGAACAGAGATCAATTAAGAGGATGAGAGTAATACCAGAGATCCAGAATGGATGTAATGGGAGTATGGGACATCAGTACTGAATAGTGAATACTGCTCAACTCTAAGTCGGGCAACATTTCTATAATATAATTATAGAAAGTTGCCAAGCCACTTAGACTGTTAAGACTCTTAGAGTTTCATCTTGTGAAGGCCATCAGCAAACAACAGTACAACACCATAACATATAAAGATAAATAATTAGTTAAACAAATAATAATTACTGAAAACATTACAGGAATGGATGGCAGCATTGATGGTAGAGTAGTTCCAGCTCCAGTGGGTAACTCTGCAAAACAGTTAAGTATAAGTAGTTAGTTCTAGACTTACAAGTTACAAAAGTAAAAAAGAAATGATTTAAGAAATATATATTTACCTTTCTCCAATCTTTCAACCTCATCTAAATTTTCCTCAAGTGTGATTGGCAGATTATATAGCCTCAACCAATCTTGGGTACACAGTAAAGCTTTCACAATTTTAGGAGTCAAGGAACTCCTAAATGCATCAAGCACCCTCCCATTTGTACTAAATGCACTCTCAGATGCAACTGTGGAAATAAGAACTGCAAGTACATCCCTAGCCATTTTGGAGAGAATAGGAAATCTCTCACTATGATTCTTCCACCACTTTAGAACTTCAAAACTCACAGATTCATCATCCTTAACCAGATTTTCACTCAAGTAAATTTGTAGCTCTGTCTGCTTACTGCTTCCACCACCACTCTCTAATCTCTTTTTTTTTTTTAAGTTCACTCTTCATCCTTGAGACAGGCCTACCAACTGTACAAGTAGTAGGCTGAGACTGGACAGGTTGGTTAGAGGATGAACTGTCAGAGTATGTAGCTGCATAGTCATTGTACAATGCAACCATTGAATTTTGGACCTTGGCAAAACATTCTTTGCCTTTGGCCTCTCCATACAACTGGACAAACTGGTGAGGCATGTACTCCTCTTTATCTCTAGGGTCCAGAATATTGGCAAAGAAAATGATATGGTTCATTTTTTCTGGATCTCCCCAGTACTTATCAAACTTCTCTTTCATTTTTGTCCCCATTGCCTAGTAAATGCAGAAACTCAGAAAGCATAAGCATTTAAAAACACAAACAAGTAAACAACTTACAAGATATACAGAATTACACAAATAAATTGCACAAGTTTTTTACCTTTTCAGTTCTCTCAGCTTTAGTCATATCTTCCAGCATGCAACTGAGATCAGAGATCTCAGAGAAGAATGTGTTAGAAGTGACATAAAGAGAACCAGATATTCTCACAGTCATTTCATAAAAAGTTTTCAAAAGCTTCATTAAGCTTTCAACAGTCTCCCAATCAAGGAAAGAAGGTGTAGAACCCAAGTCAGCAGAAAAAGAATGATCATTCTGATGATATGAGTCAAAGACACTTTGATATTGAATTGCAGTGTTGAGCATAAGGTAGGTGCTGTTCCACCTTGTAGGGACATCAAGCTGCAAAGCTGATTTGGCTTCCACCCCAATGAGTTCAGCAAGTTCTCTGAACTTATTCAACCTAGCAGGTGAGTCCCTAACCCATCTCACTGCATCCCTCACCCTTTTAACTGACTCATCTGCAAACCTCAAGCCATCTTGAACCACTAAGTTTAAAATATGGGCTATACACCTCATGTGCATATACTGCACCCTAACAGAAGAACCCCCCCAAGACAACAACTTGCTTTTAAAAAATCTCATAGCTGTATCATTAGAAGAAGCATTGTCCACTGTCACAGTGAACACATTTTTAATCCCCCACTCCAACAGACAACTCTCTAAGGCTTTGGCAATATACTCCCCCCTATGAGAAGAAACAGGGACAAAGGAAATGATTTTTTTCTGAAGCCTCCACTGGTCATCAATAAAATGTGCAGTAATGCACATATAATTAATCCTTTGGACAGAAGTCCAAGTATCAGTGGTTAAACTGACCCTTTGGGTGCGCACCCTAAACAGCTACTTAAGACTCAACCTCTCATCTAGGAAGATTTGGTAGATATCCCTAGAAATAGTCCACCTAGAAGGAATCTGAAACCTAGGACAAGCTACAAGAATAAACTTCTTGAACCCTTGACCCTCAACAAACCTAAAAGAGAGTTCATCTATTATGATCATCTCACATAATGCCCTTCTAATGGCTTCTTGATTAAAGACCCAAGTCCCCAAAACCCACACAGGAGCCTCTATTGCAGAAGTTGAAACAGTATTGAATGTGAGAAGGGACTGCCTCATATCCTTTGAAACAGGATTTTTAAGGCATGCCATCATATGATTTTTCAAAGATGATGTGCCATGTTTCTTTGACTCACAGAAAAACACTTTTAGGCAGTAAATGCACTTTCCTTAAACCACTATATTTTCAGAGTTTTTGATCTTTTCAAAGTGATCCCAGACTGGAGATCTAGACTCAACCACCCTCCTCTTTTTTGCAGGAACAGCAGGAGCAACCTGAGGCTGCTGAGCAGGATTCTCAGTGCCTTGGGCTTGTCCTCCATGTCCCTCTTGAGTTGAGGGTTGAGGTCCAGAGTCAGGAACATTGATGCTTTCCATCTAAAATGATGGGCATCAATTACTCAGCAAAGGCAACAAGCCAACAATCACATTCACATAAACATACAAAGAAATCTGGATTCAGACACTTTTTGTGTCATCATGTATCAAGATTTCACATTTTCATATTTACATATTTACATTCAAATATTCAATTAAGGGTAATACATCCATAAACATACTCAAATAATGAAAGAAATCCAGATTCAGGAATTGTATCCAATTCATCATTATCTGGATTTCAGTTAATGACTTCCACCAATAAATGGAAATTTCAAGTTTGAAACTTGATAATTTCACATTCAAGCCTTTAACTTTTATTTGAACATTTAATGGCTTCCACCAATAAATGCAATCTGGAACTTCTCAAGTATTAACAGATTACAATATCACAGTCCACACAAATCACAAGTACAAAATTAGAGACAAGTGAGATGCAATCTGGAACTTCTCAACAGATTACAATATCACAGTCCACACAAATCACAAGTACAAAATTAGAGACAAGTGAGGTGCAATCTGGAACTTCTCAACAGATTACAATATCACAGTCCACACAAATCACAGGTACAAAACTAGGGTTTCTGCTTCCACCTTTATAGATCAGAGAATAGAACACAACATAGCATAATCTAACAATAATATACGAGCATATATGAACATACAGAGAGAAAAGAATCAACAGATCACAAAAACAAAAACTAGGGTTTCTGCTTCCACCATAATAGATCAGAGAGTAGAACAAAACATAGCATAATCTAACACAAATATACGAGCATATGAACATACAGAGAGGAAAGAATCAACAGATCACAAAAACAAAAACTAGGGTGTCTGATTTACTTGGTTTCCCCTTAATATTCCCCGGAGAATAAGGGCCTCTAATCACCAGTCCACGTTCCACCACCAACTCGAGAAGGGCTTCCACCAGTCGCCCACCGGACAATCGGACAGTCGAAGACTCCACAGTCCACAGAGACTCAGAGTCTCATACAGTCAGACTCTCAGTCTCAGAGAGTACAGACTAGAGAGAGGTGAGACTGTGAGAGACTCAAAGGAATGAGAGGATGAGATTGAGAGGAGTAGAGAGCAGAGAATGAGAGAAGAGATCTGAGAGTGAGAGAGTCTCAGAGAAGAATCAGAAGAGTAGGGCTGCGCATCTGGCTTCACAAGGGCTTCAACATACATATATACTCACCTCATACGACGTCATCTAGCATACACATAAAACCTAACCCTAGGTTAGATCGGATTGTCGGACGGGTCGGATGGGAAAAAACCAAACCCTATCCGACGCCGTTTATGCCTTCGGTTCGAATATGGCTAATCGGACCACGGGCGGGTCGGATGAGGTGGTTTCGGATTTCGGATCGGTCGGGTTGGGTCGGGTTTGCACAGCCCTACCATAAGATATACTCATATATAATAATTTCAATATTCAAATAAAATATAAGATAAATTTTACAATAAAAAACAACATATTTAAGCCCAAATATATAATAACGAATATAAAACAACTCAAGTAAAAAAAAAAAAAAAACTCTAAAACCCTAGCTCAATATACCATATACATACTACCGTCATCATCGACGTCACTGCCACCATTGCCATTGTTGTTTCTATAGCCGCCATTATCATATTCATTACCATCATTTTTTCAATATGCGCATAGTCGCTATCATTGATATTGTTGTCATTGACGTACCACTGTCACTGTTGCTTCTGTAGCCACCATTTCCTTTAATGTCCATTAATTTATGTTGAAAAAATCCTAGATCTCTAGCATCACCCCCCCCCCCCCCTCAAACACCATACTTACCCTCCATCTCCCTCACCTCCCTTAAAAAACCATACTCCCACCACCAAACCTCTTTCGCTATGATTGAAACTCTTCATCGATCATCCTTTCTTGACAATCGCATTCCACCCCTACCTTTTGAAAACCACCATCACCCACTTCCCCCTTCTTATCCTCCCACTATCAACTCTCATATCAAAACTCTAGATCGACCAATTCCCCATCTCTTTCTCTATCAGATCAAGAACCAACGCTTCCCACCAAGGTAAGCAAACTCTCGAGTAACAAAACTCAAAGAGATAAACACCCCCCCCCCCACCCCAAACAAAAAATTTGAGGAAAATGATTAAAAACAAATGAAAAATAGAGAGCTTTCGCCCCAAAAACGCTTCCTAACGCCCACTAGGAAGAAGAAGCTCAAAACAATTCTCTTGTCTCTAGAGATATGAGATGTCATCTTCTCTCTTGTTTTAATGGTTTTGATGGTTTTAATGGATGGGGTCCTTCATAAAATTGAGTTAATTTAGGAGAAATAGGTGTGGAAAATAATGATACATTAATAAGAATCTAAACCCTTTGAAATATTGCAATTGAGCTACAATGAAATAAATAAAATAAAGAATTAATACAAGTCCAAAAGAACCCAACCTACGGATCAATAATTGACCCATTGGTAAGCTAGTTGCAAGTTACTAACCAATGACCAATGACAAACTAGGTGAAGTAAGTTGGAAAGTGTCTAACCAACATGCCAAACTAGCCAACGACTAATGACAAATTAAACAAGTTGAAAGTTGCCAACCAACAAGCCAGAGTATAATATATGACCAATAACAAACGAGAATGGTCAAGTGGAAGTCTTGATATTGACAAGGATGATCATGTCTAGAAGATAGAAGCCCCCACACATATATATATATATATATATATATATATATATATATATATATATATATATATATATATATATATATATATATATATATATATATAGAGAGAGAGAGAGAGAGTCTTATTCAGGTGTGAACTTGGCTTAATATGTGAACATGTGCATTGGTATCTGCCGTTCCTTTATTTGTTTATGGACGGTCACGAGTGCTGGTGTAGGGCTTACAGTGTGCATGTGAAGCACTATATCTCTTTTCTTGTTGGGTGGGTTTAGGCGTTTTAATCTTAGCAACACCGCACTGCCCTCGTCACCCGGGTTTCTGTCTTAGGGCTTTTCACCTCCAACCCTCCTCTGTCGATCAATTCTTTTACGCGTGTGCTCATGGCGAGCTCGAATGGTGGTCGCCGGTCGAAGCGTGGTAGGAACGGGCATCAATTACCGCTCGCGACCCCTCCTTCGGCCGATTCTCAGAGGGTCGCGTTCGTGTCGCGGTCATTTAAACGGCGGTTGCGCCGGCGTGCTTCTGCCTCAGGTGGACGAGGCAGTTTCGACCGGACGGCGGCAAGGATAGCGTCCAGGGTTGCTGCACGGAGGAGTTCGGCACAATTGTGGGGTAAAAAAGGTTAGTTTTGGGGGGTGTTTCTGCGTGTTTTTATCCTCGGGGGAAATTCAAAGCTGCTATGGGTTAGGGTTTAGAGGTCTGCAGTTAATTTTCGGGCGTTTATTAAAACACCAATTTACAATGTTCCAGTGCAGTGGTTAGAATTTTAGTATATGGGGGTGTTGATTATGCTATCATTCGGTGGAGGGAGTAGAATGTCATTGTATTAATGGGTCTAGTAATGCACGGAATGGGGTTGCTCGGGGATATGGGTGTGCGAGTAATCTGGGGGTGTGTAAGGTTCTGAGGTTGGTGGTGATGCTGCAATAGTTTTGCAATAGCTGAGTGCAGTGGTTAGAATTATTGTTCCCAATAGCCGAGTGCAGGGCCAGTGTTGTATTTAGAAGTATGGTATACAATGTTCTCAATGTGCTGTCGTTTTAATTTGCATTAGCCGAGTGCAGTGTGTAGAATTTTTGTTGCCAATCAGCTGAATGCAGGGCAGTGTTTGATGATGATGATGCACTAGTAGTCCAATCTTTATTTGTTATTTAATTTCTTATTTACCATATCCCAGTGCCGTATTTAGAAATGTAGTATACAATTTCTTCACTATGATATCATTCTGTAATGGGGATATGTTGTCACTATTTTATCGAAACTTGTAATGCTTATCTGTTTAATTGACTGGATAGAAACTCCAATGGTGCTCATGGGATTTCATTGATGTGCACAGGCTCTAATGACCAGTAGCTAGTTGCAGGCCTGGCGGGACGAGGGAAAGCAACGTAAGGGGAGGATTACAGTCAAAGCGTTATGTGCACGGTTGCTGGAATTGAAGGACGGTGGTGCATGGTTCAAAATACATTTAGTGTTGTAGTGGTGACCACACTGATTGCAAGCACCCCGAATGGGTATGCAAACCAGAAAACTGTCCACATGTTAAGTAAAGTGGACACGATTAAGGACCTTGACTGGTGTGAGTACCTGATTCACTCGTTAGTTACTACCCATCATAGCTGGACCGAGGATTCATCTCGCAAATTCACCGGCCCACTCCCATTTTTGACTGTAAGTGCTATTGGGTTGTGGGTGTCGCGGGGATTTGTGTGTATTATTTTTGCTGATAAGTTTGCAAGTCTTTGTACCAGCTCTTTTATTTGGATAGGGTCGTGATAGGAGTGCGGGAGGTCCCGAGGACGATCCCGTATGAATTGATTTAGCTTCCGCAGTTTTTAATTCAAACTTAGTCGTTATCTATCTATCTTGCCAGTTTTTGGCCTTAAGTTGTGTTTAGAAATCGGGGGGTGTTACACATTCATATATACTAATGGGGAAACCTTTGCTGTTTTCTTTTTTTTTTTTTTTTTTTTTTTTTTTTTTTTTTTTTTGAGTTTGGTGTAGATCATCTGCCTTGCTGGTTACCTGGACTGCAAGCTCCAAACTCCTCACGCTGCACACTTATGGGACATGAAACCAAAAAGGATGCATATCGCGTGAAGGGATACAACTTCTACGTCGGATTCTGGGATCTTCACGATGCGGCACATGGAAGCATACACTGGGCAGGATTGCGTGAGCTGGGATACTGGCCTGCAGCGGGGAAATCAATCAATACATACGGGATTCAGGCATCGGCGTGTTTGCTAAACCCACCACTAGTATATGCACAATGGGGCACAGTTGTGCTAAAATGAAAAATAATAAAGCTTGTTCTATTGTCGAATTGGAATTAAAAATATGGCACAAATTGAAATTACAGATCACGAAATGCACACCTTGAAAACACCATATTTTGAATGTAAACATTATATTTTTTCCCTTTGTTGTGTTTTGGGATGGGTTTGGTTTGACTTTTGTCATACCTGTTTGGCAAATACAGCTATACATTCGAGTCTAGGACACTTTCAGATAGGCGCATGTTATTTAAATGGAGTAAATACATTACCAGCATAATTATACCAGAACTGCACAAAGTGCAGTAGATTGTCCCAAAAGTAAAGAGGCAGTAGATTGTCCCAAAAGTATAAAGGAAAAGCAAAAAAAAAAAAAAAAAACAAGTTTCACCATTACTTTGAAAGGCAACTACGAGTATTATGGCGGGCGTATTTACCACATATCCTGCACGTTTGAAACAATGTTGCACTCATGGCCAGATCTGAAAAATAAGAGGGATCCAACTCTCCCTTTCAGCAAATAGTTTGCTAAACCAACGGTGATTCGATAATTTGTATTCATCCATTAATAGGTGTCAGTGCGACTCAAATTCAACAATGTTGTTTCTCTCGTTCCAGACAATAGCATTTAGTCTCCTGCGGAACTCATCGTCCTTAGCTAACTCTCTCCCTAGCTTTTCACTCACCTTTGTCATGATGTGTCACATACAGAAGTGATAGCGGCACTCTGGCAATGCTCATTCAATAGCAATTCTCATAGCTGGGTCATGGTCTGTCACTACACACATTGGGAAACTCAAACCAAATCTACACGCTGCAGTCCCATATAATCTCACTAACTTTGCCAAATTATATGTGTGGATACAGAAACGCAATATATATAACTTCCTCATTAATTACCCAACCTGTTCTGTCATTATTTTTCTTTAGTAATAGTGGAGCTCAAATCCATCGAGTTTCAAAAGAATAAATTATGTGTTTAAATAAACATTTTTTCTTAAAAGATAAGAAAACATAGCATTTTAATTAAAATAACACTTAAGTTTTTCATCTTTCAATTAACTTTTTAGTTAGACGTGCAGATGATGGCCACACCCGTGAATGGCACGAACACCATACTATACCTGCACAATAAAAGGAAAGGCATCATTTGCTATTCGGGCAATACTACTGTCCATTGTTGTAAGCTAGTGGCGTGGGGTAAAACAAAGAGGGTGGGTGCACATATCACACGCTAAGGGAATAGTAATGCCTATGCCTTCACATTACATAATTGTAATTCTATATATGCTGGAAAGAAGAGGCGTGCAACGTCACCACCTGCGCCATTACCTAGTACTTCATATTAGTTGTATTGAAATTACATATCTTTCTTGTTTATAGCGCTTGTTTTCGCACTGTCCCATCACTATACATGGCTCATAGGGTACGCAGTTAGTGCATAAGTCAACTTCATAGGTAATCTTAGCTTTGGTCCATGGCTAGCTAACCCAAATCTTTTGAGCTAACTCAAATATTTGATCCCTTGCCGACTGCACACCAAATACCGCAGGTAGATTACCCCTTCCCTGTCTCGCTTCACGGTACTGTGGCAAACGTCGAACCCGGAGATCGATTTGAGCGTAGTTCGGTCCAAGGTGGGGGTCCATAGTGGTTGATTGGTAGTGGTTAACCCCACCGCCGCCGAATGATGCTTCTCTTCTGCTGGTATCATCTCTTGGGCTTCTGCACAAGTCCGACAGAAAAGTTACGGAAAACAATAGCAAAAAACAGTCAGGGATACATGCACAAAGATTAGGAGTGCACGGAACTTGTTAATCCACCGGCGTCAGCTTCGCTCATCGTCACCATACTACGTTCCGGCCACCCTCGATCTAGGGACGAGAAGCCAGAACCGTAATCTGCGCAACAAAATAGCGGGATACGCACCCTCAAACCACTTTTCAAACGCGAAATTAAAGATAGGAAGTTACGTAAAAAGGCCTTGGACTCCATGTGGTGTGGTGTTCTGAGGCATTATGCACATCCAAATTTGGGCCGCCCGATCCATCTCATCAATGCACCATATCGATCCACTAGTTCACACGTTAATAATGGTTCGCACCAGAAAAATAGCCTATATATATATATATATATATATATATATATATATATATATATATATATATATATATATATATATATATATATATATAGAGCGAAGACTATGGAGAAACTAATGAATCAATGTGTCTAACAAACCATAGCCACATATGTGCGCTATCACATTTCATACTAATTTGTCACACCTCACAAAGAAGCAGGAAGAATACTACATGCCCACTACGTACTTAGACCAACCACTTAGTCAATGGCTAAACTGCCCACGAGCCAACCAACTGGCCAAATAACACCAGCCATCAGCCAAAAACCCCTTTGTCACCCAACTTGTCATGGTCAAGTTGTAACCCTACCTGGAGGTTTGCCAACCGCCTAGGCCAACCAGTCGATTGGGCAGGGGGCAAATCGTCTCCCTCACCTTTGGTATTTTTCCTCTTTTGTTTCATTTTTATGTAGTTGTGCTTTAACACCCTATACTTAATGCCTTGGTACACTTTGGTCCCCAAACTTCTAAGCAACAACACTCAAAAAGAAAAAAAAAAAAAAAAGAAAAAGAAAAAAAAACCTTCAACAAAAAAAAAAAAAAAAAAAAAAAGAGGAAAATGATTGAAAAACAAATACATATATATAAACATATTTAATATAAAAAGAGACATTGATAATACTTAGTAAATTACACGTGCAATGCCTCCGAATAATTTTTTTTATTATATATTTAAATAATAAAATTAATGATGAAATTATAAACAATTCTAATATTTGAAATTATAAGATTTGTATATTAGTGTTGAAACTGATTACTTAAAAATTATATTATGAAAAAGTCTAAACAAAAGAATAGAACGAAGAGCATGGCGAACTGATATTATTTTATGTAATAAAAATATACTATAATCAAATGAAAGAAATCTCATGTTTAATTATCATAGTAAGATTAAAGTGTTAAATACAAGTTGGTAATATGGATGTCATATGTGTATGTTTAATTTTCTTTAATTATGGATGCAATATGTGTATGTTTATTTTCTTTTAATTACTCACCGTAATATGTGTATGTTTAATTTTCTATATGAGCAGAAAAATTTATCATTAATTCAAATAAAACTGAGGTCGTTTTATTATGATTACTATATGGTAATTAAGGAGTATATATTATTTTTTAATTAATATTATGCTAATTATTACGCTCATGTAATCTGAATAATTATGGTAATTAAGGAATATATATTATTCTTAATAAAATAATATGTGTATGTTTAATTTCTTTTAATTATGTCTGTAATATGTGTATATTTAATTTTCTTTAATTATGTCCGTAATATGTGTACTATTAATTTTCTTAATTGATTCGATAAAATCGAAATAAATAATTAGTCCGTAAATAGTATATAATAATTACCTATATAGATTACCATAATAAACAGTTTAACATATGGATTAGTATTATAAAAAAGGGAGGAAGTCATTTAGGTAAGATATATTAGGAAAAATATTAATTAATTAAAATATGATAGGAAAATTATATTAGGATGGATAAGTATAATAAAAAATGGAGGAAGCCTTTTAGGTAAGATATATTAAAAAAAACTATCTCAATTAATTATATTGGTTGATGTGTGTCAAATGTTTGCTCCCAAGGATTATGATTTCGAAAGGATTATAAATTTGTATTTATAGTTGAGAATTATTAATTCAAAAGGAAAGTGTAATAATTTATTTAAGGTATTTAAATACTAATTTTTAAACAATATTTTTGTCCAAATGTTTAATATTACTAAAATAGTCCTGAGTTTAGGCGAGAAAATTGGCTAGACATTTCTATAATAATAATAATAATAATAATATATTATGTCATATCATTTTTTTCCTTATATGAAAAACATTCTTATTTTAAAATTTTACATCGGTATTTGGATTTTATACGCTATCCTTTATAAGGTGGGAGTAGAGGGACTTTGAAAGTAATGTGGGACAAAGGCAAAAAAAAAAAAAAAAAAAAAAAAAAAAAAAAAAAAAAAAAAAAACCTTTTCTTTCCGACATTATATACTGGCATATATACCTAAATAGAATACCTATTTGTTTTGTAGTGTTGTGTAGCCATGTAAGGTGTAAATAAATTTTGATGGGGTGCGAAACTTTAGAGCATCCACATCAAGGGAAGAAATGGGGGATAATGTCAGATTATTTCATATTAGGTGGGGTTAATAACAAGTGTGGGGAAGAATTAATGTGGAGAAGAACTGGACGTTCTATTTTCTAATCACTCTCTAATATCTCCAATTGATAATGGTGCTCTTAGGCTGGCATAGATTTGTGCCCATTGGGAATGATTTGTATGTCCGGGGAGCAGTTAAAAATATTGAAACAACTCATTTTGGAACCCTAGAGTAAATGTGAGACTAATCGTGGCTTTCAAGGAATCAAGGTGAATGCCTATCCAACTATCTGTATGTTGAGAAATGATAGTCCCTAGGGACTTGCTTGCATCATATGCCATCCAACCCTAGAGTAACTCACATATATGCTCTCCAAATCTACTGAATGTCAATGGATCTTTATTCAAATTTTAGGATGGAATTTATGTAATGATTAATGAAGAATGATCTTAGTAGTAATGAAATAATAAATTTTTACTTTTGTCATTCAAAAATATGTCAATTATTTATTTGACATTTTAAAAAAATTATCTTAAACTAACATATTATATGAATTGCGTAATGGTAAATTTGGTATATTATAGAACGAACGACCTAATGCAAGAGTCCCTCCTCTTTCCTTGATCTATCTGAGTACATCGTTAAATAGAAGATGGGGCAGCTGGGGCATCACCAGCATCAACGGGGGTAGGTGTCGAAGCACCGCTGCCGCTAGAAAGCTCAACCATGGCACGGCGAGGGCTACGCAGTGGAGCAGCGGCGGCATCGCTCTCTTCGGAAGAAGGACCCAGCGCCTTTTCGCCGCCATTGCTGTTAAGCTCAACCAGGTCACGTCGGTTGTGGCTCCTTTGCTTGTCACAAAGATCTGGCAAGTACACTCCTATATATTCAACCAAACAAAAAACACTACGTTAATAATAATAATAATAATAATAATAATAATAATAATAATAAATATAGGTTTAAACCTGGGGGCCCCTCATCCCGAGATTGTGAGATAAGGCAAATCCCAGGACTCCCTGTCCGGGGATTGTAAGAAAATAAGGCAAATCCCAGGACTCCCTGTCCGGGGATGGTAAGAAAATAAGGCAAATTTCAGGACTCCCTGTCCGGGGATGGTAAGAAAATGTAATGGCGGGATGTATTTTGGAGATTGTGAAATAAGGTAAATTGTCAATTCCTGTCTATTTTGTTTGGGGATTGTGAGAGAAGGTAATCACGAGATGTATTCTCTAGTGATTGTGAAATAAGGTAAATCAAGGTAAACACGGGATGTATTCCCTAGTGATTGTGAAATAAGGTAAATCGCCACTCCACTCCTGTTCTGTCTGAGGATTGTGAGAGAAGGTAATCACGAGATGTATTCCCTAGTGATTGTGAAATAAGGTAAATCGCCAACTCCTGTGTTCATTTTGTCTGAGGATTGTGAGAGAAGGTAATCACGGTTCCCTAGTGATTGTGAAATAAGTCGTCAACTCCGGTAAATCGGGTGATTATAAAACAAGGTAAATCGTTGTATTCCTTGGTGATTATGAAATAAGGTAAATCGTCAACCCCTGTCAATTTTTTCTTTTTCTAGGGATTGTGAGAGGATGTAATCACATAATGTATTCCCGGGTGATTATGAAATAAGGTAAATCATTGTATTCCCGGGTGATTATGAAATAAGGTAAATCGTCAACTCCTGTCCATTTTTTTCTAGGGATTGGGATTGTGAGAGAAGGTAATCATGGGATGTATTCTCTGGTGATTATGAAATAAGGTAAATCGTCAACCCCTGTCGATTTTTTCTAGGGATTGTGAGAGGATGTAATCACGTAATGTATTCCCGTTTTTCTGGGGATTGTGAGAGAAGGTAATCACGGGATGTATTGTGAAATAAGGTAAATCGTCAACCCCTGTCCATTTATGGGGATTGTGAGAGAAGGTAATCACGGGTTGTATTCTCTGGTGATTGTGAAATAAGGTAAATTGTTGGATTCTTGTCCTGTGAAAAAGGTAATTACGTGATGTGTTCTGGGGATTGTGAAATAAGGTAAACCCCAGACCCACCTATCCAGAAAAAGTAGAGAAAGTAATCACGGATGTGTTATTCTGGAGATTGTGAAATAAGGTAAACCCCCGAATCCTAGTCTGGGGTCTAGAGATTGTGAGAGAAGATAATCGCGGGATGTGTTCAGTGAGGCAAGATATGAATGTTTACTTTTTTGTTTCCTAAGTCGATTGAGATCCTCACTTATTGAGAAGTAGGCACTCCATGACAGTAGTCCGCTTTTCGACCACTGAGCTATATACGAATTAATAGAAAAAATTAGTGTTATTACCTTCACCGGCAGCTAAGTTAAAGTAAAGGTCGACAATGTTGGGGCAGTTCTGGTAGCAGGAGGAGGAGCAAAGCTTGGCGGTGAAGACGGGCTCCAGCAAGGAATCCGATGAGAGACCCACAGATTTCCGATCAAGCCCACATGCTTCCACGCACTCATCTGTCTCTATATGCTCCCCAACACTACTCCCCACAACAACCTCCGATGTCTTACATTGGTATTCCACCTTATTCCCCTCATTCGTCACTGAGTTCTCTAACAAACATCTCTTACCCGACGTCGAGATCGCAAACGAACAAACATTTGTCGGCAGAAACTCGCAGGTAATATCACCTGAATATCACAAATATGAATTATATATGCATGCATGCAATGAAAAATACTATACAGAGAGGAATTTAATTTAATTTAATTTAATTTAATTTAATTACCAAGAACTCCAGGAAGGAAGAGGGATCCAACGAAGAACAGAATCATTAACGAGAGTTTCATCGAGGAGTCCATGGATCTTGAGTATTTTTACTTTATTTTATTCTACTTATATTTTTATATTTTTGGTAGTTTTAATTTGCCTGTGGTGGAAGAAGAGGCCGGGTATTATATTATTATAAAGGGTATCAAGGAGCGATTAATTAGACTGTTTGTGGTTCCTAAGAGCAACCAATCAGTGGTTTCTCCTTTTTATAGGGAAGACATGATCAACCCACAATTACTTGGCTTAGAATATCATTACTTTTTGGGACAATTACTTGATTTAGAATCTCATTACTTTTTGGGAGCTCTTGAGTTGGGAACTCAACCTTTTGGGAGATGAATATCATTACTTTTTTTTTTTTTTTTTAATTATTCTTGCTTTTCGTTCAGGTAAAATGCAGTTTTTTTTGGACAAATTATTGTGTGGACCATAATAAAAAGTATATTTTTAATATACTAAATGTACATTATTTTTGTACTGAATGTACATTATATAATATAATATACGCTCAGTACACAAATAAGCTAGGTACATTCCATGAATACAATGTACATTTTTAATATATTAAAAATAAATTATTTTTGTACTAAATACATTATTTTACAATATACCAAATATGGTTCGCACAATAATGATTGGTTTTTTTTTTTTTTCATATACGAATTATAATTTATTAGCAATTGGACTTTTAAGTTTTAAACACATTATGATTGCAATCCTTCTGCAATACTAATGGGTGTCCAAAATCATTTTTCAATCATAATTTAGGAACTAAAAGTACAAAAATCACAATTTATTGGCTTATAGGCCAATTTTGGCTTATTTGATCACTATTAATTGTTTTATTTAGTTAAAATATCAATATAAATGTTTGGTTAATTAGCTTTTTGTAATTCCAAAAGGCTAAAATTCAAAAAGCTACTCCAAGCAACTTTTTCAATTAGCTTTTTGAGAAAAGAAATCATGCCAAACAGCTATCAACTAACAGTTAATTTACCAAACACTTTTCTACAATCAGCCAATGTTATCAACTATTTATACCGGCCCTGTTTGGTAAAATGGTTGTTAACTGATAGCTGTTAGCTGATTGTGTTAGAGGGTATAAATAGTTGATAACATTAGCTGATTGTAGAAAAGTGTTTGGTAAATTAGCTGTTAGCTAATAGCTGTTTGGTATAATTTCTTTTCTCAAAAAGCTAATTGAAAAAGTTGCTTGGAGTAACTTTTTGAATTTTAGCCTTTTGGAGTTGCAAAAAGCTAATTAACCAAACATTTATATTGATATTTTAACTAAATCAAACAATTAATATTGATCAAATAAGTCAAAATTGGCCTATAGACTAATTTTTTACCAAACAGGGCCACCCTCTAATTAACACAATCAACTAACAGCTAACAACTATCAGCTAACAGCTATTTTACCAAACACGCCAATAGCATTAATATTTTATGAACTATACAAGCTGATATATAAACTAAAATCACTATTCAATCATAACACTACAAGAAATGCATCAATTTCTATTTGTCCGAAAGTGGAATGGAATAATGGATGGACACTTATTCACATTAGCATTGGTATTTCTCCATTAGCAATTTTTGGTACATCACAATTATTTCTCGTTGTTGCGCAACAAGAAACAAATTGAAGGCAAATTACATGACAATTACAGACACATAACAAAATAACTACACACACATAAATTATTAATTGTAGGTATAAAATATGTTAATTGTAAACACAACATATGTTAATTAACTAACATATTATGTGTCTGCAGTTAGCATATTTTGAACCTGCAGTTAAGAGTTTGTGTTTGTAATCATTATATTATGTGTCTATAATTATCATGTGATATATCTTCAATTTATTTACAAGTATAGAAATTGTTAATTGCTAGCACAGAATGTGTTAACTACAAGTACATAATCTAAAAATTATTTTTGTACTAAGATTCACAATGTAAAGTAGACCCTGGTCCATGGTATAATTTGCCGCAAATGAGGTATCAGATTTTCTTTGAATTGGGCTTAGCAAATTTATCTCATTTTTTGGGTTTAATTTATTTGAGTTGCTTGGGTTCGCTTAGTTGGTTTTCTTGGCAAATTATGCTGTGGAACCATATCCACTCAAAATTGTTTATAATTAGGGAAAAGGGTCAAATAGGCCCTCAAACTTTCCACGAGAAGTCAATTAAGCACTTAAACTTTCAAAAGTTGCAATTACATACACGAACTTTTAATTTTAGTGCATGGAGACCCAATTACCGGAAAACCACCTATACCTCCCGGTAAAATCCTTCATGAATGCTGACTGGACACCATCTTTAACAATTTGACTTGCCAGTCAACCAAAAAAAACTGAAACAAAAGTAAAATAAATAATAAACGAAACGAAAACACGGCGTCGATTCCCCAGCGCCTCCGCCTTCACTATTTTCTTCTTCATTTGGGAAAAGATCGTGTAGCAACTAATAATGCAAACCTGTTACATATGTCGAAGGCAATAACAAACTGCCACTCAGTTTGACTCTTCCACTCTCATCTTCCAAAACTAAATAATCATCCGAGTGCACAAAATTGTGACTCTGTGCAAGCGGTGTAGCAGATCTCTGTCCACCAGAATTTGAGTTATTAGTGGTTTTCAATTATGAAGTAACTTAATTCCAAAATTTGGCAAAACAGAGAATTATTGTAGATAAAGACGGAAAAGATGGGCAAGCCCTTCGCCGTTGACGCCGACATCCTCAGAGATCCCCCTTCCCTCAAAGGAAGTTTCAGCCCTGAGTTCGAGTGTTTCCTCAAAGGTCAATACGATTTCTTGAAATTCAATTCTGGCAGAATTTACAACACATGCAGAGCACTGGAAGGCCCTTTTCTTGAATTTCTTTTCCAGAGAAGAAATTAGTGGGAAGAAGAAACAATAGGCCCTTGGAGCTTTCAACCTTGTCCACGTCATTAATGGTGCCTCCAAAAGCACCCACCATTCTACCAACAGCGCTACAAAATTCAAGCTTAGCTAGACAACCAAACAAAAAAACTGTCATATTCGTTTCATTCGGAACCACCACCTCGTTCTCCAACGAACAAATTCGAGAAATCGCCACCGGTTTGGAGAGGAGCGAGCATAACTTTGTTTGGGTTCTGAGGGGCGCCGATAAAGAATATATTTTCTCCAAAGAACATAAGAAAAAAGAGATTCCAAGAGGGTTCGAGAGAATGCGAAAAAAGGGGATTGATGGTGAGAGATTGAGCCCCGCAACTAGAGGTCTGGGTATCACTGTTTTTTTTTTTTTTTTGGTTGAGTGGCAAGGAAGATGGTGCCCAGTCAGCATCCAAGGAGGATTTTACTGGGAGTTGCAGGTGATTTCCCGGTAATTGGGTCTTCATGCACTAAAATTAAAAGTTCATGTATGTAATTGTAACTTTTGAATGTTTAGGGGCTTAATTGACTCCTGGCTGAAAGTTTAAAGGCTTATTTGACCATTTTCCCTTATAATTATGAATATATAGTTCAAAATTATGAACATATAGTTTTATAATTATGAACATAGAATTGTGAACATAGAATTGTGAACATAATTATGAACATATAGTTCTGTAATTATGAATATAGAGATTCAATAATTGTGAATATGAAGTTCAAAAATTATGAATATATATCTTTATAATTATGAACATATAGTTCAGTAATTATGAACATAGAGTTCTGTAATTGTGAATATAGAGTTCAATGATTATGAATATGAAGTTAAAAAAGTATGAATATATAGCTTTATAATTATGAACATATAGTTCAGTAATTATAAACATAGAACCGTGTCCACCTTGTAAGGTGGACACTATTCCACAGCATAACGATTGGTTTAACCACACTACTCTTTTTTCCTCTACTGAAACACAAAAAATCAATAATGCCTCTATTGAGGTTCAAACTCACAACCTTCCAAATAAAAATCCAACCCAAGTACCATTAGACTACATAGTCTTAGTCGTCCTTAATTTGTTAGTTTGCTATTTTCTTAAGTTTTATCATTTGTACACTGAAAATAATTAAAATAACTTATTATATAACTACCATACATTAGATACTTATATATATATATATATATATATATATATATATATATATATATATATATATATATACACTAGTTTTTTCAAATATACACTAGTTTTTTCTACGCGCTTTGCGCGAAAACTTGTGCCCAATATTTAAACTCGATTACTAAAATGCGTTTATAATTTTTTTTTTGAGTTGTTGAAGTTTCATAATTATCCACGTGAAGATTGTTTTGTTGATGTATTTGAAATTTATACAAGAAATACAAATTCATTATGATGAATATATACAATTGTAATTTTAAGTAAGGATACTCAACGTTATATACATCTATTTTAAGTAAGGGTACTCAACGTTATATTATAGATAGCTATTTAAACTCATCATAGAATACCTTAATCTGTAATCCTTTGTCATCAGAGTCCATTACTGTAATTAGCTTAAGTACAAAAAAACATGCATATGCACATTCTCCCATCCCTACTCAAATTAATACAGTTGCAAAAATTATGAAGTATGTATCCATAATTCACAAAACATGCATAGGTCCAACTCCGTTGATTGGGCATTTTAAAGAAGATTATCACACCACATATTTGTAATTAATGTGATGGAGTTTTTTTGTTTTTTGTTTTTTTCATTTTTAGTATTTTATTTATAGTCTCTAATGGTTTTCAACAACAAAAGAAATCATTGTTCTTGCAATTCTCCTTTAACAAAAAATTTCAAGTATTGTAGAAGTAACTGATAAAGTAACAATGAAAAAAATTAAATTAAAATTTACATAAATTATTTATGCCCCCATACCACTTCACAACATAATAATTAAATATTGTCTTATTTGTCAACATTATGCTTTCTATATAAGATTTTCTTAATTTCGCTATCAGCACCCAAAAGAAAAACAAATGAAAATGATGATTAAAAACTGGACTATTCTTCAATCAATAAGCTAGGAAACTTAATAAAAAAATTGAGAACAAGAAAATAGAGTAAATTGATTTTAGAAATTACCTGCTCTCGTTTTGAATAACATATCACACAATGTATTGAACCATAGAGGATTTGACATATATCGATATACATATCACTTGAATTCAGTTGTCTCAATTCAACAGCTTTCACATGCATATTGATAAACAGAAACCCTGTGGCACATGTGTCATATATATATATATATATATATATATATATATATATATATATATATATATAGGGACGCACTCAGGTGCGAATAAGTGTCCAGGAAGGAAATGCGAACGAATCAGCGCGCGACACGTGTCCAGATCTAATAACTTAAAAAAAAACGCGGTGGCATTTTCGTAAATAATTGAACATCGAAGTGCAAGTAAAATCTCTTATAAGTGCACCTATTTTCACCTATTAGTGCATGTAATTTTGCCTTGTTAGCATTCACTTTCCGCAACCATTCATGCACCTGGGTGTGCTTATAACTATATGTGCAACTATTTATAACTATAGGTGCAACTACTTATAACTATATGTGCACCTACTTTCACCTATAAGTGCATGTAATTTTGCCTTATTAAAATTCATTGATCTGAGTTCGCGGGTAGTAATACTCCTGAAAACCACTCGCAAACATTCATACACCTAGATGCAACTACTTATACCTATGTGTGCAACTACTTAGAACTATTGGTGCAACTACTTAGAACTATTGGTGCAACTACTTAGAACTATGAGTGCAACTAAGTATTGATGCTCAGTGTAAATTTTTACTTGCACCTATGATACATTTTACATGCACTTGTAATACATTTTACTTGCACTTCGATGTTCAATTATTTACGAAAATGCCACCGTGTTTTTTAAAAAAATCAGTGTTTCTCATCCATTAGATCTGGACACGTGGACGAACAGAATTCATTCCTATTTCGCGCCTAGGCGAGCCGTTCGCACCCGAGTGCAAGTCTATATATATATATATATATATATATATATATATATATATATATATATATATATATATATATATATATATATATATCTTGATATACACATCACTTGAATCCACTTGGGGGTGTGCAAATAGGTTATGATCCAGTTTCCAATTACTTTTAAGGGTAGCCAGTAAAAACATATCCTGGCTACTTGGGTCATATACTATTCAGTGTGCTTGAAATCTTTTGGGGTGTGCACATATGTGTTAGTTCAGTTTCTAATTTGGTTGCGATTTTGAATTATTTCTCCATGTTTTGAAAATGGAATAAAATATTATTTTAGTACAATTTATATATTATGGATGGAGAAAATATTATTTTTGAATATTAAGTCTTGGGTGAGTACTAAAAAGTCTTTTGACTACATATTATATTTAAAAGTCTTGGGTGAGTACTAAAAAAAAATATAAATATTATATTTAAAACTTATTTTACAAGGTGGAGTGAACCTTAACAAAGTTTTGCTAATGTTGTTAATCTAACGTTGATTGTTTTGTATGTCTTATAATCGTGACTTGTATAGGGGATTGTTGTTTGTTTTGTATGTCTTATAATTGTGATTTGTACGGGGGATTGAATAAGAGGTTGATTGAAGAGAGAGCAAAAGTATTAGATCCTTGTTAAGTTGCTATTTCAAGAATTATTGTTCAGGACTTGTAATAAGTTTCTTAAAGTTTGAATTATTATTATTATTATTATTATTATTATTATTATTATTATTATTATGGCATTATTTTGGATTTTAAAATCTTGTATCTAGTCTTGATAAGTTAGATGTGGCGATAGCACCCTATAAGGGTGGAATTTGAATTATGAATTGTTTAAGACATGAATTGAGTACAGAGGTCATATACTTACTACAAAGGTGAATATTAACCAAATTAAGCCTCCGTGGAGGTGATTAGTAGTTTGGGTATCCCCTTCCTTTGTAATAAAAAATTGCAAATGGTTGCCAAAAAAAGAAAATGAAAAAAATAATAAATAAGGGAGGAGGGAGTCACACTAATTTAAACAAAATGTCTTGAATCCACGATATAATTTGGCTCTCACGTCTTATTAGACTTTGATTTTAGAAAAATTGAAATTTTATTGAGTTTTACTCACATCAATCATTATTGTGTGGACCATAGTCTACACAGATATATATGTGGACCATACTATTAAATAATGTACATTCATTACACAAATAATGTACTTTTAGTATATTAAAAATATACATTGTATTTAGGAAAAGTATATTATTTGAGTACTGAAAATAGACTATTTTATATAATGTACATTCATTACACGAATAATGTACTTTTAATATTTAAAAATGTACTTTTTATCATTGTTCACACAATCATTTGCATACTCACATCAATTGAGCCATACATTCAATTGGATCACCAGTTAAATGGAAACGTACAACATAATTTTTGGCTTTGTCCGACTGCAAACAAACAAGTGTGTGCCTGCGTGCGTTTGTTTGTTTTGATAATTTCATTTCCCAGCAGATGCCTTGTTTGTTTTGTAATTTCATTTCCCAACAGATGCCAAACTCTTACTCGATCTCATCTTTATTGTTATTGACTATGTTTACATATACAAAAAGTTACTAAACCACTGCCACTTTGCTTAGCAAATCAATGAAAAACCCACCTAGTTTCATCAAACCATTGTCTATGAGGGTAGCTAAATCTTCAAAATCAGACACAGGACAACCAGAAAGTTGAAAATTTGACTCTAAGTATTTCATTGATTAGGTCTATGTTATGTTCCACTTGAGACTGCTCATGTATCAAGCCGTATGTGTTTCCAAAGAATTCACCAAATAACTCCTCATCCTCCAATTCCTTTCTTCTGTCAGTTAGAATGTCATGTTTTACATCCATGCATAGCCGTGGATTTCATTTTCAAATTAAAGCAATGCTTCATACACATTTAAGGTTCAAAACTAAATGTCTTCCCATCTGAAATGACCATGAACTACAATCTTTGTCTTCAGTAGTGAGATTGTAAAGTTGCACCATGTTGGAAAGGGCAAACCGCACCATGAAGACAAAGAAATCATAGATATTCATGCCTATAAGACAGAAGAGAGGCAAATGTGTATTAGGATAAGAAGAAGGAAGATGATGATGACTAAAATTTAATAAATCACACACAAGACTAAGCACATCCTTCAGTGGCTAGCAAGTGTAACTATGAGAAACCAAAATACCTATATGTGAAATCAATTTCACCAGGATAACCACACTTGACATCTTCTATCAGAACTCTGTGGCCACTTCTATCTTATTCAGATTTTGATTAAGCTGTTCTATACCAGCTTTTACCATATTTTATATTTTACCCAACCATTTAATGTTTAGATAAAGACATCACAGTGTATTACCATACTTCTACCATACATTAGATACTTTTATATATATATATATGGCTTTGTGGGCAACCCACGACCCCCAAGCCCGCCCCGCTAAGTCGAGACCGGCCGCTATTTTTAGAACGCACTCCCTGCCTAAGTTGGGGACATGGTGAACCGGCCATACAAGCAAAACTCATTTTGACAACTTTACTGCCGATGAATTGGTCTTACTGGACTTAAAATGAATTTGCTTGATTTGGAAGATTTGTGTAATACCTCGTTCTTTCAAACAATATTATTTTAGTATAAATACCCTTTCTACCCCTTTTTATACGAATTACTTTACCTCAAAAAAATTATTTTTATGACATTAGGCACTTTGGTATACTATTTTATATCCTATGCTTTTATAATCACAATAATATGTCTTGATTTAACTCTAGCTCAACAATCTTCCTAGAGATGAATAAACTCTTTCTAGACCAACCCATGTCTTCTAACTTGACCCAAGTCCATAACCCATTTCCCTAACACTACCCATATTTGATGATCCACCTAGAGTTTGGAGTTTGGACCGTTAGACATATTAGGAATGTGCATGATTATAGTGATTATGATTTGATTATGAGTGATTAGGATGATTGAGTATTGATTGTATATTGATTGTAATTAGTTCTTTCCTTTCTAGTAGACTAGAGTATTATTATATTATACTCTTGTAATCTTGTAACATTATTATTCTACAGAAATACAAACACTCATTTGGTATCAGATTGTGATAGGTATCTCTTTCCTATTTTCTCTCCTTCCCATCGATGGCCAACACCTCCTCTGAACGAACTGTCACGACCACCACCGTATCTCCCACTCCGAACTCCACCCAAAATCACCTCTCTTCCGCCCATCATTTTGTGTCGATCAAATTGACGACACGGAACTATCTTTTTTGGCGTACACAACTCATTCCATTCTTGCGTGGTCAAGGTCTTTTGGGGTATGTCACTGGAGAGAATCCATGCCCACCGCCGGTGACTGCTGCGATCACCACCTCCGTCGGCGCTGTAACTGACGAGGCAATGTCGACTGCTCCAAATCCGGTGTTCTCCAGTTGGATCCAACAGGACCAATCTATACTTTCCCTCTTAATCTCCTCTCTTTCTGAGGAGGTTATGTATTTAGCAGTCGGCCGCTCAACCGCCAAGGAAGTGTGGGATTCTATCGAGTCTGCCCTTAGGTCCTCCACCAGAGCGCGTTGTCTCAATCTTCTCAGCCGCTTCCAAGCCCTCCGGCAAGGTGACATGACACCAGCAGAATATCTCGGCAAGGCACAACTGCTTGTGGAGGATCTTGCACTGGCCGGACGTCCGATCTCCCTCGACGAGCAGAACTTATATGTCTTCCGCGGTCTCCGGCCGGAGTTTCGATCGATGGCAGTTTCCTTGGCCGTTAATGGTACCCCGGTGTCTCTTCTTCAACTCTCTGATTATTTGCAGGCCCAGGAGTTCATTTATCCTGATGAATTTCCGACGGGTGGATTGCCGACTGGTTCGCCGACGGCAATGGTTGCGAATCGCGGTCACCGGCAGTCGACTGATGGAGGCCGGCAGTCGCGTGGAGGAGGACGCTGGAATAATCGCGGTGGCGGCCGGTGGAACGCTGGTCGGGGCAGAGGAGGATCACCACGTTGCCATATTTGCCGGTCTCACGGGCATACTGCGATTTATTGCTTCCGTCGGTACAGTGACCAGCCTCCTCCTCAAGCCAACGTTGCTGTGAACGGAGACACTGCCGGCAGTGCTGCAGTCTCGACCACCTGGTTCCCGGACACCGGAGCCACCGCACACGCCACGCCGGATACCGCCATGCTATCTAATTCTGAGGAGTACTCCGGCGGGGATGTTCTTCGTGTTGGTAATGGTACGGGTTTAGGTATATCTCGTGTTGGTTTTGCTTCGATTCCCACTGTTTCCAAATCCTTACAATTGTCAAATGTGTTGTACGTTCCCAAACTGTCGGCTTCATTATTATCTGTTTCTCGTTTCACACATGATAATAACGTCTATCTTGAATTTCATCCTAACTTCTTTCTTGTTAAGGATTGCATCACCAAGGCGGTTCTTCTTAAGGGACCCAGTTCGGGTGGTTTGTATCAGCTGTCAGTCCCGAGGTCACATATGGCTTTCCTATCTGCCCGAGCTTCCCCCGTGGTTTGGCATCGTCGGTTGGGCCACCCGCATGATCGTGTTCTTTTTCGTGTGCTACGGGCGTGTCCGGTCATCCCTCATAAATCGAGTTCCCCACTTTTATGTTCGGCTTGCCAACTTGGCAAGTCTTCGCGTTTTCCTTTGGATAGAATAAACACTTCTAAGATACAGGCCGTCCAGATTATGTGTGCCACCTTCAACGCTCCTTGTATGGTTTAAAACAGGCTCATCGGGCCTGGTTTAAACGCCTTCATGATTTTCTTCTGTCTGCAGGTTTCACTGCCTCTAAGACCGATGTCTCTTTATTCCACTACTCCGCTGGCTCTGCCCGTGTGTTCTTGTTGATGTATGTAGATGACATCATTATGATGGGAGATGATCAAACCTTGCTTGACACCTTGCTGCAACGGTTATCTACGGCATTCAAGATTCGGGACCTTGGCACGCCAAGCTTCTTCCTCGGGATTGAAACTCTATCCATCGACGGTGCTCTTGTCCTATCTCAGCGTCGCTACATGGGAAACATCTTAAATCGGGCCGGTATGACTGACTGTAAGCCCCTCACCACCCCGGCTGCTGTTACTCAAGCTGTTGCACCTAATAATGAACTATACGACAATCCCACACAATACCGCCGCCTTGCCGGCGCCCTTCAATATTTAACCATCACACGTCCGGATCTCTCATACTCTGTCAACCGCCTGTGTCAGTTTATGCACGCCCCAACCATTGAACACTGGGGGCTTCTACAGCGGGTTCTACGATATGTTAAAGGGACGCTATCTTATGGTCTTCGTTTGCAATCCTCTGCATCCACTGACATTCATGCATTCTCCGACTCGGACTGGGCCGGGTGTCCAGTAGACCGGAAGTCCACAAGTGGTTATGCTGTGTTTCTAGGCACTAACTTGGTCTCGTGGGTCTCCCGAAAGCAACGAACCGTGGCCCGATCTTCCACTGAGGCAGAATACAAGAGGTTGGCAGATGTTTCGGCTGAAGTCACTTGGGTTATTTCACTGCTGCGTGAACTTGGTTTACACTCAGGTCGGCCCGCAACGCTTTGGTGTGACAATCTTGGGGCCACATACCTCTTTGCTAATCCCGTTTTTCATGCCCGGACTAAGCACATGGAAAATTGATTTCCACTTTGTTCGTGATAAAGTTGCCTCGGGAGAGTTTCAGGTCAACTTCGTCTCTACGAAAGATCAACTGGCAGATATCTTTACGAAACCTCTCCCGTCATCTCGTTTTGGACTGCTGCGTGGCAAGCTCAATGTTGTCTTCATCCCACCTTGAGCTTGAGGGGGTGTGTTAGACATATTAGGAATGTGCATGATTATAGTGATTATGATTTGATTATGAGTGATTAGGATGATTGAGTATTGATTGTATATTGATTGTAATTAGTTCTTTCCTTTCTAGTAGACTAGAGTATTATTATATTATACTCTTGTAATCTTGTAACATTATTATTCTACAGAAATACAAACACTCATTTGGACCAAGACTATAAAAGAGTATTGTAGCTAACTCTTTCTTCATTCCCCCTTTGCCTCTCACGCATGGCAAATATGATCAATCATGCACCGCGCGTCTTTTTTTTTTTTAAATGAAAAAGAAACGGTGTTTATTTTCCGTCGTTTCGCACCCTTTTACAAAAAGTAACCATGTTATTCAGTGTCATTTTGTATACACTGCAGTTTCAGTTCAACACAACTACAGTTTCATTTCGATATAACTATAGTTTCATTCGATATTTATAGACTCAAATATGTGAAAATGTTATTTAATTTTATTTTATATACACTATAGTTTCATTAAAACACAACTACATGACCATTTTGATATAATTACAGCTTCATTGTACAATATACACTCAAATATGTGAAATGTTATTCAGTTTCATTTTATATACACTGCAGTTTCATTTCACTATAACTACAGTATCATTTTGATATAACTGCAGTGTCGGTTTAGATATACTGTAGTGTCAGTTGGTGTTTAATACACCAAACAAGCGGACTCCGTCAACTATAACGGCGCGCCGTTTCTTTACTTAAAGAAACGACGCCGTTTTTTACCGCGGTGCATGTGCACTACGGTCTATGATATAACGACTGCTCACGCATCTCCCATCCTTCTTAGAAGAGAAACACCATCTTCATCTCATTCCTTTTAAGACACACCAAGGTAGCTCTTCTCTTCCCTTCTCTTCCAATATCCCTTCTACCTAGTGATCTCATTAGCCTTGTTTATTCTCCTCTTCCATCTTATGGGTTGGCTTCTCATCGGAGAATGCGAGGGGTTTTTTATTTTTTGTTTTTTAAATATTTTGATTTTGATTTTTAAATAAAAATAAATAATAAATATTTTAAATAAAAACATAATGTTTTACTAAATTTAATAAATGTGCAGTGGTGCAAATAACAATTTTCTATTTACACCACTTATAAGAACTAACACACTTATCAAAAGGTGATATAAATAGCAATTAGGGTGGTGCAAATAGAATTCTGCTATAGTAACTAATAATAGTCACCTCAGGTATGGGAAGCCAGTTTCCCCTCCCCTAGACATTAAAAAGATAAACACCTTAGAATATCTCCTTCAACTTCCTGTTTAATTTCTTGCATATGGTCAGACTGAGATAGTAATTATGCAATCTTATCCTATCCTATATATAATAAAGCTATATGGTCTTGTGAAAATTGAATGTTGCATTTAAGATGTGAAAATTACTTTAAGATGTGAAAATTAAATGCAACATTTAATTTTCACATCTTAAAGCCATATGGCTTTAAGAAGCATGCGTGCAACCCCAAAGTCCATAAGTTTGAAATTAATATATAGCATAACTATGTGGCTTAATATTTAAGATTGTTGATGTGCATATTGAGGACTACGGAGATAAAGATGCGTTATTCGTGGATTCATCGGATACTATCCAACAACACTCTCCAACTTAATTGACGTGAAGTAGGCTTAGTAACATTAAGATTATATTCTCGAATTATTAGTTCTCATCTTTTATTGATTACACACTTAATTCGATAGTATTTGGAAGAAAAAAATCAATGTTCTAACTAAGACTGTGATTTTGGTCTTTAAAGGTCAATTGTATGTTGCTACATCTAGAGTTAGAAATCTCAAAGGTTTAAAAATTTTGATCCGTGGTGACTCTAAAATTGTAATTCAATTACTATTGTAGTTTACTAAGTTCTTAAAAATTTATAATATTAAATACTATGTACTAAATTTTTAATATAGTTTAAGATTTGTAGTAATCACCCACCTTAAATATTATTTTAATTGTAAATATATTTATGTTCATAATTTTATCATAGGAATTCACACATAATAATTATTAAATAACAAAAATTTTATATATGAATAAACCTCATATAGTATATATTTTTATAACATATTTTCCGTGCATCGCACGGGACAAATACTAGTTCAAGTATATATTGCAACAGCTCTTTTTTAATTCTTTCCAGCATGAAAGGTCAAGCCATATTAGCTCAGGTAAATGAGTAACTGAAGGGGCGGCGGTGTGTTGTGCGGAATCATTGACTCGCCGGAGGAGAATTTTTGCATGGGATTCAAAATAGGGAAGTTGGGAACTGGGATGCAAAGAAAGGAATTGAAGTCGTTCTTCTCCATGGTCGGTTTTTAGATTTTTACGGCTCTGTTCGGGTAAATAAATAAAGCTTATCAAAATCAAAATCTTTAAAACTAATACTGTAAATTTTTTCTAATCTATACTATGCTAATCGGATATTAACCAAGGAAAAGCATATTCGGCGAGACCGTTTATTTCTAATGTAGAAACGGTCCCACATGTCCGTTGCTGCTCATACGAAAAATTTCAGTAGTGTTTTGCATTGATACGTATTCACACGTATTTGAATGAATATTTAACAAATTTTGAAAGGATTAAAGAAATAGTAACAATTTTATTATCTAAAAAAAAAAAATTATCCGTGCATTGCACGCGCTCTGCACGGATAATTGGGCAATTATTTGCTCGAATTCAGGCAAGGATAACATCAAAAGACATAATCGATACAACTCATTTCATCAATTGCACTATATAATATTCGTTGTTATAATTTATATTTGTATATTGATCAAAATATTCTTAAATGTCGACCCCTTCCCATCCGCTATGCACCTGTTAGGCCAACCGCCTCGAAAGAGGGGGTCGACACAAGAATGTGGCCCCCGGCCGTGAGGTCGACGCGAGACCTCGGCCAAGAGGTCGGCAAGAAACCTTGGCCAAGAGGTCGGCACAAGATCCTGGCCAAGAGGTCGGCAAGAGACCTCGGCCAAGGGGTCGGCGCGTGGTCTCGGCTCACTGTCGGGTCTGAGGCCGTGCTCGTCCGAGATCTTGGCCAAGGCCGCTCTGATTGTAGCAAAAATAAGATGTGAGCTCGGGTGTTTTATGTCGTCCTCAAGGGATTGGGGATATGGCATGCTATATGCAATCACAAGACACTAGACACTAGCACAAGGAAATGAATAAGAAGCTAAGCAAACAACAAGTTTAAGAAAATTGTATGACTAACACATATACACAAAGATAAACACAAAATAAAGAAATATAACTCAAACTAGGGAGCATTATCTTCTAGATGCTTCAACAACCTATGGGATTAGGGAGAACAAGTAACCAAAGAGTCAATCGGGAATGCACATAGGTATCATAGTCTACTAACCACTCTCATAATCAATAAACAATGATTAGAACAAGGAATTGACCCACTCTCATGGTGTATCAATTCCAAGTCCATCAAGCACATAAAGCATCTAAATCCCTCAATTTCCCCTACTTTCATAAGAGTAAATCGCGTTTATGCAAGGGGTGGCTAAAATCCTTGACCCAATCATTGTAGCCAAGAATTATCCAAATACATGCTAATGAATGTATACATCAAACATTAACAAGATATAAACACAACACCCTCATAAACACATGAACCCTAGGTTAGAGTTCTTCCCCTTTTGGCAATAATTACAAATTAAGCATCAAGATAGATAATACAACACTTACTCAAGTCCAAAAACTAACTACTCATGATTCAATAGCATAAAGAACACAAAAACATAAATGTAAAGTGTAAGTGTACAAATGATACAGGTTGAACCCGTTTAAGCTGTGGCTAAATTAATTGGCAAAATAATTAGAATTTATTTTGGGATTAGTCTATGGACCATGGACCTTCTCCTATCAAAAAACGTATTTCTTCTACAGCATAAGTTAATCTCATAATGAAGAGGTTTTCGAAGTTAGGAAGAATATTCTAATTATGGAGTTTGCTGGTAATTAAGCATGAGAAATCGACGTATGACTGTGATTAATTCAAAGCTATGATAATTATGGAACTTGATCTTTGCATGAGAATATTAATCCATGGCTGTGAATTATTGAAGGCGTGTGGATAGCTTTAATATGGGAAAGTTGGTTGAGTGGGAACACATATAAAAGGATGGGTTTCCCTTTTGCTTCTACACACGGATTTCTGTGACACCATTTTGAGGAAAGTTTACACTCATGTTGTTTATATAAAACAGATTATTCTATTAATATTATGAAGTAATCTCGTTGGATCAGACCGTATGCATCAGGGTCAGAAGCTGAAGCTGAAGTTGGCATGCATGCACCGATCCTATGTTAGATGTTGGGAAGGTTGTAGTGGTAGTAGTGGCTGATAGCCTTATGTACTTACCCCTTGTAAATACCTCGGTGAACATTTAGTGGATTGGGCAGACGTGGTTGTCCCGCAGACGTAGGAGAAGTGCTCCGAACTGCGTGACCAATTATCGTGTACTTGATTTAATTTCTTGCCTTTTTATTTCGTTATTCAATTCCGCTAAATGACTTAATGAATTGATAGGGCAATCAGTGGCGGACCCAGGAATTTTTTTCAACGGGGGCAAAATATTAAAGCAAAATTGATAATTAGAAAAAAAAAATGAAACACTTAAAAAGTATAGCCATAAATAATGTTGGATATAAGAAAATTATAAAACACATCAAAACATTATAAAAATATTCATAAAAAAATATGAACATAATCAATTTGATAAAATAATTTGAATAAAAGATCCATTATAAATTACACATCTCATTATTAATATATAAATGAAGATTATATTATTGTGTTGAAGCAATATGCACTATTAATAATAGTGAAAATGTGAAATAATGAGAAAAGGTAGTGTTAATAGTGAAATAATAAGAAAAGGAAATGTTAAAAGCAAATAAAGGGGATTCGAACCCTAGCCTATGTTCAAGCCAACCACACACTCAACCAACTACACTAAGCAACATTGTGTTTACAATTCTCTATTTTTTAATACTTATACTAAAACTTGTACTATATATACACATATACATACAAGGGTTATATAAGGGGTAGGGGTGGGGGTGGGGTGAGTGGGAGCAGCTGACCCCACTGCCCCCACTGTAGGTCCGCCCCTGAGGGCAATATCAAATCTAAAATCAAGTAGAACATTAAGGTGTAATTTGAAATCAAGATTCACGGTACTTTTTCATAAAGCATAAATATTGCATAGGAAAAGAGATAAGGGAAATAAAACTTCTCTAATGAAATGGATGGTAAATCATGAAATCCAAGTGTTGAATCCTTGATTACAAGCTTCAAATATGTTTAGGAACCTAAATATAAGCATAATCTAAAACCAAAATATGAAAGGAATTAGTAGAAAATGTCTAGGGTTCGAACAAAGTAAAAAACCATGTAAAATGAGTGAAAATTGGGGTTAAATACGAATAGAGCGTAGGTGGCACAGCCATAGGCACGACCTTGCCACTAGCCGTGTCAAAATTAGCCCAAAGACATTGCACATTGCCCAATTTGGCACGGCCGTGCACTTGGCGGTGTCTTGTGACCTTCAAAACTTCAGATTTTGGATTTATGATTATCAGGAAAGTTGTAGCCCTTCGAGTCCTCTTTCTAATGACGCAAGAATCACTTTGTTTGAGCATTCATAGGCTGAGATATGATCAAAATACCAACCAATGGTCGGTATGAACAAAAATTTCAATGTCTTGTTCTTTTGCTCCTCTTTGGTTTTGGTTTGCCCAAATGACCAAGATCATTGAGAACACCACTCTTAGGCTTCCTTGGAAGTGTTGTATCCATCTCCATAGCTTCTCCTTGGCTCCCCTTGACTCCAAATGCATCCAAACGCTCCATTTGACTCCAATGTCCACCAAAATGCAATAAAATACTCATCTTTGCTTTCAAAGCTTTCCAAACCAAACTCCCTACAAAATAACACAATTTAGTCCTAATCTTATGAAATTTGAAATGATTTATAAGCAAAATGGCTTTGTGAAAATGGAGAAAAATATAGACAAATAAACACTTATCACGCTCCATCTTGGCACCTCGGCTTGGTGACTTGCTCGTTGACATCAAGCTCGGGGCTTGAGTCTTATTTGGGGGTCAGACCCCCGCACCATGGACTAGCTTTGGCTTTTTGACAACACTAGTGTGTTTTTTTAATAGGGTAGTTATATGGCCAAGGGTACTCCTTAGGTCCACAAACTCTTTTGTCGGGTGGCAAGTAGGAAGGTCGGACCTCGTGCCCCCTTAGGGTGATAGTCTTCGACCCAGGTCATTTGACCTTGGGTCGTTGAGCTCTTCCGTTGGGGGTGGTGCGCGAGGTAGGACATCGTGCCCCCTTAGGGTGGTAGCCCTTCGACCGAGGTCATTTGATCCTGGGCCGTTGAGTTCTTCTGTCGGGGGTGGTGCGCGATGTCAGACCTCGTGCCCCCCCTTAGGGTGGTAGCCCTTCAACTCCGGTCATTTGACCCCGAACCATTGAGCTCTTCCATCGGGGGTGGTGCTCGAGGTTGGACCTCGTGCCCCTCCTTAGGGTGACAGCCCTTCGACCCAGGTCATTTGACCCCGGGCTATTGATCTCTTCCATCGGGGGTGGTGCGCGAGGTCGGACCTTGCGGCCCCTTTAGGATACGGTTAGAGGGTTCGGGTGGGTACCTATCTTCTCCCCCCCCCCCCCCCCCTCCCAAAGTAGTGAAATTTAGTCCATGACGAAAATTTTCCTAACTTTATTGAGATGAAGGGGACGGACCACCTCCTAACAAGTAAATCATTGAAAATACTTCGAAAAGTGCTCAGCATTCCACACTCTAGCTACCATCTTTCCCTTCGGGGTCTTGAGTTTGTAGCTACCTAAGCGAACCACGGCTGTCACTATGTAGGGACCCTCCCACTTCTTGCGAGCTTACCCCCGGCTTGAGGTTGGCTCGCCTCTCGCCTTCGAAACACATAATCGCCCACATGGAAGCAACGAGGGTGGACTCGTTTTTCGTGGTATGTTTTAACCTGTCGCTGGTAGTTTTCGACTCGGATCAAAGCGACTTCTCGTTTCTCGTCTACTTAGAGGTGGCCACGGGCCGGTTCAAGGTCGAACCAACCCTGAATCGACCTGGGAAAAAGTGGGTCTGGGTCTTACTGGGCCTGGGCCGGGCTTAGCTCGAACCTGAACCGAGTTGTTAAGGGCCGTTTCAGGTCCCTTAAAAAAAATTCGGGGCCCGACACGAAACCGGCCCAGAGCCCAGGCCCAGGCCCGGGCCTAGGACCGGGAAAACGGAACCATGGCAGCTTTGCTACCAATCTCCCATGGCTAATATTGGCTATATGCCTATTGCCTATTGCCTAATGCCTATATATATATATATATATATATATATATATATATATATATATATATATATATATATATATATTAAACTACTTTTGGCCAATTTGTGGCAGCTGGCCAAAAATATATTTAGAGCTGGCTAGTTGCAACGTGCAACGGCCAAATATTTGGCTGTTGCACGTTGCATCACATCAGTAGTCTCGCCGGAGGCTAGGCTAGGCCTGGCCTCCGGCAAACTACTGAGTGATTTCTTTAGTGCAACGACCAAATTTTTGGCCGTTGCACTAGATGAAGTTTTTTTTTATTTATTAATTATTATTTTTCAACTAATAAACTCTATAAATACCCTTACTCAATTCATTTTTATCACACCAAAATTCTCAATCATACACTCTCTTACTTCTACTCACAACAATTCTCCATATATTCTCTTAATCTTTACAAATTTTATTACTCTTATTATTTATTTTTCATTCTTTAATTTCTTCCAACCTCTCAAATTTCAATATTTCAAATTTTCAATTTCAATTTATATAGTTTTAATTTCTTATAATATCCTATATTTTTAATTCTTATAATCGTATATTAGTCCTATATTTTTGTGTGTTCAAAATAAAATATTAGTCTTATATTTTTTTGTTCAAAAAAAAAAATATTTGTCCTATATTTTTAATTCTTATACTCCTAATATCATATGGCTTATAGTGGCAATCCCGGTAAGAGACCAATTGATTTTTCTAATGTAGGAGGAGATTCACAAGAAATTGATCATCATCAATTTGTTTCTACTCAAGGTGACGACAATCTTCCTCCTATTCCTCCAACGGAAGGGGGGAAGAAACAAACATCATGGGTTTGGCAACACTATGAAAAAACACTCATTGAAGGATCCTCCAATCGATATGCAGTAAGTTGTAAAATATGTGCAAATATGAAGAGGAGTCAAAAACCATTTTCTTGGCAATCCGGATCAAGTGGCACCGGAACTCTTAGTAGGCACTTGAATTCTTGCCACAATTTGAGAAATGATGAAGGACAACTCGGAGGTATTTTTACTTATTCACGAGAAACAATGATTGATGAATTTGGTAGATTTATAATTAGTGATGAATTACCTTTTAGTCAATCTGAAAGTACTCATTTTGAAAGATTTATTAAAAAAACTTTACAACCACAATATAAAAAAAGTACCAAGAAATACTTTAAAACGTGCTATCTATAAAAGTTTTCATATGTCAAAGTTATGTTAATTAATTATTTTGTAAATTTTAATGGTCGTGTTGCTTTAACTAGTGATACTTAGACAACTCCTCAAGGTGAACCATATATTTGTGTTACTTGTCATTGGATAGATAATAATTGGATAATCCAAAAAAGAATTATCGGTTTTGAATTAATGGAAGAATCTCATACTGCTTTTAATTTAAAAGAAAGAATAATAAATGTTTTGGATGAGTTTGAATTAAGAAATAAAGTTTTTTCAATTTCTTTAGATAATGCTTCTTCTAATACTAGATCTATAGATTATTTACTTCAAAGCTTATCTTTACCTGTTAGTGGTAAATTATTGCATATTAGATGTTGTGCTCATGTTTTAAATTTATGTGTTCAAGAAGGACTAAATAGCTTGAGTGGTTTAGTTGAACCGATTAGAAAATGTGTTAAATGGCTTAGATACAATAAAACAAAAAAAAAATGAATTTAAAGTATTGTGTGAACAACATGGTTTAAAAAAAAAAAAAAAAAAAAGACATTTTAGTTTGGATACACCTACTAGATGGAATTCTACATATAAATTGTTATGTGAAACTACTCCATATCATGAGGTAATAACTATTTTGTATAATAGTAATCAAAGTAGTGATGCTTGCGTAATTACAGCTCAACATTGAGAAGTAGCTAGTAATGTTTGTGCAGTTCTTCAATCATTTGATAGTGCTACAAAATCATTTTCTTTAGTTTATGAGCCTAACGTTCATTTAGTTGTAACTGAATGCATTACAATTGTTAGTACTCTTACTTCTTTTATTGAAGATCCTATTTTGTCTGATTTAGTTAAAAATATGATAAATAAATTTGTATCATAGTTTAGTGATATTTCTTATATCTATGGTTTAGCTGCTATTCTTGATCCAAATGTGGGTTTAAATGGATTAAATAGTTTATTAGATTTTTATTATAACTCTTTGAATTTTCCAAACTATGTTGAACGTGTTCAAACGTATATTGATGATTGTTCTTATTTGTTAAAAAATTTATATGAAGAATATTATTCGATTTATGCACCACAATCTGTCGATCCCGTTGTTGTCCGTAAGAGTAAGTGGCATAATCCTATTGTTTCAACAATATTAAAAAAAATCAAAGGGTAGTGGTAGTGGTAATTCTTCTAAAATAGATACATATTTGTCTTGTAATTTTGAAATAAATGATGATTTTTATATACTAACATTTTGGAAAGGAAACGAAACAAAATTTCCTATTTTGTCAAAAATTGCAAAGGATATTTTTGCATGTCCTGCTTCAACAGTTGCATCCGAGTCTGTTTTTAGTGCCGGCAAGAGAGTATTAGACGATAAAAGATCAAGTTTGGCACCGGATTCCATCAAAATTTGTGTCATGAAGAAGGATTGGGACGCTGCCGAAGAACGCACTCAAGATCAACTTTCACTAATGGAAGAAGATGACATAGATGAATGGTTGGCCATGAATACATCATGTGAAGACACGCCTAATGCTAGTTCTCGTGCAACCTCTGCGGGTACTTCCGATCAAGAATGAAAATGAGCTAATCAAATGAGGTACGTACCAAGAACTACGAGGGCTTTGATTCCTCTAAATTATTGAGGATACGTAGGCATCTTAATTTTTTACAATATTAAGAGCAAGCCCAATTGTTTTTCTAAATGATTATAAAAATAAAGAACTACGTGGGTTTTGATTCCTCTAAATTATTGAGGATACGTATGCATCTTAATGTTTCTCAATATTAAGAGCAAACCTAATTTAGAAGTCTTTTATTAATTTTTGATATTAAGTGTTATATAAATTGGATACTAGTACAAGACTACAAGTTTAAATGATATTAAAGTCATTTATGTTATAAAACATGATTGATGGACATTATTATAGGGCTTAATGGCCTAATTTGTAACAGTCAATCTTAATGAATAGATTTGTAACAGCTACCCATTCTTGTGTATATATACTGTACAAATGCTTGAATGAAAGGACACACTGATTTCTTCTAATTCTGGTCATTCTTACTATCACTTCTCTCTACTCTTTTACATTTCCTGTTTTAGTCAATAGATTATATTGCTTACAATACACCGGTTAGGAGCTAACGGGCCAACGGGCACCACAATTACAACACGTTATCAGCAAGCTCAAATTCTTTACGGTGAACGGTACAAATTCCCTTTTTATTGAAATATGCAATTTTTTTCATGTTTGATATGTGATATATACAATAATTCATGTCTTCTTGAATATACAATTCGTATGTTTTAATATGCAATTGCTTCTACGATACAATTCATATGCCTTTTGTATATATATGGATATTGCCTGTTTTGCTGGTTTTTTTTGCTACAAACAACAAATTTTTTTTCAAACAAGAAAAATCATCATCAACAAAACACCTAAAAACAAAATACCCATTTTTTTTTAACACTCCAGTGTTCAAAAAACCAACCAAAACGAAAAATTGATTGCTTTATGTACCGGCAATATATGGAGGTTTTCAAGTATGTGTTTTGAAAGTTTTTTTCATATACATACACTGTATATGTATATTTGTTCTGAGAAATAAAGGCAAATCAAATGATTTACAAAAACAGAGGGAATTCTTTTACATTCCCGAAATATATGATTTTTTTCTGAAAAAATCAAAACAAAACCTGTTTTCCTCCGACGATGGCGACCGGTTCCGTGCGATCGGCGTTCCGACAGCAGGCGGAGCGCGGCACTCCGGCAGAGGGCCGCGGCGTGGAGTTCCGGTAGAGGGATGCATTCGATCCTAATCTACTTGGCGATGGAAACGGCGGTGGCAGGTTGTCGCCGGCTCTGCTGTGTCCCCGTAGTGGCCAACGATCCGGCGGAGCGCGGTGGCGACAGTGGCCAGGCGGAAGCGGCAGAAGGCGTCTCGCGATCAGCCGGCACTCCAGCAGAGGGCAGCGGCGTCGGCTATAATTCGCGATCGCTCCCGGTTTTGTTTTCTCGCCTCCTTTTGACGTTTGCAGGCAAAATTTTATGAGAAAAGGGTTTTTACCCTTTTGTTTAAAGGATTGGTCCAAGTCTTGAGCTTTACAGCCTTTACTGGCCCAGCATGTTTAAAAAAAAAAAAAAAACAAAACAAACAAACAAATTTTTGGGCTTCAGTTTTTTTGAGAAGATGGGGTTTCCTGTCTTTGTTTTATGAGATGGACCCGGTTTTGGGCCTTTTATTAAAAAAAAAAAAAAAAAAAAAAAAAAAAAAAACTGATTTTTTAAAAACAATTTTGGGCCTGGTGTTTTAAATAAGAACAATAATGATTCGATCATGTTATTGTTATGTCTCGGGCCTGCAATTTGATTTGGTAAATATTATGTTTTTCATTCAAATTATTGAATATGCTCAGAATTAAGTTTTGCAATTTATTTGGATAATATGATGAATTTCTATGCATATTCTGTCTTGCATAATATATAATTTTATTATTATGTGAATTATAAAATTAGGCTTTGGATTTACGCCATCAAGTTTAGCCAGAATTAATAATTTTCTTTTGAAAACAATAGATTATGGCTGCCATCGCGAAACGTGAATTCACCGAGCTTTCCCTAGATGGAAGCAATTATTTGACATGGGCCCTTGATGTTGAGATTTATCTCACATCAACAGAACTACAAGACACAATCATTGAAAATTCCCCGAGCGATGACGCTCAGAAAGCTAAGGCCCTAATTTTCCTCCGCCACCACCTCAACCATGATCTCAAGAATGAGTACCTCACTGAAAAAGACCCACATGCCCTTTGGAAATCACTTAAAGATCGTTTTGACCAGCAGACATCACTGATCTTGCCACAAGCACAATTCGATTGGTTAAACCTCCGATTCCAGGATTTTAAATCAGTAACTGAATATAACTCAGCTTTACACAAGGTCGTATCTCAGCTCAAGCTCTGTGAGCAGGAACTCTCAGATACAGACTTGATAGAAAAAACCTTGTCCACATTTCATGCTAATGATCTTGTACTCCAGCAGCAGTACAGGGCAAAAAACTATTCTAAGCATTCAGAGCTAATTTCTGCGTTACTGGTTGCTAAAAAGCACAACCAATTGTTGATGCGTAACCACAATGCACGCCCAACCGGCGCTGCACCTGCACCTGAAGTGCACCATGTTGCCCAATCAAGCAACAATCGGAGGGGACGGGGTCGAGGGCGAGGAAGAGGCCGCGGTAGGGGCCCAAAGCGAGGTGGCAGGAGCGGAGCTAATAACGGTGATTCTCGGACCCAGAATAAGCAACCCGAAGATCAAACTCATCAAGGACAGCAAAATACGTGCTACAAATGTGGATGCAAAGGACACTGGTCCCGCACGTGTCGCACTTCAAAACATTTGGTCGAAGCCTACCAAATGATGATACAGCGAAATAATGACCGGAAGACAAATGAATCCTCTCAAGCTGCATTGCCTGAAGCAAACGCCTTACTCAATTTGAGTGATGACTTATTAGGCGAGGAGCTTAAGGATTATGGAGACCAAGTATGAGTGTCTCATTCTTTTCATACATCATTTTCGTTCTTTTATGCATGCGAGCATATATCTTTCAAAAATAAGATACTCTATTGTTTTTGGATAATTCTTTATCTATGAATTTCAAAAATAAGATACTCTATTGTTTGCCGGATACTTGTTGGGGAAATAAAATATTCCATGCTTTAATTCTAAACCTCCGGCACACTGCATATCCTTATTCTCCCTTATACTTGATATACGTGATTTCAAAATCGTACATTTCCCAAAAATCTGCAGTATGCAGTTTATTTTACTGTCACACCACCATGGCATATCTCTAGAGGCTATCAAATACACATTGGTTGTATGCCTCTGTCAGTTGTCTGAAAATCTAAAGTCAGAGGATCACTGACTTCATACTTTATGAAGATCGGTTCGCGGCATTAGGGGGAGATATGAGTCAGAATGCCGAGAAATTACACAGAATGAAATGATCTTCATCTTTCAAAATCACGTACTAGTTCATAAAATAATTGCAACTATCTGCCAAAGAGTGAAAAATAAAAATCCAAAAGAACTAGATCTAGTAAAGAATTTTTGTCACTCTCGAAAAATCTTAAGAAGTTATGTACGTCCAGAAGACGAGAAAACTCAGTAAGTTTATAGGTGCACCAAAATAATCACAATACTGAGATGCGGAACAACTAGATGCAAATATCTTTGGGAAATGGCTATAATCTAGTTGACTTAGAAATACTATAAAAGCTTTTATATGTGGGAGAAACTTATGAAAATATTAAAGTTGTCGACAACACAATTACCTTTAATTGCTCATATTATATCTGGATCCAGAGTTAGGCACTAGAAGTGCCCTAATTAACTAATGTATAAAAAGATCAATTAAAGGCATATATATAGCTCAACTTGCTGATAAATGCTCTTTATAACGTATACACCATTAACCCTGTAGGTTACAAAATGGGTATGTGTATGAAAGAGAAACAGGGATAATGAGGTGGTGTAAATATAAAAGCGAGATCGTTGCTAAATGAATATACTCTCCCAAAATGAATGTCATTAAAGTTCCGCTACATAACTGGCAGAATGATAAAATAGGATATGCAGAATTAAAAATTCTCAAAAATGTGAAAAATGAAAACCGCAACATGTATCTTTGAGATACAAAGTTTGTTTATATATGAGTAACCAAGTAGGATTTGTTTTGGCTACTTGGATATTGGTTATTTTATTTGATATTCTTGATGACAAATCCTAAATTGGTTATGTTTTGTTTTACCCACATTAATTATCTAAAAGCTTATGTTATACAAATATTAAATGGGTATAGTTAAGAATATTAAACAAAATATATAGCATCAATATTCAATCCATGTGAGCTCCAGAAGAGTCACTAGATCATTATACATAATGTTAGTTCTAGTAACAATCTCGAAGGATGTACCATATCCCCTATCAAAACAAATATTTTATTTAGAAAATTTAAACTTTGAAGATTATTATCTTCAGGGGGAGACTGAAAGTACATTCAACTCAAATTAATCCCATAGATTGGGTTTTAAAAGACTAACAATTGTACCTTTTGCAACATATACATTCCATGTACTATTTTCCTCACTAGGTATTTCTCATTAAGTTTTTCTAGTGTGGTTTTTAACGAAGCATGGGTATGATGCCAATAAGAAAAGTTACAAAATAAATGTTTAAGTAGACAAACCCCAAAATCCTGAAGATTATGCCTTGAAGGCTTATAGTTGTATTCTTTTTTCCTTAACTAAGTTTTTTCCCGCAGGGTTTTCTTAAGTTAAGGTTTTTTAATAAATCAATCATACAATATATGATTTTATATATCATGTACTCTTTTCTTCAACTAGGTTTTTTTCCCACGTGGTTTTCCTAGTGAAGTTTTTAACGAGGCATGATTATGACAAAATAATGTCCAAGGGGGAGTGTTATAAAACATGATTGATGGACATTATTATAGGGCTTAATGGCCTAATTTGTAACAGTCAATCTTAATGAATAGATTTGTAACAGCTACCCATTCTTGTGTATATATACTGTACAAATGCTTGAATGAAAGGACACACTGATTTCTTCTAATTCTGGTCATTCTTACTTTCACTTCTCTCTACTCTTTTACATTTCCTGTTTTAGTCAATAGATTATATTGCTTACAATACACCGGTTAGGAGCTAACGGGCCAACGGGCACCACAATTACAACAATTTATAAATTTTAATTTAGTAGAAAATTGTGTTAATTTTTAATTTTGAGATTAATAAACTTAATTGGAAAGAACTTAAATTAAGAGCAAACTTAATTTAAAAGTCTTTTATAAATTTTAGTTTATCAATCTAACAAAATTTAGTGAGTAAAAAATCAAATGAAATTTATAAACTATATTACATTTTATAATACTTATAAGTTATCAAATAATATTAAGTCTTATATAAATTGGATACTAGTACAAGACTACAAGTTTAAATGATATTAAAGTCATTTATAAATTTTAATTTAGTAGAAAATTGTGTTAATTTTTAATTTTGAGATTAATAAACTTAATTGGAAAGAACTTAAATTAAGAGCAAACTTAATTTAAAAGTCTTTTATAAATTTTAATTTATCAATCTAACAAAATTTAGTGAGTAAAAAATCAAATGAAATTTATAAACTATAATACATTTTATAATACTTATAAGTTATCAAATAATATTAAGTCTTATATAAATTGGATACTAGTACAAGACTACAAGTTTAAATGATATTAAAGTCATTTATAAATTTTAATTTAGTAGAAAATTGTGTTAATTTTTAATTTTGAGATTAATAAACTTAATTGGAAAGAACTTAAATTAAGAGCAAACTTAAGTTAAAAGTCTTTTATAAATTTTAATTTATCAATCTAACAAAATTTAGTGAGTAAAAAATCAAATAAAATATATAAACTATAATACATTTTATAATATTTATAAGTTATCAAATAATATTAAGTCTTATATAAATTGGATACTAGTACAGGACTACAAGTTTAAATGATATTAAACTATTAACAATTATTAATGTATCAAAAGGTTGAATTAGCTTAATTGGAAAGAACTTAATTTGACAACACTAAGGTTGAGGGTTCAAATCTCATTTCAAATAAAAAATTTTCAATTTCTAAAAATTATATATTTAAAAAAAATATAAAAAATTCCGGGCCTAGCCCGGGATCGGCCCACAAGAGGCACGGGACCGGTCCTGAACATTATGGGCCGGTCCCGAGCAATACTAACGGAGGCCCAGTGCCGGGCCCGGCCTAGGCCCGGGTTTTGGCCACCTCTACGTCTACTAGGTGGAGGTCTACCTAGTGGTGCTACCCTCTAAGGTCGGGGTTGTACTTCCTCTTTCCTGACCCCATATGTAGGGCTCCCACTATGTCCACCCCCCCCCCCCCCCCCCCCACCTTGAGAAATGGATCACCAAACTGATAGGGTGTAATTCATGACGGGCAGACCAGGGGTGGTTTGAAATTGTTGGCATGTCTTGCAGCTCTTGGCTTAGTCGGCACACTCCTTGGCCATGTTAGGCCAGAAGTATCCTTGTAGGATGGCTCTCTAGGCCATAGTATTGGCCCCCCTGGTGGACTAAGTAGGTCCCCTCGTGTATTTTCTTATGACAGATTTTTCCTCGTCGGGGTATAGGCATCGTAATAGGGTGCCGTTATAGGACCTCTTGTAGAGCGTGTCACCGGTGAGCAGGTAGGTTCTCCTCACTTGCTTGGCCTCGGCCTTGTGAAGGGGCAAGCATCCCATAATATGTTCTCCCGTTAGGTAGTGAGCAGGGGCATCCCCCGTATACTACCGTTAGGGAATGCCAAGGTCGGGGCCGGCACGCACGACCACGACCATAGGTTGATAACTCTCCCTTCTGCTATTCATAAATTCTATTAGGGAGAACATATGTCAATATTTGGGGTCAAGCCCCCCAATTTACCTTCAAACAATAGAATAGCTTTGGGTTTCCAGGGTGGGATAGCCAAGCGCACCTTTTCTCATGGGGGTCCCACCCGCCCCGTTGTTCTCCATTTCTCTCATACTCCTTGCAATGATTCATTGAAGGGTCACATGCCTCATAATTGAGCTCAAGTTCTCACGCATTTAGAGGAACAATATGCTAGTCGCAGCCCAAGCCCCTCAAGGGGGGTCCAAACCCATTTCTTGGGCCTCTAGGACCCCTTAGTCCACTCAGATCACCCACGTTGTCCATGGCGGTCGAGCCTGGGCTCCTTGCGCTCATGGATGCCGGGTCCCAAGCATCTCGTTTAGTCTCGAAGGGGTCGTGGTGAGGGTCGGCTGTTGACCACCCTTGCACGACCCCATGAAACGCCCTGGTGCCAAGTTGAGGGGGCTGCACTACTCTATTGAGCCCGACGATGAGGCGGATTGGCAAGGTCGTAGCTTGTTGAATTATAATCACTTCGTCCTAGAGTCCCGAAGCCAAACATTGGGCAATCGAGGCTGATCTCATTTATCCAGACTGGCACTACCATTTCTTCGTCTATTTGAGGGTCGTGGTGAGTTGACCTCCCCCCCACCCCCCCCCCCCCCAACTTATGTTCGACCTATCACGTCCCCTTGAGAGGGTTGGGAAACGTGTAGGCACCCCTATAGACGCATCGGGGCTGAGCAGGGGGGCTCGAACACCTCCTTGGAGCCCTTCCACGAGGCGGGTCAACAGGTGCCGAGCAGGGGGCTCAAACACCTCCTTGGAGGCCCTCCACGAGACGGGTCAACAAGGTGGTAGCTTGTTGGAGCGCGACCACCCCCTCCTGGAGCTCGTTCATTTGCTTCAAAGCTGGTCAACCTCGTCACGATGGTTGCTCGGAGCTCGACCGTTGGTTTCTCCTGACCGCTTGACCCGGGAGGTCTACTCTCATCTTGGCTGGGCTCAGAGCCCGTGTCTCGGCGACCTTCGTGAGTTCAACTCTTCCACTGGGGGTTCGTTCGCAGTGGGCCTTGGCCCTAGCCCATCTCGGGCCGTCATACGAGTGCCCAACCGCTCCAGGACGGATCTAGCTTGGGTTGGCGTGCCCCTACTCGCCTCTCTATGTCGATCTCGGCTGGTGTCACCCCTTCCTCGCTTGTATGACAGACGGGGTGAGTTGGCCTTCTCCCCGGCTTAGGTTCCGAGAGCTCAAGGTAGTCGGGTGCTTGCCCCCCACCCCACCCCCCGGGGTGCCCTCTCGAGGTGGGTGATGGTGGGGCTGGCGCTTCTCGGCAGGCCACGGGGCCGATCGGGGGGACTCACATATCTTCGTGGAGCCCCTCCATGAGGCAGGTCAATGCGACGACGAAGCCGGCCCGTCATTACGGTTGTTGGTGAGAAGATCCCTGGGGTCTCCTGTCGACCTCATGGAAATGGTTCGTTGCTGACTAGTGGTCCCGTTGGGACCGCTCCCGCCTGGGGTACCACGGGTGTTGTGCGAATCGTTTGTGTTACGAGAGTTAGATCTCGATCTTGTCATAGCTAGTGGAAAAATAGCACGCTCGAGCTGACGTCGTCACCCATGATGGATTTAGTTAACCCGAGTAGTCCGAATTAACAAACCCGTTAATAAAGTGAAATAGTTAATGGACAAGGTAACGGGCAAAATAAATATAGATGAATATCGCGGAGAAGATATCGTTATTGATAGTGAATTGTTAAGCCGGTTTCAACAGGTGTAACGCTAGTACAAGATAAGATTAAGACAAGATGACCAAATATGGCAAGACATGTCATAAATGGACAAAATGGGTGCCTTTTATACCCAAGAGGACCCGTAACCGCCCCCCTACAGAGGAGGGGACGGTTACAACCACCTTTGACCGCCCTCGGCACCCGGGTAGGTCGACACCACTTGTCCACTTCTAAAAATTACATAATGACATAATTTTGCATAAAAGTCTATCTTTATCCACGATATAACGCCACAACTTACTACAATGTTAGGCCCATGTGAACATGTGTAAGGTCGAGTTAGACCAACTGGCTTGACTTGAGAAAGTTCATCCCAAAATCAATCATTATATCATAGATCATGATACATTTTATAAAGTGGATCACTAACCTAAGATTCATTTTTAGTTTTTTTTTTTTTTTAAGAAAATTTTTAGTATATTAAAAGTTCTTTTTTAGATGATTGAATGTTCATTTTTAGATATACTGTTTGAAAATGAACATTCAATATATTAAAAATGAATCTTTCGTATATTAAAAGTAAACATTTATCAGTGATTTATATTACAATGTATAGCATATATGGTCTAATTTGCCTATATTACAATGTATATCATATATGGTCTAATTTGCCTCCCAAGGTACTGTTACTTTCGAACCAAAATTAAATAAACAAAAATAAAACATCAAGCTTGTGGCAATCGTTATACCCTGCACCACGGCGCACAGTGCACTGTGCGCCCCGCGTCTCTCAAAATGACGTTTTCGGAGGCGCGGTAAGAAGTTGACATGATTATGTATTCTTGTTTATACAATTATGTATATTTTTTATTATGTACATTTTTTATACAATTATGTACATTTTTTTTATACAATTATGTACATCCGAATCAGGAAATTTTTGTGTATTATGTTAAGAGTTGATGTGTATTATGTTAAAAGTTTATGTTTATTATGTATTATGTTAGATTATGTGTATTATCTTTTAAAAAAGAGTATGTGTATTTTGTTATATAATTATGTACATTCATGTATACAATTATGTGTATTCCAGTATAACATTATGTACATTTTTTAACATGAGATTTTTTTTTAAGGAAAATTAACTGCCAAACACTGGGTAGCGAAATTTCAAAAAAAAATTAAAAAAATTGAAACGACGTCGTTTTGCATCTAAGCGCATAATGCAATGCGCGCCGTGGTGTAGGGTATAAATTGCCTGCTTGTAGGTCTTGGAAGTGCTTGCCAATGTTCACAATTTCGTTTTGTAATTCAAGACATGCTTGACAGCTAGGGTGCTGGATTTGGGCCATTTGTCTTTGTGATAGTGGTCATACTTCTTGGGCTACCCACAACCTGGGCAATATAAAATAAAGGTTTTCTTCTATATTTCAAAAACCAATCTAAATGTGTTCACTCAAAAGTAAAAAAAAGTAAAAAAAAAGTAAAAAAATACATAAAACTTTATAAAAGCACATTTAGTTTACATAATATATTTTGGAGAACATAATAGGTCAGGAATAAAATTAGGTCTGGTATTATAATATAATGTTTGATTGGTTTAAGACTTTAAGTAATAAAAATGGAATAAACATTTAAAAGATAAAAATATCCTCCAATGTATAACGAAAATAAGTTATTCCCGAAAATTCACAGATAGCCTAATACCATGCTCCTTGGAACAACTATTTCCTTCATGACGGGAATAATTTATTCTCCTTAGAAATCAAAATTAAATGATGAAATATGCCTATTACCAATAATTAGTATGTTCACCCGTGTGATGTACGAAATATATTTGTTGTAATATATTAAGAATATTTGAATAGATATATAATTATTTAAATTAGAACATTAAATATTATACTATATATAGTGCAACGTAACTAAAGATATGATTTGGATCATTTATGTATTTTTATGTTATCATTGCTTGAATTTGGGCAAATAATTGCTCAAATTAATAGCTTATGTCTAGATGTACACATGTGGTGCTATAACTTTGAAGATTTTATTTATCATTGTTAGTAAAATGTATTCTTAAAAGAAAAACTAAAATAATAAGTCATTAAGCTAAGACTTCTTAAATAAGAGCCTTTTGGCTTTTCAATATGTGCTCACGTTGATGGGCAAGCAATTATGTTTGGAAGATGAGCATTGCTCAGAGCTCCTCTTTCCAAACATTTCCGATGTGGGATAAAAATGATCCCACATCATTTACAAAGGGGAGCTCGTGGTTCCGCTTTGTCTGTTTTTTTTTTTTTTTAATTTTATTTTGTATATAGTTTTGTTTTGATTATTATTATATTATTAATATTATTATTATTGTAATTTTAGTTTATTATTACATTATTACATAATAATAATAACAATAATAATATAAATTTTCTTTTAGACAATTTTCTGCTGTGCAGCCAAAAATTAAAAAGAAAAATATTTTATGAAAATAACTAATTTTTCAAAAATTATTTTCCTACTTTCTAAACGAACTTTTATATCTATACAATTAATTTGTTAAATTTCATAATAATTATTAGATAATGGCCTTATTTGATTATTGACAAATTCGCCAAAATTTTAACAAATTCGCCATTTTAACATTTTGTCTTTAGTCAAAACATCAAAAATATTATTTAATAACTCAACAATTTTACTCCAAAATGCTAAAAACAAAAACAATACATATACATTTTGGGTTAATTTTTCCCGAACCCCCCTAATAATAAATAATAATTGTTTTTAAAAGAAAAAAAAAACTAAAATAAAAAAGTCATTAAGCTAAGACTTCGTAAAAAAGAATTTTTTGGAGTCTTAATACTTGCCCACATTGATGGGCAAGTAATTATGTCTACTATATATATACTAATAAGAGCCCAAGAGAGTTAGGCCTATAATGGGTAGAAAAAATGGCGGTCACAGATTTTAATCAAATGAATGGCTCAGATTGATTAAAAGATTGATCAGATTTAAATTTTACACTAAAATTTCCTAAAATACCCACACACCGTTACTAATTCCGTTAAAATTTTAAGAATTGCCGTTAGTTCACCGTTAACTTACTCATTGATTTCAATAAAAAAAAAAAAAAAAAAAAAGTCTTAGGTTCGAACCCCATCCCAATCAAAGTTGGCATAATTAGTACTCTATTTTACTCTTATTAAATTATATAAATAATAATTTAGTAGTTACAACAAAAAATAATACATATGCATTTCTTTAATTTAGAATTATGTGTCCACAATGCCTTTATTCAAAAAAAAAAAAATTATTCATTATCAATAAATTAAATAAGAGAAATAATTTTATTAGTTATATTGTCTTTATTTTTCTTCAATATAAAAATTCTTTATATTCAAATTTATTAATTGATTATATTCGCTACATTGTCTTTACAATGTCTTTATTCAATGAAAAAAAATTATTAATTATCAATAAATTAATTAAAAGAAATATTTTCATTAGTTATATTGTCTTAATTTTTCTCAAATGTAAAAATTTTTACATTCAAATTCATCAATTGATTATATTCACTACATTATCTATTATCTTTTTTGTGCACTATTTTTCTAATTAAATATCAAAGTTATAATACAAAATAATGCTATATATTTATTTACCAAGTATTTTATTAATACCATGAAAAAATTAAAAAAATATAATTAATAAAGCCAACCATATTAACTACTTGAAAGATTTTGTGACAAAGAGAGTATTCAAATCACACAACAAATTGAAGTGAGAACTACCTCGCAATGTATTTGTTTGACAATCAGCAGTTAACAGTTAGCGTTAGCGGATTTGATCAGCGAATTTATTTAATTATTAACATTGGGTAGAAAAATTCAGTGAAAAAAAATTATTAATTATCAATAAATTAATTAAAAGAAATATTTTCATTAGTTATATTGTCTTAATTTTCTCAAATGTAAAAATTTTTACATTCAAATTCATCAATTGATTATATTCACTACATTATCTATTATCTTTTTTGTGCACTATTTTTCTAATTAAATATCAAAGTTATAATACAAAATAATGCTATATATTTATTTACCAAGTATTTTATTAATACCATGAAAAAATTAAAAAAAATATAATTAATAAAGCCAACCATATTAACTACTTGAAAGATTTTGTGACAAAGAGAGTATTCAAATCACACAACAAATTGAAGTGAGAACTACATCGCAATGTCTTTGTTTGACAATCAACAGTTAACAGTTAACGTTAGCGGATTTGATCAGCGAATTTATTTAATTATTAACATTTGGTAGAAAAAATGACCGCCAAATTATTAAATCAAATGAATGGTTCATATTGTTCAGGTTTTAATTTTTTTCTTTTAAGATTTTCTAATTTATCCTTAATTATATGATTATCCATTTAACTTTTTCGTTAATTCACCGTTAGTCTAATTCTAATATTAAAGTCTAATATAGAATTATAACTACACCATTAATCTAATTCTAATATTAAAGTCTTAATAGAACTTAACCACAAATCCTAATGTCGGAATCTCCTCAAACAATATTAGTATATATTTAATATTTTATGCCCTAATTTTTATTTGTTCTCCCTTATGTCCCGTATTTGGTTTCAACTATACCTATACAATTATTTTATTGACAGTTATAATCAATCTTGACTATATTATCTTGCATTTGTAAACTTAGAATTACCTATTTAACTCGCACGGGCTTAGCTCAATGGTTTAGTGGGTAGTATTTGGGAGAAGAGACCAAGGTTTGAACCTCGGCGGCGGCATGCGGGAATTATGTCCAAAGTGGGTAGATTCCTTGTGCGTATCAGCATTTGGCCCTGTCTGCTGAACCATTGAGTCACCGTGATCCTGTCTGCTGAACCATTGAGTCACCGTGATTTACAACTTCCCACAATGCTCTATCGGGTCGGAGTGTGGGGGCCCTTGGGGTCGGGGACTCAACCTTTGGGAGAATAATTACTTACTTAAATACGCAAATTCAACCTTCAATTATCTATGCATGAACAATTTCAATATAATCCTGCCTTAATATACTTTAAAGTACTTATTTAACAAAAAAGCATTGGGCATTATCCTAATCGCGCAATGCGCGTAAAAAACTAGTTTGTAAGATAAGCATTGCTTCTCTTATATATAGGACCTCAAGAGCTCCGCTTTCATAACATTGTCTATGTGGGATCAAAATGATCCCACATCATTTACAAAAAGGAGCCCTTTGTCTTCTTCTTCTTTTCCTTCTTATTTTTTTTAATTTTAATTTTATTTTATATGTAGTGTTGTTTGGATTAAAATATATATATATATATATATATATATATATATATACACATGTATGTATATATATATATATATATATATATATATATATATATATATATATATATATATATATATATACATGTATACACACACACACACACACACACACACACACATATATATATATATATATATATATATATATATATATATATATATATATAAAGGTTGCAAAACACGTTAGGCACTCCCAAGGCGCTGATTATTTTATTTTTTTAAATGTAAAAAATTAAAAATTTAAAACTATCAAAATTCACTAATAACATAAGGTTCTCATTGTTTTTTCTTACAAACTATTTATTTAAGTGGCTATAAAATTGTTTAAAATATTGTTGAAACCATCAAAATACATAAAAAACTAAAATTAAGAGCAAAAGAAGCATTTTTTGGAGAAATTGGTGGTGCAACCCGCCTTTGGCTGTTTGCGGTGAGTAGATCTCGAAAAAATACGCGATTTAAAAAAATATCCAAAACGGACAACCGAGTCAAAAGTTATGCTTTCGCAAAGTTTTTAACCTAAACCCTAGAAAGAGATATTTTTTAGGAATTGAGCGGAAAGTTAAAGTTCATGATTTTGTTTTTATATATAGTATAGATTAGAATAGAATCGTATTAAACTATTTTATAATATTAAAATATGAATTTTAACCTAGAATTATAGTGTGAATATAAAGTAGAAAACAATATATTTTTATTAGAAAAAGAGATGTTTTAGGAATTGCGTGGGAAGTTAAAGTTCAGGATTTTGTTTTTATATATAGGATAGATAGTATAGATTAGAATAGGAATTGTATTACACTATTTTATAATATTAGAATATGAATTTTAACCTAGAATTATACTACAAATAGGGAAGTAGAAAATAGGGATGTCAATTGTACCCGCACCCGACGGGAAACCCGATTTCCTGCCCTTACGGGGACGGGGATGGGGACAGAAATAGGGGATCTGGGATGGGGATGGGGGCAATTTTGAATTCCCCTGCGGGGATGGGGAGTACTCTCCCCGGCCCGCCCCGTCCCCGATATATATATATATATATATATATATATATATATATATATATATATATATATATATATATATATATATATATATATATATATATATATATATATATATATATATATATAATTTTAGAAACATTCTTGTCATTGTATGTCATGCTTATGAAATGCATATTTAAATAACATGTTTAATTGTAAAATATTGAATACTACTATAAGGTGGGGATGAATATATATGCGTTATTTATTTAAATATTTTTTAATGTTTAATTTTTATATTTTTTATAACTTATTAACGGGGTGGAGATTCCCCGTCGCCGAATAATCCCCATGGGGATGGGGATGGGGGGAGTTTTCCCTTCCCCGGCGGGGATGGGGAAGGGGACGGGGAATGGGAAAAAAGTCGGGAGCGGGGATGGGGATATGTCCCCCGCCCCCACCCCGCCTCGTTGACATCCCCAGTAGAAAACAATGTATTTTTATCAAAAAGAGAGATTTTTTAGGAATTGGGCGGGGAGTTAAAGTTTAGGATTTTGTTTTTAACTTTTTATATATAGTATAGATACTATTTTACCCTTTTGTCCCATTTTACCGGTGTTGTTTACTATTAATTGGTCAAATTATTTATTTTTTCTTTACTGATTTTTTAATATTATCTTATTATTTTGAGAAAATTGCATCTTTCGTTCATGAGTTATACCTAAGTTCCGACTCAGCCCCTCAGTTATGGCCATATCCATTTTTAACCCTTCAGTAATGTGCAAACTAGCTCGTTTGGTTCCCCACGTTGGGGAATCTATCTCAACCTCACTGAAAACTCAAAAAAAAAAAAAAAAAACATTTAAATTTTGAGGGGTAAAGTAGGAAAGTCACATCTTATTTACCCCTAGTAATGAAGGAGAATAAGATGTGAATTTCTTATTTTACCCCTCTAGCTAATTTTAGATAGTTTTTTAGTTTTCTGGCATGTTGAGACACACACTTCGCTCATAAATGAGGGATACAAAATGGATACAGTCATAACTGAGGAACTGAGTCGCCAATGGGTATAACTTAGGAACCAAATAAGCCATTTTTCCTTTTATTTATTTATTATTTTTTTGTTTAATACTCCGTAGTACTTTTGTTGTAGTTTTTAAATATATACATTTTATATGCTAATAATAAACAAAATATATTATGATAAATTGAATTGTAAATAACTTCGGTCAAGCCCGTTAACCGGTTCAGGCCAAACATATAAAATGGGACAGAGGGGGTATTTAATACCTATTCTATGAACCAACCGTGTCGTAAGAGTTGATCCATGTTCAAATAATCTATATGAAACTGCAACATGTGTTTTGTGTTATGAGTGGACATTGTGGTATATGTTAGCAATAAGTTACAAGCTAGAGTGGTGCAGCTAGCATAATTGTTCACTTTTGTAGTCACTAGTGGTCATTATGATAAAAAGCTAGAAGTATGATGGAGGTGTTGGGCAGTCAATAAAGCAGTAGTTATAATATATAACATCTCTTATTGGTGATGTGTTGGTTAGGAAAATCTGCACTCAACAACTAACACAGTACAGTTTGGACAAGTCCATAGAGCAAGGATGAAGTTTGGTGCCCTATTTTCTGCCATGTATGATTAGGATTATTGAGTTGTTGATGAATTGAAGGGGTAGCTAGAGGGCAAGAATATAATGGAGCTGAGCTGAGCTTGATTGGTGGTCCACAACTTCATTATTTCTTCCTCCATGATAAGTCAAGATCATCATCTCTTTGACACTTACTACTAGGTTGTAAACAAGCCCTCTTCTCTTTTCCCTATCTAACTCTCTTTTATCTGTTCTCAGTTTCCAACTATTCCCCCCAACTGCAATATGTACTAATAATGCAACAATGTACAAGTATTAAAACCAACCATTTCTGACTTGTCTTTGCCTTTTGGCTGAATATATAATTGGGTGTTCGGTAAATAATTGTTAGCTGATTGGGTTAGTAAGTTTGACTATTTATAACATTAGCTGATTCTAGAAAAGTGTTTTGTAAATTAGCTGTTAGCTGATAGCTAATTACATGCAAAATGACTTTCTCAAAAAGCTTATCGAAAAGTAACTTTTTGAATTTTAGCATTTTAGAACAATAAGCTGTTACAAACAGCTAATTAATCAAACACTCATATTGATTGTTTAACCAAGTCAAACAGCTAATAATGGTCAAATAAATCAAAATTATAAGCTAACTATGTCTTTGATGAGTGCAGACGATTAATTGCTACTTTTAATTTCCTTTCAGTTATATTTATTCCTAGATCGCAGAATGCAATGGCTCATGATTTAGCATCAGATGCCTTTAATTATTCTATAGCTATGTACTGGGATGGAATCCCACCTAACTCTATTTTGATTCATATATAAATGCAACCACATTGGTTTTTCAAAAATGTTACCAAACAAGGCCAATATATGAACTCATCAAGTAGCTTGTAGCTCAATGGCACCTCTATGGCTCTCACAAATGGGAGGTCACAGGTTGAGAAAATATATATAAACATATATTACATTGTAATAGAGTTAGTAATACTCAAAAATATATACTATATTAACCCTTTTTCAATTTACATGCAGTTAAATATGAATATTTGAATACTGAAAGTACATTATTTTGTATAATGTACATTCAATAATGTACATTTAATATATTAAAAATATATTTTTCATTGTGATTCACACAACACTGTGTGAACCATGATCCACACAATAATTTACCCGCAACTAATCCATACACAGATAAAAATCAACAGGTATGGACTATACGTTGATATAAGCGGCCAAGCAGCTCAAGACTAAATGCTCGTCTGCTCATTAGAGCTAGGTGTTGTCCAATCCTAGGTCATCAACAAACTTAGAATATAATGTTGTAGTAGGATCATGGTTGATGGTAATCTCCAAAGTCAACTCCTTATAACTAGGGATGGCAATGGGTCGGGTGTGGGTCGGGGAGGGCTACATCCATCACCCGACCCACTTTATATTTTCTCCACTCACCCCACCTCCAACCCGCATCGGGTGGACTTTTTCAGAACCCACCCCACTCCCACCGGGTGCGGGTGCCCATTAAGGATACCCACCACTTATCATCTTATTATGTTTTTCAAAAAATAATATTTAAATTATTTACACATAATAAAAAAAATAAAATCCATTAGTGATACTAAAACATAAATAATGGAAATATTTAAATATAATAACTAAATTGTTAATTTTTAAAAATAAATTAGTAATTTTGATATAAAAAATAATAAAAAGATACACGAAGTTATATAAACTATTATAAATAACTACATATTAGTACTTATTTTACTATTATATATATATATACACACACGCATGGTGGGTCGGGTGGGGTTCTAGGCGGGTCTTGTACATAGAACCCGAATCCAACCCGACCCACCGCGGGTTTTCTTTTTTAAGAACCACCCCCGACCCACCACCCACCATCACCCAAAAAACCCGATCCATGCGGGGTGGATTCGGGTGGATATCCACGGGTCGGATTGAAATTGTCTTCCCTACTTATAACACGTGTTAATATATAATAACAGTATAAATATCTCCTTCATTTAATAAAAGACGAGTCACGACTTGATCTTAAATTCCTGAGACTAGAAGTAATATTTCATTAAAATAAGAATTAATGACAAAAACTTCCACCCAAGCAAAGCAATATCAAATAATATTAGTTTAATTGACAATTAATCGCTCAATACTCTTCTAAGTTTTACATAATTTTGATTTGGCATGAGAGAAATGGTATTGTATAGCAAGACTTTAATATTTCTGAAATTCTTATGGCACATAAAAGGGAAAATGGAATAGGAATTAATGGGCATTGCCCAAGCTTGGGTTCACATAACTTGTTGGATCTTATAGGCAGAAAGTGACGTACCATCAAGAATCATGTGAACCCATGAAATGTCAAGTGCAATCATTAAATGCAATGGAAATTTGTAGGACAAGAAAGGAAATTTTATTTACACACTTTATTATAGTAAATAGGAAATTTTGACAATGAAAACGAACTGACTAATAACCCAAGTAAGTATTAACAAACTGGAAAATGATATATGTACTCTTATATATGGAGTCTAACTCTCGTCACATGTACAAATTTTATTGGGTAAAATAAAAGTAAATGAATAAAGATAATGGCACACTTTATTATTTAAATCAATCAAAAGATGACACATTAGTAGGGAGTAAAATATGGTGTAGAAAGTGAGAATACATGTAGTATTACTCTAACAAACTACCCTCACGCCACTATTTTGGACAAACAATACCATGACCACTTCAGCCTTGCATTATAGATCTGATCTAAAATGATATTCAGATTATTCGTATGCAATTAATATATTATGTGTTTGCAATTAACAGATTATGTGTATGTAAATAAATTGAATACACACAATATTTTAATTATAGGCACATAATGTGTTAACTACATATACATAATAATGATAATATGTTAATTGTAGACACATAATAACATATTATATGTTTTTAGTTAATACTAATCTTTTCTATGCGCGATGCGCAAAAACATATGTGATATACCCAATATTTATATTTTTAAAAATAACTAACAAATTTTTACTAATTAAAATCTATATAAAATAAAATTTATTGATTTATTATATTAATTAATTAATCTAATATATAATGTCTACAAATATTATTATTGTTAAAGAATATAAGAAAATATATGGTGGATGCATGTGTATAGTAACAATAATGAAAAAGATAACGTAAGTTATAACGGTAGGGGTATTTTTGCCCAAAAAATTATATAGTACAACTCTAAAAGCACAATGTACAAAATGATTAGCACTAAAAAACATGGACATAAATTTGATTGAGACTTATTCTGTTTTTTTTTTTTTTTGGATGCTACTGACTCTATTACAATGTAATATTTGTTCAAACATGCCAACGCTTCCACTGAGATTTGAACTCACAACCTCCCATATGAGAGTGCAACCCAAGTGCCATCTGTGCACAAGGTGCATGGCAAAATAATATTATATGTTTTCAGTTTATTTATATGCACATAATGACAGACACATAATTTTTGAATCATGATTCATAATGCAAGGTAGACATCGATCCATGGTATAACAATTGTCTTTTTTGTTCGACAAATGCATGAGACCCACGTCACAATGCTGCCAGTCTATTTAAGAAATTTTCTCAATATGTATTGTTCTATTCCCAAAATTAGAAATCAAGCTTTAACGCCCTATATGCATCTCTCTTTATGTTGCATAAAGAATTTTGATGTTTCTACAAATGTACCTGTTAAAAAAATATTGGAAAGATTAGTAAGAATAGCATGTGAGTAGTGATTTTAAAGTAATATTTTTAGTGGAGTACACCTTTAAGTTAAGTCATATCAAACTAAATTTGAATTCTTCTAGTTGAAATGATTAATTCCATATATTTATACTCTCCAAAAAGTATACCAAATTGAAAAAATAGAGTTTTTTACAAGTTCAGAAGGAACATTTGTCCTGTCTTGAAAATAAACGTTAATTTATATTAGTATAAATATATTTCAATTTTTTAAGATGTTTGAAATGTGCTCTTAGAAGTCTTTCACTCCCACGCACATGAATACAAATTATGGACCCCGATTCCCTTGTTTGTTACCATTTTGGACCAATTGCACAACTAAGGATCATCCACATAATCCAAATTGATGTCACGATATAAGTTGCTTGTGAGTAAACAATGTTGTTTATGAAGTTTTAGATGCCTAATCTTTGGCCAACCTACATTCCAATTCTTGCAAAGTTTTGTTGGAATAAGATGATTGTTACATTGACTAGTTAAGGATAATATATATTAAGCTTGAAACTTCAAAATGAAGTTTTAAAAATGACATTGAAATTATAAAATTTTGATGATATCAAATAATTAATTTTAATGTAGTTTACAAGCATACTAATATTAATATTAATATTAATTAAACACATTTCATGCATGTCCAACAAATTTGAAAGATAGATAGTACGGGTAGGGATGTTGGCAAATTATTATGTGAATTCGAGTCCACCTTGCAATGTAAACTCGGGTCCAAAGGTTCACAATTTACATACTAAATGTTTATAATTCAAATTGTGAACATTCAATATGTAAATTGTGTATTTTGGATCTGGGTTCACATTGCAAGGTAGATCCGGGTCCAAGTCATAACTGTTGAGGGATGTTAATGCGGATCAATATAATTCTCCCGTGATTGGTTGGTCTGCGAAGCAATTGTTATACCATGGATCAAGGTTTATATTGCATTGTGAATCCTGATCTATAAATTATGTGTTTGCCGTTGATACATTTTGTACCTGTAGTTAATTGTTAAACAAATTGAAGGCATATCACATGTTAATTACAAACAGATAACATGATAACTACATATACATAAATTGTTAACTGCATGTATATAAAATATGTTAACTACAGACACATAATGCAAGGTACTTGCAGTTAATAGTACTTTTCATGTGATGTGCCTTCAATTTGTTTACAAGTACAACAATGTTAATTGCATGTACAGAATGTGTCAATTGCAACTACAAAATCTTAAAATTATTTTTGAATTAGATATATAATGCAAGGTAGACCTTGGTTCATTGTATACCTCCAAAATACCACGTCTGATACTTATCTACTCAGGAACATACAATCCTATTTTTATTTAAATAAAAAAGAAGAAGAAGGAATGAATGAAAGAAAGAAATAAATAAATAAATAAAATGTTACTCAGGAACATACAATCCTATATTCATTAATTGTCCCCCTCAAGATCGAGCAAAGGTCCCCTCTTCTTTGCTGTCAAATTTTCTTTTTCAGCATACACGTTATATATGATTCTGGATGAAACTCGATGATAAGTTATACTTATTCTTTAAACAATAAATTAAATATAAATTCCATCGCATTAATCCCATGTCAAATGTATTAAAAAAATAAAATAAATAAATAAATAAATAAATAAATAAAAGAAGCATACGAGTACTAGATTTTATCTAGCGATGATGGAAGTGAAGAAACAAAATGTGATAATAACTTGTGTTGAATTTAATTAATTTGCGAACAACCAATTTTTTTAATATAATAATTTTGAAAAGAAATTAAAGTAGTTAATTTATTAAACCATAATATGAAACGTTTACAACAAAGTTTGATAGAATGATAAATCATTCATTACAGTCTAACACAAAAATAGCTTTCTTAATTACACTACAAAAAACTTGATTCGCAGACTGTTTCATAACCAATTTAATATAATAATAAATAATAAATAGAAATCTTTGATTTAATAAAACTCGGAAGTAGTGTCTATTCATTTTATCACTAGATCAGTGAATAAGCGTGTTCATGCTGTGACTAGAGCTGCTCATTCATATACTGACTACTCATGTTGTGGCTAGTACTGGTCCTTCTATTTAGATTGATTCTATTCTTCCTTGTATTGAATCTTTGATTTAATAAAACTTTGAAGTTTCATTTCAAAAAATAATAAATAGAGATCAGCTTTTGATTATGGATGAAATGTACATATGTTATAAATATTTCAATTAGTGGCCATTAATCTTGAGACTCTTCATTTGCCTTCTACTTAATATCTTGTTTATGATAAGTATGTGAAAGGTTGTAATGGTCCCTATAAATTGAGGGTGAAGGCTTAATGAAAAGATAGTCTTATGAAATTGTGTTCTATACATTGTGTTCTTCATCTCCCTTTTACTTATCTATTCTATATACTCATATACATACAATCACGAAGCAGTATCATGCAAACATCACGCGAGAACTGAGCTAGTTGATAGGCCAAATTACAACACGTTATCAGCACGAGTCTCTATTGTAATCTCCGGTGAACGGTACTATTGGTTCATTTTCCTGTGCATTTTGTTTTTTTTTTTTTTTTGAATCATATGCCATTGTTTATATATAAATATTATGTGTATATATGGCTATGAGTTTGGTTTGGAACCTTCAATTGTTGTTTATATGAAATGAGTGATTATTCTTCTGGTTTGTTAACAACTTTTGAGTGATGAACCCCTCATCAAGACATTGTTAAGAATTTGGGTAAATACATGAATTTGTAAATACATATTATTTTTATTTATTCTCTCAATTCTTGTATATGAGTTAGGCTCTATATGAACCACGAATCCATGGTGCTTTGAGATGGTAAATACATGTAGTTATAGGCCAAATTGTATGTATATGTATCCATGTATGTTCTATGACTATGGATATCGAATGCATAATCGGTCCTTATTATATGTTTGCATCGGATTGCTGTGTTTGTATTAGAATGCTAAGAAACATGTATGCATATTTATGTAAAAGATGTTTCTTCATCCATTGCTTGAACATGTATTCAAAATATTGATTTTTTTTTTCCAAGTTGTCACATTGCTTCCTAAAGTTGCATCAAATGATGATCTTGTAGATCATGCCTTTCATTGAAAATTGTGAATGATTTTTAATTAAGATTGTTAAAGTTTATTTTGTGGAAGCTTAAGAGTGAGTAAGACTTTAAAGTTTAATTGATGACTTGGGAGCATCAATTCGGTGTATTGGAGAATGAAACACCACTCGTTGCCTATAGCGCGAGTTGATGCTATAAAACGAGTCGATGCTTGCTGCATCAATTCGGTGTTTTCGCACCGATTCGTGCCTTGTTGCTTGTAGCACGAGTTGATGGTATAAACACGAGTCGATGCTTGTTGCATCAATTTGGTGTTTGCCTCACCAATTCGTGTTGCACCATTTCGATTTTTGTGTATATTCGAAAGATCAATTTGTTTTCTGATTTTATCTTTTGACTTCATCTCGGAAAGTTCATTTTGCATCTAGAAGATGTTAAATTCCTTATTTTGCTATAAACATGTGATATTATGAATGTATATGAGAACATATGATATATGTTTTGTAGATTACGTATTCAATTGTCAAATGTGAATTTATTGAACTCGCTTATGAAGGAAGCAATTGTTGGGTTCTGGATATTGAAATTTATTTGGCATCCAAAGAATTGAGCCAAGCTTTTGTTGCTAAGTCACAGAGCACAGATGCCCAGAAGGCACAAGCTCTCATTTTCATATGTCACCACTTGAACCACGATCTTAAAAATGAGTATCTGATTGAAAAAGAACCACTTGCATTAATGAAAGTCCCTGAAGGACTATTCCGACCAAAAGTCATCAAATGTTCTTCCCCAAGACACATTTTGACTAGTTTAATCTCATGTTTAATTTTGAGATTATAATGTAAGTCAATGATTAACTATAATTCAGCTATGCACAAAATAGTCTCGCAATTGAAACTCTAAACAAGAAGTTTCAGATAAATATTTAATTGGAAAGACATTGCCAACTTTTCATGCGAGTAATTTGTACTCCAAGCAGTAGTACAAGACAACAAATTATGCGAAGTATCCTAAGCTGATTTTAGCACTCATTGTGGCTAAGAATCATAACTAGTTGTTGATGAAGGATCAAAAGTGCATGTCTGGTTGATTTTGCACAGGTGCTTGAAGCACATAATGTTACCTAGTTGAGTAACTTTATAAGGGGTTGCAGTCGAGATTATAATCGGTGTGGTATGAGTTTCGAGCTTAGAATAAGAAACAAAGTGATCAAGATATTCAAGGACGACCAAACCCATCGAGGCAAAATCCTAGCCAGAAGCAGGTTTGCTAACATGTGGGTCTGAAGGGCATTGATCCCTACGTGTCGCGCATCAAAGCATTTGGTCATCGGAGAATGAACCTTATCTTGATGATTCTAGCTAATTTGCCTGAAGCAAATATTGCAATTCTGTGTTATTTAAGGGATGATGTACTATACCCTTTTATAAGAATGATCCTTGACTTATGTCATACATGATATGACCGATTTAGATATTATTAGTTTGAAAGATAAAAACAAATGATATCATATCAGTTTGCCCGAAGCAAACGAGGGAATGAATTATATCATATCAGTTTGCCCGAAGCAAATGAGGGAGCGAATTATATCATGTGAATTTGCACGAAGCAAACCAGTGAATGAAACTAATGGAAAGTTGAGGATAAAGATTTTTGAGAGATCTTGAAGATCTATTTTATTTGACAAGCTTCACAGCTTCCCTATGATTGTTGTGTACCCTTATAATATCATTTGATATGTATGCTTTCATATCTGATTATATATTTTCTTGTTGGGGACATCAGTTTTATATGCTATTGTGGTTATCACAATCTCACCTACTGCATATCATAATTATTCCCCTAGAACCTAGTACGTGGTATAAAACCAACATTTCCCATCTGCGTTTTATTCACAGTGTGCAGTCTTTTTCCTATATCACCACCATAGCGTACCTTTGTGGGCATGTATATGTTGATTATAAACCTCCGTCTGTTATTTAAATCCTTAGAGCCCATGATAAGAGATCAATATATAAATTAGGTACGTTGACTGCACACTTTATGAAGATCATTTCACGGCATTAGGGGGAGATAAGAGCTCAAATTTAATAGAATGCCGAGAAATTCTATGGATGATTGATGAAAAAGATCTTCAATATTTGAATCCACGTACTAGGTAGACTGAACTAGAAGTTCAGAAGAAGTAAACTGAACTGAAAGTTCAGAAGATAATTAATCTGCCAATATATATATTGATCATAAAAAGAGTGACTAGGTCCTATATATCTTCCCCAACTTGGACCATATGTATCTACCAATGCTCCTTGACGCCAGAAGCGTGGAGACATGTTGGTATAATCCGCGGAAAGCTAAATCTAGTAGAAAATGGTGTCACTCTTGAAATCGCTTAAAGAAGTATGTCCTGAAGACATTCGTCCAGAAGGCGAAAATCCCAGTAAAATTTTAGGTGCACCGAAAATCATAATACTGGGGATGCGGAACGACCAGATAAAAATATATTTGGGAAATGGCTAGAGTCTGGTTGAATTAGAAATTGCCATTATTTTATATATATGGGAGAAATTTATGAAAAATGTTATAGTTGTCGACAACAGAATTGCCTTTACAAATTGTTCTCGTTATATGAGAATCTGGATCCAGAGCTAGGCACCAGTTGTGCCTTGGTATTTTTTATGTATAACAGAGCAATTAAGGCATGTACAGCTCAGCTCGCTAAAACTGTATTCTCTTTATAACACGTACACCATTTAATGTTAACCCTGTAGGTTACAAATGGGTGTTTGTACGAAAGAGAAATACAAACAATATGGTGGTATGACATAAAGCGAGACTGGTAGCTTAAGGGTTTTCGCAGAGACCCTGAATTAATTTTGATCAAATATTTTCTCGCATAACATATGGCATTACGTTCCGTAAATTAACATTGTTGGCAGTGAATTATGAATTTAGATATGCAGTTGATGAACGTCATGACTGTAATTTACTGGTCATTAGACGCTAATATTTATTTGTAAATCCCCGATGGATTCAACACTTTTGGAATGTGGAAAGTGAAAATCGCAACGTGTATCATTAAATTACAAAATTCTTTGTAAGAATTGAATATTATTTACTGAGTGTTTTTCCTCCTAAAGAAGGAATGCATGTTGAATGATTGAGTTAACTATGTATTTTTCCTCCCGAAGAAGGAATATGCAAATATGTACCATTACGTGTTCGTTAAAGAATTGCTAATGGAGTTATTTGTTTATTATCATAGTCGATATTGATGGTTTAAATATCATTGAAACACATAGAGAGCTTGGTGATATCAGCTCATGCCGAAAGACGGAGTTTTGAAATAAAAGACTTGGAAACCCAAGTATTGTCTCGACCTGAAGATCGAGCTTCTCCTTGAAGAAGTTTTATACACCAGTTAGCCTATTTGAAAAATGTCTTGAAGATGTTTTATATGGATAAGTATTATTTACTTATCACACTAACGGTTGTCCAATAATCTCTTGAAGTAGATAAAGGACAATTTAGACTCGAAGATGATAATGAGGATATTTTGGGACTGGAAGTCCATTACTTGATATTTTTATTGGAGCACTATTATAGAACTAGAAGTTCTATAGTCGCATCAGGCCTGATATTGAATTTGCGATGAAATTGCTAGCAAAGTTTAGTGCTCCCTCTACAATGAAATATTGAAATTGTGTTTAACATATCCTCCAGTATTTTCGAGGTATAAAGATTTTGACGTTTATGTGAGAAACCAACATGTGGTTTTGATGGCTACTTGGGTACTGGCTCTTTTATTTGATCCCTATGATGCCAAGTCCCAATCTGGTTATGCTATATTTTTACCCCCAATGTCCCATATGAGAACAAATAAGATTGTGTTGCACAAGCAAGTAATAATTTTGTTAAGGAGAACCTTACAAAACATGTTGCACCTAAATCCTTCTACACACATGAACTCTAGAAGAGTTGTAAAATTCTTGTTGAGAATGTTTTCCCCACTGAACAATCTTGCAGATATGTTCACTAAGTCTCTGCCTACATCCACTTTGGAGTAATATGTTCATAAAATTGGGATGCGTGGGCTTAGAAGATTGTTATCTTCAGGGGGAGCGACAACCCCTAATTGCACTGGAATTGATCGACAATCTAGAAGGCTTTTGAAATCCTGAAGATTATGCTCTGAAAGCATATGGTTGTACTCTTTTTTCCCTAGCTAAGTTTTTCCCCACAGGGTTTTCTTAGGCTAAGATTTTTAATGAGGCAATCGATGTTGGTGCACTTGAGTGGATAGTCCTGAAGGCCCTTGAAATCTTGAAGATTATGCCCGGAAGGCTTATGGTTGTACTCTTTTCCTTAGCTAAGTTTTTTTCCCATTGGGTTTTCTTAGGCTAAGGTTTTTAATGAGGCAACCGGTGCAACACAATGGTTTAATATACTTCGTGTACTCTTTTCCTCGTCTAGTTTTTCCCACTGGATTTTCTAGCGAGGTTTTTAACGAGGCATGAGTATAGTTATTTAATGGCCAAGGGGGAGTGTTATAAATATTTCAATTAGTGGTCATTAATCTTGAGACTCTTCATTTGCCTTCTACTTAATATCTTGTTTATGATAAGTATGTGAAAGGTTGTAATGGTCCCTATAAATTGAGGCTGAAGGCTTAATGAAAAGATAGTCTTATGAAATTGTGTTCTATACATTGTGTTCTTCATCTCCCTTTTACTTATCTATTCTATATACTCATATACATACAATCACGAAGCAGTATCATGCAAACATCACGCGAAAACTGAGCTAGTTGATAGGCCAAATTACAACAACATAGACATAGTTTGTCATGATAATACCGATATTTTTTTTTTCACACATAATATTAGCAATAGCTTTCTCTAATTGTAACTTTTACATATTGGGGAATAAAATTAAACTAAAAATATTTAAATTTGACCACGCCATTCAAATTATCAAAACAAAAAAACAAAACAAACAAACAGAAAAACAAACAAAACAAAACAAAACAACCTTGAATGTATTTGGGAGTAAGTACAAAGCTAAATGCACTAGAGTAGTATCAATCCGCACCATTCAAACAAAAATTCATCTAATTATTTCTATGCGTGATACATAAAAATAGATGTCCAATATTAATACTCATTGTTAAAATATTAGTTATATTGAAATATTTTCTAAATAGTAGTTTATAATTTTTTTTAAAATTTTTTTGTTGTTGTTGCATTCATATTATATTAAAAGTGTAGTTGATAATTTCGGAAACGTATATATCATCCTAATAATAATAGTAATAATAATAATAATAATAATAATAATAATAATAATAATAATAAAAGTTTAAATTAGCCACATAACACAAAAAAGTACAATTGGACCATCCAATTCAAAAACAGAGCAATTAGGTCCTTGAATAGCTGAACTGTCAAAAATTATGCATTCAACTAAATTTGACATGTTCCTCATATCATTATTGACGTGGCGATTATTCTATTAAAAATTATTCTTTTTAATTTATATTAATAATTTTAATTTTTTATCAAAAAAACAGCCCCTTCCTGTCTTCGTCTCCCTGCCGAAGACGAAGATGGGAAGGGTGGCGGGTTTTTCCTCTTTTTTTGTTTTTTTTTTTTTATTTTAATTTTATTTATAATTATTAAAATAAATTAGAAATAATATTTTTTAATAAAGTGACCATTACATATCAATTTACATAATTTTAGATAATTCAAGACCTTAATTGCGTTATTTTTTTAATTGAATGACCTAATTTCACTTTTACACGTAGTTTGGTGGCTAATTTAAACATTTTTTCAAAATATTATGATTATACATGTGTGTATACTAGTGTAGTGGGCAATTTCATCTTTTTAATACTTATTGCATTTCTATTCCTTAATCTAGCCATATATTAGAATATAATTCCTGAAGTATATTATTTTCATGAACTAAACAATATTATGATATGCATGTTCCATTTTCTATGAATTATTGATTTAGGTGGTTTATTTAATTTTTTTTTTCCCAAAAATATTTGATAAAGTTGAGTGTATTGTATTGAGCCGACAACGGTCCAAAGATAGGATATTATTGATGTAAGTGGACCGTTGGTGTGGATCAAGGAGGGCATATTATGGCGTGCGGGCGGAATTTTAATATAATTTTGAATTTTTGATTTTTGATATGGCAGAAAAGAGAGATGCCAAAGTAAGGGGCACAATGCACAACACATCTTTCTTATCTTACTGTCGGATAAATACTATACTCTCAACTCTCAATGCCACTTACCCTTTACCCTCTTATATATCCAATCTTTTTTTTTTTAATTCATTTACCACCCACAATACTTAAAATGGCCCCTGACTAGTGATTTTTACTTAATTTCGTCCTAAACGGTTTAAGTGACAATTTTTTATTGGTTTCCTATAGATTTTATTTTTTTTTTTAACATGGGGTAGGATCAACTAGTTCACGATAGTCAATGAATGAAAAAAATTTATTGCAACATTAGAATGTAAACATTATGAGGTAAAATAGGAGAGGAAAAATAACATTATTCATAATAAATAACTAATTTGTTTCAATCGAGTCAAAAAAAGATACAAAAAGGGTCAAATATGTCATTAAACTTTACTTCTTCTCCCAAATACTGTCCACCAAACCATTGAGCTAAGCCCGTGCGGGTTCATTAAACTTTACTTGAAAGTGCAATTAGACTCCCGAGCTTTAAAAGAAAAGTGCAATTAAACATTTAAACTTGTTATTTTGGTGCATCTAAACCCAATAGCTGGTTTCCACCTGAAATAACCGGTCATTAGGGTTCCAATGACAATTACGATGGCAATTCCCGCGACTAAAAAAATTCTGGTGGTCGTACGAATTGAAAAAAATTTCAACGATCGTCTTCTCCGGTGGAGAAGGCTTCTCCACCAAAAATTGATTTTTTTAATGGCGGTGAACAATGTTCAGCGACGGTCAACGATGATCATCAGCGGTAAATTTAAACTGGACTTATTTGACTTATTTTGACATTTTTGAGTGTTTAATTGTAATTTTTTAAAGTTTAGAGGCTTAATTACACTTCTGAATAAAGTTCAAGAGTCTATTTGACATTTTTTTTCTCAAAATGAAATGAAATCAATATAATTGAAAAATTTTAATGCAAAAAAAAAAAAAAAAAAAAAAAACAAAATTGAATAAAAGTAGGGTAAATTATTATAATCTTGATTAAAAATAAAACAAAATAAACATAAGAAAGAATTAAATTGATTTTTTTTACCTGCAATAAATATCGTACACTGCAACTTAGACATTGGCCCTCGTACCAATCTATTTTTTTTACCCTTACACATCTTTTAATCACAACATTAATTATTGATTTAAAAAAGTGATTAAGTGATCATTAAAAATGAAAAAGTTTGTGGGGCAAAAGTATAATTCATAAAACAAATTACTCCTCTGGGATAATTACTACCCACTCAACGACCCATCTTATTTATCCCCAATACCCAATATTCAGTTTTCTGGCATTCAATGCCTGTGAAGTTGTGGCATCGCACTGCCAGCTGTCCTCGGAAAGCTGCTTAGGATGTTGGGCATTTTTGCAATTCTGACCTTATAATTCTATATATTTCCACCTAAGTGCCTATTCTTTTTTAAACTTTCAAATTTTCCCTACTAATTTTCACTTATAAGCTATAACTACAATGTTGCATAAATCGCTAGGCGTTTCTTAATTATTTTTTTTTTAAAAAAAAACACAAAAAAATAACTAACTGACAACTTAAACATCTGCCTAGGCGGCCGGTCGCCTAGAACGACGACTCTACTAAAATTCTAAGCGGTCAGCCACCGCCTAGCGCCGATTAATCCGCACTTAGGTGCAATTTTTGCAACATGGGCTATCAACCTTGCATGTCTCAAGAATCTTGCAATGAATAGATTCAATCTTCAATATATTCATGTGTATATAAAAATGATCTTGATTTTTTTTAATTAAAAAGGTTATAATTATTTCTTTTGTAATGATTGTATCTTATTTTTTATAAAAAAAACAATTTAATATAAATTATTAAAATATTATTTCAATTTTTTACATTAATAGTAAAACTTTTAATTAATTTAAATAAAGCATGGAATATTTTTTTTAACCCGATTTGACTCATCCAAAAGGAGAAAAGAAAAAACACCATCCATTTATTAAACTTAGTTGGTTCTTGGTAGTAGATTACGGTAAATTTTTTAAAAATGTTATTTATAGAACAACTAAAGTGAAATTAGATATTTTATTCATTAAAATAATGTATTGATTAACTCAATAATATAAGAGAATTAGTAAGCAGGATTAATCTAGTTGTAGTTTTTTTATTAAAAATTATTTAAAAAAATGTCAGCTCACTATCCACGTAAGCAGACAGCTGGAAGGAATGTGTATTAACCTGTTATAAGGTGAAATTGCATATATTTAGAGTGTTCAATAGCCTAATTGTACTTTCAAATTACGTTCAGTGACCAATTTGGACCTTATTATAAACTAAAATGTTTGTACTTATATTTTTGTTCTTTAATTTTTGGACTAAGTAGTTTCCAGCACTTGTTACTTACAAAAGTTTGTAATAAAATTAACATAAATCTAAAAACAATTATGAATTTGTTTTGGTATTTTAACTCTTGATATTTTGACGTTATTGTAAATGTTTTTAATGCTTTCATAAATATTATTTCATAAATACCAATGTTATATGTTATCATTAAATCCATTAATCACAATAAGATAACATCACCCTCTCAATTAAACTTTGGTCCATCAAAATTTAAGTTTGAAAACACTTTTCCAATAAACGATTAAATCTCTCGCCCTAAAGATCCTTACACCCCGATCCGATCCGACAGAATTTTAAATGGATAAATCACAATAACTTAGCAACTCATTATATGTGAGGATCAATGCCTGCACACAAGAGGGTGAAATTCTCGTCCACCCTCACTTGATTCTATGTCTTTACTTATAACCTGTCATTCAAAAACTAGCTGAGTTATCCGTGTGGACTTAAGTTTGAAAAAATTGATAGCGACATGAGTGAGATGTGGTTGCAATTCGTAATTTGGAAAAAGAAAAGGACTAAAAACAAAATATGGAAAAATATGAGGACGTGATCCTACAGAATCTTGTATAATAGTTAATATATTCCCTCAGTCAGCTACCTCAAAGAGAGAGAGAGAGAGAGAGAGAGAGAGATGCAGAGAGTGGTAGCAGAAATCAAGTGAAACGAATTTAATTGTCACAACATCCAAGCCAAGTTAGCCAACCCACCACCACCCCTTCTCTTTTCCCCAAGATTTTTCTGATTTTCTCCACTCTCAACTCTCAAGCCCTAGAAATTACTATTCTTAATTCTTCTCATTAACACAAACATCACACGCACATAAATGATGCTTTATCTCTTCTTCATGGCTTCATAAAGAAGAAGAATCCATTCTTGTGATTCCAGAGGAGCAGACAAAATACATACTGTGAACTAGAGGCTCAAACCAAGATCAAGAATGGCCTCAGTTTCATGCCCCAAGCCCAGGTACTTTTTGGCATTCTTTTTCCTCAGTCTCTGCTTCAAATTCATGTCTGCAGACCCAAACTTGTCATTTGCTTTCAAGAATTTTGGCAAAGATTCAAACTTTGACTCTCTGATTGCTCTGTATGGTGACACTAAGGTGGTTAATGATAGTTTGTCTATAGAAATTGATGGTAGTGAAATGAGTCCTGGGGCTGGAAGAATCATGAGCAAGAAACCCATTAAGCTTGTTGAGGGAAAACCCAGGAAATTGGTGTCTTTTTCCACTTATTTTGCGTTTTCTTTGTCAAGGCTAAGTGGGGATGGGCTTGCATTTGTTATGTTACCAGATGGGTATCCTTTCAATGTGTTTGATGGTGATGGTGGGTCATTTGGGGTGTTGAATGGGGAGAAGGAGAATTACAAGTTTCTTGGGGTTGAGTTTGATATATTGAAGGATGATAAATATGGGGATGTTAATGGGAATCATGTTGGGGTTGACTTGAGCAGTTTGGTATCTGTTAAAGTGGGGAATGTTTCATCCATCAATTTGGAGCTCAATAGTGGTGAAAAGTTGCAATCTTGGATTGATTATGAAGCAAGCTCAAAGAGATTGGAGGTGAGGTTGAGCAAATGGGGTGAGATTAGGCCAGGTTATCCACTGCTTTCTTGCTTTGTTGACTTATCCCAAATGTGGAAAGAGGATGAGGTGTTTGTTGGGTTAAGCACATCAAGATTGTGGAACCAATCCCACAAGTGTAATGTATATTCATGGAGTTTCAAGTTAAGGGCTGCTCCAGATTGGATGCATTCTCAGCCGTTGGATCCCAAGGCCTTTCGTGTGGGGAAACCCGAGCAGCTGAGTGTTCCCAAGAGAAGCGACGAATGTGGGTTGAAAATCCTCGGCGCTTTGATCTTTGGTACCGGGTGTGGAGCGCTAGGGACACTCATGGTGTTGTTCGTTTGGAGCGTCTTGAGAAACAGGCGGCCTATTGTGCCCGAGGAGCTCACTCCAGAGCCTAAAGAATACGAGTACAAGAAGTTCCAAGTAGTTGTAGATGATAAAGCCATCAAAGATGGTAAGAATTAGGTTCGTTCGTGCTGCGTTTTGTTTTGTAAAATCCTCGTTCAGTTTTGCAGTCTTTATGGTTGCGGTCGTGTTTATTTTGTAGCTGTACTTTAATGATCAGTGGCCAAATATGAGTAACCAGTGTTATGATCATTAAAATACAGCTTCAATCTGCCTGCCTTCTCACTTTTAATTTGTTGTTTCTGTGTATTGTAGTAAGGTCATTGCTGAATATGTGTAGCTATATTTTCCAACTTGAAATCACTTGTTGTTTCATTTACTGGTGGCCTCAACACTGTTATCTGATGCATTTGAAAGGAACCATCTGACTTGATTTCTCATTCCTCGAGTGAAGAATGAAGTGGGTGTAATGGGGTAACCCACCCACTTAAGATGGCTAAAGATACAAACTTGTAACTCCATAAGGTCACAAGTTTGAATCCTATCCCTCTTAATTTGAGCCGGCTAACTATGGGCAACATAGGCTGGTTTATCTCTTAATAGAAATTTATTGGTTTTCCTTCTTATGTACACGGATAGTAGCTGTGGGTTCGTTTTTCTCGTCACTCCAAAAAAGTAAGTGGCTATTTTACCTCTTTGTGGTCATTTGATAGCTGGAGTTTCCTCCGTCACCTCTCTTTATAGAAATTCACTGGTTTTCCTTCTTATGTACTCGGATAGTAGCTATGGGTTCGTTTTTCTCGTCACTCCAAAAAAGTAAGTGGCTAGTTTACCTCTTTGTGGTCATTTAATAGCTGGGATTTCCTCCGTCACCATAAAAAAACTACTGGTTCTCAAATAATGACTTTGGGTTTTAAGTGTGACTCTTTCAAATGGAAGATCAGAGCATTGACTCTTTGTGCTTCAATAGCTGTTATAAACGACTAAGACTGATTAACCAAACACTCATATTATTGAATGTTTAACCAGTTAAACAGTTAATAGCGATTAAACAAGTCAAAATAAAGTGATAATCTAATTATGTTATGATTATGTTTAAGTATTACCATTACCATGAGGGGAATCAACCAATGAAAGGATAAATGTTGGGTATGTGAAATAGCAATAGGTGATAGGAGGAGCATCGTGGCAGAAGAATGTCCACATAGCTTCTGAGCTTTTCCATGGTTATCCTCCTTTCCCCTTCCCCAAGTTTTGACTCTTCATCTTAGTACCGCCCACCATTCCACACAAACACTGAAACAACCTTCTCGCCATATCCACAACCTCCTTATAAATACACTACTTCTCCCTCATTCTCGATCACTCCTTCATAATATCTTGAATTCTTTCGAAATGGGTATGATTCTTGGGAAAATCACGGTGGAAACGCCCAAGTACGAGGTGATTCACGCCGCCGCGGAGTACGAAATCCGGCAGTACCCGCCGGCCGTGATAGCGGAGGTCACCTACCACCCCACCCAGTTCAGGGGCAACAAGGACGGCGGCTTCACTCTGCTCGCCAATTACATCGGCGCGCTGGGCAACCCCCAGAACGCGAAGCCGGAAAAGATAGCCATGACGGCGCCGGTGATCACCAGAGAGTCTTCGTCGTCGTCGGAGGAGATCGCGATGACGGCGCCCGTGGTGACCAAGGGCGGCGGCGGGGAGGGGGAGAGCAAGGCGGTGACGATGCAGTTCATCCTCCCGTCGAAGTACGCGAGGGCGGAGGAGGCGCCGAAGCCGCTGGACGAGCGGGTGAAGATTAAGGAGGGAGGGGAGAGGAAATATGGGGTGGTGAAGTTCAGCGGGACGGCGACGGATAAAGTGGTGGAAGAGAAGGTGGAGATGCTGAAGAGGTGTTTGGAGAGAGATGGGTATAAGATAATTGGGGAATTCGAGTTGGGTAGGTATAATCCTCCATGGACGCTGCCTCCATTGAAGACGAATGAAGTTATGATACCAGTGGAGTGAATGAATCTTAATGCACCCTCCTCAGTTTAATTTGTCTTTGTTTTCCAGTGTTTTTCTTGCTGTATTTTGTGTCAGCATGTATGTAATTACACTACAAGTTTTGCTCTGATTGGCATTGGCTTATTAGCAGCACAAAACTCCAATTCTGGAATAGCTAAACTCATAAATCAAACACACCTTCAATTCTTTTTATACCTTTGGTGCGCCAAAGCTTCAAAGGGTTTTTTTTTAAGACTACGGACTCTATTAGAATATAATATACATCTATACATATTTTTTTTAACCTATTAAAGTTTTTTTTTTAACCTATTGAAATATAAAGAGTTAATACATTCACTAAGGTTTGAACTTGTAACCTCTCATTTGAAACAGTCATAGAGTATTATTGAGGTACAAGTTACTTAACCCCAAGTTATCTAATCCTCCTAGCCGGAACACTTCTCACGTTCGGGGCTAATAAGATTTTAATCTTGCACGGAGGATTCTCCAGTCTTGTAGTTTCCTAATCACTTGCCTAATCAAGGTTAACTAGATAATTTAACCATGTTTGTTTAAACCATTGAATCACCGTGATTTACATCTTTTCAAATGCTCTGTCGAGTTGGGGTGTGGGGATCCTTGGATTGGAGATTCAACCTTTTGAGAGAAAGTTAGCTAGATAATTAGCACATTGATTAGTGATTACCCTCTCTCAAGATGTGCATCACTATGCACACTCATGGTGTGTTTGGTTCATAGGTTTACATACTAGGAATGAGAATCAAATCATAATTATTGTTTGATTGATAACTTTTTAAAACACAACTATGATTTTTTATTACCCTTTCAACTTTGCCAAGTTTGGGGAGCTTCTGTCCGGAGCGTGGCCCTTACGCGTCGCCACTGTCACTCGCCGGCATCCCACGCGCCAGCGCGTGAGCTCTACTCCGTCGTCAGAATTAACTCCGACTTCTTATCCCAAGGTCGCCCGATTATCCACAACACTGTTCTAGGCTCGATTTGGGCATTGGAGGCTGGCGCGAGCTCTACTCCGTCGTCAGAATTAACTCCGACTTCTTATCCCAAGGTCGCCCGATTATCCACAACACTGTTCTAGGCTCGATTTGGGCATTGGAGGCCCCGGTAATATCTCTCTATATTAATTTTGGTCGATAGTGTGGTTGGTCTATTTACTGCCTATAATATGTTTGGTATGTGTGGTTGGGTTTTTTTTTTTTTTTTTTTTTTTTTTTTTTTTCTTTGGTAGCATAATGACTAAGAATAAGTCTCTAGCTAGTTGTGTCTGATATTTTTCAAGTCAATGCAAGAATCACAGAACACAAACTAAATGACTTAAATCACTTGAAATGGAAACGAACCATTAAAATATATCTGTGTAGTATTGACAAAGATATCCATATGACTAAAAACCCACCTGAAGATGACAAAGCTAAACAAATTTGGTTGCGTGATGATGCTAAGTTATTTCTTTGAATACGGAACTCAATTGATTCTAAGATTTTTGGTTTTGTCAGTTACTGTGAAACTGTCAAAGAGCTATTAGATTATCTCAATTTTTTGTATTTGGGTAAGGGCAACATTATTGGAATCTATGATATTTCTAAGACTTTTTATTGAACTGAAATGCTTGACAAACCTCTGTAGACTTATTTTATGGAATTCAAGAAAACTTATGAGGCCCTTAATTAGTTAATGCCATTCACGTCGGATATAAAAGAACAGTAGAAAACTAGAAACAGCGAGAATATATGGCCATCATGATTTTTTTTGTTGGTCTCCATCCTCGGATTTAAAGTACTACGCACAGAGACCTTTCAACCTCCTCAATCGAATAGTGTCCTTGTAAGCCAGAAATCTAAGGGGGAATATGTGAAGTCGTATTATCACAGTAGGGATCCTCATGGATAACAGTCAAATACGATCATTTGTCATTATTGTCAGAAATTGGGGCACATGAAGAAGGATTGTTGAAAGCTTCAAAATAGAAATCAAGGAAATCGGTCTGCAAATGTGGTGTCTTTAATTAGATGCTAATGGTTAGAAAACAGTTGTAATATCTACATATGATTATGCTAAGTTCCTAAGGTAACAAGAATCCTCACTATCTGTCTTAATTGTAGCTGCTGCCACCTCAGGTAATCCCAACACTTGCCTCGTCTCTTTAGCTTCCAAATGGGTTATTGATTCGGGTGACACTAATCATATGACATGTAACTCTAGCCTCTTATCTACCTTTCAATAATCTCCATCCACTTCCCGTGTCACTCTAGTTGATGGATCCACATCTAAGGTACTTGGAATTGGCATTGCTAATTCAACTCTTGATATCCCATTGTCCTCTATCTTGATCCTTCCCAACTTGTCTTTTAATTTGATTTCTGTTAGTGAAATCACTAATGCTCTGAATTATTCTGTAACCTTTTTTTCCTACTCAGTGCATGTTTCAGGATCTTACGACGAAGCGAATTATTGGTAAAGGGCATTAGTCTGGTGGCCTCTATATTCTTGATTCCTATATTCCAAGAAATGTTGACTGCTTCGAGATGTATACTCCCTTTGAAGTCTATTGTCGTTTGGGGACACCTTTCTTTACCTTTGTTGAAAAAAGATGTGTTCGCAATTTAGTAAGGTGTCTTCTTTAAATTGTGAGTCTTGTTAGTTTGCTAAATGATGGATAGTGTACTAGGCCTGGGCCACATGGACCAGCCTAAGAAAGCAATTGGATTAAGAAAACCCAAGAAAGATAAACGATACGGAGCAACCCAAGAGTTTGTCAAGAATTGTGCCTATTATTCCCAATATAATTAGAATTGGACTCATTATTTTTAGTATAATAGAATTAGGTCTTATTATTCTCAATGTAACAAAGACTCCCAATATGAGGCAGTCTAGGATTTTTATTCCTTGTAGGGCTCTTAGCCCGAAATATGTATAAATAGACCCTCCATCCATGGGAGAGGGGACAACTTTCATTATTCACCAGTAATACTCATTAATATAAAGTTCCAATATTTTATGCACAATTTTTTTCTATTTTCTCGTCATTTTAACCGTAGTGTTGGTCTGCCGTTGACTGCCCAAAAGTCATAAAACCAACATTGGCGCCGTTCGTAGGGATCGATACGAAAAGTTTATGTTCGATTTCCCCATCAGAAAAAACAGACACTTATTAGAAACTGCTTGGGCTCTCTTGTTCCCAATGCACGTTCCCAAACACTTTTGGGCTGATGTAGTTTCTATTGCGTGTTTTTTTATCAACCGTATGTCATCTTCGATTTTACATGGTACAACACCCTATCAGTGTCTTTTCCCTACAAAAATTGTGTTTCCTATTCCACCAAAAACATTTGGATGTATTTGTTTTGTGAGAGATGTTAGGCCCCATATCACGAAGTTAGATCCAAAATCTCTAAAGTGCATCTTTTTGTGATATTCTCTTGTCCAGAAGAGGTATAGATGTTATTGTCCGTCTACAGGAAGATATCTAGTGTCTATTAATGTAACCTTTCATGAAGATTTTCCCTTTTCACCTCCTTCAAATTCTGAAAGCCATAGAGACGATGAAGATGCTCTCATCTATACGGTTACCACCGCTTCCGCTTCTATCCTAGCTTTACGACCACCAATCACTCAGGTATATTCTCGTAAACAACAGTCTGTTCCAAAAATAGTTAACCCCAACCCATACACTTCTTTGGCTCCTAACAGTATGCCTAATTCATGTCCTTACTCCTGAGCCGACTATTTTTCGTATGATCGCTCTCCGCAAAGGTAAAAGATCATGTACTTATCATGTTTCATCTTTTGTCTCTTATACTCACTTGCCCCTTATTTCTTGCTCTTTTATTGCCTTTCTTGACTATATACAAACTCCTAAAACTGTGAAACAAGCCTTGTCACATTCTAGTTGGGGGGTGTAACGCTATGATTGAGGAAATAAATGCCTTAAGATTTCAATGGTACATGATACTTGGTGGATTTACCTGCTTGTAAGAAGGTCATTGGGTGCAAATAGGTGTTTGCGGTGAAAGTTAATCCTGATGGGTCAGTGGCTCGATTGTAGGCTCGTCTTGTTGCAAAAGGGTATGCTCAAACATAAAGTATTGATTACTCTGACACATTCTCCCCTGTCGCGAAATTGACCTCTGTTAGATTGCTCATCTATATGGCTGCTACATACGATTGGCCCTTACACCAACTAGACATTAAGAATGCTTTTCTACATGGTGATCTTCACGAATAAGTCTACATGGAGAAACCACCTGGGTTTGTTGCTTAGGGGGAGTATGGTAAATTTTGTCGCCTTCGCAAATCTCTCTATGGCCTAAGACAAAGCCCTCGTGCATGGTTTGGGAAATTCAATCAAGCAACTGAAAAGGAAGTCTGATCACTATGTTTTTTATAAGCATTCTAAAACATGTTGTGACACCCCGTACTAATTATTTCATAATTAGTATTTGTAATTATTTTTCTAAGGGGTTTATTATTCAAATTAAGCCCAAATCTTTTAATTATAAATAATCCCTAGATTGTATAAATTCCTTCTAAGCCCAATTCTCATGAGTATATATAGTATATATAATTCTTCTAAGACCTTTATTTATGGACTTTAATATTCTACTTCAATTTATGCTTTATTGACCCAGTCTTATAAACTAAGCCTTGAATTTATAATATATATACTTCATATAATAAAGTGGCCCATTGGATATATTACCATAACCCATTTCCTATTATCTTAACCTAATATATACAAATATGAATATCTAATATATCTTATCACATCTTGTATTATAACCTAGACTACATTCTCACATTGTCTTCCTCCCCACTCCACTTTCACGCCATTTCCCTTCCCCCATCCACTAAAAATTCATCTCCATTTCACTCAAAGAAAATAATACAAAGCTCCATCTTTTATCCATCTTCAAACTAGGATATAGTAAGAACTACCTTTCTCTTGCATTTTCCCTTCTCATTCTATCATATTTATATATCATTTCTTCATTTATCTACATTGGGGTTTTGGGGTTCTTAGAGGATCAAGGTGAAGAAGGGTTGCTAGGGCGATGCTTGGAGGTTGAGGTTAGATTGTTAGCTTGAGAGGTAAATTTTCATGTCTAACAAAACCTATTTTCCTTCTATAATGATGATTTATGTATTCTTGAAATCTCTGAGTATGTACTTGATGTTTATTCTTGATAAATGTCTTGTTCTTGAAGAGTTGTGTTGATATTGAGCTATATTCTATGTATTGAATCCTTATGATTTTTGGTAGTGTTTTAGTCTTGAGTTGTTGAGATTTCTGATGTATTTTGGCTACTGTGTTGATGAGTATCATTCACTGTTAAGCTGAGCTTCTGTTTCGTTGTTATGTTTTTACCTAGCGAGGGTGACCAGCGAACGTGAGGAGCCCACTAACCAACCCCGCAAGGTGTGTTGGGGGGGGGGGGGGCACGACGGGGTCATTGCGCCCGTCTCCCTTCCCCGTTTCCTTCATGGGTGGGATTGGCGAGTCCAGTGACCCCGTCTCCCTCTTCAGTTTGGTCTTGTGCATTTTTCAGTATGCTATTTCTTTGTCTCCAGTGCATTGTTGGTCAGACTTTGGTTCAAGTTGAGTTATTCCAGTGTCTTATGAACTCTTTTGCCTAAACTACGGATTTTTATTGTATCATGAATCCTATTCCCTTGATATCCATTTGGTTTGTGTGTTATATGTGGGTATATGTGTATATATATATATATATATATATATATATATATATATATATATATATATATATATATATATATATATATATATATATATATATACATTTCTTTGAATATATTATATTATTGAGCTTCGGTTCCTTGGATTGGTGGAATATGAGCTCCGGCTCCATTTGGATTGGTGGAAGAGAGCCTCGACTCCACTTTTGGTATGTGTGGTTGGACTGGTGTTTCAGATGGACTGGTGTTTCGGATAGACTTGTGTTACAGTTGGATATTGTATTATTATTGTGCATTTGGCTATGGATATATATATATATATATATATATATATATATATATATATATATATATATATATATATATATATATATATATATATATATATATATTTCCTTTGGCTATGTATATATATACCACTGCTTGGAATTCTCTTGTTGATTACCTCATCTCTTGATTTGGTCTTGAACCTAGTATTCCTGGGAAATTGAATCTTTTAAAAACCTCTGTTGAGTTGGTTACGTTGCTATATATTCTATATGCCAGTCTCAAAACCTATTTCGAATACTAAAGTATATGTATGTAGTCTTTATGAGTTGGAGGGGAATTTACTTAGCATTCTTTCACTAATGTTTGAAATATGTTTTCAGGATCTGGATCTTGTGGCTAGTTGAGAGTGTGGCATAGAACTAGTATCCCGAGTTGTTCATGGTATATGGTTTATGTTAGATCTTGAGTTGTTGTATATATGCTTTGTAATTAGATTTATAGATAGAATCTTGTAGCATGTGCGTTTGGGTTTAGATGGTTGCACAAGCATGGCATAACACCCCTTTTTGTTTTAAAGTTTTAACTAGTATGATACCCGTGCGAAGCACGGCCTATAAATTTGTAGTAGTTAATGTGTGTGCGTGTGTGTGTGTGTGTGTTTTTTTTTTTTTTTTTTTTTTTTTTTTTTTTTTTTACATTGTTAAAGTATATTATGTACGGAGTATATTGTAAATAATGGAATTGACAGTTACATACGTTCATATTGAAATAATAATGATTATATAAATAAATATTCTGCATTTTAATAGACTATTTTTATATATGGTAATTAATTTCATAATTACAAATAAAAAATTTAATTACAGAGAGACTTTTGCGACATTCCAATCTGTCAAATAGTTTTAAAGTAGTTTATTACATCATTTCAAACCTTTTAATAGTTTACTTTTAAATTAATATATATAATTAATTTATTCTACCCAATTATATATATCATTCCTAAATACGATCCTAATAACTCTATATGATGTATGATATATATGTATATAATAATATATAAATATAGTATTATCCAATTATACCTATAAGTAATTAATACTAATACTCCTACTAATAATAATAATAATAATAATAATAATAATAATAATAACAAAAAGATTATTTAAATGTATATATCATTTAAATATTAAAACAATGAGCATATTGAATAATTATGCTTATTTTTTTAGTTTAACTGTGTTATTTACTGGAATCTTTATATGTGATTAGTCTTTTTGAGGAATATCATTCTATTTATAAATTTCTACTCATTGTCAAAAACTATCACAAAAAATATCTTTGATGTTACCATGACTCCTAGCTCTATTTTGTGATTTTTCCCATTAATAACAAAATGTCATGTATTGTGTTTTGTGCAGGTTAAAGCTTAACAATATTATTACATAGAATACATGTCCTACACTATTCTATCATAACCTTTTTTTTTTTTTTTTTGTAGGAAAAAAAAATCTATTTTTTGTGTCTTCATGCATGATATATGTGCTCTTGAAATTAGTTGTTTCACATTGTTTGCCTTGGTCCTCTCATTTGTTGCGTGATGTATTCTTGTATATGTACTCCAAAATCTGGCAAAATAAACCCAAAGCCAAAAGGAAGCACTGTTTGTTACCTAATTCTAATTGGTAATAAGGAATTAGGAATAACTTAGAGAGATCCACCTTGAAATATAGATAATGATAATAAAATTCTATCAGCTTTTGGAGTCCTCTCATTTGCTATGGTGATGTGTTCTTGTATATGTACTTCTAAACCTGCAAAATATTATGAAATAGCATAGAAAGCATTGTTGCTACCTTATTCTAAATAGTAATAAGGATGTAGGAATAACTTAGACAAATCCATCATGAAATATAGAAAAACATAATAAAATGTCTATCAGATTCGAAGTAGGAATGACATCTCATCCCCCATTGAAATGCCTTAGACAAAAAATGTCTATATGTTCATTGTTCAGCAAAAAAAAAAAAAAAAAAAAAAAAAAAAAAAAAAAACCACTATCATTCATATTAGGACTAGTATTAGGACTCTTTGTATTTGAGTCACTTTATGACTCCCAATCCCAGTCTTCATAAAATTCCTCTTGTATATATTTCCCATGTCCGTACAATTGTAATGACAACTTATTCAGTTCTCATCTGATATCAGTTAGTTAGAGTTCATGATAATTATTATTATCGATCTAATTTAGAGGACAACACAGTTTGCCTGATGGTCTCGAATTTCCATACAATATCAAAGCAAATTATGCATAATTTCCAAGATCAGAGTGCCTTGTGTTTGTTGTTTAATAATGCATAATTTCCAAGAAACGTATGCAGACATCCAAGAATCAGATTAAGCAAGCAGTGACTCTTTCGACGCCAACAATGACTCTTTCGTCAACATCCAACGATGAAATCATGCAACAAGGCAATGGTAGTTGGAATCGTGATAGTCCGCATCGAAGTCAACAACGTGGTAGACGTGGCTTTGATGATCCGTGTCAAATTTGTAAATGTTTCGACCACACGGGAGCTAATTGTTTTTGGAGCTATGATGATCCGTGTCAAATTTGTAAAGGTTTTTGTCACACGGGAGCCAATTATTTTTGGCGTTATGATGATCCGTGTCAAATTTGTAAAAGTTTAGGTCACACGGGAGCCAATTGTTTTCGACGTTATTCAGGGGCTCCGGGTTCTCAGGCTAATTTGGTGTTTCAGGATGGTTTGAGAACTAAAACCTTGTCAAATTCTCATACTTGGGTTCCGGACACTGGAGCCACAAATCATGCAACTCCAAACATAGCTGCTCTTTCAACCTCGGACAAGTACACTGGTAATGACACTTTACGTGTTGGTAATGGTATGGGCCTATCTGTTAATCATGTGGGTCATGCTACTTTTAATACCCCTTCTAGGCCTTTTATGATGTCTGATATATTGCATGTTCCTGGTCTGTCTACCTCTTTATTATCTGTTCAACGTTTTACTATAGATAATAATGTGTTATTTGAGTTTCATCCTTCTTTTTTTTTTTCTTGTGAAAGATATCACCACTAAGGAAATCCTCCTACGAGGCAATAGTTCGGGTGGCCTATACACTTTACATATTCCAAATTCGTCTCCTTCTGTGTTTCTCTCCGCTCGTGCTACCGCTTCGATTTGGCATGATCGTTTGGGTCATCCTCATCAACGTGTCCTTACTCAAATTCTTCAATCTTGTTCGGTTAGTGGCTCTAGTCGTACTATTCGTTGTAATTCCAGTTTATGTTCAGCGTGTTAATTGGGCAAATTTTCTCGATTTCCACTGTCACGTGTTGAGTCATCCACCACTAGTGTTCTTGATTTAATATATACAGATATTTGGGGTCCAGCTCCTTTATTGTCTATTGATGGTTATCGCTACTTTGTTATTTTTGTGGATGATTATACCCGCTACACTTGGTATTTTCCCATGAAATTAAAATCAGATTTGTTGCCATCTTTGATAAGTTTCATATAATGGTTGAACGCCCCTTCAATAGAAAAATAAAATCCATTCACTCTGACCTTGGGGCTGAATACAAAAAGTTACATCATTCTTTTGTTCAATTAGGAATTGTTCATAGACAGTCTTGTGCCTACACTCATGAACAAAACGATTGTGTCGAACGAGAGCATAGACACATAGTTGAAACGGGTTTAGCTCTCCTGGTCCGTGGCCCTGTTCCATATAAATTCTTGATCCATAGCCTCACACCATTCTGAAAATTTAACTGCATGAATGTCCCTTCTACGAGAGATTCACGTCCTAGATATTTCAATTCCCAAATTATGGTGTGATAATCTTGGAGCTACATATATGTGTGCCAACCCCATCTTTCATGCTCGAACCAAACATGTAGAGATAGATTCTCACTTTGTGCGAGATAGAGTTGCTGCTAGAGAAATTCAAGTCAATTTCATCTCAACAAAAGATCAACTTGCAGACATATTTACTAAAGCTTTGCCTAGTTCTAGGTTTTCTTTTCTTAGAGACAAGTACATGTTACTAGTATACCATGTGTTTGAGGGGGAATATTAGGACTCTTTGTATTTGAGTCACTTTATGACTCCCAATCCAGTCTTCATATAATTCCTCTTGTATATATTTCTCCTGTCCGTACAATTGTAATGACAGCTTATACAATACAACTTATTCAGTTCTCATCATTCAATTGTTTAAAATTCAAAATTCACACACAAAGATCTCATCCTGATGTTCACAATTCCTTCAGTTTCTTAGTTTTCATAGAATAGAGCTTTTGACAAGGTCTCGTATAAACTGATTGATGTAGCTTGATTTGAATTAAGATTTGTAAAAGAACTTACCTGTTGTTCATGGAAGACAACTTCCTTGGCTTTGATTATGGAAGACGATTTTCTCTCGGGGATTTCATACGCTCTCATAACTCGCAAGCGAAGAGCATTTCTGGATTTCATACACTATCACAACTTCCTTGATAGTGTTTGTATTGCAGAGGATGTAAAATATATATAGATGTTTAGATATCTTAGTAATTGATTTGATTGGCTTAAACTTAGTAATTGATTTCAATTCGATTGGCTGCTTAATCTTAGTAATTGATTTGATTGGCTTAAACTTAGTAATTGATTTTGATTGGCTGGCTTAAACTTAGTAATTGATTTTGATTGGCTTAAACTTGGTATTGGCTTAAACTTAATATTACATTGGGCGGGAACTTTTTACAGTATCTCATTTTGCTTTAACATATATAGAGATTTTCTTCCGCATTTCAATTTCGTCTTTTAAATAAGAAAATGTTGTCTATTTTTGATATTCCGGTTTAGTAGAATTAGGGGTGTTACACATGTACTATCTTATTAGTGGTCTATGTGGATGACATTGTCATCACAGGTAGTGACATCACTGGTATTGTATCTCTTAAGACCTTTCTTCATAGTCAATTTCAGTCTAAAGATCTTGGTACATTAAAGTATTTTCTAAGTGTCGATGTAATATGGAGTAAGAAAGGTATATTTCTCTCCCAAAGAAAATATGTACTTTATCTATTGACAGAAACATGGAAACTAAGAGCAAAGCTGTGCAATACTCCAATCATCCCTAATTCACAGTTGACATCAGAGGGGGAGCCATTTGATGATCCAGAAAGATATAGAAGATTGGTTGAGAAGCTAAACTACCTAACTGTAACTCGTCATGATATCCGCTTACCCACTCAGTATTGTAAGTTAGTTTATGGCATCTCCAACTGTTGACCATTGGAGAGCTGTTGAACAAATCTTGAACTACTTGAAAGGGTTCTAGGGCGTGGAATTGTATATCAAAACCATGGACATATGAAGATTGAGTGCTTTGCATATGCAGGGTCTAAGGAGAATATGAGATCTACAACCGGATTTTGTGTCTTCTTTGGTGAGAACTTGATCTCGTGAAAAAGTAAGAAGCAGGATGTTGTCGAACGGTCGAGTGTAGAGTCAGAGTATAGAGCAATATCACAAGTAACCTATGAAATCTTGTGGATATATCACATTATGAATGAAATAGGACTAAGGCTGATATTCCTGCGAAGCTATGGTGTGACAATCAAGTGGCTCTCTAATAAGTGTCAAAGACACACATGTTTGAGGGTCTTTAAGAGGGAATTTTATATCTATTTGATATCCTTTGTGCATGATTTATGGTTGTTTATGCTTATAATTGCTAATGTGCTGCAAAACACCACTCTACTTTATGTTTTTATGAATTGTGAAGGTTTTGAGCTTGAAACGGAGGCGTATGGGCATGAAATGAGCATCACAAGGGAAGAGAAAAACCGGAGCCGTGCTGAGACCAGCCATGCGCGTGGGACCCTACATGGAAACAAAACAGAAAGATCCACGTAGGAGCCCACATGTGTGGAAGCAAAATAGAAACTTCCACGCACCTCCTCCACATGCGTGGGAGGAGGCGAGGCCCAGCTTTAGTGACGGATCCACACGCATGAATCGTGGCGTGGGAAAGCAGCACGACGTCTTCAAGTGCGATTAGGGGAGTTCTTTTTTGGAAAGTTTTAGATTTTAGAGAGAAGAATTAGAGAGCGGAAGAACACTTTCTCTTTCTAGATTTTTAGATTGCTAGTCTCTCTTAGCTTGGAGATCTTGGAGAAGAAGATTGACAACCTTCCCTACAAGATTCATTGTAGAAGAAGACATTGATTTTCATTCTAGATTGGTACAATTTATTGTTTTCCTATTTCAATTGATTTCTTACTTTAATTGCTATTTCAATTCCTTTGTTTTGTTGTTGCAACTAGCTATGTGGGGCTAGATTTAGATAGGATTAGGATTGTGAATCTCGATCATGATGCTAATGTGTGATACAATTCTTAATTAGGTTTTGATATTGCAATTGTATGAAAGGATGCTGAATATGTTTATGAGTTGTGTTGCCCTTGATAGCTTTGTATGCTTCTTGTGGAGTCCGCCCAACTCCTCAAGTTGATCCAAGCAAGTGAGCTAAGCAAGAGATAGCTAGATCACTTGTAGACCCCTTTCTTTGGCATTTCCTAGTTCAAGATCCGCGCGGATGAAACTAGGAATGAAGTGTAGGCAATGTGTTTGTAGAAATGACCCTTAGGACTTAGTCACCTAAAGCTGCTCTAAGCCTAGAGGAATCCTAGTATACCGAGAGGTGAACAGACCTAGCATGTCTTCCCATAACTCTACTTTTGCGATATCCTAATCTATATTAATGATCCTGGATGCATCAAGAGAGAGGCGAGCAATCCTATCCTAGCTCTGTACATTTGATTTCATTTAGCATTTTTATTGTTGTTTGACTTCTTCTACATGCTACAAAGCGACTCAATCATGTACATAATCGTGACGGGGTACATGATCGGCAATAGGCCTCTCTCAACTCAATGCATTCCGACTCTTCCAATTTTCCATCCCTAGAGAACGATAAAACTCGGGGTTCATCCCAAATCTTTTGACGCGTAAGAAGAGAAGAGATACATCAAAATGACACTGTTGCCGGGGATGACAAACATTAGTAGTTAGAAGTTTGAGTTGATTTAGGTTTATTGCCTTGATACTATTGTTTTGTATTCTTTTCTTTTTGTTTTGTTACACAAAATTGTTTGCACTTACCCTCCATTCAACTACTTTTAGTTGTGGCAGGAATGCTTTGTTGTTTCTCATTCTTAGGTGAATGCAAACAAGAGCCAAAGGAAATCACGGATTGTTACCTTTGAATTCGGAGATAACTAAAGCCACAAGAAGAAGAACCATTCGTAATCACATTCTAATTGAAGAAATGGCACCATCAAGTGCAATTGGAAGATGAAACCCTTTACCTACAAACCCACCAATTAATCAAGGAGCACATGTTTTCGGAGGATGAGTTCAAATCTCTCAAGAACCAAATCAAGAGGAGGACCATATGATGGAAAGACAAGGACAATCGGATCCCAACCGAGGCGAGGAATTCTATGACGCACCAAACGAGCAAAGAGGGAGGTCCATCGCAGAGTACATGACTCCCGATTTCTCTATACACAACTCAATTCGAGTGTCGGATTTGGAAAACGTCAATTTTCATATTCACCCGGCCGGTGTTAAACTTAGTGCAAAACTGCCCGTTTGGAGGTTCACCCTCGGAGGATCCGCATACACATATTACAAGGTTTATAAGAGCATGTGGGATGTTTCAGCAGGAAGGTGCGCTAGATGAGATTGTGAGATTGAAATTATTTCCGCTCTCGGTGATTGGTGAAGCACAAAGATGGCTAGACTCTCAAGATGACCATCATTTTGTATCATGGGCGCAATTGCACAAAGAATTCATGAACGAATTCTTTCCATTGACCAAGACTACGAAGATACGCAAGCAAGTGCAAGAATTCAAGCAAAGTTCATTAGAGAGTCTTGGCGAGACATGGAGGAGATTCAAGTCACTTAAGAGGCAATGTCCCCCGGATTTACTTCATCCGCGGGACGTGATAAGTTCATTTTATGGAGGCTTGACGGACGAAGGCAAGATGCTATTAGACTCCTCATCGAATGGTGTATTTGTCTCATCTTCACCGCCGGATGCCGAGGCACTTATAGAGAGAATCTCGTCCAACACTTCTTTTTGATACAAAAGAGAGATTCTAAGTCCGGGATGTATGAAGTGAAAGAACATGTAGCCATGATGCCAATGTAGAAGCAATGACACATGAGATTGAGATACTTCAATCCAAAATAGAGAAGCTTGAAGCTAAGTCTCAACCGTGCATGGCATTAGCTCTTTGTTGCAATGTATGTGGAGGACCTCATGACACAGATATTTGTCATGACTAAAGATCGTGGATATTCGGCTTTCGATCTCTTTACTGATTGCTCAGAGCTTCGTAATTGTTTGTCGCCATCTCGACTGAGTATTCTCTCATATGTGGGGATAGTGGTGGATGATTGCCGGAAACTTTTATCTTCTTTTACTCATTGTGTTATTAGTTTAGTGCCACGCTCGGCTAATTTACTTGCACATACTCTTGCTACAGTAGCCTATGCTTAGACTAGCTCTTTGTGCTGGGACTCTGTCGGACAGACTATATTTCTACGCTTTTATAATACCAGGTTTCTTTGGCTTTAAAAAAAAAAAATAATAAGAATGACAATCCTAAATTGGGAACTAATGTAGTAATGTAAATTTCTAAAAAAAAAAAAAAAAAGAAAAAAAAAAGAAAAAAGAAGAGGAATGACAATCCTAAATTGGGAACTAATGTAGTAATGTAAATTTCTCAAAAAAAAAAAAAATAAAATTGTAGTAATGTAAAGTGCAGTTGCCGATTTTATTATTCGGGTCAATGACCCGATTATGGCTGAAAGTCAAAACCCCTCTCTTTTTTTTTTTTTTTTTTTTTTTTTTTTTTTTTGAGAAGCAAAACCCCTCTCTTTTATCCCACAAAATTGCTAGAAAATAGAAATGGATAAACCCTAACACCAATGATGGCCATGGCAGCAATTCATTTCCTTCCATCTTCCCTTTCTCAGCATTCTCACTCTCTAGCCCTCAACTCTCTTACCCATTTCAAAGTATCAACCTTTTTACCCAAACACCGTTACGTTTGCCACCCAAATCCGCCAAAGTCCTCCTCCGCCGATGACCACACCACCACTCAACAACCCTCAAAAACCTCCCGCCGTGCCCTGAAAAAGACTTCACCTTCTTCAAAGCCCAGAGGTCGTCCAAAAAAAGAACCTCAAAGTGAAACCATAGAATCTGTCGCTACAAAAAGGTCCAGGGCTCGTCCAAGAAAAGAAACTCAAAGTGACACCGAAGAATTTGAGTCCTACGTTGAGCCTCCGGTAAATGCTGACGAGGTAGACGATTACGACGACGGTGTCGATTTTCCCTACGAATCCCCGCCTCTGATATGCTGCTTCGGGGCGGCCCAGAAGGAGTTCGTGCCCACGGTGAGGGTGGCGCCGGAGCAAATGGACCCGGATATATATTCCGAATGGAAGATGCTGCAGTGGAACCCGCCGGAGTTCGTCAGAGCTCCGGGAGGGCCGCCGTCAAATGTGGCTATATCTCACGTGAGGCTGGGTGGGAGAGCCGCGTTTATGGGGAAAGTCGGGGATGACGAGTTTGGGGAAGAGATGGTTCTATTGATGAATAATGAGAAAGTGCAAACGAGGGCCGTGAAAATTGATGGAAATGCGAGGACAGGTTGTTCCTATATGAAAATCAAGTTTGAGAATGGGAAAATGAAGGTGCAGAAAGTTAAGGACTGTGCTGAAGATTCTTTGCTCAGCTCTGAATTGAATCTTGCTGTGCTCAAAGAGGTATAGTGTAGTTAAAGAGAAGCATCTTACTCATTTGTCTTGTTGATTATGCATTTTGGGTTACCAGGGAAATCCTTCCCGAGTGAGTTAAACCAACCTAGGTTGTCCATAGTTGATTGATTCAAACCAAGACGAATAGGCTGCTCCCTTGGGGAGTCGAACTTGTAACCGTGTATTTATCAAGTCAACAGCCTCACCAACTTGCTTGTTACGAGGCTTTCCCAGTTGATTATGCATTTTGGGGTAAACTGGGTAAACCTCACCTTGTGACCAAATGGAGGTAAACCAACTTAGATTGCCCATAGTTGATTAACTCAAACAACACTAATAGGCCGCTCTCATGGGGAGTCGAACTTGTAACCGTTTATTGATCAAAGTCAATAGCCTCACCACTTGCTATGCGGTTACCCCTGTTGATTATGCATTTTAGGGTGCACTAGTAAACGTCGCCTTGCTATGCGGTTACCCCTGTTGATTATGCAATTTGGGGTGCATTGGGTAAACATCGCCTTGTGATCACATGGAGGTAAACCAACCTAGATTGCCCATAGTTGATTAACTCAAACAAGACCAATAGGTTGCTCCCGTGGGGAGTCGAACTTGTAATCGTTTATTTATCAAGTCAACAGCCTCACCAACTTGCTATGCAGTTACCCTTGTTGATTATGCATTTTTGGGGTCTTGTGAGTTGTGACCACATGGAGGTAAACTAACCTAGGTTGCACCTAAAAGGTCAATAGGCCGCTCTCGTTGGGACTTGGGAGTTGAACTTGTAATCCTGTGGTTACCAAGTCAAAAGCCTGATCAATTTGGTTGGGTTATCCCCGGTGATTTTGCATTTTATGCACTAGAAATGAATGATTGCTGAAAGGCATCGTTGTCTCTGAAATGTAGTTTTTGTGCCTGTTATTAGATGTAAATAGATATTCAATACTTGCATAAGAAGTTGCTGAGAATAGCTCTGCAAATAACTTGATAGATTGCAATTTCAATTTTGAATATGATTTTTGATGGATATTTTGCTTAAATGATATGATGATAGCATTGGAAATTATGTACATAAGAGTAGCATTCTCTGGGATTTTGGGTATCTGGAACTAATTTTTGGTTCTGATGTTCTGTTGCAGGCTAGAATTTTCCATTTTAATTCAGAAGTCCTAACATCTCCCACTATGCATTCCACCCTTTTCAAAGCAATTTCATGGTCAAAAAAGTTTGGTGGCCTTATATTCTTTGATTTGAATCTGCCACTGCCTTTGTGGAAATCGCGGGATGAGACTTGGGAAGTGATCAAGGGAGCCTGGGAGCAAGCAGATATCATTGAAGTTTCAAGGAGCGAGCTAGAATTTCTTCTTGACGAAGATCATTATGAACATAAAAGAAACTATAAACCTCAATACTTTGCTGAGGATTTTCAGCAAACCAGGAAGATAAGAAACTATTACCACTATAGCCGGGAAGAAGTAGCTCCATTATGGCATGATCGTTTGAAGTTTTTGTTCGTGACGGATGGAACCCTTCGGCTTCATTATTACACCCCGTCTTTTGAGGGGGTTGTAGTCGGGACTGAAGATGTACTTATAACGCCATTCACGTGTGACAGAACCGGTTCTGGGGATGCTGTTGTTGCGGGAATCATGAGAAAACTCACGACTCAGCCAGAGATGTTCGAGAACCAAGATGTTTTGGAGAGGCAACTTCGATTTGCTATTTCTGCAGGGATAATATCCCAGTGGACGATTGGCGCTGTAAGGGGTTTTCCCACTGAAAGTGCCACACAGAACCTGAAAGAACAAGTCTATGTGCCATCAATGTGGTAAAATTTCAGTTACATTGAATAGAAATTGTTGTTTGGTAGCCTTATTATTTATGAATCCTTCCTCCAAGGTGCTTCTTCTTTACTTTAATCACAACTAAAGAAAATAGATGACAAAAAGATGCTGCAATAGTATAATTATTTTTGTTAAGATTTTCAGCAATTTTTACATTTGAATCTGTAAAGAATAAAAGATTTTCAATACACAATAAACAATGACTTGCATATCTGCTAATCTGCAATGAACAGTGAAAGAGTAAACATTCTAAATTCATACTTGATTAATGACTTGTATATCTGCTTCCAAGTTCCAAGATCTCTATTGTCTAATAGCTTAGTTCTTAGGTATCATCTAAGTTTTTTTCTTCATCTTAAGGGCATGATAGTACAATTCTTTTAGTAGATCTTGCAATTTACAACTTATATGGCCCTGTTTGGTAACATAGTTAGCTTATCAGTCAATTTTGGCTTATTTGACCACTATTAGTTGTTTAACTTGGTTAAACAATCAATATGAGTATTTGATTAATTAGTTTTTTGTAACAACTTATTGCTCCAAAATGTTAAAATTAAAAAAAGCTACTCAAAGTAGTTTTTTCGATCAGTTTTTTTAGAAAGTCATTTTGCATGTACTCAGCTATCAACAACATCTAATTTACCAAACACTTTTCTACAATTCGCTAATGCTATCAACTAGTTAACCCCCTACTAACACAATTAGATAACATGTATCAACTAACCACTATTTACCAAACACCCCATATATGTTTGAGATCTGTCAGACCAGGAAGAGGGTTCGTGTATAAGTTCTCCTCTACTTTTGGTGACCCTCCAGCTTTTCTAAGGTATGGAGCTCCAACCCTATTGGAATGGAAGGCCTTAACCTCCATGGAAAACTCATCCCAAGTTATAGCACCCCTATCCAACAAATTTATCAACTTCACAAAATTCAACCTGAAAAGCACCAGAAGTTATATAATGAAGTTATTAGACTTTCCCTAGAGAGACATAGGAAAACCTAAGCATAAGAATTTGAGCGTAGAAGTTATAACCTATCAGGGCTAATGGTCTTCCTAAACCCGGCAAACCTCCTATGTCCTTGAACTGCCTTTGCCATGTTTCCAGTCATATGTGTAAACAAATACATTGCTGTCAAGCCCAAGGGCCACATTGTAGGTTTTTTTATAACATAGTTAGCTTATCAGTTAATTTTGACTTATTTTATCACTATTAGCTATTTGGCTTGGTTAAACAATCAATATGAATGTTTGATTAATTAGTTTTTGTAATAGCTTATTGCTCCAAAATGTAAAAATTCAAAAAGATGCTCAAAATAGTTTTTTTTTTTTCGATCAACTTTTTGAGAAAGTCATTTTGCAGGTAATTAGCTATCAGCTAATTTACTAAACACTTTTCTACAATTCGCTAATATTATCAATTAGTCAAACCCACTAACTCAATCAGCTAACAACTATTTACTAAACACCCCATAGTCTAAGGCAGCAAGGCGGTTTTGATACCAGTTAAACACTTGCAGTTCTTCCTCTGTTGCAAGTGTTGAGTGAGAGAACACGTTGGGGGTACTCTGCACAGAATTTGTCCATGCTGTTAGTACCATAAATTCCTCCTGCAACAATGTAGATTTTTGCGGTGGAGGGGTAACCCATTGCCTTGAGAAACAAGTCTGCCTCCTTGGGAGTCATAGGGCAGCCTCCCATCACCCTCTTTTCTTCACTCTCAAATCTCAATCTCTTTCCTCCTTTCTTCACTCTCAAATCTCAATCTCTTTCTCTTTCTAGTGCTTCACACTGTACCTCAAAACCCGAAGCTCCTCGGCTTCTGCTACTGTCAGGCCATGGATGCAGTCTGTAAATGCAAGCATTGTCCTTTTCATATCTGCACTCAATACATACATAGTTATTGTTAGGGTCAAGTGCTTATTACTATGTCAAAAGCTATAGTTCATAACGAAGACGCATTTTAAGAGGCAGGTGACCTGGCTCTGATACCACTTGTTATGATCAAACGCTTACCACTACATAAAAAACTATAGCTCACAACGAAGAGTCGTTATGCTGTGGACTCGTGCCCAGCGTGCATCATGGGCACGGTAACGGTGCCGTCAGGCACCGTTATCTTCCTTTTTTTTTTTTTTTAAAAAAAAAAAAAAATTTAATTTCAGACCGCTTCGTTATAGGAGCATATATTCACAGCTTTGTGTTCATAATTTCATAACTGTACATTCATAATTCCATAACTGTACATTCATAATTCCGTAACTGTACATTCATAATTCCGTAACTGTACATTCATAATTCAATAACTGTAAATTCATAATTTTCGAAGCTCTATGTTCATAATTGCAAGTTCATAATGTCAGAGTTCTATGTTCATAATTTCATAACTGTACATTCATAATTTCATAACTGTACATTCATAATTCCATAACTGTACATTCGTAATTCCATACTGTATATTCATAATTCCATACCGAACATTCATAATTTTCGAAGCTCTATGTTCATAATTGTAAGTTCATAATTCTATAACTGTACATTCATAATGTCATAACTGTATATTCATAATTTCATAACGAATATGCCGTTAACGCCGTTAACGGCGTTTCGAACAAATTTTTTTTTTTAGTTAAAACAACGTCGTTTTCAGTGAAAACGACGCCGTTTTAGGGCCGTGCGCATAGCATAATTTGCCCACAACGAATACACAACTTTATTTTTTTATTTACTGTCACATTTTCGAGAGACAAAGTGAAGGTGTTAGGCTTGTCCCTTTACCGCCATTCGCCCAACAATTAGCTTTGTTGGTAGTTACTCCCACAACATAACCAGCAAAAATGGTGATCACATAAAAATATTTAATTTAATCCCTATATTATAAATTTGGTTAATTTTGTCCTTGTACTATTAAAAATAAAATAATAAAGTAAAATTATTAATTAAAGCATTAAATATGCTTTTGTAGCTAGATGTCATGGCAATGATGTATACAAGTCAATACCGACTCCACTGAAGTTTGAATCCACAATCTTCCATATGGAAGACGGAGCGTTATGTTGTGCATCCGTAGATGCAACAACGATGTCGTTTTATTAAAAACGCGCATCCCACTTTTAAAAAAAAATCCAGTTTTAATTCTGGAATTTTAGTTCATAGATTCTAAAATTTTAGTTCATAGATTATGGAATTTTAGTTCATAGATTATGGAATTTTAGTTCATAGATTATGGATATTTAGACGTGAATCGAAACTGATTTTTTTTTCATTCATGCTGGATATTTAGTTCATTCATTATGGATATTTAGTTCATTCATTATGGATTTTTAGTTCATTCATTATGGAATTTTAGTTCATAGATTCTGGAATTTTAGTTCATTGATTCTGGATATATAGTTCAAATTATGCACAATATAATGTTGTTGCTGGGAATCGAAATTGATTTTTTTTTTTAAGTGAGACGCGCGTTTTTAATAAATCGACGTCGTTTTTGCATCCGTATGCACCATGCATGGTGCATACGGATGCACAACATAATTTGCCATGGAAGAGCAACTTGATGCCACTAGACCACAAGATTTTTGACACCAAATCCCCATTAGAATACTAATAACTTATTCAAACTTTAAATCTAATTCAATAAACGAACTTACAATTGAAGTTATTTGTTAAAACATGGTTTATAACTTCATTAGTCTACCGCAATAGATTAATGAATAAAAGCAACAATACAACGAGCTAGCTTGAGCATAAGCTGCTGAAGCAAGAGTATGAACATGTAAACTTAAAGCTCTAGAAATCAAACTAACAGAACAATAAGTGAACATAGACATGGTTTCCCTACAATGGTCAATAGATATATATCCCAACGTAGGACAAAATTGGCGGGTCATTAGACAACAAACTGCTGCGGAGCTCCGAACAATCAGTAAACAAATTCACGAATAGCACGTTCCGGTCTTTAAGCCAAGATAAAACCTCCTTACAGGCAAGTGATTCCGCCATTATAGGTGAGAAACAATCCATTAGTGGCCCGTTGCATGCCGCTACAAAACCTCCGTCGTGGGACAATAGAACGGCCCCGAAGGTAGCCCTTCTTGTTGCCGGATTGTATGCCGCATCGAAATAGCATCGTGGTCGTGACGTACTGGTTGGCAGCGTAGCAGCAACCTGAAGCTGTGGAGTCCGGTGATGAATCTTTGCCCAGTTCTGCAGCGACGTAGCGGCCTGCTTCCAGACGGCCTTCGGCGACGACATCGACTGCTCCGACACTGCCTGGTTCCTCGCCCGCCAGAGCTGGTAGAGTACTGCTACAACAACACCACTCCCATCCCATATATAATAGCAACCGTATAGCACACACAGGGATGTACCCAGGGATGGAGCCAGGGGGTGGGCAGTTGTCCCCCTCCCTCCCCCCTCCCCCCCCCCCCCCCCCCGCCACCACGCCACTCCCATCCCATATATAATACATATATGTATATATAGTACATGTTTTAGTATTAGTATAAAAAAATATTAAACGTCAACAAGAAATGAGTTAGATTAGTTGATAGAGCACATGTTTGGTAACCCCATCCCAGAAATTTTACCCATTTCTAAATGACATGGAAGAGAGAGAATGCATTTTTTATTCTTTTTTGATACTGATGTGTATTGAAATGGGAGAGAGAGTTTTACAATTTTTTTGACTCCTTCCCCTAGGCTTCAACATAGTCACGTTTTAATAACTTTTTTAATATTTAACACACACACACACACACACACACACACACACACACACACACACACACACACACACACACACACACACACACACACACACACACACACACACACACACATATATATATATATATATATATATATATATATATATATATATATATATATATATATATAGGCTCCGGATCCCATGAGGTCACTTATATGGATGAGATCATGAGATCTCATCCCATCCATTAAATCATTACAAATAGAAGGTTGAGATTGAATGAGATTTCTTATATATTTAAGGTAGTAGTCTAAGCATAAAGGTGAATTAGTCATTGTATTCTTAAACTATTTTTGGTTACAAATCAATTGGGATACATACCATCCGAATGGTAATATGATTAGATATATATTAACAGTAACAAACGCTATTCATTTTGTGGCCTGAAGTGTGTGTTCCTGAAGTCTACATGTGCTCTGTGCAAGTTCGTGTTATGTCTGTGCAAGATTTCTCGGCAATTGAGTTTAGCCTTTTCAATTTTAATACTATTGAATGTATGTGCTACTTATATGTTTTTAGCGTTTGCATGTTAGAATACAGTCTGTGTAAGATGTCAGTCATATTTAGGTAAGCGTGTCCAAAATAGTTTAATAGCGTGTGGAAATTATGTTTTAGTTGTGCAAGTTTGTGTAATAGCATGTGCAAGTTTGTGTAGTAGCCTGTGCAAATTACTGTAAAGTGTATGCATTGTATTCGTAATGAGAGTGCAAGATATGTGAAAGTGTTTTGTAATACCGTGCAATTCAATTTTAATGATAGATTGTATTATGAGCAATTCAATTTTAATACGAGTGGAGGTTATGTGATAGTTATATGTTTCTAGCGTATGCATGTTAGCATAATGTCTGTGCAAGATGTCTTGTATGTTTAGTCTAGCGTTTCCAATAAAGTTTAATAGTGTGTACAAATTTTGTTTTAGGGTGTGCAAGTTAGGGTAGTTGCATGTGCAAGTTAAGGCAAAATATGCCCTAGCCTTTATTGAGATTGGCAAACAATTATAAATTGATAAATTCTCCATTAGACGACGAATTGTACATGCGTGTGCATCATGTGCGACCAAATAAAACTGCGTAATAAGTCATGGAGAACAAATTAAGGGGCAGTGTTGTTGGGTTTTGGTGGTCTGTGCGTAGGAATCACACGGTTAGTGCAAGTGTAGTAGGTTGAGTTGGATGACGGTCACAAATGTATGTGTAAACTGCTCAAAAAGGTGTATGCGTTAGCGTATGGAGCAGTGTGCGAATAGTTGTTAGTTTAATATGAGCTGGATAATGTGGCATTCCGATTTATTGGTGCGTTGGTGCGATTTAGAGTGTTAGTTTAATGTGAGCAGGATAATGTGGCATGCCGATTTATGGGTGCGTTTTTGCGAATTAGAAGGATTTTTTCATTGAGATAGCTTCTTAAAATGATTTTAAATGATGGTTTTGCGTACATGTAGACGTGAAGGTGTGAAGAATTTGCCCTAGGCTGGTGCACAAAAATGAAATAGCCTGTGCGTACACATTCGCATTTACAACCTGCATTAATAATGGTATACATAAAAACGTAAAGGATAAAGTAACTGCATTCAGTACAACATATGAGTGCACGACGTAGTAATATCGAAATGCAAAAAAAATAACAAGTAACTAAAACCCATCTGTACAGACCAAAAGACCAAACTGCACAAAATATCCTTGGTAGAAATTGCCATTTCATTAATTACTAGTTGATGTGTAAAGGCAGTAAAGCTCATGCATGATAAAATATCCTTGCTTTGTTGCTTTTGCTAAAATTTTCCAATTATGGAGTTTTTATATACTAGAAAACAATTGATGTGACTTCCCCTTTCAAATTTTCTGCATCATTACATGTTCAATCAAGAAGTTAGTTCTACAAGATAGGTGAGTAGTCATAAAGGAGGCTAATATTTCATCTATTTCAAATGCTTAAGATACATGCAAAGATATTTAGTATTCAATTTGAAGTGGTTGCTCCTGTAAAATGGTTGTAAAACATGTCTCCTCAGCATCATGCTCTTAATCTTCACTATGAAAAAGTGAATGATAGATGATGTTGGACAAGTATTGGAGCTGGATGTCATGAAATTGTTGGAACTTTTGCATTTGATCTGGAGATGTCAATGTTAAGAATTTGCATGCTATATGAAGATCTGGAGGATCTGAATTCCCCATATCTGCAAAGCCCCCCCATATTCCTAAACCCCCTCCCCACAAAACCCCCCACCCGCACTCTGCAAAGCAGTAAAAAAAAATCACCCAAAAAAAACAATCACCCAAAAAAAAAAAAAAAAAAACAGCGAAAAGCCCGTCTAAAAATCCTAAAAAAGGGAAACAACCCACCAAAAACAAGCAACATACCTACCGGCGCAGAAACACCACGCTATGCCCCCATCAACGGACACCAACATCGCACACCCCACATGCAACAACATCCCACATCCCATATACACAAAACACGTCGAACTCAAAGTGAATGCAGACGGGATACCTGGAATGCGTGCAGAAGATCCTTGCCTCTGTCGCTTGGAACGCCGTGATGAAGACCCCGCCATGAAGAGCGCCCGAGACTGAGGTGGAGAAGTATTCGCCGTCAACCGCACGGAAAAGGAACGACACGCCAGAGACGCCAACACCCTTCTCGGAGAGGAACAAACGGACGAGAAGAGAAGAAAGCGAAGAGACGGCAGTCTGAAATATTTAATCATCTGATAAATACCATAATTAGTAGTGCACAAGCCCATAAAATCTGCTAATCAATTATTATAACCTAATAAAGACACCACCAAAAAGACATCAACACCCCCACATGCACACTTATCACACGCACGTGGCACCTTAGACAGCCAAATCTCATCCATCCAAAAAAACAAATAGACGTACCAGATCAAGCCTCACCACCTCGCCCGACAAAGGTAACCTCACCGGATCCAAAATCTATATATATATATATATATATATATATATATATATATATATATATATATATATATATATATATATATATATATATATATATATATATATATATATATCATTCTTTTATATTTATAGTGAGATGTGTTATTTATAATGTATTTTCTATTCAAATTATTTTATCAAATTAATTATGTTTCATATTTTGTTATGAATATTTTTATAAAGTTTTGATGTGTTTTATTTTTCGCCCATATCCAACAATATTTACAACTATATTTCTTAGGTAATTTTTTTTTTTAAATTATCTCTTTTGTTTTAATGTTTCGCTTTTACTGCAAAAATTTTCTGAATCCGTCCCTAGTGCTTCGCCCCCCCCCCCCCCCCCCTCCCCACTCAAACGAATTTCTGGCTTCGTCCCTGCTAGTTGTATCAATACCAAGAATCAACATAATCTGGGTTGACCAGGATCCTGGAGATGCGAACCACATCCTCAGGTTCGCAAATATCAGCTAGAATATATGGATCCCAAGTATTTGTATCCTGATCAATCAAACCTGAGACCAGGGAGCCACTCAACTCATTAGGCATAATAGTTTGAACCAATGGACTTGGCTCATCAGGGAGCCAGGGATGCCCCCAAATTAAAGTAGCCTTGCCGTCGCCTATTATCTTCCGCACTCCACCACAAACCAAACTATGAGCTGCCATAATGCTACGCCAACAGAAACTCGGGCAATTACCCATAGATGCATCATAAAAAGAGGTTTTTGGAAAATACCGAGCCTTATATACCTTAGCCACCAAGGACTCCGAATTAGTCAAAAAAAAACGCCAGGCTTGTTTCCTAGCATGGCCAAATTGAAAGCATGAAGATCTTTGAACCCAAGCCCCCAAATTTCTTAGGAACACAGAGCCGATCTCAGGCTTTCCAGTGAATACCTCTATCATTTCCAGAACCCCACCAAAACCTATTCATGGTTCTCTCAATGGATACACGACTGAATCAGGGAGTAAAAAGACACTCATAGAAAAGGTAGGCATAGACTAAGCCACTCTTTTCAAAAGAACCTCCTTACCAGCCTTAGAGAGCTTCTTATTCCACGAACCAATTTTCTGTTTGGTTTTATCCTCAATATACGAAATCACCGCCTTTTTGTTCTTACCCACAAAGGATGGTAAACCCAAATACTTCTCAAAATTGGGAGCTTGGATCATGCCTAATAATGCAGCCACTTCTTCATTGTCCGCCTCTGTAGTATTCTTACTTAAACAAATACTAGATTTATGAAAATTAACTGTCTGACCTGACAAGCTCTCATACTTACACAAACATTGCCTGATTACACTTGCTTCCTGGGCATTGGCTTTGAAGAACAGAAGATTGTCATCTGCAAAAAATAAGTGGTAATATAGGTAGGGCACCTCTGGCAACACTACAACCATGAATAAGGCCTCGATCCTGGGCACTCTGCAACAATAAAGATAGGCCCTCAACACAGATATAAACAAATAGGGAGATAAAGGATCACCCTGCCTGAGGCCACGAGTAGGTAACACATGCCCACTAGAATCCCCATTAATATTGATGGAATATGAGACAATGGTAATGCAAAGCATAATCAAATCTATCCATATTTCATAAAAACTCAGAACTCCCAACATCTTCTTCAAAAAAGGCCATTCCATTCGATCATATGCCTTTGTCATATCTAACTTCAAAGCCCCCCATCCGACCACACCACATTGCTTCCTGTTAAGATAATGACCTACCTCCGCAGCCATTAGGATATTATCAGTGATAAGTTTGTCCGGAATGAACGCACTCTGAGCCTCCGAGATGAGTCCTCCAAATAGTGGCTTCATACGATTAGCTATCATCTTAGCCATGATTTTGTAGACCACATTACACAGAGCTATAGGCCTAAGATCAGCCACAGATTCAATCATAGTTTTTTCCGGAATAAGCACGATGTTTGTATCATTTAGCCCCACAGGAAAAGAATGAGTATTCAGACATTAAAGCACAAAAGCAGTCACATCAACCCCTACCACCCCAAAACTCCAAAAGTGCCGATAGAAGTCGGGGTTCAAACCATCTGGCCTAAGTGCCTTATCAGGGAACATAGAAAACACAACTGATTTAACCTCGTCAACCCCAAAAGGATTGAGCAAGCATGCATTTTGACTAGGGGAGATACGAGGGGCCACAGAATCAAATAGAGGATCCTCACTATTAGAATTACTAGAACAGAAAATACCATTAAAGTAATTCAATACAACGGACTTCATAGCATCCTCATCTACCCACCCCCAACATCATTTTTCAACTTGGTAATCATATTCTTATTTTTACAGGTAGAAGCATACCTGTGATAGAATTTTGTATTGGCATCCGCTCCCTTTAGCCAATGTTGCTTTGCACGCTGCCTCCAAAAGGTATCCTCCTGGGTCTCAAGCAAGCACAGTTGTGCTTCAAGACGTTGAAACTCAGCCAACGAAGTTGGGTCCCTCCAGTGTCGAAGCATATGTTGGTTCTTTTACCGGCAACGCGGCTTCCCTAGCTAGCTAGCAAAACTTATGCAAATGGCCAAGCAATCCACAAAAAAAAAAAAAAAAAAAAAACCGCAAACAAACAAACAAAAAAAAAAAAAAAAAAAAAAATTTGGTTTTTTTTTTTTTAAAAAAAAAAAAATTAAATTGTCACTAACCAGAATTGTACTTGTGCCATTTTTTGTATAACAATGACTAATTTTAACTTTCAATACAATCCATTAAACTAAATCACAACTTAAGCTATAAGTTAAAATATTAATAAAAGAAAGAAAATGTCATAAAATAAGTTCCTTAGTTATACAAAAACCAAATCATATGCTACCAAATTTGTAATGATAAATATGGAGAAAATTTCAATTTTGGTCCACTGACTATTGGAGTTGTATTAATTGCAACACTTGACTTTCAAAAATGTTAATTTAGTACCTTGACTATGCAATTTTTATCAATTTTGATCACGCCGGTCAAATTGTCGGCCAAATCTCACCAAAAAAATTTAATAGGTCAAATAATGAGGATATTTTAGTCATTTTACCCATTTTCTTTCTTCTCCGACGTTCTTCTCCATTTCCGACGACGTTCTTCTCCATTTCCAACTACGTTGTTCTCCATTTCCTTGCTCTCAACTTAGGCCATGAATTCAAAAGAAAATCACTACACTAGAAAGCAGACTTTTCTCTTTTGAAATTTGTTTTTAAATATTCAAATAGAGGTAATCAATTTGATAATTTTGATAACATAAACTCTAGCGGCTGCGCATCATCTCTTCGCAAATGGTTTATCAGTTTCTCCAGTACCACAAGGGCCCATTGCTCGCCGCAAAATCTCTGTAAATCTCATCTGGTACGGAAAATTCAAGCCAGCCCAGAGAGCTATAATCGCCGATTTCGTATCCTATCTCTCCGCCGCCCCCAAACCCCACCCCTCCGTCTCCTCCTGGTGGAAGATCACCGAGAAATACTACCACTTAGCCAGCTCCAAAAATCATTTGTCGACGTATTTGAACAAGCAGGTCCTCGACGAGAGCTACTCGTTGGGGAAATCGTTGACCCAGAAGCGGATCGTTGACCTGGCCGGAAAGGGCGAGGGAAAAGACGCCGTCAACGTCGTCATGACTGCCGCGGATGTTACCGTCGATGGGTTTTGCATTAACCGGTGTGGGACCCACGGTTCCTCTATTTCCAAAACTGCGCTCGTGAAGGGAAGAATTACAAGTTTGCGTATAGCGAGAAGCTTATCGGAGAAAAAATTGTCTGCCAGAAATGGGCTCATCGGAGAAGAAAGAAAAGTTGGATAAAATGACTAAAATACCCTTGTTATTTAACCTATTAAATATTTCCGGTGAGATTTGGCCGTCAATTTAGCCAGCGTGACCAAAATTGATAGAAATTGTCAAATTACATAGTCAAGGTACTAAATTAACATTTTTGAAAGTCAAGTGTTGCAATTAACACAACTCCAATAGTCAGTAGACCAAAATTGAAATTTTCTCATAAATATAATATAATTAAAATTATATACCATATAAATTAATTTTATGTGATACCACATAAATACTTAGAATTTATTTTTGATATATTAGGTTTCCTAATTTATAAGTCATTCTCTAGGTTCACACCCTTTGCCTTTCAGTGTTGCTAGAGTAAGGTTTTAAGATGATCGGTCAAACCAACTGAGCGAGCTATAGGCTACTTAGAACATTTTTATCTGATACATAACTCTAATTATATATATATATATATATATATATATATATATATATATATATATATATTGTATAATAAAGGAAAAAATATTATAATTATTTATGTGGTATCACCTAATTTTTTTTTAATATGGTATATAATTTTAATAATATTATTTTATCCGTATGATATTGGCAGTATATAATTTAAAGTTTGTTTTTGTATAGTTAAGAAAATTGCTTTATAATGTTTCTATGCACATAGTACGACATGTTTGGTAACATAGCTGATCAATTAATTTTGACTGATTTGACTAGTCAACAAGCTATTTTAAGTGTTTGATAAAATGACTTATTACATTATTTTATTGGAGACTAGCATTTTTGGTTAGTAGATTGACCTTCACTATGAAATGACCATTTTATCCTTATTATTTATAACATTTATATCTCTCTTGTTGTTATCGCTTTACCCTTTTTTTGTTTTCCTGTTTCTGTAACAACAATAATAATATTTTTTTTCTTTTTGATTTCACTCATCTTTGTAATTCACCACCACCACCACAATAATAATAATAATAATAATAATAATAATAATAATAATAATAATAATAATAATAATAATAATAATAATAAATAGTAAAATGTCATTGTATTTAATGTCATTCAAACAATTTTATTAACGAATGACAAAAAATGATTATGTCACAATAATACTAGAACAAAATATGGATGTTTTGAAAAAAAAAAAAAAAAAAAAAGACTAAAGGTGGTCTGACACATAAATCTAGGATAAAAAATTGAATTAACTCTATATATATACACTAGTTTTTACACTCACATTGCGCGATTGATTTAATGTCTAATGTTTGTATTTGAATAAGTAATTCAAAGTATATCAATGCAAGATTATATAGGAGAAATTCATTATAGTTGGCATTAAAATTAATGTTTGGACTTTTCTAAAAACAATTATCTAAATATTTATTGTAGTTAGTATGGTATTAAGTAGTAGATACTACTTTTAGTTGGAATTACTCTCAATTTTTTTAATTCGCTTTTGGATATATTTGTCATTGTCTTCGTCTTCATTGCTTGTCATCTTTTTTTTTTTTTTTTTTTTTTTTTTTTTTTTTTGGTGCAAGTTTGCAAAAGAAGAACAAATTTGAATCCAAAATAGATCAACAATATTATTGTTACTTTTGGTGTTGTTTCCATTTAATAATTATATTGGATTTAAAGGTTGTAGCTTTGTTGTATGAGTTGCAAACATATATAGCGTCACAACAATGACTAAATGAGTATGCATTCTTCCAAAAAAAAAGGTTGAACCCCAAACATGGTTTGTGACTCAACTGAACATGAACCATAAAGGCTAAAACAGTGCTCACTGCGCACAAGGAGCCCCCCTCACTTTGAGAGGTTGCTCCCACACTACCAGACTTGATCGCTGGTCATTCTTCCAAAGTTTCACCTCTATGACCAGTTGAGCTACCCATGCGGGCCTGAATGAGTATGCATTACTTGTACAATTGAATGCTGAAAATATACTAAAAGAAGTGATAGAGAAGGGGCAAAACCATATCATCGGTGTATCTCTTTCACTTATATCCGGAAGAGGACTAAGTTAAAGAGAGCCAATGATGCACACTACCTTCAATCTGATTCGCCAAAAAAAAAAAAAAAAAACACTTGAATGCTCGACAAATTCTCCGACTCTAGTGGAATCAATAGTGAAATTTGGTTTGTATGAAACAACAACTGTACTAAACTTTTTGCATTTGACAGAACAGAAAGGATTGAACTAGACACATTGTTTTTATTAACCAACCAGGAGCCACCACTTATTGTGATGGAATCAGTCGGAAGAGGCAAGCAGTATGGGCCAATTAAATGTCTTATGAATCAAAGATCTTGGATGGCGAGACTCAACCAACTGCTGCCACTTTCTCATCTCCTACGTTTGCTTTAATACTTCACAAGGTTGATGAAGTCACAGTAGATGCTGGCAAATTAGATGCAGTTGGTGACTTCAGAATCAAAGAATCAATTTCAAGCTTGAATGAGTTCGATAGTAACATCGATTTTAGTGGAGTAAGTATTTTTGTTCTATATAATGTTGACTATGTTGCTCCGTGCCAATCTTTATGTAGATTAAAATCAGGTTTATGCAGCAAAAACTTCATGAAATCAAAAAATCATGAAAATTTTCTTTGTATTAATTATGCAGTTCTTTAACTCTCATATGAGAATTTGTTATGAAAACGGGAATGTTTGAAAAATAATGACTAAAAATAGACTGACACATAAATCTAGGATAAAAAAAATGAAATCAATTCACTCTCTCTCTCTCTCTCTCTCTCTATATATATATATATATATATATATATATATATATATATATATATATATATATATATATATATAGATTTTGGTTCCTGTGAGGTCAGGTCTTCCCGTGTGGTCAGTGCGGCATACACCATTAGGTATATATAAATGCACCATACAGTGTTCGAAAATACACCAGAATGAAATGCCAAAAAATATACCACAAAAAAAAAATACACCACAAATAATGGTGTATTTACGAACACGTGTGGTTCATTTATGCATACCTAATGGTGTATGCCGCACTGACCGCACGGGAAGACCTGACCTCACAGGAACCTGACTCTCTCTCTCTCTCTATATATATATATATATATATATATATATATATATAATTTAAGATTAAATTTACGATTACCACAAAAAATATGAGACCTTTAGTGAAATTAACTCATATTACAAATTTCAAAAGTTTATAATATATACTTATATATTTTATTTATTTATTTATTTATTTATTTATATTTTAGCCCCAAATCACTAACCCTATTCTCCTAATTTTCACAATTGACGTTTTCTTGCGACGTTGCTGTAGTTTTATGGAGATGGCGGACTGCAGAACAGCGGTGGAGTGACGACGGTCGGACGGCTAGCTGAGGTTGGTCTTCTCTTCTACTTTCTTTATCCTTATGTCTATTTAAATTTCCTGCTGCCATTCCTGCCAAAATTTCGACCTTCGAATGTCACTGCTGGTTGCGACTCACCGCCGCAGCCTCCCGCTGTGGTTGCGGCCTGCGTCTATGGCGGTGAACTGCGACCTCCTGCTCCCTCCGTGGGTTGCGGCCTACGAATTTGTGTATATTCTAAGTGTATTTTCAGCATGGATTTGTGTTTTTTTTGTCCTTCCTAGATTAGTAGATAGTTTCTCTATTTGTGTGTGATGTTGATGATTTGATGTACTGCAAAATTGCATATTTGTAGACTCTTGATATCTTTGAATGAAAAACTATTTGATGGCAATTTTTTGTGCCTTCTTGACTTAATTTAACAATGCCCAGAATATAAATGGTTTTAGAAGAGATAAGATTCAAAAGCAGAGTGTTGTCCATATAGGATGGCTGTCAGGCATGCTATGCTGCGTTACCGAGTTGCATTATCTTAGAGGCTTTACTGGGGGTGAATGGGTGATGTTGCTGGTGGGATGCTTTTGACTTGTTCATTTGTTTTTTCTGGCAATTCTGCATATATGTTTGGAGGATTTTGTGGGATTATGTTTTAGAAATGATGTTGCTGCCTTTTGGTTTTGATTCTAGACATTGTATTGAACTTAGATTTTTATATTTTGGATTTTATGGATTTGTGGTTATTGGTTGGTTTTCATGTGAAGTATTGGACTAGTTATCATGTTATAGAATATGTTTTATTGATGACTTGTTATAGTATTAGGTTTAGGTTTAGCCGTTTAGGGCTTTTTTTAAAACAAATATGTATCCTTTAAAAGGCAAAGCCTACAATATGTTGTCGTCGAAGCCTTTTTAATGGCCTACATATTAAATAATCTTTTAAAAAGGCTTTTGGCCAAGACAGGGCAGACTTATTGTAGACTCAGGTTTGAGCCTTAAAAAAATCCTACTAATGGGCCCAGGCTCAGGCCTTAGGTTTTCATACGAGTCCCAAGCCTAATTTGTTAAAGCTTGGCTAGACTTGGCTTATTTCCATTCCTAACGGAAAAACAATTATCCAGAAATAATATCCATTTGCAAACCTTGGGTCCAAACTGGACCATATAAAAGTACCCATTCACGGAGTATTATTTTTTATATTTTCTCCAACAAGGGTTTAACTGAAGAGCGCGAAGGTGAAAGGGTTCTGGATTCTGGTAAGATTCAATCTTGTTTTGATTCTGCGATGAAACTAAATTAGGGTTTTATTCGTAATCGACATTTCTATATTAATTCTTCTGGGCGGCCTCTTTTTTGCGATTCGAAGAAACAACACGTAAATGTCAAGTTTGAATTTTTTAAACCCTTAGAAAATAAATTTGAAAGATTAATTTGCATCTGAATTAAAGAGTGGCGTTGTTAAAAGAATAAAAATAGGAACTGATTTAGTTTTTTTCATTCATTAGAAAGAACGCCCTTTAGTGGTAGGTTTCAGATTCTTTTGAAGATCTAGTACAATTTTTTTATATGTATGTTTTGGAAGATTGTTTAGCTGTTCAAAATGTGCGAACATTTGAAGAAAGATAATGCTTTACGGTTAATTTAATGATTTCCCAATAGGTTAGGGTTCCCTTTTTTCTTTCTTTCTATTTTCAATAACATATACTTAAAATCACAGTGGAAAATTCTGAGTCTTGGTTATCTGCTAGCATACTATATTTCCTTTTGATATAATTCTTTGAATTGAGATAGGGTAGAAAGAATGATATTGGTTTGGTTTGTTTATCTGAGGAAGTAGCTGAAATTCCTTATTGAACCTCTGCAGAATTTTTTGAAAAACATTATTTAAGTTGAAGAACTCAGATTGGTTGTTTAGGGAGGAAAGAAATATTGGAAGAGATGCTTCAGATTAAGCTCAGAAAGCCATCCAGTGAAAGTGGGGGTCCTGCAAAGCCCTTACCCGTAGATAGCATTACTGTTGCATGCCCTGATCACCTTGTCTTAGCTGATCTTCCTGTAGCTAAGAGCCTTGGTTTGGCAAGTACTGCATCCATTTCAAAAGCTGTTGGCCGCAAATCCCGTCGTCAGCTTGGGGAGCGAGTGCATTTTTGTGTTCGTTGCGATTTCCCTATTGCTATTTATGGGCGTCTGGTGCGTTAAATAAAAGCATACTTGTTTTTCTTTCTGCGTTTTGATCAAGACTCTCCTTTTTCCATTGCTCATGGAGGGAAGTGTCAATTCTCTCCTTGCCCCAATTGCATTAAAACTATGAATTTCTAACTAAGATCGTCTTTTGCAGAGCCCATGTGAGCATGCATTCTGTTTGGATTGTGCAAGGAGTGATTCTCTCTGCTACCTGTAAGCTCCATTTCCATATTTTATTATTTGACGGTTATTTATTCCCTCTTGACCTGTTTTCATTATTGTGAGAGTGAGTGTGGAGTACAAGGCCTGTGAAACTGAACAAGGCTACATTTTAATGGAGAATTACTGGAAAGATGTAATCCTCCCTTTGAGACTGTTATCCACTGCTTTATTTTGCACTACTGAGAGAATAAGTATGGAAATTAAGCTACCTTTATTGTAATGTTTTTTTTTTTTTTTTTTTTTTTTTTTTTTTTTTTTTTTTTTTTTTTACAGCTGTGATGAACGCATTCAGAAGATACAGACAATAAAATTGATGGAAGGGATTTTCATCTGTGCAGCTCCTCACTGTCTTAAGTCGTTCATAAAGAAGAATGAGTTTGAGGCTCATATTCATGGAAACCATGCTGACCTCCTCCATCCAAATGCAGAAAAAGAAGGAAATGTGTCAGACACTGCCAATGCTAGAAAACCTGCAGCCTCAGATTCGTCTGTTCAAGCACCCCCTAGGTCTGCCTTCTCTCCTAGTCCAGGTTCCCAGGTTCATGATCGCGAAGACAAAGCTAGCCATCTGCCATCAAAGCTCACACAACCTTCTGCTGGGCAAATTCAAAGTCATCAAACAGAGAATCAGGGTGATAGTAATCCTCCCCCCGGTTTTGAGAGGTCTGGACTCCAGAATCAGTTTCCTCAGCAGACTTTTGAGACGCAGGGTGGGATGAGGCAAGAACCGGGCCAATTTCAAGACAAGCAACAAGGAGTTGTTGGAGCATCTCCTTTTCCTGAATACCCTATTAATGTTCCTCAACCTCATGGTTTTATGCCTGTTAATCCAAATCCAGTTTTGGCCCCCCCTCAATTTGGTTACCCTCATTTTGTACCTGATGGAGCCCAACAATATTATGGCGCCCCGTATGATATGCGAAGGCCAGACTCAGCAGCAGAAGTTGGATCCGAGCAAGGATCATTACTGGGTTTTCCACCTGGTCCTGCAGGGGCTGCAAATTTTGCAGAAGCTTACCCTCGGCCATGGAATATGGGGCAGGCTGTTGGGCCTTTTGATTCTACTGCAGTTCATGGATTTATGGATGGTTTCATGAATGCACCTGATCCTCAAGGAAGAAACGCATTCTTTCAAGGAAATTCTGCAGGATTGCCTCCAAATATGCCTCCTGCCTCTTCTTCGTCGGCCAACAAAGGATTAGAAACCGGACAGGGTGGATATTCGGTGGATGGGAAGACTGTTCTGGCACCACAACCTATGCCTCTCCCTCCTCCTCCTCCTTTGCCTCCCCATATGCACCAGCTCCAAAGAGGCAGATCCTATTCTGGTGATACAGAGTCATGATACCAGGACTTAACAAGAGAAGCATGATAGCCAAAATTAGCCTTTCTGTTTACTGTTTAATGTTTGTTTGTAACCTTTTTTTGCTTACAGTTGTCCTTGTTGAATGTGTTTTGTAATGGAAACTGATAGCATCAATAAGTGAAGTCTTTTGCGGGGAGTAATTTTTTTTTTTTTTTTTTTTTTTTAAAATACTTAGGTGATCCTAAATATTTCATAAGAGAAGAAAGAAAGTAGCCTAGTTCAGTTGAAAAGGTATGCCACAATGCTATCCGAGTTCATAGGTGTCGTTCTGTCTACTTTTCTTTCCAAACTTTTTCAAAATTTAGTTTGTATACTCCATGGAAAGGTGGCGCCATGAAAGAGTAGATTCCTAGACATGGGAGAGGTGAGCTCTTGAGAATAAGAAAGAAATTTTTTAGCACTAACAGCCTTGAAGTCACCTTTTTCCCTCCTGCCCGGAATGAATCAAGAATCAAGCCATTACACAGAATAGCCATAGAGGTCAAGTCGGGTGAGGAGGCCAACGACTGTCTCATTGCTTCTTTGCCGATGACCTCATTTTGTTTGGTAAAACTTGAGTGAAAAGAAGACATCCTCTTATCAACTTTGTTTGGTAAAACTTGAGTGAAAAGAAGACATCCTCTTATCAACTAAGAATCCGTCACAAGTGAACCACTGAATGAGCTTACACAGCTTCAATATTGAATAAGAAAGTGGATGATAAGGGCTTCCATTCTAAAGGCTCTCGCAAAGTCGCAGTAATTGTTTTGTAAGGAGTAAATACCCAAAATGGTCCCTCGACTATAGCTAAATTCACAAATTGATCATCGACTTTCAATTTCAACCAATTAAGTCCTTAACTTTGTAATTTTAACACAATTTGGTCCTCCATCTATTTGACCGTTTGTTGACCGAGATCGACCAGAAGAACCTTCAGCTCTCGTCGGAGCACGTGGAGGCCTCCAGGATGACGTTGCACTGGTTCGGAAACACGTCGTCTTCTTCGCTCTGGTACGAACTCAACTACATTGAATCCAAAAAGGGAGGATGAAGAAAGACAACCGAATTTGGTAGATTGCTTTCGGCAGTGGATTCAAATGTAACAGTGCGGTCTGAAAATGCAACCAGAACCTTAAAAAACCAACAATGGGCCATGAAATTACATATATATCCTCAAAAATCACAGTCAACAAACGGTCAAATAGACAGAGGACCAAATTGTGTTAAAATTACAAAGTTAAGAACTTAATTGGTTGAAATTGAAAGTCGATGACCAATTTGTGAATTTAGCTATAGTCGAGGGACCATTTTGGGTATTTACTCTTTTGTAAGGGTGCGTGAGAAGACGGTGAAAGGGTACTGAGCTATAATGCTTATATAGGGGAAAGGGGCTTCTAGATAATTAGAGGGGCTCGCTTGACAGAGTGTCGAGCATTGTTCGTCGTGCTAGTTCCGCTACTGCAGTTCCCGTGGTAAAGGAAACCTTCTTTTCTCTTGCTTTCGGGCTTATTAAACGACCGGATAATCAGCTAGATCGATTCCAAACATGTGATTAGTAGTTGATTCAGTAAAAAGAAGAACTTATTCTTCAACTATGATGATATTTGCACTGCAGCGAATTCAATGGCCTCGGTTGGCACATTCTTGACTTGAAAAGAGAGAACTAAATTAAGAAGATGGGCCTTGAGCCTGCTGCATCGCCTTGACTTGATTCGGGTCAGTCTAAGTCAAAGTAAGGACTTTTCTCTGTCGGGGTGAAGAACTCCGAATACCTTTCCCTTTCATCATTCCAGTAAGCCCGTAAGTAAGTGAATCGTTGGTATGCCATATTCTTAATAGCAAGCACAGAAGCAACTTTGTGAGATTAATGCCCACAAGATCTCATTCTTGGAGCCACATTAGAGGTAAATCGTGAGTCACGCAAATAGTCCACCGATTAGACCTTAATTTTCATGCATGCACAAGTGATTCAATTCACACCTTCCATCATCCCGAGCTTTATTTTCATTCATGTTTCTAGTGGGATTTATGCCTCCACACTGTCGCTTTTAGTCGTGACATCAAGTCAGACCACCATGATCTTTTTGTGATATTATTGGTAGGTATATTAATATAAAAAGACAGGCAATTTCAAGAATGATTACTGACAGTAGCAGGGTGGAGGAGATCTATGTGTTTATACATACCATTTTGCTTGAAAATCCAGGTGCCAGTGCAGTGCATTTGAAACACATCCTTATACATCTACAAACTTGTACAAATTGACAGATGATCATGCCTCTACTCACTAAGGATATATCAAAGAAACAAAATGAAAGAGGATGGGAAAAAAACTCCTCAAAATTGAAAAGAAAAAGGAAAAAAAGATGTCAAGTAGAGACAGCTGAAGAGATCAGTCTAATTTCTTCTTCTCTGCAATCCAGTTCCGAGTCTTGCAAATACATTCTGCATCAAATCTTAAATACAAATCCCGCAATTTCCTGTATGTCATCACCACATATCTGTCTATATGCTCTTCATACTTCTCATAAAGTACAGGTACTGTGAGAACAATCAACAGGCCTGCCACCAAAGAGGCAAAGAATATAGTATGCATAGGTTTAAACCCTTAACCCGAGGGCCCCTCACCCCCGCCCTGGGGATTGTGGGACGAGGTAAATCGCAGGATCTGCTTCAATGATGCAAGGTCTGAGTGCTGAGATCCTCCTATATTGAGGACTCAAACCCGGGTATTTGCTGGGTCACTACACCCACACTCAACCTTTCGACCACTGAGCTATGCCCCCGGGAGTGTTGAGCATATAACCATCAACTATCAGCTTAGGCTTTTAGTTGAGATGAAGCACATGCTTCAATTTGGTATCAGAGCCAGGTCATGGGTTCGAATCTCTACGTCACCCGATAAGCGACTACGGTCCACGTGTTGCTTGGAACCATAGTATGCATGTAAAAACGGAACTGGGAACTAAAAATTCAATCAGAAATATGAGTTTTTGAAGCTTAGCTTACCAGTGTAACCCAAAGTCAGAAAATCCGTGAGGCCGCCAATGACAGAAACCAGCAACAGACCTGCACCTACTTTAACAAATAACTCGGTGTCCCGACCCAATGCAATATCCTCAAATGCAGAGAGCAACGTGTTAATGTGATCACGGATGAATACTGCTGCTTCATTAACTCTTTCTTCCGAGAGATACAAATGCGGTAAAGGTGGTGCAGGTCTATTGCAACACATTAAGAACATAATCAGAATAGCCACATTATATTCAAGTCGTATAGTGTTCACAACATTTCGTATTTCAGTTACAAAACAAGAGGAAAAGAAATCAAACCAAAACTAAAATGAACTAATGAACTTCTGGTGGAATCCAAAGTTAAAATTATGGCTCAAATCTATTGAGAGTGTGAATTAACCCACTGTGTAGTTTTCTAACATTAATTGCAAAAAAAGAAACCACAAACATCAAGAAAATTGCAATGTCACCTGTTTAGAAGAGCAGCTGATTTTGCCCATAGAAAAAGAATACCAAGCAGGAGCAACAAAACACTTGAGGTTAAGGATAAAAGAGTATAGCCTGATCTCTCAAACACAATCCAAGCAAACAATGTAATTACTAGGATCCCAACTGTCACATTTTTAATCCTCCACAGTATCACATCTGCAACTGTTTTTCAAGAAAAATCATAAACATCAATCATTTCTCTCCATTCAAATCAAACAAACAAAACTAGCAGCTACTTTTTGCTGAAATATGCAGGAAAATTGACCCCCAAACAAGATTTTTTTTTCTTTTTTCTGCACAATGAAAGTAATAAGAATTCAATTATATTTGCCTAACAAATAAAAAAGATCAGATTCCTTGAAGAAAACAAGATTGAAGCAAAGTTGTTGATTGAGTGAGTACATTGTTAACAGTTTTAGCCAAATTTTTTGATCCAAAACCCAAAATCAAAAGCATTGAAGCTGATGAGCAGACTCACCAAGACCTCCTCCAAGGATCTGATGAACACTCCTCTGTCTGTTAAACAGCCGATCTGATGAACCCATTCTCAGGAATTTGGAAACAAGAAAAACCCAAGATTTCCAAAAGCAAAGACCTTATGATTTGGATTCAATCAGAGGAAAAAGCTCACAGCTTTGCCATCATCTTCAGTGAATGATAAAAGCAAGATTCAGGCAAAGCTGATGTACCACCCACCGTATACAACTATACAAGTGAGCTGTGGGTATCTAAGAACGTTAGAAGGGGGGAAAATTGTGGGTCTCAGAGTCTCAGCCTCCAGCCTAAAAGCTTGAAAAACATACTCATTCCTGTCTTTTCCATAGTATTATTACTATTTTATTAATTTGCAAAGTTGAAAGTGGGGTTGGACGTATGGCTTTCACTTTCAGAGTGGGGTGGGGCAAAGGGGGAAAGTGGAAAACGGACTGTGAAATAATCTGGAAATAAACAAATGAAAAATAGACGGAACTACGGAAGATAATGACGTTTCCCACTTTCCCCAGAAAACGTTGGTTTCGCTCTACACCAAAAAACTGTGGACAATGGACTATTGTTTTCAAAGGTTTTAAGTTTTGACGCTTGTTGGAAAACGTTACCGAGATAATTATTAGCTTAGATTTTTAATTAAAATATGGGAATAAGATTCAAATTGGCCAGTGAACGTAATTTGAAAATGCAGTTAGACCACTGAACGAAAACAAAGTGCAATTAGGCCATTGAACACTCAAAAAATGTGCAATTAGGCCACTGAACTCTTCAAATGTATGCAATTTCACCGGATAGCAGGTTACCATCAATTTTAGCAGGTTACCTGCTTACGTGGCAGCTGAGTTGGCATTTTTAATAATTTTAAATAATTTTTAATAATTAATTTTAATAATAAATTTTATAAAAAATTTGAAAAAAAATAAATAAAATTAAAATAAAGTCGTTTTTATTTTTTTAAAAAAAAATTAATAAAAATTTATTATTAAAATTTATAAAAATTTATTTAAAAGTTATACAAAATGTCAACCCAGCTGCCACGTAAGCAGATAACCTGCTAAAATTGAGGGTAACCTGCTATTAGGTGAAATTGTACATTTTTGGAGTGTTCAGTGGCCTAATTGCACTTTTTTTTTTTTTTTTTCGTTCAGTGGTCTAATTGAATTTTCAAGTTACGTTCAATGGCCAATTTGAACCTTATTCCAAATATATGAGATAAATTTTGAATTTGAAAGAGTTATATTTATTTTATGAAGTAACATAAGTTATCAATAATTACGGGTATGCATGGACGAATTCAAAAAATTAGCTGAGTAGAGATGAATATTAAATGACGTTAGAAATATTAATGACAAAATATCAAATAGACATAATAAGGTTAAAATACAAAATACATTATACATTATAAAATATAAAACATAATCAATTAGATAAAATAATTTGAATAACATTATATTCATAAATACATTTTAATTTTAATTTCTTTTAGTTATATCACTTTTATTTCTAAATTAATTCGAATACAATAAAATATAATATAAACTTGTATACTATATTAATTAAATGATTCATAAAAAATAGACTAAAAGAGAATTTAAATTATTAATTAAATGATTCATAAAAAATAGACTAAAAAAATATTTAATTTATCTTGTGAAGATATGAAAGAGATAAAATAAATGATAGAAGATAGAAAAAAAAAAGTGTTGGTAATGAAAGGGTGGGGGTGGGGGTGGGGGTGGGGGGGGGGGTGGGAGACAGTTGCTCCCACTGCCCCCATATTGGCTTCGACCCTACGGACATGGGTAGAGCCAGAGGTCTCGGAGCTACTCATGGGTAGAGATGGCAATTCTACCCGCACCCAACGGGTTCCCCGCATGCCCGCCCCTACGGGTTTTAAAGTACCCTCACAATTTGGATAATGGGTGCGGGTATGGGGAAATTTATATACCCGCGCGGGTATGGGGGCGGGTGCGGGGGGAGGTATCCCCGCCCCGCACCCGCACCCGCACTTATATATATTGTTATTAGTATTCATTTATTATATAAGTTTATGTATATTTTATAATTGAAAATGCATAATGAATTAAACTTCTTAGTTTTTTGTTTATGAAATTTGAATAGGAACAACACAAATAACATAATGAGTAAACACTTAATACAATTTATACTATCAACACAATTTTAGTTCCAATTAAGAACTAACTTCATTGGCTCTTATTAAATTTTAGAGTTATGTTCAAACTTATAAAAAAATCAATGTGATAATTACAGTTGTAGTATAAGATTTTTATTAGATTTTAAATCAATGTGATAACATAAATAATTAGAGTTGCGGGTTGGGTATTACCGGCACCCGCAAAATCCCGCGGGGACAGGTATGGGGTAGGATTTTCATTACCCGCGCGGATGCGGGTGCGGGTGTGCGGGGAGTGGGTTGGAAATGCGGGTGCGGGGGTGGGGGATATGTCCCCCGCACCCACCCCGCCCTATTGCCATTCCTACTCATGGGGGGTAGGGGACATGGGCGGAGCCAGAGAACTCAGTTTAATGCTTAATGTGCATTATGACTTGTGCTTAATGTGCGTGAGTTTTGTACTTAATGTGCGTGAGTTTGTGCTTAATGTGAGACATTTTAAAATCTTAAGTGTGTGAGTTTTGTGCTCAATGTGCTTTATTCTGTGCTTAATGTGCGTGATTTTTGTACTTAAGGTGAGTGATTTGTGTTCTTAAGATGTTTTGTTTGTGAACTTAAGGTGCGTGGTGATTTGTGTACTTAAGGTGCGCCATGTTAATGCTTAAGGTGCGTCCAACCACACGGGAAGCATCAACCGCACCTGAACCCTTCCCTATATATATATATATATATATATATATATATATATATAAGAATCAATGTTAATCTTGCATTTCGAAAATTTTAATGGGCTAGATCAGATTTTTTAAAAAATGCGCATTTTCATAATTATCACGAACTTTACTATGCAAACTTAACACTAAAATTTACATTTTTTAAAAAAAATTTAGGTTTTCACATTTAGTATTAATATTTTATCCATTTAGTATTAAAAGATTATACTTGCAAAAATGCGAAAGTGTACTGTACTTAGATTTATTTTTTTTTTATTTTAAAACATAACTCAAAGCTCAAATAATCATAAATCCATCACATAACAATTGAAATCCATAAAAAAAGCTAAACTTTGATACTCCAACTGATAGTACTAGCGAAAGTAAGGGGTTGTTTACTAAAATGGAAAATTGGAGGATTTTCCAAAAAAATAGAGAATTAGAGAAGTGGAAAAATGGAAAATGGTACTCCTCCAAATCCATATTCTATTTCCATTCTCCAAATTCCTTAAGGAATTTGGAGAATTTGGAGAGAATTAAAACAAACATCTCCAAATGGAGGAATGGAAATAGCGGGTGAACACTGTCTCTTGACCTTGGGGTCTTGGTTTCAAATCCTGTTGGAGTGTGTTTTCCTTTATCAACGGGTAGCGCCTGAGTGAGGGCTGAGGCTCTTCTTCTTTAATTCATTATTAATACACACTTGTCACTACTTTTCTTTCTCTTCTTCTTTAATTTCTTTGATTATTATTATTATTTTTTTTGATGATTATTATTATTATTATTATTATTATTATTATTATTATTATTATTATTATTATTATTATTATTATTATTATTATTATTATTATTATTATTATTATTATTATTATTATTATTATTATTATGAAAAATTGCATTTTTTCTTTCTCTTCTTCTTTAATTTCTTTGATTATTTTTTTTTTTTTGAGTACTATTATTATTACTACTTTGATTATTATTATTATTATTATTATTATTATTATTATTATTATTATTATTATTATTAGGAAAAATTGCATTTTTCGTCCCTAAGTTATTAATAGACGGATGTTTTTAAAATAACCACCATCTTATATATTTTGTTATACTACGTCATTTAATAGACAACATGCTTTTAAATAACCGTCGCACATACCTTAATTAATTTTTTTTACGTAGTCATACACTTTAAATAACCACCGACGATTTTTTTTACATAATAATAATATTATTATTCTAAATCAAAAAATGAGAGAAATGAAAAACTGAAGGAATGGAGAATGAAAATTAGAAAATTGGAGAAATGAAAAACTGGAGGAATGGAGAAGGAAAACTGGAGAATTGGAGAAATGGAAAACTGGAAATGGAAAAACAGAAAAATGAAGTAAACGACCCCCAAAAGGTTTTAAAAAGCAAGAGACTCTTTTCAAAAAAATAAAAAAAAAAAAAAAAAAAAGAAAGAGACGCTTAATCACCGATAGTACCCCCCAAGTACAAGAGCGCAAGTTGTACCATACTTAGGGGCACAAGTGTAAAAGCCTCGAAAAAACTATATTAAAAGAAGTAAAAAAACAATAAATTAGGGGTGGGAATAGGCCAGACCCTGCGTAAGAGGCTAAGGTCCGGCTTATTTAAGGCCTTTATATGCCTGACTTGTTTAGTAAAAAGGTCAAATTTGGACTCATTTTGAAGCCTATTAAACTAAACATGCCAGACCTATTTATATCGGTAAATTATTGTGTGGACCAATTGTATAGACCATAAATATCAGGTACATTTTTAATATATTAAAAATACATGAAGGTACATTATTTTTGTACTGAAAGTACATTATATAAAGTAATGTACCCTTAGTACATTAAAAATGTACTTTTTATTTATGGTCCACACAATTGTATGGAATATGGTCCATGCAATAATGATTGATTTATACCAAGCTCGGTCTTCAGGTCTACAGGCCTAGGCTATTTACACAAACACACACACACACACACACACACACACACACACACACACACACACACACACATATATATATATATATATATATATATATATATATATATATATATATATATATATATATATATATAATTTATTTGTAATATTAAGTTAGTATATATTCTATTTTATATCTAATATATTTTTATATTTACAATATAATTCCAAATATATATAATTAATTAATTATCAAACCCTAACCCTCCACCTCCAAAGTCCATTCTAATTTCTTACTCAAATATAAACATTGTTGTTAATCGTATTATAAGTGTTCTTGTTGTTTAATTGTTCTTACTGTTAAATATTTAATGAAGTGTCGCGACTTAATTATGTGAGTTGATTGTTGTCTATTTATGAGATTATATAGGATGGCAATCTATAATACAACTGAATTCATTCCTAAACAAGTTAACAAGCATGTTGAAGTTGTGACTTGTTCTATTTTATTTTATATATGTTTTAGTACTATTATATTTGCATTGTAGCGATATACTTATGTAGTTATATATTAATTTTGTATTAGCTATATATATTTCTTAAATTATTTAGAAATACTTATTAAAGTTTTTAAAAAGACTTAATATATAAGTTTTAAATAGGCTCAACGCAAAACTTACTTTTAAGCCTTTTTAATGGTCTATATATTAAACAGATTTCAGACCTGGCCAGATTAACAATCGTTATGCTATGGACCCGTGTCCAGCATGCATGCTGGACATGGGTAACAGTACGACACTGTTATCTTTTTTTTTTTTTTTTTTTTTTTTTTTTTTTTTTTTTTTTTGTTTTTTAATTTCAGACCGCTTCGTTATAAGAGTATATGTTCATAATTGTAAGTTCATAATGTCAGAGCTCTATGTTCATTCCATAACTGTACATTCATAATTCCGTAACTGTACATTCATAATTCAATAATTGTAACTTCATAATTTTCGAAGCTCTATGTTCACAATTTTAGAGCTCTATGTTCATAATTTTATCACTATATGTTCATATTGTAAGTTCATAATGTCAGAGCTCTGTGTTCATAATTTCATAACTGTACATTCATAATTGCATAACTGTACATTCATAATTCCGTAACTGTACATCCATAATGCAATAACTGTAAAATCATAATTTTCAAAGCTCGATGTTCACAATTTTAGAGCTCTATGTTCATAATTTTATCACTATATGTTCATAATTGTAAGTTCATATTGTCAGAGCTCTGTGTTCATAATTTTATAACTTACATTCATAATTCTATAACTGTACATTCATAATGCCATAACTGTACATTCATAATGGCACAAACGAATAACGCCGTTAACGGCGCTAACGACGAGACAAAATCAAAATTTTTTTTTAAGTGAAATGACGCGTTTTCCCTGAAAATGACGTCGTTTTGGACTCGTGTCCACAATGCATTATGGACACGAGTCCACTGCATAATTTGCTCCAGATTAATTATATGCTCAAGCTTGAACTTAACAAAAAGCCTACATATAGGCTCAGGCCCAGGCCCAGGTTCAAGCCCAGGTCCAAGTCTAATTGTCTAAAGCTCGATTCGACGTATTTCCATGGCAAATTATGTTGTGCATCCGTATGCACCATGCATGGTGCATACGGATGCAAAAACGACGTCGTTTTATTAAAAACGCGCGTCTCCCCTTAATGGGTTTCGGTTTTCGGGTTACTTTTCGTGTAACGCCTCGACAAAAGCGATGGCTTCGTCGAGTGTCACTGGATTTCGCTAGTGGACTTCGGCTTTTGCCCCACCCCATGAGTCCATCTTTGAAGTAGAAGAGGGCTTGATCATCGCCTAAGTCCGGAATTTGAAGGAGGAGTACCGTGAACTCCTCTACGTACTCTCGGATGGTACGAGTGTGGCGCAAGACTCGAAGCTTGCCCAGGGCCTCGTGAACCACGTTTGCGGGGTAGAATTGTGTTCTATTCTCGGACAAACTTGTCCCACATACCTAAGACAATGGTTCCCCTTGTTCTATCTGTCGATTTACGCCTCCACCAAAGCCCAGCGTTATGGGTGAGGTAAAGCGATGCGGTACGTATTCGAGTCTCCTCGTCCCGTATGTTCAGTAACTCGAAGTATTGTCCCATTTGCCACAGGAAATTATCAACTTTCATGGCGTCTCGATTTCCTTTAAAAGGTGGGAGCTTCTGTGCATCGATTCGAGCGACCTCAGCCCGTTCTTGGGGTGCGAAGTTCCTTGCGGGCGCTCGCCGCAGAACTTCGACTTGTCGGAATAGTTTGCCCACATGCCGCTCTAATTGTGCGGACCGTGCTCGTGATTCCTCCTTCAGGGCTTCCGCTTGGGCGTAGCAAGTGGTGACTGTTTCCCAAACATTCTCTTCAAGTTCCTTCACGGCGTCCTGAAGGCCTAAGATAAGGGTTTTGAACCTTTCGGAACCCGTGCTCCCAACAAGTCGACCTTTTCTAGGGTTTCCTCCCGGCGGTCCTCTAAATGCTCGTACCCAACCTCTAGGGCCTCGAGCTTTAACCGCAACTTCAACCCATCCGTAAGGGGGGGGGGGGGGGGTTTGAGCTCGGTTATCTCTTGACTTGGAACCCTTCCGTCTCTTGGAAGGCTCCAGGTTTGTTTGTTGCCCGCCTTGGGCGTTGGTAACTCCATCCTGGACTTTAGTGGGACGTGCACGCTGTCTAGGCCCCGAAATACTTAGAAAACTCTCGTTCTAAGGGGCTGCTTATTTATGTGCTACGTCTCAGCAACAAGTAAGCAAAAATCAAATTGGGAATGGGCAAAATGATATCTATTTATAGTGTTTGCTATAGGAGGGGCCGAAGAGACATACCCCTTCGCTTCTTTGCTGACTCTTCACTGCCTTAGACGGTGCTGGATTGCGGCTAGAGCTGTAAATGCGTGAGTTAATGCTCTGGCGGCTGCAGGATTGCGACTGTGCTTCTGAACGACTTTGGACGGGCTGCTGTTGCTCTGTTGCGTCTCGGTGTCTTCAGAAACGTACCAAGTTTTCTCCGAAACATGTGATACGCTGATAGGGTTGCCTCTCGGACTTCGTGGTCCATTCGTAGGGTGACAGCAAACACAAACGTCTTGGGACTGCTCCGTTGGGGCGGAAACCTCAGCGAGTGCCTTAGATTTGTTTGCGGGAAGTTTTCAGGCGTCACACCCGGGATTGACATGTCCTCCTATAGCCCTCACCCGACCCTTTTAGATTCAAGAGTCTGTGTAAGGATGTCTTCTTTTGTTCCTTTAAGTTTCAACAAACCTTCTTTCTTTTGTTTAATATATTCATCATGTAATGCATCACAAATGACCATGATAACCACAATCTTTCCAAATACATTAAGAGGATAAACAAGTAAAGGTTTTGCTTACAATCGTTGAAAATGTTGTCTTTAACATATCTCCTTGTACTTCTCTTCTTCCAAAGTATAGCTCTATTTACTTCCGCATCATCACACAATTCTGTTGACTACAGGCAAGAAGATTTAACAATTTTTATCTCAAACTTATGGTGAAAATGAGTTTATGTAATAATAGTGAAAGTGAGCATAATTACTTATGTTAGGAATAAAATGTAAAGTTTTGATGAGCCAAATGTATTGTTGAAATATTAGTATTCTCCAATTTTATTTCAAGTCAGTAGCTGTTCATGCATACATGTAGTCTTCATGCATAATGTTCACGTCAAAGTTTAAGTCCTAAAGTGCATACTTTACTTGAGAAGACTTGAGCGGATGATAGCTGAAAACATTTTAGAGCACAAAGATCACCAAAAGTCAAGTTTGCCGAGTTGGATCAAGACTTTGTGCTATGCAAGTCAAATGATCCATGATTTGAATCTCCTCTTTAGCATTTCTGGTTTCGCTTAGCGAAGAACTAGATGAGGCGCCATGAGAGTAGGTGGCAGAAGTGAGACGAGGCGGAGGCAGACGAGGTGCACAACTAGACTAAGCAAGTGCACTAGACGAAGTACAAGACTCTAAGAACCATATACTAAAGCAATGCACCAGAAGAATTATTAAGTTTCTACAGAGGTTCCAATACAACATTTTTGCAGAAGAAAATGATTGATATGATTTTATCCTGGACGATGAACATTAGCATTTTTACAATGGAACCAGAGGCATTCGGAAAAAGCTGACTTACGAAGAAATTATTTTATACTCAAGCAAGAATCAACAGACGAGATATTTGAATGATCAACTTGATCTATTAGTACAACATGGACTGTCAAGCTTTCACGTGAAGGATTTATTCAAATTTTGGAGGCTACAATTTTCAAGGGATGGTACGTCAGATCCTCATACAAGCAACGATCAAATTTATTTGAATTATCTAACAAGCGGTGGAAAGACTACTACCTAATATTACAGATTAAGTTGGCACATTTTGATCAACTACATACAAAGATGGACGATCGATATCGAAAATTGATCAACATGCAAATAGCTTTCATTGGCTAAAAATTGCCCAATCAGACTTGAGGACTAACAACAATTTTTGGCAAGTGCACACAAGCGAGAGAAAAGCAAGCAATATTCAAATTAGCCAAAAAGGGGAATTTAAGCTTCATAGAAATACTTTCAAGTTTGAGTTTCAAATACTTTGGTTCTTTGTAACTTGTAAGAGTGGAGTAACAAGAGGAGCTTGTGAAAAATCTTGGTGGAGTGTAGCATTATGCGAAGCACTCGGGAAGTGTCGGTGGACACTGATTCACTATTGTATCTGGGTGAACGAAGGTAGTGAATCTCTCCTTTAGAGTTAAAAGAGAAAGTGGAGTAGGAGAATTACACCATCTCCGGACCACTCTAAATCTCTCTCTCTCTCTCTCTACTTTACTTACTGCTCATTTATTTTGTGCATGCTTATTATAACTTCAAACTAACCCGATAATTATCGATCGCATATCTTTATCTATCTGGGTTTGATAGTTCTCACGTTTGCATGCGAGCCAAACTTTGCACACATCTCATTTGAGTTATATCAAGTGTTTTGAACGTGTTGCATGTTTAGAATTCATCATTGAGCACTGCACAATCAAGTATAACACTTTACCGCATGCTTATTCCGCTGCACACTCTAAGTTGATTAGTTGTTCATACTTGCTACATGGAGTTGAAATTACCAACGTGTTATTTGTCTTATAAAAGTTAGAAAAGTCTATTCACCCCCTTCGCCCCCCCCCCCCCCCCCCCCCCCCCCCGGCGGTCCTCTAGACTCTTCGCCACCCATTCAGGACTAACAACTTACAAGTTCACTAGCAGACACACATATCCTTTACGAGCAATCCTATGTGGATAAAGATTTTGCTTTCTTCGTATCTTTTGTTGCTTGCTTAGTTTCCAAGACAAACATGATCAAAACTTCACACTATATTTCTGCCATAGCACCATACATTAAGATACATACAGTAAAATGTCTTATTTTCGTTTTACCCAAAGCTGGAAATTAAAAGCTGTTACATACAGTAAAATGTCCTAATTTAACTCCGACATTATTGTTGGAAAAAATCTCACTTGTGATAATAAAAATCACAGACCAGACACGGGCACAAATACGAGATAATATAAAGAGCCCAAAATAAATAACAACACAAGGGAACAAGATTTACGTGAAAAACTCCAAAACCACGGGGAAAAATCACAGGACCACCACCAATAACAGTTCCACAATAACAAATTTTGGGTACAAAGTTTCCGGCTACCACACGAGCCAAACATCCAAAGATCATCAAAAACAACTCTAGACCAAAGACTTCTATAATGTTCCACAGACCTAAAAAGGATGCCAACTCGTACTTAAAAATATTCAACCACCACAAGTAAAGGTGAAAAGAATACAGATATTACGGAATACCCAAAGATGCTTGGAACAAACAAGCTGACCTCTCAAAAAGTATTTGATGAAAAATACCACCCAAGAACTTTGGCAAAAACCAACAAACATGCGAAAAAGGATGATACCCACCGAACACACTGCTGCCGAACTACCGAAGGAGACAAAGAGACAAGTAAAAGAAATCTTTGTTTATTTCACTGCCTTGCCTCACGTCTGCCTGCTCTCTGCCGAATCAACATGTGTGTGTGTCAATGTTGGAGAAGACAGCTTCACTACTTGAACATGGGAATTACGAAGAGTAAATGTGAATTAATTTTCACCTCTTCATATGCATGACTCTTCTACTTCCCCAACTTTTTATATTCTTAATATTATTATTATTATTATTATTATTATATATATATATATATATATATATATATATATATATATATATATAATATAATAATATAATAATATAATAATAATAATTAGGGCTCAACAAAAATATAGTGGATACAGAAAAGGTTTGGTCCAAACATAAACTATTTACCACATAAGAGGGAATCACAACCCAACAAACTCCCCCTCTCGACTATGTAGAAGATATCGTCATCCCGGCGATAAAACAACAAACAACTGCTACCCTTGCATAGGTAATCCAATAGCCTACAATAGATTTCCTAGTATCAATGTTTCCTTTCATATCTGAATCAGTGTACCTAGTAAGAATATGTTTCCCTGTACCAAACACAAACTCAGACTTGAAGTACACTGAAGATATCTCAGAACCTACTTCACAGCATCACAATGTTCTCTTCCTAGCTTTGAGAGAAATCTATTAACAATACCCATTGCATGAGCAATATCTAGTCTCGTACATACCATGTCAAATTTGCCCAATCAAAAATAAGTGATGTGATACCACTTTGTTGGGAAAAATTCCACGTCCTATGATAATGAAAATCACAGACCCGATATGGTGCACAAATATGAGATAATACAAATAGCCCAAAATAAATAACAACGCAAGGAACACAAGATTTACATGGAAAATCCCAAAACCACGGAAAAAAACCAAGGGGTGTTGTTCGAAAGTGATTCAGATGAAGTAGTCAAGTTCCTTAATAGCGGTAATCCTCCTCGTATATCTGCGCACAACATCTTGATAGCATGCAGAAGAGAGCTCCGGAAGTTTGAGCTTTGGCATGTTTCTTACATTACACGGGAACAGAACCACGTGACTGATGCATTAGCAAAATTTTCAAGACATTTTAGTGATGGTATGCATAGGCTCCTAGGCTATCTAGAAGATGATAAGGCTGGGTTGCCCCTTTGGCGCAATACCCATGATCCAGTGTAAATTGTTGTTTGGGTCTCCCCCTTCCAGTTAGATATTAAAAAAAAAAAAAAAAAAAAAACTCCAACCACCTCTTTTGCCTCATATTCAACTCCTTTTGTGTGAAAATATACTTCAAACTCTTGTGATCTGTGTAAATCTTATAAGCGGTACCATACAAGTAATGATGCCAAATCTTTAGTGCAAAGACAATTGCAGCCAACTCCAAATCATGAGTAGGATAATTCTCTTCATAGGGTTTCAATTGCCTTGATGCATACGCCACCACCTTGCCATTTTGCATCAATAGACATCCAAGTCCTTTCTTTGATACATCACTATGAACCTCAAAATCTTCAATCCCAGATGGCAAAGTCAAGATTGGTGCAAATGTCAACCTTTGCTTAAGTTCTTGGATTGCCCCGTCGCACTTTTCATCCCACTGAAACTTTGTAGTCTTCTTCATCAAGTTAGTCATTGGCCTTGCTATCTTTGAGAAATCCTTCACAAATTTCCTATAATATTCAGCAATCCTAAGAAACTTCGAACTTCAATGACATTCGTAGGTACTGGCCACTCCATCACTACTTGCACTTTAGATGGACCCACTAACACTCCTTCCTTAGAAATAATATGCCTCATAAATACTACCTCGTTCCTCCAAAAATCACACTTGGACAACTTAGCATAAAATTTATTATCCCTTAGTGTCTGGAACACAATCCTCAAATGATTTTCATGCTCTTTCAGGGTCTTAGAATACACCAAAATTTCATTAATGAAAACCACCACGAATTGGTATAAGTAAGGTCGAAATACTCGATTCATCAAGTCCATGAACACTATAGGTGCATTTGTCAATCCAAATGGTATCATTGTGAACTCATAATGCCTATATCTTGTGCAAAATGTCGACTTTGGAGTGTCCTTCTTAGCCACTCTTAATTGATGATATTCGAATCGCAAGTCAATCTTTGAGAAAGTTCCAACTCCCTTCAATTAATCAAAAATATCGTCTATACGAGGTAAAGGATATTTGTTCTTTCCTGTCACTTGATTTAATTCCCTATAATCAATGCATAGTCTTAATCCTCCATCCTTTTTCTTCACAAATAAAACTGGAGCTCCCCATGGTGAAACACTAGGTTGAATATATCCCTTATTCAACAAATCCTCCACTTGTTCTTTCAGTTCTTGCATCTCCTTACAAGTATTACGATTATGTGCTTTCGAAATAGGAGCAATCCCTAGAATCAAGTCCATGGTAAACTCCACTTGCTTACTGGGTGGCATACCACGAATTTCTTCTCCCTCACAATTGATATTTGATTAATATTCCCCTTTTCAACCTCCAAATCTCTAATCATGCATAAATAAGCTTCCCTTCCTTTCTCTACATAACTCCTCGTCTTTTGCATGGATACCAATTTCACTCCAGGTTTAACAACTCCTTTATAAGAAATACGATTTTCTTACGATCCTTTCAGCACCATTTTTTATTCATACACAAAATTTTCACCTTGAATAAGGTCCCCATGACAGTTAGTATCAATAATAACTATAGAGACATCTTCAAATAAATTCCCACAAGCAACAACACACCCAGATGCAGTCTTTACATTAATGTCAATCTTAGAGGTTGGTTTTAAACCCAATTTCTTAAGAAAAGCAATGGATATAAAAGAATTAGATGCACTAGAGTCAAATAAAACCAAAGTAGGAAAGCGCTTACAAGAAAAGTACCTGAAACTATATCACTTGCTTAAGCTTGAACTCTATTCGTGACAGAGATCCTTCCTCAATTGTTGCTCCCCTCATTGTTGTTTTATCTTCTATTATTAACTACTTGATTGTTCCCATTCTTGTTCGCATTGTTGCCTCCAACATTGTGATTTCTATTTTCTGCCCCATGATTATTTAATCTAGGTCTTCCTTGATTTCCTCCATTACTATTTGATCCTTGATCATGTTGGTTCGCACTTTCTCACAAGTAACACTCATAAATTCGATGTTCCATCTTCTTGCATTTGAAGCATTGTACCAAGTTTCCTTGGTAGTCTTTTCCAGGTGATCACCTCTACATAACTTGCAGTAATAGTGCCTCTCCATATATTTGCCCATTTAATTGTGTCTCTACCCTTGACCTCCTTGCTCATTACCATCATGATAGCCCACATTGCCTCTATTATTTTGAAATCCTTTGTTAGGCCGTTGATTGTTGAACCTTGGCCTCTTATCCACTTGTTTTTTTCCTTCCTCGTAACCCTCCATTTTCTTTCTACTCTTCATGTTGGCTTCTCTTTGAATCGCTCCACACGATAATGATTAGCAACCTTACTATATGCCTCGTTCAACATTTGACATCCAAAGACACAAACCGCCTTTTGGGTCCCAAAAGCCAGTCCCCTAGTGAATTCCTGAGTATTGCTAAACTCATCAGGCACCAACACAGATGCAAAACGAGCAAGCTATAAGAATTTTGCATGGTACTTCTTGCACAGACAAATTGTCTTGCCTCAAGTGCAAGAACTCCTCATATTTCGCAACTTTAACATGCTCAGGATAAAATCAATTTCTCATAGTAGCCTTGAAGACCGCTTAGTCAAAGTTAGGTCGTTGACTAAGATTCGGACCACTAGTTGCCCACCAAATGTCTACTTCTTGTTGAAAGTAGTACACAACAGCCTCCACCTTTTGATTCGTCGAGCGCCCATTAGCATCCAGTAACTTGTCAAATGCCCTTATCCAATCCTCCAACACACGAGGATCCTCTTGTCCAACATAAAAATGGGGATTGCGGCTAGCAACCTTCTTAGCCACATTGTTTCCATTGCCATTCTGAAGTAGCGTAATACCCAAAGTTTGAGTCACTGCTGAAGTCCTTGAGCCAGTTGAGCATTAGTGGGAGCGTGGACCTCATTCCCACCATGACCTTCTTCACGAGCAAGCCGTCCTTCTACCGCCAAGATGACTATTTTATGACAAAAATAACATTGTTACCGCGGGAAGGGATGCACTAAATTCAAATGTTTAAACCAGTATCCAATAGAAGGGCCACTAGCAAAATTTCAATCACTAGAGATCCTATCAAGTCCATCACTACTAAATAGGCATTTACTAGAAAGATATCTATCAAAAAAATCAACAAATAATCCACAGTAATTCGACTATCTCAAAACAATTCAACTTTTGAAAATAATTCAACTTTCATGTTCATGCAAATAACCAAGTCCACCATTTATAACCACCCTATTATCCAATATTTAATTACGAAAATGTTGAGAAGCTTGATCGAAAACCGGGGCGGAACCACCTGCATGGTGTAGGGGGTCGTGCCCCCAGGCCTGGTCCTGAGCAAGTGCAGGCTGGGCCCTTGTCCAGGGCCCACCTCTACCTAGGGGCCCATAGTCTATAGCTATATGTATATATATATATATATATATATATATATATATATATATATATATATATATATATATATATATATATATATATATTATAAAAAAAATTCTTTTTTTGTTATTTGTTTTCGTCTCTGCGACTTTACAAGGAAGCGAGGAAGCCAGGCCTGAGTCGAAGAAGACAAGGAGACTAGAGACGCGCAGATTCTCTGTCTCTCTCGCACCACCGCCCACACGAAGTCCAAGCGTTGCCAGCCTTCTCAACGTTAAAATGGAGTCATCAATAAAAGCTCAGAAGTTAGAAGCAATCTGCAATATGCAAATCCACTTAGACACTCTATCAAACTGCAATCTGCAAATCCATCATCCACCATTGACGACACTTAATTTCACAGGCCATATCTGCAAATTCGCCTTCAATTACCATTTACCACTAGGCTTTCCACAATCCACCTTCGCCTAATCACCATTCACTTTCACGAGCTCACGGCCTAACACCCTAATTGCAAAGGTATTTTCTTATTTCAACTACTTATAAATTTGCCTTTTGATTAGTATGCAGTGAATTAGGAGTATGCAGTTAATTAGGAATTTATAATTTGTGATTTGTTTACTGTAATTAGAATTAGGATTTATGACAAAAATTTTACCTAATATTCAATTCAATTCTAAATCCTAAACAAATCTAAATGCAGTGAATTATGAACTCAATTCAATTAGAATTAGAATTGAATACAGTAAAATTATTAGGATTTAGGATTTGCAGATTGAATTATAATTGAATACAGTAAAATTATTAGGATTTAGAATTGAATGCAGTAAAATTATTCTGGGTATTAGGATTTGCATATTGAATTACTACAATTTACAAATTCTGATTCACAAGTGCAAACAGTGATCTGCAAATCCTAATTCAATTCTGTGCATTCTGTTTACTGTAATTAGAATTAGAATTACTGTAAACAAATTTTTTCTAATGTGTCGAGTAGTTTTTTTTTTTTTTTCTTTTTTTAATGACAGAACCCAAGTATAAGACTTGTAATTGACATATTTGTTGAAGTAAAGGAAGAAGCCATATCAGCTTATTGAGCTTGGATCATCAGCACAAGAAGCGAGCAGAAGCAAGAAGGCAGTGGACCTCAAAGTCAAATAGTCAAGGGTCATTTTAGACTTTTCATCCCTTTCAGGCAGTTATAACTGCCATCTTCTTCTCTTTCAGTATATATATACGTTTGCTTTCTGCTTCTCCAAGACACAACATGAATAAAGCTTCTTTCCTTCTACTTGCTCTAACATGAGATATACCATTCCATTCATTGAGAATCTGACATTCTCAACATGGTATCAGAGCTTCGCCGGAGCTATGCCGCAGTCGTGACGACGGAAAGCCAAAACGGTGAAGGAACTTCAACTGGACAGCAAGCAGGAGCTGCTTCAAATCAGAATCCAATGAACCAGAGTGCGATGCAGCGCTCAGACGAAGTTGACGAACCTATGTACCTGCATTTTTCAGAGAATCCGAATCTGGCTCTTGTCTCACCTCCGCTGACTGAGATCAATTATGCCTCGTGGAGTAGGGCAATGAAAATTGCGCTTGAAGTCAAAAACAAATTTGGATTCGTTGATGGAACAATCGTGAAGCCTGGAGTCGACGATCCTAGATATCCTGTCTGGAAGAGGTGTAATAATATAGTCTGCTCATGGATCTTCAAGTCATTGAGTTCCACAATAGCAGAAAGAGTGTTGTACTTTGAGATTGCAGCAGATATCTGGAATGTTCTTCAAAAGAGGTATTCACAGGTCGATCCTCATCGAATTGCTGAGATTCAGAACGAAATTTACAAGTGCACACAAGGTAATCTATCTATTAATGAATATTTCACTAAGAGTAATGCTTTGTGGGTGCAATTGAAAGCTATGAGGCCTGTTCCTGCATGTGAGTGTGTGCCTAGGTGTTCTTGTACATTGATGAGTAAGATTCAAAAGGAAAAGGAGGAAGATCAGATCATCAGGTTCTTAGAGGGCCTGAATGAAGAATATGAAAACATCAAGGCAGGAATCCTTGTTATGGATCCTATGCCAATCATGGAGAAGGTCCTTAACATGGCCTTGAAAATGGAAAGGAAGCTTAAGAGCTCTATTAACTTGAAATCTATTGATCTTACTCAAGCAAATGCCATTCAGAATGTTGTGATCCCCAGTACAGATGAACATTCAGTTGTGGCTGCTGGAATTTCAAACAATAAGAAGAAATTTAATGGCAACTCAGGGAAGAATATACCTAATTGTACCTTCTGTGGAAGGACTGGACACACAGTTGATAAATGTTACAAGAAGCATGGTTTTCCCCCTGGTTGGGTTGCAGGTTATAAGACAAAAAATAAACAGACTCAAGATGCACAACAGTTTAATCCCTCTGTTAGTCAAGTCAGTGATACAGGCCTGTCTGCTGAACAATTCCAGAAGCTACTGACCTTGTTGCAAGGTTAGAACCAAGGAAACCAATCTCAAACCAATGCAGTTGTGACAGTTACAAACAATGGAATGAGATCTGATTTCAGAAGTCCTGTGGAAAATCACAATGAAGGCAGGTTTATCCCTAACTCCTTTGCCAATGCTGTTCTAAATTCATCTAGTGTTTGGATTTTAGATTCAGGTGCTACAGATCATATTACCTGCTCTTTGGAATTTTTTGAATCTTGTCATGCTATTCATGGGATTTCTGTTAAACTACCTAATGGGGACACAGTCAGTGTTACTCATATAGGACATATCAGATTGGACATGGGGATAGTTTTGCAGAATGTGTTGTGCATTCCATCTTTCACTTTCAACATTATATCTGCAAGTAAATTAACTAGACAATCAAACTGTGAGATAGTCATGAGAACTGACTCTTGTACTATTCAGGGGCATCTTGGAATAGTGGATGGTTTTGCTAAGGAAGAGGATGTGTTGTATCTGATTGCTAAGCCTCCTGTTAAGAAAAGAAACATCAACAACACTTCTGATATTCTTTGTAACAGTCTTTCTGTTCAGTTGTGGCACAATAGACTAGGGCATTATCCTGTGAATAAAATGAAAATGTTGAAAGAAATAAAACTTGCCTTCCCTCATAAGTCTATTGATTTTGTATGTGATACATGTCATTTTGCCAAACACAAGAAAAACAGTTTTCCCCTCAGTATTACCAGATCTGCAAAAGCTTTTGATTTAATACATATGGATGTTTGGGGTCCCTTTTCTGTGCCTTCTTTGAAAGGAGAACATTACTTTCTCACCATTGTGGATGATTTTAGTAGGTTTACATGGTTACACCTCATGAATCATAAATCAGAAGTGAAAGGCATATTTCAGAACTTCTATAACCATGTTTATACTCAGTTCTCAATCAAGATTAAAGCAGTAAGAACAGACAATGGGAATGAGTTTATGATGAGTACTACTTCAATGAGAAAGGGATTGTACACCAAAAATCTTGTGTGTATACACCCCAACAGAATGGGGTTGCAGAAAGAAAGCATCAGCACATTATGAACATTGCTAGGGCCCTCAAGTTTCAGTCAGGGTTGTCAGATAGTTTCTGGGGTCACTGTGTACTACATTCATCATATCTGATTAACAGGCTACCAACTGAAGTCCTAAATGGTTCAACTCCTTTTGAAATGCTTCTTGGGAGGAATGTTGATTATAGTCAGTTCAAATCTTTTGGTTGTCTGTGTTTTGCCTCAACTATCTCACAAGGGAGAAATAAGATGCAGCAAAGAGCTAGGAAATGCATATTTTTAGGCTTTCCTGCTGCTGTAAAGGGATATATATTGTATGATGTTGTTAACCAAGTTGTTTTTGTCTCAAGGGATGTAAAATTTTATGAAGAAGTCTTTCCTTTCAAGAATGGATACTCAGGGACTGAATGTGGAACCAACTCAGAAATTTTCAATCCTCCACTGCCAACTTATTCCAGTTAATGCTGACACAGAAGTTCCTCCAACAAAAACAACAAGGAGACATGTTGATGAAGAAGATTATATTCATTTTGGTGGACAGCCTGTGAATCACCAACAAATTGCTGAAGAAGACTCAGAGAACTATTCACCATCTGTCAATGATCAACAGCCAGTTTCTGTTAATAATCCACCTATCCAACTTGAGAATCTGTTGCATGATGAATGTGATGAGCAACAACTGACTAGAAGGTCAACTAGATCAAGAAATATACCACTCAAGCTACATGATTACCTGTGTCATTCTGCCATGACAGACGATATTATCAGAACCTCACCACATGCCATCAAGAAATTTGTTTCATGTGATCACTTATCTCCCAATCATAGAATTTGTGCATCTTCTATCCTTTCTGTGCATGAGCCACAATCCTATAAAGAGGTTGTCCAACATGAGGAATGGAGGATTGCTATGCAAACTGAAATAGAAGCATTGATTCACAACAAGACCTGGATTCTGACAGATCTACCAGCAGGAAAGTTACCAATTGGTTGTAAGTGGGTTTACAAGGTAAAACACAAAGCAGATGGCAGTGTGGAAAGGTATAAAGCAAGGCTGGTTGCCAAAGGATACACTCAACAATTGGGGGTGGACTACATTGAGACATTTTCTCCTGTTGCTAGGATGACAACCATCAAAACTTTCTTAGCAGTGGCTATTGCAAAGGGTTGGGATATACAGCAACTTGATATAAACAATGCTTTTTTGCATGGAGACTTAGATGAAGAAGTTTATATGGTTCCTCCCCCTGGTTTCCATACTGACAAACCTAATCAAGTTTGTAGGTTGATGAGATCTTTATATGGTTTGAAGCAGGCAAGTAGACAGTGGAATGCCAAATTAACCAAGGCTCTGCAAACTTATGGTTTTCAGCAGTCATCATCAGATCCATCCCTTTTCACTAAGCAGACAAGTGACTCTTTTATTGCCTTACTTGTATATGTAGATGACATATTAGTTGCAGGTCCTAATCCCACTCAGATCAGTGAATTAAAGCAAATGTTGGACAAGTCCTTTAAGATCAAGGATCTTGGCCATCTAAACTATTTTTTAGGCATTGAGGCTTTCAGAACTCCAAAGGGTCTCAATATCTGTCAAAGAAAATACACTCTAGAGATATTGGAGGAAAATGGTTTCTTACAAGCTAAACCTGCCAAGACTCCTTTCCCCACAGGGCAGAAGCTAAACAATATGGATGGCAGTCTCATTAAACAACCAGAAGTCTTCAGAAGATTGGTTGGCAAACTGCTATATTTAACTAATACCAGGCCTGATATCACCTTTGCTGTCCAACAACTGAGTCAATTTGTGGACAAGCCAAGAGATATCCACCTAGCTGCAGCTCACAGGGTTCTAAGGTACCTCAAGTCATCACCTGGAAAAGGTCTTTTTTACTCCTCCAATTCTCACCTTAAACTGCAGGGGTTTTCAGACTCAGATTGGGCTACTTGCATTGAAAGCAGAAAATCCATTACAGGTTACTGCATCTACCTTGAGAACTCCCTAATTTCTTGGAAAACTAAGAAACAAGCCACTGTTTCTAGATCATCTTCTGAGGCAGAATATAGGGCATTGGCATCAACAACTTGTGAAATACAATGGCTCCTTTATTTGTTGGCAGATTTGAAAGTGAAAGTTCACAATCATGTTGCCTTATTTTGTGACAATAACTCTGCTATTGCTATAGGTGAAAACCATGTTTTCCATGAACGTACTAAGCACATTGACATAGATTGTCATGTGGTAAGACAGAAGGTGCAAGAAGGTGTGATAAAGCTGTTAGCAATTCCATCTCATAGTCAGACAGCAGATGGCTTCACTAAAGCTCTTTCCAAGCCTTTGTTTGATGTGTTTCATGCTAAGCTGGCCCTTCAGGATCTTCATGCTCCACCTTACGGGGGGGTGTTGAAGTAAGGGAAGAAGCCATCATCAGCTTATTGAGCTTGGATCATCAGCACAAGAAGTGAGCAGAAGCAAGAAGGCAGTGGACCTCAAAGTCAAATAGTCAAGGGTCATTTTAGACTTTTCATCCCTTTCAGGCAGTTATATATATATACGTTTGCTTTCTGCTTCTCCAAGACACAACATGAATAAAGCTTCTTTCCTTCTACTTGCTCTAACATGAGATATACCATTCCATTCATTGAGAATCTGACATTCTCAACAATATTACACAATATGTTGTTGCAGGAGGAGAAAGTACTACATTCTCACCAAACCCTAATTTAAGAAGCACGGTGAAATACTGCCTACTGTCAAACTTACCCTGATTAACTGATTCACAAGTGCAAACGCTTCACATGTGCTTTTTTTTTTTTTTTGTTAAGATGAATTTTATAATAATTTTTTTTATATACAATGTTGCCTAAAAAAACATTTATCTGTAAGTGAAAAAAAAAAAAGAAAAAAAAAAACAAGTTGAGCAGTTAATAAACTCGCAAAAATGATCTATGAATAAATTTATTAAAATAGTAAGATCTTCTTATCAACAATCTAATTAAAATTTAGAAAGAGCAACCGTAGATAATCTTGAACAATCTAATGAAAATTTAGGAAGACCAACCATAGATAATCTTGAACAATCTAATGAAAATTTAGAAATACCAACTGTAGATAATCTTGAACAATCTATTGAAAATTGAGAAAGACCAACCGTAGATAATCTTGAACAATCTAATGAAAAAATTACTCCTTATTTTGATATTTATGACCCTAGAAATTGCTCTAATCTTGATAATAAATCAAAAAGATATTTTAGTTGAAAAGGGGCCTATATAAGAGATTTAAATATTGTGTTTCCTTTAGATAATAACTCTAGGCATTTTTCATATGCTTATTATACTAGAAAGTTGAGTAATGGAGAAACTAGTGATAAAAAATGGTTAGTTTACTCAAAACATGTGGATAAAGTATATTGTTTTTGTTGTAAGTTGTTTAAATCTAATAACAATACAAGTGCTTTAGCAAATGATGGATTTAGAGATTGGAAGCATCTTAGTGAGAGACTCAAAAATCATGAGAATAGTATTGAACATATGACTAACATGACAAATTGGAATGAACTAAAAATAAGATTAAATAATAATCAAACTATTGATAAAGATTTACACCATGAAATTTCAAAAAGAAAAAGAACGTTGGAGACAAGTTTTACTGCGCATAGTTTCTGTTGTAAAATGTCTTTCAAAACATAATTCGGCTTTTCGAGGATCCAATGAAAAAAATTTACTATGATAATAATGGTAATTATTTGGGATTGATTGAGATGATTACAGAATTTGATTTGATAATGCAAGATCATATTAGACGTATTCAAAATCATGAAATTTATCATCATTATCTTGGTCACAAAATTTAAAATGAGTTAGTTTCTATTTTGGCCCAATGTGTTAAAAGTTTTATTATAAATATTATTAAAGAGACTAAATATTTTTCTATAATTTTTTATTGTACCCCAGATGTGAGTCATCAAGAACAAACGAGTTTAGTAGTATGATGTGTTAATATGTCTAGTAATAAAATAAAAATAGAAGAGTACTTTTTTGAGTTTTTAAAAGTGGATAATACATCTGATTTAGGACATTTTAATGAATTGTTAGATGCAATTAAAGCTCTAGGTCTTAATATTGATGATGTGAGAGGTCAAGGTTATGATAATGGTTCTAATATGAAAGGAAAGCACCAAGGTGTTCAAAAACGATTACTTGAAATAAATCCGAGAGCATTGTGTATGCCAGGCCATGTGCTTGTCATAGTCTTAATCTTACTGTTAGTGATATGGCACATTCTTGTATTAAAGTAGTTTCATTTTTTGGAGTTATGCAACGCATATATGTTTTATTTTCAAGTTCTCCTAAAAGATGGAAAATTTTACTTGATAATGTTTCAAACCTAACTGTAAAATAATTGTGCAATACAAGATAGGGGAGTCGAATATAGAGTGTTAAAGCTATTAGATTTCAAGCTCCTCAAATAAGGTTAGCTTTGTTAGAATTATCTAAATCTTGTGATGATGCCAAGTCAAAGAGTGAAGCGGATATAGCTTGGTTAGTGCACTTGAGAGTTTTGAATTTTTACTTGGAATTGTTATTTGGTATGAAATTTTATTTGCTATTAACATGGTAAGTAAAATGTTGCAATCAAAATCTATGTGCATTGAAACTACTAAAAATCAAATTAAAGGTGTAATAGATTTTTTTGAGAAGTATAGAAATGAAAGGTTTGTTTCTAGTATAGATATTGCCAAAGGTATTGCATGTGAGATGAACATAGATCCTACATTTCCAATTAAACGTCGTATTATTAGAAAAAAACAATTTGACAAAAATGATCATGAAGAAAAAATGCAATCACCTGAGGAATCCTTTAGAGTTAATTATTTTCTAATTGTTGTAGTCTTGTGGATATGACAATTGCTTCATTGAATACTAGATTTGAGTAATTAAAGACATTTGAAAATATTTTTGGATTCTTGTATGATTCAAAACATTGAAGTCATTAGATAATAATGAATTAATCGAATGTTGTAATAATTTTGCAATTACTTTTTCTCATAACAATGTGTCGGATGTTGATTCAAATGATCTTTTTTTCTGAATTAAAAGTGCTACAGATGACTTTGTCAGAAAAGTTGATGTCAGCAATCGAGATTCTTGACTTTGTTAAAGTTGCAGATTGCTATCCAACGGTTTCTATTGCTTATCAGATTCTATTGACTATACCCGTGACTGTAGCTTTTGCAGAAATGGGTTTCTCAAAATTAAAATTATTGAAAACATACCTAAGATCTTCAATGTCATCACAAGAAAGATTAAATGGATTGGCAATATTGTGTATTGAGAATGATATCTTAGACAATATTAGTCTTGAAGAGGTCATTGATGACTTTGCATGTAGGAAAGCTCATAGAAGTTTTTTGTCATAATTAATTTTGTATAGTATTGTATTTGTAAAATGTTGAAAATTTTTAAATTTTATTTCAATTTAGTTTACAATAGTATTTTTGTACTCGTATATAACATTTAAAATTTAGTTATAAAAATTTATATTAACTTCTAAATATCGTATTGGTGCCATTTTTTTCACTTGTCCCGAGCCTATAGTTGGACCCGCCCTGGTGCCCCCCCCCCCCCCCCCCCCCTAAATTTCTTATTTTCTAGGCTTTTCACAATATCAATTCTTATCTTTTTCAAGGACTAACCTAGTCATTTTTTCATATATCTTTGAAGCTTTGAATCTTTTGATGAATTACTGATTTTGTATATTTTCATTTCTCTTCAAGCAACATTCTTTGAATAACTGCATTAATAGCGGCTTTGGTCTTCCAAGTCAAAGAAGATGGTGATTACGTAAACAAAGAATTACATATATAAGATAGATATTAATTTGAAACAAGGAATTAATTAAGATTAGATAAAGCATAATGTGATTATGTATATATCATGAGTAGACACAATATTAAAAAGAAGATATTACTATGCTACTCGTTTTTAGTAGATTTGTAATTTAATAATGTATGTTGATAAATGAATATTAATATATTTAATTACTCACTCTTAAATCGTAATTGTCCCCCCGCATATCTCATCCTGGCTCCGGCCCTGATCGAAATATATACTAATATCACATTTTCCTTATAGATTAGGCTGCAAAGTAACATAATTTATTAGGGTTTGACATTTCCTTTCTTTTTGTCAGATACACCATACGCACGCATATGTTTATTTATTGAGATAGAGAACAAACTAAAAGAAATAATGAAAATAAATTTAAAAGATGATTTGGGAGAATGTGCAATGGTAAAAACAGAAAAAAATATTAACATTACAACCAAGAATCATGAAGCAAAGGCAACCATTACCATCTATTACATTTTTTATTTGTTATAAGTAATAAAAAACAAACAAAAAAGTGACATTAATGGATAAAATATGGGGAGCATCTCAATAGGGGTTTGTTTTTGGATTTTGGTACAGTAAAAACTTAATGGATTGATTTTTATCTAATGTGAAGCATGATTTTTTGTGCTAGGGTCGTCTAGCAAAAAAATAATTTTTGTCAATTGTTTTTTAAAAAAGAAAAAAATAGTTAGATGCGGTTGCGTCTCACTAACTAACCAGCGGGCGTGTGTGTTACACGCGCCCGCTGGGGCGTTTTCAGAGTCGGCGGCCAATCTGAGAATCCGTCTGTTTTATTTATTTATTTTTTTTTATATTTCAAAGATTTGGCCGTTGCACATGAAACGGCCAGTTTTTGTTGTTGTTTTTTTTTTTAAATTTAATTTAACATACCCGGTTATTAAATTTATTTTTTATTTTTATTTATTGAATTTATAATTATTAATTAAATTAAATTTTTATAATTATCAATAATATTATTATTAAATTTATAATTATCAATAACATTTGATTAATTTTGTAATTATAATTACAATTATAATTTTTAGAATGATAATAAATAATTAATTAATTAAAATATAGGATAGTAAAATGGTGAGTCCACAAACAAAAAATGAGAAAAAATCTCAAACTAATGTAGAGAAAGGTGTTTTCAAACAAAAAAAAAAAAAAAAAAATGTAGAGAAAGGTTTTTGTGATTGAGTAAGATAGTGGATGTTGGAGCCCACAAAAAAATTGGAGGAAAAACCCCAACTATTGAGGATGCCCTAGAACTAGAAGAAAATAGTAGAGCATCCCCAATAGGGGATTGTATTTGATTTTTGGAACAGTAAAATCTTGAGTGCATGGTTTTTCGCTAATGTGTGGAGGGGTAGTTTTTTGGGGTTGGGTTGTCTTGCAAATTGAGATATTTGTCAAATTATTAAAAAAAAAAAAAATTAAAGCAGTGAAACGCACCATGACCAACCAGCGGGCACGTGGCGCTAGGGGAATTTCAGAGTGGCCGCCACTTGAATTCTTTTACTTGTGTTATTTATTTATTTATTTAGCTTTTGTGGTCATTGCTAGCACAGCAACGGTCACAAAGTTTAATTTATTTTTTATTATAAAACTATTTTTATTTAACTTTGTTTATTAATTTTTTTAATTTATATAATATAAATGTTGTGGGCTCCGACTAAGAAAGAGATATGGTTGGGCAATGGAAGCAAAGGAAGGTGGTGGTGTGAAGTCTCGCCACTTCAAGGATGGAGATAAGAGTTGACGCTACATAGGAGGTAAATTCCAAGATAAGTCAAAATACTCCTCGAGAACTTAAGGAAAGAAATTGCCAAAGCAATATTCTTGAAAATATTCTTGAATTTACTACTGTCAAAGTTGTCTGTCAAACAAAAAGGTAGAACTAATTCCATACTCACTTGGCAATTATAATGTGTAAGCATTGTTATTGAGCCTAGTAAGCACACGAAATGGTTCATCACCACGGGGTAACAACTTAGATTTCCTTCGCGAAGGAAACCGTTCTTTCCACATATGGACCCATACGAAGTCCCCGAGATTGAAAATCACCTCCTTCCTGCCCTTGTTCACATACTTGGCCACCTGCTCATTTTTCTTAGCAATTTGTTTGTGCACTTTTTCATGCATTTTCTTTACCATGCCAGCTTTATTAGCTCCATCTAAATTGTGGTACTCGTTCACCGGATATAGCATCAAATCAAGAGGAGTTAAGGGATTGAACCCATAAACCACCTCAAAAGGGGGAAAATCTGTAGTGTTGCGTGTGTGCCTGTTATAAGCAAATTCAGCAATAGGTAGCAATTCTTTCCAACTCTTCAAATTCTTTTTAATTAGAACTCGAAGCAAAGTTCCTAAAGTTTTATTGACAACTTCAGTTTGTCCATCAGTTTGCGGGCGACATGTAGTAGAAAACAACAACTTAGTTCCGAGCTTACCCCAAAGAGTTTTTCAAAAATAGCTCAAAAATTTTGCATCCCTATCAAAAACAATGGTTTTAGGCATCCCATGCAAATAGACAATCTCTTTAAAAAAAATAAAATAAAATAAAGTAGCAACACTACTAGCACCATCAGATTTATGGCAAGGAATGCAATGTGTCATCCTTGAAAACCTATCAACAACCACAAAAATTGAATCATGACCTTTATTGGTTTTCGGTAGACCTAAAACAAAGTCCATGGATAAATCAACCCAAGGATGTTCAACCACAAGCAAAGGATGATATAACCCATGCGGTTGACTTGTAGACTTGGCCCTTTTACAAATAATACATCTATCACACATTTTATTTACATCTTTTCTCATTTTTTGCCAGAAGAAGTGTTCACGCAGAATATCCAAAGACTTATGAATGTCATAATGGTCCATCAAACCTCCCCGATGGGCTTCCTTAATTAGGAGTTCTCGCATAGAACAATAAGGAATACACAATCTATTTTCTTTAAACAAAAAACCGTCAAGCACATAAGATTTCCCATGAGCTCACTTTTGACATTCAACATATAATCCCTGAAAACTAGAATCAGTAGCATATAACTCCTTTAAATTAAATGATCAAATCATAAAAATCTAGCATGCATAGTTGTCAACAGAGAGCATCTACGAGACAAAGCATCAGCAACTACATTATCGTTACCATGCTTATATTGAATAACATATGGAAAAGATTCAATGTATTCAACCCATTTAGCATGGCGCCTATTGAGTTTGCTTTGACCTTTAAGATACTTCAAAGATTCATGATCAGTATGATTACAAACTCTTTAGGCCTTAAGTAATGGTCTCAGTGTTCCAAAGCTCAAAAAAGAGCAAAGAACTCTTTGTCATATGTCGGGTAATTAAGAGCAGCCCCGTTCAGTTTTTCACTGAAATATGCAATAGGCTTGCCACCTTGCATTAGGACAGCTCCAATTCCAACTCCCGAAGCATCACAATCCAATTCAAAAGTTGCCTCAAAGTTAGGCAATGCAAGAACGGGTGCAGAGCTTAATTTTTCTTTCAATATGTTAAAAGCTATGTCTTGTTTTTCCCCCATTGAAAACCAACATTTTTCTTAATCACCTCGGTTAGTGGTACAGCAATGGTGCTAAAATCTTTCACAAATCGGCAATAGAAACTTGCTAAGCCGTGAAAGCTACGCACCTCACTAATTGTCAATGGCATTGGCCATTCGCTAATAGCTTGGACTTTGGCACTATCTGCTTCAATTTCATTGTCACTAATAATAAAGCCAAGAAAATGAACAGATGAGGTGCAAAACTCACTTTTTTAAAAAAATTTGCATATAATTTATTAGTTCTTAAAACAGAAAAAATATCATGCAAATGTTGAACATGCTCTTCGAAGTTTTTGCTATGTATTAGTATATCATCGAAATATACTACTACACTTTTGCCAATAAAACCTATAAGCACATGGTTCATCAATCGCATGGTTCATCAAAACAAGTGACCTAATCTCTTCCTGTAGAAGCCGCATTTGACAAATAGAAAATCTCAATCGGTGCCCCCACAGAAATCACATTGCTTGGCCATGACCAATGTTGCAAAAAACGCTAGGCGCCCCCTAGGCGCCAAGGGGGCGCCTAGCGCCTAGGCGCCGATTTTTTATTTTTATTTTTTATTTATTTTTTATTTATTTTTTATTTTTTTTATTTTTTTTAATTAAAAAAAAAATTAAAATTAAAAATTTTCAAAATTTAGTACTAAAATATAAGGTTTCCATAGTTATTCCTTAGAAACTATTTACAAAAGTGGTTGTAAAATTGTTCAAAAGATTGTTGAAACCATCTAAATACATAAAAAACTAAAATTAAGAGCTAAAGAAGCATTTTTTTGAAAAATTAGTGGACCAAACCGCCTATGGCGGTTTGCGGTGTATAGGTCTCGAAAAAATACGCGATTTGAAAAAAAAATTGTCCAAATCGGACAACCGAGTCAAAAATTATGCCTTCCGAAAGTTTTCCGACATTTTCAAAAAAAAAAAAAAAAAATCGCCGAACCGCCGAACCGGCCGGTTAGGCGGTCTAGGCGGCCGGCCGCGGAGGAGGCCGCCGAGGCCATTCCTCGCGGCGGCCTCCTACCGCCTAGCGCCTAGGCGCGATTTTTGCAACCTTGGCCATGACTCTCGTGAAGAGTCAACCGTGGGCTCTGATACCAAATGATGCAAATCTGATTGGTCCGATCTTCTCTTTACACTCCAATTAAAAATAATATTTTAAAAAGGTTTATTAGGCTAGGTGAAATATGACTTAAGGTTTAATTTAGGTTGGGTAAAGGTTTGTTTTTGTAGTTTTCGAATTGATTATCACCTCACGCCCTATTATAGAGCGATATGAGAATGACTTGACGTCACAAGTCGGGTTTCACATTTGATAAGTCAGGAATGTCATGAATCACTCATGGCCGAACTCATCCCGAGTTCCAGAAAATCATCTTAAATTTCATTTTCAAAAATTCATCTCGAATATATTTTATTCATATAAGATGAGCAACATTTTTGTTGTAGAATCCTAGAAATCCTAACAACTATAACAAACTAATCTAGATAAATGACAGATAATGAGAAACCAAAATGACTAAAATTTCTAAAGTCACTCTAATCCTATCTAACAATTATTAATTATGTAGGAATTAATCAGCAAACATTCTATTTAATTTTCAACTTAACTTACTAAATAATTTATATAATAATTCATAAAACTAATCAATTTAAATTATATCGACAACAAAATTTATTAAAAGCTCAATCATTGTTGGCTTTAGGATTAGTAACAATAAATGTAGACATGTAGTATATAAAATTAATTTATATATTATATTTATTAGTAGTTTAATTTTAATTTTATAATTATCATTTCAATTAAATGTAGATATGTTAAAACATTTATAATTATAAAATTATTTAAATTTTGATATGTTTAATTTAAATATAATAAAAATAATAATTGTAATTATAATTTTTATAATAATAAATAAATAAAGAAGTAATCAAAATATAGTGGAGTAAAATGGTGAATCCAAAAAAAAAAAATTAAGAAAAAATTTAAAACTAATGAGGAGAAGGGTTTTGGATTGAGTGAGATAGTGAATAATGACAAATTATACCGTGCATATTGGCCGAAAACGACGTCGTTTTGTACATTTTTCCGTGTCTGCTGTTAACTATTTTTTTAAAAAAATCACATGTTTCGAATGTATAGAATTGTATAATAGAATGTACATAATTTTATAACATAATACACATAATCTTTTTTGAAAGGATAATACACACAATCTAATATAATATATAATACACATAAACTCTTAACTCTTTAAAAAAAATCTCATGTTTCGAATGTACAAAATTGTATAACAGAATGTACAGAATTTTATAACAAAATACGCATACACTCCGGGTCGCGTCAATTCCCCACACAACTTAACAAAACGACTGTTTTGAGAGGCGCAGGGTGCACATTGTTATGTGCGCCGTGGTGCACGGTATAATGATTGGTGAATGATGGGGTAGATGTTAAGGCCCACAAAAAACTTGAAAGAACTCAAAATATTGAGGATGCCCTTATAACACAAAATATAAAGTTCAAACAACTATAGCAACCTATTACACAAAACAGATTTTTATCCTGTTATAACTTAATAACATAAACACATTATTTAGTAATACATACAAAGATTATTCAGCTCTTTCATTTTAAAAGAAAAAATAATATCAAGAATAAAAATTTCCCCACGGAGTGAGGAGGTTCATTATATTACAAAAATGAATACAGAAAAGGTTATCGAGCCAATTTCAGGCTTTCAACAACACATTTTAAGTACAAAATTAGAGTATTGCTTGAAACTCTGTTCTAGCCTGATGAGTTATAATTAGTTCTATACAAGTAGGTCATAATGGTTCCTACCACTGTAAAGAAGCTTCACGGCTTGTCGTGGCTTGCTGCTCCTTGTACCCTTACAAAATTCACTTCCATATTCTGCAATCGGAATAAAACCAGAGCCCCTTCCACTATGCTGCATTTTGATCGAAAACGTTGGATGTTCAGAATGAAGCATACAAGTTAAAGAGAGGTTGAGGAATCGTGTAACAAATTGGTTATTTCTCATGGTCAACAAGATATTGAAAGTGGGTGCTGTGAGTGTTTCTAAACGTCGTATTCGTATATGAGTTAATTCCACCAGAGGTCCTTTGTCTTTGGTGGCAATTTCAAATTTAGTTCCAGACTATCGTTTTTGCCATTTAACATCCTAGACTATCATTTCTTGGACACTTTTAGTGACTTTTTCTATTTTTAGTAAGGGCATTTTAGTCTTTTCATATTTTTCTTTTGTTATTTTTTCGATTTCAACCGATTTAATTGGTTTAGAACTTTAGGTGACCTCTGATAAATCATATTTTTCAACCGATTTTTAGTAAAGTCCTAAACCAATTAAACCGGTTCAAACCGAAAAAATAACATAAGAAAAATATAAATAAACAAAAATGCCCTTACTAAACATAGGAAAAGTCATGAGAAGGACTAAAAGTGTCCAAAAAATAATAGTCTGGAATGTTAAATGGCAAAAACAATAGTCTGGGACTAAATTTGGAATTGCCACCGAAGACAAGGGACCTCTGGTGGAATTAACTCTGTCGTATAGCATTTGAAAACAAACAATGAAAACAAAAATACAACAATGAAACTCTCATAGTGCATCAGAAAGATATAGCCAAGAGGAAACCTCATGTTCTGGTATGTATACAACAACGGGCTGGCATAATAACCTCGATAATACCTGGAGTAGAAAAGAAACCATTTTGCTCAGTAGACAGATTATAAGTAAACATAAAGAATAAAATACAGAAGTGATGCAGCCATTTCCCCCCCTTCTCTAGTTCTCATATAAAGAAGTGAAGATCTGGGGGTAACTCCGGCCAAGATAGCAAGACATCCACACTTGTAACCACAAGGTCACGAGTTTGAATCCTTGCCCTCTTGGTCTGAGTGGGCCAGCTATGGGTAACCTAGGCTGGTTTACTTCCTTGTTGTGGGGTTTCCCTCGTCATCCAAGGAAAGTGAAGATCTTTCATAGGGGAAAAAAAAAAATCCAAATGGTAAGTCCATGATGATCCATCTTTTTTCTTCAATTTTGTATTGCATAAAATGGAAAATACATACATGTGTGTGTGTGTACTTGCTAGGTAGTAAACCTCATTGATAAGACCAAAGGGATGTTCATGAAAAAATAACTTTTTTAATGACTACAATCTAACCTATCCGTACTCTGTAGTATCTGCTCAACATATGATTGAAAAAAAAAAAAAAAAAAGTTGAAAATATAACTTATACACATTTTCTTTTGTTATGTTTTGGATAAGTGAACTTGAAGGCCGGTAGATAATATGAAAACTGAAAACCCATGACCAAGATTCACATTTGTCTTTACACCAACCGAGCTACATATGACCTTGACATAAAACTGAAAAACAACACATGATAATTTTAAGTACAAGAGGATAAGTTGGACTACAACTCAACAAGGAGCACTTACCAGTAACTCCGACTCTCCGCCCCAGAAATCAGATCGCCCAATCCGTTGGCAGTAACTAAAGAAACAATTGAAGACATGGTGAATGGACTCACATTTAAAACAAAATAAATAATAAATAAATAAAATAAAAACAGAAATGAAAATCACCTAATAAATGCTAAAAATCATAAGTCAGTAGAATAGCTTTTGCAATGCATACGAATATACGATAGATTTGTGAGCTCACCGCTTCAAAGACTCGTCAACAGTAATTGCAACCAAGGCCTCTTCATATTGCTCACGTTCTTTATTGTTGTCACAAATAACCTCTTTCACAGCCAACCTTAGTTCATCTTTTTGTTCAAAACCAAGTTAGTTTCATCAAAGTCTGTTTAAAATGTTTTCAAGAACTATGAAAGCATTTAGTACAATGATACTAAATAGACAAAAAATGCAACCTATTTTGATGCACTGTAAAGTTTCAGAAAACTCCTAAGAGATTGGTAAAGACAATACTATATTAAGCACCTAGGTTTTTCATTCTTAACAAGATGGGTTACATTCCCCATGTCTTCAAAACAACAAATAAATAAATATCTAAATATTTGGACCAGCAAGGGGAAAAAGTAAGATCATTAAGATCCTCCATCCAATAGTTATACCTGCACCCTCCCTTTCTTCACGTGGGCTTAGTGTTTTACCCTTGTTGACAGCCATTCCTTTTACCTAATTTCAAAAAATAAAATTAATTCCAATGACAAAAAAGGGTCCTAGAGCTGTTCTCAGTATGCTAATGAGTTTTTGCAATTTTTGCTCCCTAATATTTCCATTTTTTATGGTCATAACCCCTCAGTACTAAATTGTCCAGTCAACATTCCCTATGTTTTCAAACTTTCCCCATCCATCCCTCCATTGCTCACTCTGTCTAACTCTAATGATAGCCCATCCCGACCCAATCTAAACCCAAGAAAATGGATAAAAACAAACCAAACCCAACTAGTTTTCCCAACAACCCGGAAAAATATGAAAAGTAGGCCACCATTACAATGTATTGCGGCAATTACCGACTGCTCCCTCCAAGGTCTCATGAAGGTTTTCTTAATGAATCAAACATGCTGGTGAAGGAAGATTGGCCTCTTTTATTCTTTCTTTTTTTATTTTTTTCTTGTTATTTTTGCCTACTCAAGCTTGCTCCGAAGAGACAATCTTGGGCGGTTCATCATCTGCACCAAGTCCGCATTTGAAACGCTGGATAACATCTATGGTTAATTTGATAAGCATTTTGAGAGAACGGGATATATCTTGCCAAGGATAAAGGAGGTCACAATGACATCTTTGCCGCCATAGGGAGTACCCAGCAAGGTATGGAGAAAAAAGATTGTGGCTTCTTCCACTTATGTCAATGTTGGAGATGTCCAAGTTGCTCTCCAACATTGATGGTAACCATTGCTGACTCTGCTGGCAGTACTTCGACTAGCCACAAATTACTATAACTTAAATAGCTTCTATTGTTGGTGAGAATTGTGAGCAAAGGGTGGTTAATGACAGTGATCTTGTGAAGAAAGAACTTGTTTCAAATCCAAACTCCACCATTTCAATTACGGGTGACCATGTCTCCCTAGGCTCTCTGATACAGTTGTCAACTACAACTTATGGAAATCAAAATGGCAAGATGTGGATGACGTGATCTAACAGGTAGTCATGAGAAGAGGTAATGTTGGGCCTCAATATCTCCATTACTTATCTGGTTGCTCTGCCATAGTTCCATAGAGATTGAGGTTTTATCTTTTTTCTTATTGTTTGTATGTTTTCGCTTGTTTATGCTCATCCAAACAGACCGACCACAATCATCCCAGAACCTTCTTTTCCATTTTAAATCTTGGAGGGGGGTGAGGGGTTATGATGGAGCGTTGTCACTATAATTGATGAGGAAAAGCGTTGTAAATGTATGTAGTGTTGACTGGGGAATTTAGTTCTAAGGGGGTAAGACCATCAAAAATGAAAACATTGGGGGTCCAAAAATTGCAAAATCACCTTTATTATTAACATATAAGCTACAAAGTTTCAATATCCCAAATATAATGCACTCAATATCTCTACAATAATATGATAATTTGGATTGGGCAGATAAAGGTCATTCATACCAGGGCACGAAACATACAACGTCCATCACCTGTGACTCTCTGTATTGAATAGCGTTCGACTTTCTTTAAAGCTTGTGAGCCTCCACCTCTGGTTAACAATGTCACCAAATTACAAATACAGAACCATGAGAAACAATCCCAGTAATGAATTGCTGCTTGTACAAGATATTTCAAGAAAACAACTCATGCACACCTGTATCACATTGGCCTGTTTGGTAAAATAGTTAGCCTATCAGCCAATTTTGGCTTGTTTGACCCACTATTAGCTGTTTGACTTGGTTAAACAACCAATATGAGTGTTTGATTAATTAGCATTTTGTACCAGCTTATTGCTCTAAAATACTAAAATTCAAAAAACTGTTCAATTAGCTTTTTGAGAAAGCATTTTGTATGTAATAAGCTATCAGCTAACAACTAATTTACCAAACATCTTTCTACAATCAGCTAATGCTATCAACTAGTCAAACCCACTAACCCAATTAGCTAACAGCTATTTACCAAACACCCCCATTATCCAAAACAATGCCATATGTAATAGGAATATAGCAGCCATATATTCTACCTTTTACAGTTCACTTATAATCGCATTTCAACAAAGACTGCTGAAATGTTTACCCAATTTCAATTTCAAAACCTTATCAAAGAGGGAATGTAAAGGAAAACTATGGTAAAATGAGGAAACAGCAAATCTTAAGTCTAGTTATGCTACTCCATTATCCTAATGGCCAAGTAATCGCTGGAAAAAATGTATAAGTATCTTGCTGGATTGCACCTATAATTCTAACGTAAACAAGAAAAAGGGTCAGAGGCTCACAGTGAGGGTACGATTCTGGCAAAGAAATTATGGGTGGAGGTGCGTTTCTCAGTGAGGAACCCAAAGGGTAGTGCTTTATGTTGAAGAGTCCTGAGAATTGAAGTTGGAGTGGAAGAAAATGGCGAAGAAACGAGCTCAAACTCAGCTACTCCTTGCCTTAGCTGCTCCAGAATTTCCACTGCAGAGTGATAACTCAATAAGCTTAGCAACCCGCAAGCAAAATGATTCTGTCGAAAATGACAAGGATTGAGATCTACCGTTAGAAAGCCTGGTCGCCGCCATTAAAGCGTTACAAAGGTATTTCTAAAAACTACAGGAAGAAAATGCGATAAACCTCTCTACGCCCTGTTAGTGAAAGTGAAACTCCAAGTTTGTCGTAATACTACTTCTCTCCCCTTGAAATTTATAAATTGGACTCTAACCCCTCATGGCTTAGAAGGACGCAGGGGTAAATGAGCCAAGCAGCTCACGAGCCCGCTCAGTCAATTTCGAGCTCAAGCCGAACTCGATCCAATTTATTTCGTAATCAAGTCAAGTTCAAATGTTATATATATATATATATATATATATATATATATATATATATATATATATATATATATATATATATATATATGTATGTATGTATGTATGTATGTATGTATGTATGTATGTATGTATGTATGTATGTATGTATGTATGTATGTAATCTAACGGCTCGATCAAAGCTCGAGCCGAACTTAAGCCGACTCGTTTCATAATTGAGTCGAGCCCGAGCCTGTTTATTGTTATCGAGCTCGAGCTCGAGCCAACCCAAACTCGATTTCGGCTCGTTTACACTCCTAGAATGATGTGGACTAAAAAGAGTGAAAATAAATAAAAACTTGGTAGGGTATATCCCGACCGACATAGCTTCACCACGACCGAGTAGCCTTTGTCTCTTTCTCTTTGTCTTTGCAGGTAACAGGTCGGGCTCCTTGAGAAGAACCCGGTCGGGTGCCGACCGGGAGTTGCCCGAGCGACGGTGTCGACCGCCGAGCGGTAGCCCTTTGGCGAGAGAGCTGACGAAAGACACGTGGCGATTCTCTACGACGACAGACAGGGCACCCGGGAGGACGACACGTGGTGGCTACGTGGAGGACATGCCGAACGGCTGGAATCCTGTCCCCGGCATAGCGGCTATAAATACCCACAGTAGCTACAGTGTAGGGGACTTTTGGACGATCGATAGGTTGTTGTTAGAGAATCCCGACCGCAGTCAGTCGGTACTCAGAGCAACCAAGTAGATTGTACTTAGGGCCTTTACCGTGATCAATAAAGACATTTACTTGCTTTATTCGGTCTCGGCTTATTTCATATTGCTTACGTATAATTAGCAGTATCATTTTGGCGCCGTCCGTGGGGACCCGTGCAAGAAACCAACGTCTTGACGAGCACCCGATCACTATATCGACATGTATCTGTGGGCACACAACAACTTTGCCGACGACCAGGCGGATGCGGCGAGCTCCTCCGACCACTATGCCACCCAACAGCAAGGTCAGACGATGGACCTCAACCTCAACCTCTCACCACCGCATCCATCAAATGCATACCCGGCCGCACAACAGCCGGTGAATTACATACAACCGGGGTACCCAACACCCGGTCTGCCATACCAGCAGCAGCCGATGATGTATCCCGCCCAGTATCCATACCCGGTCCCACCTCCACCGTATGGGTATTGGCCAGGCCAACCGATGTGCTACACTCCCCCGGTTGGTTATCCACCATATACGCCGGCTTATACAGCTCCAGCCGCCGCCACTCAGGTACAACCGACCGCACAGGTAGAGCCGCAGCGTCAGTCCGCATCCCGGGCTCGACGCTCGGCTCATTCGCGGTTGGGGTCGGGGGGTGCTGATGCGATGGAGGCACCGGCTCAGGCCGTCCAAGCGGAGGACCCTGAAGAAGTTGCCCGGGCGGTAGCTTTTGATCGTCTACGACCGGAGATGCGCCAGCGTTTGGGACCCCAAGACCCGAACCGCGGGCAAGAAGACATACAGATGCAGGAGGCTAGCCAGGAGGCTTCATCTGGGTATAGCGGGTCGAGATCTCACCGACGGCGACGCGCTCGGGATACAGCCCAAGCCGCTCAAGCCGCCGAGCTCAACGAAACCCGAGGATTGCTCTATAACCTCCAGGCGGAAGTTGCGCAGCTCAGGAATGCGTACCCTGCAACACCCCCGGTCAACCAATCGACCTTGCACCAGACGCCTTTCACAGCAGCGGTAATGGCTCAGCCTTACCCGCTTGACTTAAAGGTCTCTGGAGAGAAGAGTTACGACGGACGGGCAGATCCTGAGGCCCACGTGAATGATTTTTTCAGCAACATGATGCTGAAGGGCGTTTCGGACGCCGTGATGTGCAGGGCCTTCTATTCGACCCTCACCGGTCGGGCAGCAGAGTGGTTCCGTACCCTGCAACCGGGGTCGATCGATAAATTTGAGACCTTGGCGATCAAATTTGTAAGGAAGTTCATCACTTCCAAAGTGGTGAGGAAGTCTTACATGTACCTCGAGAAGGCCAAGCAGCTAGAAGGGGAAAGCTTGACCGACTTCCTCATCAAGTGGAAAGCAGCGGTCGGGGAGGTCGAGCCCATGGACGATGCGACCGCCACCCATATGCTTCACATATCTCTCCGGGCGGGATATCTGTACCAGGACTTCATCCTTCACCCCCCGGCCACGTATGAGGAGGCCCTTCGGAGGGTCACAGATTATGCCAACGCCGGCGAGGCGAACGCCGTAAAGCGCTTGCAGGAGGTCGGCTCTTCGTCCCGTAAGCCGGCCGGCCGAGCGGAACATCGCTCGGGAGATGACAATCCCCGATCCCGCATCAGGCCTGGCGAGTTTACGGCCTTGAACCGATCCGCAGCGGAGGCCATGCAGTACGCCCAGTCCTGCAATCTCATCAAACTCCCCCATCCCGATCGAGACGGCCCTGACAAGAGTAAGCACTGTGCTTATCATCGATGCGCCGGGCATGATACCGAGGAGTGTACCCACTTGCGCCAATTGTTGGAAGATCTGCTCAACCTGGGAAAATTGGACAAGTGTGTGGGGAAGAGAGAGGACAACAAGAAGAATGCCGATCGGAGAGATCATAGGCGTTCTCATCACCGCTCCGATCGGTCAGGTCAGGACCGAAGAGACGACCGAAGGGACGATCGTCATGATGACCGACGGGACCCTGACCCTCCCTCCGGTAGCCGCCCGTCCGGAAAGCCTACCATCCACGTCATTTTTGGTGGGCTGGAAGATGCTTCCCGACCGCGGACTAATTGCCCGGTCGCAATAGTGGATTCCCGGGAGACCGGGAAGAGGCAGAAGATGGAGCCCATAACCTTCACCCTCGAGGACCAACCTACCAGCAGCGACCACGGCATGGAGGCGCTCGTGGTCACGATTGACGTTAATGGGACGGACGTCCAAAGGGTTATGGTGGACACGGGCAGCAGTGTGAACGTCCTATACTTGGACGTGTTTGAGAAGCTTGGCCTCGACAGGAAGGAGCTGACTCCGGTTGGTGTACCACTGTCAGGATTTACCAGGGCTCTCATTTACCCCGAGGGAAAGATAACGCTCCCGGTCGAGATCGGCGCGCCTCCAAAGTCGGTCAAGACAGAGCTGGGATTTGTTGTGGTCAACCTCCATTGCGTCCACAACATTATCTTGGGCCGACCCGCCATTATGAAGATCGGTGGGATAATTTCTATGCCCCACCTGTGCATGAAATTCCCCACCCCTAATGGGGTCGGCGTGGTCCGTGGCGATGTCCAATCCGCCCGGAAATGTTACACCCGAGCGGTCAATAGACGTGACTCTGGTCCATCTTCCCGGGTGAACACCATAGCCAAAGAGGAGGCTAAGGAACGGAAGGAGCAGCCTGAGCCTTCCGAAGAAATAGAAGAAGTTCCCTTATCCGAGGACCGCCCGGATAGGAGGGTCAAGATTGGCCGAGCCCTTACCCCCGAGCTTCGAGCGGAAGTTTTGGCCATACTCCGGGAGTATGCTGATATCTTTGCGTGGGGGCCTGAAGACATGCCCGGGATCGATCGATCGGTCATCTGTCACAAATTGGCCGTCGATCCCGCAGCTAAGTCGGTCGCGCAGAAAACTCGACACCTTTCCTCCGATCGCCGCGAATTTGTCAGGGAGGAAGTCAAAAAGATGGCGGCGATCGAGCACATCCGTCCGGTGGTCTATCCCGAGTGGGTGGCAAATATCGTTCTTGTTCCTAAGCCCCCAGCATGGAGGATGTGCATCGATTTCACGGACCTCAACAAGGCCTATCCGCTCGACCCGTATCCTCTACCGAGCATTCACCAGATGGTCGACGAGACGGCCGGGGCCGAATTAATGAGCTTCATGGATGCTTTTAAGGGGTACCATCAGATCATGATGCACCATGAAGACGAGAGCAAGACAGCCTTCGTGACCCCGGATGGGCTGTATTGTTACCGAGTGATGCCGTTCGGTCTCCGGAACGCAGGAGCGACCTACCAGAGGATGGTCAACATACTCTTTGCCGATCTACTGGGCCGAACGATGGAGGCTTACATCGATGACATGCTGGTCAAGAGTCGGGACCGATCCGACCACACTCGGGACCTTCGGGAGTGCTTCCAGATCATGAGGAAGTACCAATTGCGGCTGAACCCGACTAAGTGCACATTCGCGGTTCAGACCGGCAAGTTCCTCGGCTATATGATGACCAAAAGAGGAATCGAGCCTAACCCGGCCAAAGTAAAATCGATTCTGGACATGCAGCCACCTTCCACCGTTCGGGAAGTCCAGCAATTGACCGGTCGGTTGGCAGCCCTCAGCCGATTCCTCTCCAAGCTAGCCGAGCGCGCTTTACCTTTCTTCAAGGTATTGCGAAAAGTTAATGGATTCGTCTGGGACGAAGAATGCCGAGCGGCTTTTGACGAGCTGAAGGAATATCTCATGTCACCGATCGTGCTCTCAAAGCCTGAGCTCGGAGAAGAGCTAGACGTGTACCTCGCCGTGTCCGATCGCGCAGTAAGCGCAGTGTTGTGCCGAACCGATCCGGAAGGGGTCCAGCGACCGGTGTACTATGTAAGCCACGCGCTACATGGTCCCGAGCTCCGGTACTCCCGGCTAGAGAAGGTCGTCTACGCCTTATACATTGTCGCGAAGAAGTTGGCTCCCTACTTCCAAGGTCGAGCAATTCGCGTGTTGACCGATCAGCCGATCGGGCCAGTCCTCCGAACTGCTTCATCATCAGGTCGCCTAGTCAAATGGGCGTTAATGCTGACCCAGTACGCGATCGAATACCGACCGAGACCGGCTATTAAAGGTCAAGCTCTTGCGGACTTCTTGGTTGAGTGCACCGCCCGGGATACCCGACCTCCTGAGGTTGCGGATCCCAAGGCTGAGTGGTGGTCGCTGGCTACAGATGGGTCAAGCAGCAAGAAAGGGGCAGGAGGAGGAGTGGTGGTCACGAGCCCGGAAGGATTCAAGGTCTATTTTGCTCTCATGTACCAGTTCCACCCGACCAACAACGAAGCCGAGTACGAAGCGTTCGTTAACGGCTTACAGTGCGCTCGAGACTTGGGGGCTGAGTACATCCGAGCTCAGACAGATTCCGCGCTCGTGGTCGGGCAAGTTCTCGGGGATTATGAAATCAATGGAGAGCGTCTGCAGCTTTACCGAGATCTTGCCATGGAGAAGCTTGCTCAATTCCGGGGGTATACCGTCCGACACATACCCCGATTGGATAATGCCGACGCAGATATTTTATCTAAATTGGCTCAAGATGCCCCGGAACACATGTCGAAGATAGCTCGGATTTTGGTGATCCCGAGACACAGCATTCATCGCCTACCGGTCAATCCCATCCAACCGGTAGAAGACAATTGGATCACCGATCTGAAGGAGTACCTCGAGCACGGTCGCCTCCCAGACGACCCACACCGTGCTCGGAAGGCCAAGCTGAGAGCCCCAAGGTTCCAAGTCTTGGACGGTCATCTATATCAGCGATCGTATGGAGGTCCCCTCATGCGTTGCTTGACCGCATTTGAGGCTGATTTAGTTATGAAGGAACTGCACTCGGGAATTTGCTCTTCACATCAAGGAGGCCGATCCCTGGCCTGTCGTATCATGCTGATCGGGTACTATTGGCCGTCCCTCCAGCTAGACTGTGAAAAGTTAGCTCGGGAATGTGAGACGTGCCAACTGTACGCCCGGATGCCTGGACGATCGGCAACCTTCTATCAGTCGGTCACGACCGCAATCCCTTTCGCTAGGTGGGGAGTAGACATCTTGGGCCCCTTCCCTCAGCTCTCTGGTCGGAGAAAGTTCGTGATCGTCGCCATTGATTACTTCTCCAAGTGGATAGAAGCCGAGCCCTTAGCCACGATTACCTCTCAGCAATGTGCTCGCTTCCTTTGGCGCAATGTGGTCTCCCGCTTTGGTGTGCCCGTGCATCTCATCAGCGACAACGGCCGCCAATTCGTAAGCCAATATTTCCAGAATTTCTTGGCCACGATCGGGACGACTCACGTCCGGTCGTCGGTGGCTTACCCTCAGGGAAACGGTCAAGTGGAGAACGCGAACCGGACGATTTTGGAAGGTCTGAAAAAGAAGTTACACTCGGCTGGTCGTAGTTGGGCCGATGAGTTGCCATATGTCTTATGGACTTATCGGACGACCCCGAGGGAAGCTACTTTGGAGACCCCTTTCGCCCTGGTTTATGGGGCTGAAGCCCGACTCCCGATCGAGGCTTGGATCCCGACCGATCGAGAGAGAACCTACAATGCGGAGGAAAACGAACATGCGATGGCCGTGGATCTCGATGCGGTCGAAGAAAAAAGAGAGCTAGCCGCTCGGCGTATGGCCGAGTACCAGAAGCGTGTTAAGAGTTCGAAAGACGTTCGAGTCAACCCTCGTTATTTTCAGGTCGGAGACTACGTTCTACGACGAAGGGAGGCCAGTCAACCTCTAGAGGGCGGAAAATTGGCTCAAAACTGGGAAGGGCCGTACATCATCAATGCGATCATACGGCCGGGTACATACCGACTGGAGACGACAACCGGTCGGGTAATCGAGGGGACTTGGAATTCCGAGCACCTCGTTATGTTTAGGCATTGAGCCTGTTTTTTGTAATCTCTGGACGAGGTGGGGGCTTGACCTGCGAGTAAGTCCCGGTCGTCGTTTGTAATTAAATTTCTGTTTGTAAATATTTGCTAACCGCCTGCGAGCGGGAAGAATTAATGTATATACGACCGTTGATTGCTCGATCGCTTGCATGCGTCGGCCCGATCGGTTAATTTTCATACCTCCAGTGCATGCAGGTCAATTCATCTTCAAGCTACACCGACCGGGCGAATTTATCGACCGGTCAGATGCGCTCAACATCAGCGGACATTTGAGTCACGCCACCGATCGGGGAAGCCAGGAGCTCTCGGCATCATTCCCCGGTCCGTCCAACTTCTTTCCACGACTGCACCCACTCGTGCCTCGAGCGCACAATCGTGTGGGGGCTGGGATGAAGGGGGTAGGCCCGTCGCTCGGTTACATTCCGACCGTAGAGGCTTGCTTGTTTTCAAAAATTTTCGACAAGGCCCGGAGATCGGGTAAACCCGATCGGATGGCCAGTTTGACGTCGAAGTCTCGGAGGCGCGATCGTACGGCCGTAGGGTCGGGTGTCAAGTGGGTCGAAGCAGTGCAAGACTGGGCCATAAGGCCGCGAGGTCGAGCGTTAAGGATCAGCATTTACACGACTAAAGATAAAAATGCGAAAAGAAAGAACGAACAACACGAGTTAAACAAAAGAGAAAGTTCATTCATCATCGAAAGGTGCCCGGTACAAATTCGGGACCGGGCTCCCGATTGAAGTCACTTACAAAAAAGAAGTAAAGCTACCCTACTTCTTCGAGCTCTCGGCATCGGCCTTCTTCGGCAAGTCTTCTCCGCCTGGAGCGGCGTCGGCTCCGCTCACCTTAGTCCGCTCCTTCGGATCAAAAGGCGCTGGACCGGGGTCGGGTACTTCGTCGGGGAGCGTGGTCAGGACCAGTTGGAGGTCGTCCCCTTCAAGGGCCTGCTCCATAATCTTCCTGGTCTGGTCCCTCATTTTACGTTGACCGGCCTTGTACGCCCACCGGCCGAACGTCCATATCAGCTTCTCCCCGACCTCTGTGCCCCGAACGGACTGGAGAAAGCGACCGCCCGACTTGGCATCTTGGAAAAGATATTGGGCGAGCTTATCCGGATCGTTTTGTCGAGCCTTGAGCTCGGCCGCCTCCCCGATCGCCTGTTGGGCGACCTGCTCGGAGAGGTCTCGCTCGGCCTTGGCCTTCTTCAGCTGAGCCTCCAGCTCCCAGATCTCCTGCAGCCGCTGGTTGGCGACCTTCTTCAAGCCCTCAGCTTCGTTGGCATGAAGGGCCCGTTGCTGAAGAAACTGGGTCGCTCGGGAGATCTGCACATATGAAACAACCATGTTAGCCGAACGGCAATACTTCGAGAAAATTCGGAAGAAGGAAAATACGCTTACCTCAGCCAGGTCGTAGCCGATCTTTTCGGCTACCTGGCTCGGGGTCAGCTTGGAAAAGTCTTCCTTGGCCGACCCGGCGTTCCCGATCCGAGAAAGGATCGACGATCCGCCTCTGCTGCCCCCGCCCGATGGGGTCGGGCTATGTTGTTCCCGGCGCCGCTTTAGGGCCCCGGTCTCTGCGGTGGTCTTCTCTGCCACCTTCTCCTTCCCCTTCCCGACCGCCACTCGGGAAACTAAGACCTCTGAGGCGTCCACCATGAAGCCTTCGGTCGTGGTGATGGTCGACGCCCCAATGGGTCGGGCAACTGGGATCTCCTTCTCCCCGGCCGGCTTGGCTTGGCCCTTCTTCTTGCCAAGCGAAATCTTGGCCACCGGGCGCATGGGGACATCCTCATCTCCGAAACCGGCCATTACTGCAAGTAAAACGAAGTTGGTTAGATCAAGAATAGAAGTAATCGGGTGTGAAGGGTCCGGGGTCGGGATGGCCATAAGGCCTCTACCTTTCCTCTTGCCCCGGGCGGGCATCCGCTCAATCGTTACACCCGCCGGCTCGGGTTTATACTTCTCGGGCTGGTCATAGACCGGATCGGGCAGCCGGGCCGCTTCGTAGCTCTCGGGCGACTTGAAGATGTGGTATTCGTAGATCTCGCCCGAGATCTTGGCCACGGCGTCGATGAGGGTCGGCGTCTCGACTGGGAGGACTTGCTTCCGAAAGCGCTGGCTCCAAACCCTCTCGACCGGGAGGATCCACGGATCATACTTCACAGAGAAGATCCGGTCCTTCCACCCCCGGTTGTTCCCGAGCAGTCCCTCGATCGAGCACCTATCGGCTCGGGACTGTGTCATCAAGAAACCCCCTCCGTACGCGGCCGCTAGCACCTTCACTTGATAGACAAAGTTGAAGAGCTCCATGGTGCAGGCCACGTCGTGTCGTCGGCAGATCTGGGGGAAGCACGCGATCATTCGATGCGCGTTCGGGCAAATCTGCCCGGGCATAACCTGGTAGTACCCTAGGAACGCGGTGAGAAGGCTCGAAAAGGGGAATGTGATCGGGGCCATTAGCGAGTCGTAATGCAGCCCGATCCATTTCCCCTGGTGCCGCTCGATGATATTCCCGAGCTGCCTGCTGGTGTCGAACTCGACCCGACCAGCGAGAACCGCCGCAATCCTGCTTGCCTCCCCGTTGGTCAGCAAGCTCTTATGGCCTTCCACGCTTTCGCTGTTGAGGAACTCGTACCCGTCCCCGCGTGGCGCGGCCGGCTCGGCCGGACTTCCTTCAACGGCCTCTGCTTCGTTAGCCTGATGTTCTTCTTCAGGCTCGACCTGAGGGTAATCCCCTATTACCCTCAGCGGCGTTCCTCGGACGTCCTCGGCCGGGGAACTCCGTCCGCTCGTAGACGTTTCTTCGTTCCCCGACCTGCTGGAGCTCGACCCCGACGTCTCCGACAAGCTGGAGAATAGGACATGATGTCCACCTCCTCGCTGCTTTGCTCGAGCGTATTGTCGTAGTCCGCGACCGAAACGTTTTGACTATCCGAGTCCGACATAATTCTACCTAAAGGTCGGTCGGGAGTTAGCTCGAAGTTAGTGCTATCCTACTTCTACGCTGAGTGAAGAATAAAGAAAGAGTAAGGAACTAGGAGCTTACCGAGTGAAGAAACTTGGAAGAGGATCTGAAGTTTTGCTTTGCTTGATCGGATTGCTGATCTGCTGCTCGGGACTTTCTGAGGGTACCGATTGCTTCAGAAGATTGAGGAAAGTTCAAATGAAGGCCTCAGGAACCTATTTATAGGAGAGCGTTTGGGCGGGAAAATCATCCACTTACGTGACACGACCAGCGCTGATTCCGAGGCGACGGTTGCAGTCGCAGAGGCCGGCAGTGGCCGACACGTGGCGGAGAAGGGAATGACAGCTGGCCGGTCGGTTTGGCGGCCGGCGGTTGGGCTTCTTCATCCCGGCCCATTTTTTCCCGGACGATCAAAAAGGCCCGGGCTGGGGGGCTCTTGGTAGGGTATATCCCGACCGACATAGCTTCACCACGACCGAGTAGCCTTTGTCTCTTTCTCTTTGTCTTTGCAGGTAACAGGTCGGGCTCCTTGAGAAGAACCCGGTCGGGTGCTGACCGGGAGTTGCCCGAGCGACGGTGTCGACCGCCGAGCGGTAGCCCTTTGGCGAGAGAGCTGACGAAAGACACGTGGCGATTCTCTACGACGACAGACAGGGCACCCGGGAGGACGACACGTGGTGGCTATGTGGAGGACATGCCGAACGGCTGGAATCCTGTCCCCGGCATAGCGGCTATAAATACCCACAGTAGCTACAGTGTAGGGGACTTTTGGACGATCGATAGGTTGTTGTTAGAGAATCCCGACCGCAGTCAGTCGGTACTCAGAGCAACCAAGTAGATTGTACTTAGGGCCTTTACCGTGATCGATAAAGACATTTACTTGCTTTATTCGGTCTCGGCTTATTTCATATTGCTTACGTATAATTAGCAGTATCAAAACTATTAAAGAAAATGTTATTTGTTCCATTTTTTTTATCAAATATTAGGAAAATCATTACCATCTCATATGAAAATGTCATTTTTAAAAAAGTATAAAATACAACCTTTTTTTTTTTCGTTCAACATTATAACATTGTACAATTTATTTTTATAACATTGTTTAACATTATAACATTGTATAATTTTAGTTTTATAACATTGTGCGGTCCATAGTGGTGGATGAGTGGGTGACTGCGTACTTCACCATGCTGACGGGGAATGCGACTTGTTTTTATGTGATGGTATGTTGTAGTATTAGGCGCAATGAAAATGATAAAATACGAAATGGGAAGGCTGTCTTGGTTGGGTCATTCGAGATGAGGAGGGTAGCTTTTTGGCCGCTAAGAGAGTGTCGTGGATACGGGTGTTCAAAGCTTGCGAAGCCAAGGCGCTGGACGTGAGAGAATCCCTTAGTTCGCTACACAAGATGGGAGTTGATGTTAAGATGAATGCCCAACTTGTGTTTAATGCTCTTCATGGAGAATCTTTGAATGTTACATATGGTGTTATTGTTAACAATGTTAAAATAATTGCGATTATGTTTAATAACATTCATTTATATTTTACTTGACGGTTTGCGAACTATGCTGCCCATGCTATGCCGTACTAACTCCACAACAGAGCTCCATCCATAGATGCCTGAACTCGAACTGGAACGCGTGTGCGAAGGGGAAAGAGGGAAAGAGCAACAAAAAAGAGAAAAAAAAATAGTGTTTTGTTTATGATTACGTCGGCGTGTGCGATGAGGAAAGAAAATCACGCTGAAACCAAGAAGAATGGAGAAGATCACACATATTCCCAAAATTAATCATAGGAAATAAAAAAAATTACTTCAATATCCCTCTACCATTTAAAAACCAGCGCCATTCTTGAAATCAATCAAACTCATTGAAACCAAATATGTGATCTCATATATATATATATATATATATATATATATATATATATATATATATATATATCTGTGTGTGTGTGTGTGACCGTTCAGCTGCGAACCACTCCCCAGATGAGAACGTATGGTCTAATCTAGACCATTGAAATAAGGCAATCCACTGTTGTGGTTAAATCATCGTAATCGCGTTGATTAAGGGTAAGAAAAACTATTCCGAAGGGTAATTTGGTCAATCAATGGGCTCCCCAACAGGTTTAATAAACTCGTTGAGTAGTCCCGTTGGACTAACGGGTCTATTCAATAGGACTATTCAATGGGTCTATTGAAACCTGTTATAGAATATTCTGTGTGATCGAGTATCCTATATTTTAGGAAACTAGAATATTAGCATACCATATCAGTCTAGATCAAGCTAGTATTTAAGGGGAGGTTGACCAACCCTAAAGACATACAGAAAGAGGGAGAACTCTCAAGAAGTATTCTTTTTCTCTCCCAGTACTGTAACATGGTATCTAAGCCTACACGATAAAGGGATTTTTTTTTTCGCTCTGTTGCCGTCACCACCCACACAGAAAGGTTCGCCGGCGACCGGCGACCGTAGCTGCAGATTTCGGCGTCGATCTAGGCAGCGCGTGAGGCTCACGCGCCGCCGCAACCAGCCGCCACGCGCCGGCGCGTGCAGGCATTCCGGCCACCGGAAAATTTTTCCGTCGCATGTTCCTGGGTCGCCTGAGTCCCTTCTCCTCGGTTCTGGACTTAGTTTGGACCTTTGCCGCTCCGGTTCTAAGGTTAGGTTGTTTCGTACCCCTCCAGGCTCACTTTTAGGCATAAATTCTGGTCTGTTTGGGCTCAAATATTTGTGGGTATGGCTGAGAATAAGTCTGTGGTTGTTACTGATATAGTTCCTGTTAGTTCTAAAATCACGGGTTGTAAGCTTAATGACTCTAATTACTTGGAATGGATTCATGTTGTTAAACTTTATCTTACTAGTTTGGATAAGAGTGACCACTTGTCCAAACCTTTGGCTGACCAAGATGCTTCTTGGGTTCGAGATGATGCCCGTTTGTTCCTACAAATCCGTAATTCTATTGATGAGGGTGTTGTTGGGTTCATTAGTCATTGTGCCTCTGTTAAGGAGTTAATGGAGTATTTGGAATACTTGTATGCTGGAAAGGGGAATGTCACTCGAGTTTATGATGTTTGCAAGTCTTTTTTCCGTTCTGAAAAACGTGATTTGTCTCTCCCTGCATACTTTATGGAATTTACGAAGACTTTTGAGGCACTTAATCAGCTTATGCCATTCACTGCTGACATTAAAGAGCAGCAAAACCAACGTGAACAGTTGGGTGTTCTGAGTTTTTTGGCAAGTCTCCCTTCTGAGTATGACACGGCGAGGTCTGCAATTCTTAGTAGCTCTGCAATCCCTTCTCTTGCTGATGTTTTCCCACGTCTAAGTTGATCGGTGCAATCGCAACCAAATGTGCTTGAGGCTACTATCCCGTCAAACAATGCTCTTGTTGGCCGTCATCTTCGCAGTGGGAATGGTAAAAATTCTCAGGGATACACTTCTGGTGGTATTGTCTGTCATTATTGCCATAAGCCTGGCCACATAAAAAGGGATTGTCGGAGATGGTTGAGGGAACGAGGAAATCCGACTGCTAATGTTGCATCCACCGCTGAGGCGTCTTCCAAGACGGTCACTGTCTCTGCTGATGAGTTTGCTGAGTTCTCTCAGTATCGAGAATCTTTAAAGCATTCATCCTCCTCTTCAGTCACTGCTATTGCTGACTCGGGTAATGCAACTACGTGCCTTCTCTCATCCTCCTCCAAGTGGGTTATAGACTCGGGTGCCACGGATCATATGACAGGTAACTCTAGTTTGTTTTCCACACTTTCTTCTCGCCCACATAGTTCCCCCGTCACCTTAGCAGATGGTTCTACCTCCCATGTTCTTGGGTCCGGTACCATTACGCCCATCCCCTCGCTCCCCTTGTCTTCTGTCTTGCATCTACCTAACTTTTCGTTCAACTTAATTTCAGTCAGCCAGCTTACCCGTACTTTAAACTGTTCTGTTACGTTTTTCCCTGATTATTGTCTGTTTCAGGATCTTTTGACGAAGAGGGTTATTGGTAAGGGGCGCGAGTCTGGGGGCCTCTACGTTCTTGACACCACGAGGCGAGAGCTTATTGCTTGTTCAGGTGCTGTCACTCCAGTCGAAGCTCATTGTCGTTTGGGGCATCCTTCCCTTCCCTTGTTGAAGAAATTGTGTCCGCAGTTTTCTAGTTTGTCTTCTTTACATTGTGAGTCGTGTCAGTTGTCCAAGCACCATCGTGTGCCTTTGAGTCCTAGAGTTTACAAACGAGCGTCTGCTCCTTTTGAGTTAGTACATTCTGATATTTGGGGTCCGTGTTCTGTGACCTCTAAACTTGGTTTTAAGTATTTTGTTACGTTTGTTGATGATTTTTCCCGAATAACATGGTTATATCTAATGAAGTCTCGTTCTGAACTTTTTGAGGTGTTTTGTGGATTCTGTGTTGAAATTGAGACTCAATTTGGTGTTCCTGTCAAAGTTTTACGTAGTGACAATGCAAAAGAATATTTTTCTTTTCCCTTTGTCTCTTATATGCGTAAGAAGGGTATGTTATATCAGTCCTCTTGTGTTGATACACCTTCCCAAAATGGGGTCGCTGAACGCAAAAATCGGCATCTGCTTGAAACTGCAAGGGCCTTGATGTTTCAAATGGGGGTTCCTAAGCAGTTTTGGAGTGATGCCGTTTCCACAGCCTGTTTCTTGATTAATCGGATACCCTCTGCGGTCTTGAGTGGGAAAACACCTTTCCATACTCTGTATCCTTCAAAGCCTATGTTCCATGTTGACCCGCGTATATTTGGCTGCGTGTGCTTTGTTCGAGATGTCCGTCTCCATGTCACCAAGTTAGATCCCAAGTCTTTGAAGTGTGTGTTTCTTGGATATTCCCGTGTGCAGAAAGGGTATCGGTGTTACTCTCCTGAGCTTGGTATGTACCTTGTTTCCATTGATGTTGCCTTTCATGAGGACGTCCCTTTCTTTCCTTCATCCCCAGATGCTGTTCGTAAGGGGGAGGAGGATGATATATTGATGTATACGGTAACGTCGTCTGTTCCTTCCCCTGTTCCTACCCCTCCTGTCTTGCAAGTGTATTCTCGTCGACCTCGACCTGACACACTCGTACCGGCACCGCCTCCCATTCCAGACTCGGTACAGACTCCGTGCCCTGACACCACCTCTATGTCATCAGATCCAATCTTAATTGATGACCGTCTGATTGCCACCCGGAAAGGTAAACGTACCTGTACTTATCCTATATCCTCTGTTGCATCATATGATAGGCTGTCACATGTCTCGTGTTCTTTTATTGCTTCCCTTGAGTCTATTTCCATTCCTAAGACTGTTAGGGATGCCTTGTCCCATCCTGGGTGGCGAAATGCCATGATTGAGGAGATGAACGTTTTGGATCACAATGGTACTTGGGAGTTGGTCACTATGCCTGCGGGTAAAAGATCTATTGGTTGTAAATGGGTGTTTACTGTCAAAGTTAATTCTGATGGGTCTGTGGCTCGATTGAAGGCTCGTCTTGTGGCTAAGGGATATGCCCAAACTTATGGAGTTGATTATTCTGACACTTTTTCTCCTGTGGCTAAGCTTACTTCTGTCAGGTTACTCATCTCAATGGCTGCCATTCATGATTGGCCTTTGCATCAGCTTGATATCAAGAACGCCTTTTTGCATGGGGATCTTCATGAAGAGGTGTACATGGAGCAACCTCCTGGGTTTGTTGCTCCGGGGGAGTCTGGGAAAGTATGTCGTCTTCGGCGATCGTTGTACGGGCTGAAACAAAGTCCACGTGCATGGTTTGGAAAATTTAGTCAAGTTGTTGAGAAGTTTGGGATGGTGAAAGGCAAATCGGATCATTCCATGTTCTACAAGTGGTCCAAAACAGGTATCATCTGGTTGGTGGTTTACGTAGATGCCATTGTCATTACAGGGAGCGACACCGAAGGGATTTTGTCTCTCAAGTCATTTCTTCACAGTCAATTCCAAACGAAAGATTTGGGACCACTAAAGTATTTCCTGGGTATTAAAGTTATGAGGAACAAAACAGGTATATTACTCTCCCAACGAAAATATGTTATTGACTTACTCTCTGAAACAGGAAAACTAGGTACTAAACCATGCAATACTCCCATGATACCGAACTTGCAATTGTCAAAGGAAGGGGAATTGTTTGAAAATCCTGAGAGGTATAGGAGATTGGTTGGGAAGCTAAACTACTTGACCGTAACCCGTCCAGATATTGCATACCCAGTTAGCGTTTTGAGTCAGTACATGTCATCTCCAACTATTGATCACTGGGCAGCTGTAGAGCACATCTTGAGTTACTTAAAGGGAGCTCCGGGACACGGAATTTTGTATAAGAATCACGGTTACACTCGGATTGAGTGTTTTACTGATGCGGATTGGGCAGGTTCCAAAGAGGATCGTAGATCAACAACTGGATATTGTGTTTTCTTTGGAGGTAATCTGGTTTCCTAGAAGAGTAAGAAGCAAAATGTAGTCTCTCGTTCGAGTGCAGAGTCTGAATATAGAGCGATGGCATAATCAACGAGTGAAGTAATGTGGATACACAACCTTTTGTATGAGTCTGGTTTCAAAGCTCCAATTCCTGCAAAGTATGGTATGATAACCAAGCTGCTCTTCATATTGCATCAAACCCGGTGTTCCATGAACGAACTAAGCACATAGAGATTGACTGTCATTTTGTACGTGAGAAGATACAACAAGGGTTAATCTCCACAGGATTTGTGAAGACAGGAGAACAACTTGGGGACTTATTCACGAAGGCCCTTACTGGAACCCGAGTCAGTTATTTGTGTAACAAGTTGGGCATGATCAATGTCTTTGCTCCAACTTGAAGGGGAGTGTTATAGAATATTCTGTGTGATTGAGTATCCTATATTTTAGGAAACTAGAAGATTAGCATACCATATCAGTCTAGATCAAGCTAGTATTTAAGGGGAGGTTGACTAACCCTAAAGACATACAAAAAGAGGGAGAACTCTCAAGAGGTATTCTTTTTCTCTCCCAGTACTGTAACAAAACCGTTGATATGTGATGTGACCGTTGAGTAATATTGGATAATTCGCTCACCTTTATCGTGCATTCGTGTACAAAATACTGTGCATTGCTACATAGCATGTAGTGCATTCCTATATTGAATGTTGTGCATCGATCACTATCTAGTTTGATTATTAGCTTGGCCCAGACCGTGCATTCATATATGTTTTGATCGTGCATTCATATACAGAATATTGTGCATTCCTATGCCAAATGTCATGCATCCATAACTCTTTGGTTGTGCATTCAAAGATAGCTCAACATCCTACGATCGACTTCCCCATGTCCTACGGTGTACTGCACTAATGCACATCTCACCAGCCTACGATGCATACTGGGTTGCACAACCAACACAACAGAATGCACGTACCAAAATGAGTACATATACACCAACATCCAAATATAGGTAATATTATACTAAAAAAAAAAACAAGCAAAAAAAAAACATAAAAACAAAAAAATACTGATCACTTTTCAAGGACGAACACTCCATCGATTATGAAGAAATCGTGACTCCAATTCGTAAAAGTGATGATCCAAAAAATAGGAAACAAATTGCCACATATTATAGTTTAAAAAAAAAAAAAAAAAAAAAAAGACACTACTAGCCTCACTTAAAAAAGAATCAATCCATGTCAACTTAGAAAGTCAAATATAGGCCATCCAACTAATAAAAATGAACGCACAAAATTAATCTTTACGTTCTTACATGGGGAGTGGTTCTAATTTGAGCGCCTCTCTCTCTCTCTCTCTCTCTCTCTCTCTCTCTCTCTCTCTCTCTCTCTCTCTCTCTCTCTCTCTCTGTGTGTGTGTAAAAATGTAAAAAAATTAGTTCTTCACAATGATGAACTCAATGTATTAAATTTATGAACTCAATTTGGCAATCTCAACAACAAGCTAATTTTTATATTATTATTCTTAAATTTAATGTTTATTAAATGGATATTTAACTGAATGACAAATTTTGGAACAAAATCAATACTCAAGGGACCACTTATGGTCATATTGAAAGTTGAGAAAAAATTTTGATAAATATCAATAGTCAAGGGACCATTTATGGTCCAATTGAAAGTCAAATGATAAAAATTGATAACTATCAATAGTCAAAGGACCATTCCAGGAATTAACTCTTTCTTTTAATTAATTATATTATTTTTAACCTAGCCAGCCATTGATGTTTGCAAATTAAGAGGTAAATGTTTAAATATGAGTTAATACTCAATATAGTCCTCGACTATAGTTGTTTTATTCAATTTAGTCCTAAATGATTATTTGTACTTATTTTAATCCTTGATTTTGATGGTTTTACTCAATTTAATTCTCTATTAATAATTCTATTAGTGGACTATTAGTAACAGAGTTAACATGGTAATTCCCTTTTTTTTTGTTAGATTACTCTCCTAATTTCACCCTCTTCTTCATCGATTAAATTTCTCTCATTATTAATCAACTCAATCTTTAATAAAATGAAGGCTAAATTAGAGATGACCACGGTTCGGTTCGAATCGTAAGTTCGAACCGGAACTGTGATTGTGCAAATCGAAACCGAACCGGAACCGTCCGTACGGTTCCGATTAAGGTTTGTAAAATCTTGGAACCGGAACCGGTTCCGGTTCCAAACCAAAAAAAATTAAATATTATAGCGTTTTTTTTTAATTTTTTTAAATAATTCCGGTTAGAACCGGCGGTTCCAACCGGAATCGTCGGTTCTGAACCGGAACCTTACTATAAGGTTCCGGTTCCGGTTTCGCCATCCACGGAACCGGAACCGGAACCGTGGTCACCCCTAGGCTAAATACATGTCAAAACATTGAAAGAAAGAATACATAAAATAAAAATGGATTTCACCAAGATGGATAAAGTGGATGAAATCAGAATGACAAAGGAATGTAGGATGGGGGTCGTTATACCATGGACCGCGGTGCACATGTACCGCGGTCAAAACGGCGCCGTTAGTGTTAACGGAGTGCGCATTTTTTTGTATGTTAATTACCAACTGACACTACAGTATATCTAAACCAACACTACCTCACGTATTATTTTTATATTATCAAATAAAACTGCAGTTATATTAAAATGATAATGTAGTTGTGGTGAAATGAAACTGCAGTGTATATAAAATGAAACTGAATAACATTTCACATATTTGAGTGTTTGTACAATGAAGTTATAATTATATCAAAATGATCATGTAGTTGTGTTTTAATAAAACTATAGTGTATATAAAATAAAATCAAGGGAAAATGGTCAAATAGGCCCTCAAACTTTATCTAGAGATCAGAATCAATTAGACCCTCAAACTTTTTAAAATTGCAATTAAGTACATAAACATATTAATTTAGTTCATCAAGCTCCAATTACTTGTTAGTGACCTGCAATATCAAGTCACTGAAATTCCAGCGATTATCTGGCAATAAAAATGAACGGAAAATGACTGCCGAAAAAAAATGGACGGAAAACAAGTGTCGTCCGACGGAGATGGCGTCATCTCCCAGCTCAACCGCTACAGATCCTAAGGGGGCGTCATTCGAGGACCACATGGGCGACCTCCCGGAAACGGACCGCGATAACGAGGAAGAGAAGCCTCCGATCGAGGAAAAAGACGAAGGATCTCGAGACAGAAAACAACGATCGTATGAACCAAGCGGAGGCGGCGGCGGAGCAAGAGAGCGGCGATTTGGAGAGTACTAGTAGTAGGATTTGACGATTAGTAGTATTAAGAAACCAGAAATAGAAGACATGCATGGTAGTGGAGGAGAAGCAGAGCGGGAGCGTGAAAGGGAACGACGGAGACGGCACAGTTGTAGAGGAATCCGAGCAAGAGAAATTGGAGACTCAGACGGCGGCGGCATCGGCCGAAGAGAGCTCCATCGCTCAAAACTCAGAATCCGAGCAAACAACAACACCAAATGACAAGGGAGATCTACCAAAACAATGATAATCACCAGTCTGAAACTGAAGAAATTATTCAAGATCCACAAACCGACAGCCAAAATGGTCGCTTCTCCGTCTCCGTCGAGCGACGCCTTATTTTCCGTTTATTTTTATTCCGGCGGTCATTTTCCGTTCATCGGAATTTCAATGACCTGGTATTGTAGGTCACTAACAGGTAATTGGGACTTCATGAATTAAATTAAGAGTTAATTCCAGCAATGGTCCTTCGACTATGTTGATTTTTCACAATCGGTCCCCGACTTTTAATTTGGACAATTTAGACACTTGACTTTTAAATTCTTTCCAATGTTAGTCCTTCCGTCGAATCAAAGTTAAATAAACGTTAATTTAAGGGGTAAAAACGTCCTTCAACTATGAGTGTATAATTCATCTTCGTTCTCCCTGAGAGCTGAGATGAATAAACGGGAAATCTTCAAACCACCGAAAACCATGGAAATATAGCTCGGAACATCCACGCCGCCAATATTGCTCCGATGAAGGGGCAAATCCAGTAAACATAAAACTGCTCCCATGTATTGTGCCAGTTATTTATGTAAGCCCAGCCGAATGCCTGCAAACGTAAATTCAGAAACCAGCTTTACATCAGAGGTCCAACTCGTGCAAATTCCGGTTCCGCTCGTCATCGGTGGCCGATCGGCGTTGATCTCCAACGGCCCACCCCACGGATCTCTGTCGTACATCTCTTGGTATTCGATTTCCGCCCCCTATATCACGCGCAATTCCGATAAAGAATGCGAAATGCGGATCTAGGTACCGGAGATCCGCAAGTCTCGATGCTAAATTTCTGAGCTTTCTTTCTGCAACCAAGACTGTTCAGGACTAGAGGAGAAAGAGGGAAGGGGTGGGTGAGGTGAGAAGAAGTGAAGAAGCGAGCTTATATGACAATAATGGGTTTGAGCTGTAATGCTGCTGTTTATATTTTTTAAAAAATCTCATTTTTTAAAGTATTTTTAAGTATTTTGTTGTTCTAATGTCTTGTCTGGTTGGAAGAAAAATATGCAATTTGTAGTTGGGGATTGGGACTTACCTGCTCCCATAGTTTTCCCTTTCATTTGTTTTTAGATGGCTGGAAATTTGTATTCTTTCTATCCTTCTTTCTCTTCTAGTAATATGATGGTATTTTGTATATGTTTAAATACATTTCACACAGACGATTATATTCCTCTGTTTGTCATTTAATTTCCTGATTGAGTATCAATCTTCGAGAAGTGGCAGAAGTGTGTCTCTGATGTAAAGCTGGTTCCTGATTTTTTTTTTTTTTTTTTTTTTTTTTTTTTTTTGCAGGCATTCGGCTGAGCTTACATAAATAACTGGCACAATACATGGGAGCAGTTTTATGTTTACTGAATTTGCCCATTCATCGGAGCAATATTAGCGGCGTGGATGTTCCGAGCTATATTTCCATGGTTTTCGGTGGTTTGAAGATTTTCCGTCTATTCATCTCATCTCTCAGGGAGAACAAAGATGAATTATACACTCAGCAGTTGAATCACGTTTTTACCCCTTAAATTAACATTCATTTAACTTTGATTTGACGGAAGGACCAATATTGGAAAGAATTCGAAAATCAAGTGTCTAAATTGTCCAAATTAAAAGTCGAGGACCGATTGTGGAAAATCAACATAGTCGGAGGACCATTGTTGGAATTAACTCATTAAATTAATATGTTTATATACCTAATGCAACTTTAAAAGTTTGAAGGCCTAATTGACTTTTCAGATAAAGTTTGAGGGTCTATTTGACCATTTTCCCTAAAATTAAATAACATTTTCACATATTTGAGTCTATAAATATCGAATGAAACTGTAGTTATATCGAAATGAAACTGTAGTTGTGTTGAACTGAAACTGCATGTATACAAAATGAAACTGAATAATAGATTTATTTTTTGCGAAAGGGTGTGGAACGGCAGAAAACGAATATCGTTTCTTTTCATTAAACAAAACGACGTCGTTTTGATGCTCAGTGCATAATCGATTATGTACCGCGGTGCACGATATAATATGGCGTAGGATGGAATACGAAGTCAGTCCATCGTGCCGGCATTGTGTTTGCTTCCAGTCCCATCAGTGCGTAACAAGCTTCTAGTGCGTTTTCTTCCAGCGCGTTTGGCGTGTGTTTGCTTTCAATTTGTCAACAATTGTTGGGTTCTGCATATGCTTTTAGTTTTAGGTTTATAGGGCTTGTTACGAAGGAGAAGGGGAAATTAGGAGAGTAATGTAACAAAAAAAATTAAAAGAATGAAAATTATCATGTTAACTAGTATTTTTTATGCGCGATGCGCAAAAAATAGGTGCCCAATATTAATACATTATATTACAATTTTAAATTTATTTAGATTTTAGATATATAAATTATTCTAAATAATAATAATAATGTAAATCATTTTTATAAATTTGATATTTATATTTATGAAATAATTAACATATAACTCAAATATTTAATGTGTATATATTATTATTAAGAGTAAATACCTAAAATGGTCCCTCGACTATAGCTAAATTCACAAAATGGTCATCGACTTTCAATTTCAACCAATTAAGTCCTTAACTTTGCAATTTTGACATGATTTGGTCCTCCATCTATTTGACTATTTGTTGACCGTGATCGACGATCTCCAGAAGAACCTTTAGCTCTCGTCGAAGCACGTGGAGGCCTCCAGGATGATGTTGCACTGGTTCGGAAACACGCCGTCTTCTTCGCTCTGGTACGAACTCAACTACATTGAATCCAAAGGGAGGATGAAGAAAGACGACCAGATTTGGTAGATTGCTTACGACAATGGATTCAAATGTAACAGTGCGATCTGGAAATGCAACCGGAACCTTAAAAAACCGACGGTGGACTATGAAATTACATATATATCCTCAAAAATCATGGTCAACAAATGGTCAAATAGATGGAGGACCAAATCGTGTCAAAATTACAAAGTTAAGGACTTAATTGGTTGAAATTGAAAGTCAAGGACCAATTTGTGAATTTAACTATAGTCGAGGGACCATTTTGGGTATTTACTCTATTATTAATGAAGAAGATAAGAAAATATATGGTGGATGCATGTGCATGGTAACAATAATGGAAAAGATAACGGAAGTTATAACGGTAGGGGTATGTTTGTCCAAAATATTTTAATGTACAACCTTTATAGCATAATGTACAAAAAAAACTTAACGAAAAAAACGGACATAAATCAGGGGTATAACTTTCATTCACACTTATTATGTTTTTAGATTCTGTTACTAACAACCAACAAATGGAATTCTTAACGGAGGTCTAAATTGTATAAAATCATCAAAGTCGAGGACTAAATTAAGCACAAAAAGTCATTTAGGACTAAATTAAGTAAAATCACTATAGTTGAGGACTATATTGAGTATAATCTCGTTTAAATATTAATCATTGTGACAATGACCTTGTAATCTAATGGTATGAAGTGACTTTCCAAAATGGGAGGTTATGGGTTTAAAGATACTACATTATTATCACATAACGAGTAGAACTCAAAAAATATTTGATTATTCTCCGTCACTTTTTAATATTGTGAGATATTACTGTACGTTGTATGGCTTTTTGTTTAGTTAATTTAATTCTTTTAACTAAATTATGTGATTTTTTTTAATGTTGTGAGATATTACTTTTAGCTGTACGTGGTATCGATTTTTGTTTAGTTTAATTCTTTTAATTGAATCCTTTGATCAAAGTATGTTTGAGACCCTTGCATTGTATTATAAAATTTTGTTCAAGTTGAAGTAAAATTTACTTATTCATATATTTATGTCAAGTCTAATTCCACCTACAAAAATAGAAACTAATTTTTATTATTTTTGATAAAGTTTTAACATTCAGCGTTGTAGAATTATCGAAGGTCCACCTAATACATACATTTATCACTATAAAATACTACCTACAAGAAACCTAACCTTAACAAACCCATTGACTATTTTCCATCTGTATACTTTCTCCATGATTCTAGCAACACTTGGCTTTCACTCAATTGATGAAGTAAGCTAAGAAACAACGGAAATAGAGAAGGAGAAAAAAAAAAGAAGACAAATTAGACGAGATAAAAATATTTCAAAAATATATTTATTAGGGTAAATTTATGCACTCTTTTAAGAGATGAAAGTACACAACCATTCACGTCTTGTTGATTGTTGTAACATATATATATATATATATATATATATATATATATATATATATATATATATATATATACATACTAGTCTTTTCTATGCGCGATGCGCAAAAATATATGCCCAATATTTATATATTTTTTAAATAACTAACAAATTCCTACTAATTAAAATCTATATGAAATCAAATATATTTATAGACACATAAGAAAAGTAGTAAGGAAGGCTCCCTAACCTAATATTCTCTCTGCAAGGGTTTTCCCTCATCCTCCATTGATCGGCCGCCGCCTCCGCTCGTTTTGCGGAGGCGGCGCCGACCTCCTCTCGTTTCTTTTCCTAATCCGACCGTCTCTCAATCACTAGTCCTTCGGTCTCTCCTCCGTTGCAGGCACCTCTACCCGCCTCTCTTCCACCGCCACCATCTCCTTCGGCCCCTCACCGACGTTTCTTCCTCCTTCACCACCGTCCCTCGCCATCTCCAACTCTAGATCCAAGCTTCTTTACCTTTTTTCAGCGGTTCAATAAATTTTATATATATATATATATATATATATATATATATATATATATATATATATATATTGGTTAGTGGTTTGGTGTTTAGGATTTGTTTTTGGCTGTTTTAGATTTGATTTTCATATGTTGTTTTGTTAAAGTTATTTCCTCTTGTTTCGTTTGTGAGTTATTTCCTCTCGTGTCTTTAGCGAGTTTTCCTCTCGTTTGTTTGGCAAGTTCTTTTTTCATAAGGTGAAATATTTTTCTGATAATGGAGTATGTTTGCTTCATCCCGAGCACTGAAGAAGATCTGAACCTTGATATGCAGTTCAGATTAATGGAGATATTGCCTATGGACAGAAAAGCAGCAATAGAGTCAAACTTGGGTAGCAAGATCATTAACAATATCAAAGAAGGTTCAGGTTCTCCAAACGAATTCAGCTTCAATCTTGAAAAATAATCAGAGATTCAAGTGTCGTGTAGCATTGTAAATTTGTTTCAATGTCTGATTGTAAGAATGTTTTATCATTGCATTGATCTTATTGTAAACTTTTCATCGTATGATTAATGAATTAGCTCTTTTATTTCAAAAAATATATATTTATTATAATAGTCCAATATATAATGTCTACAAATATTATTATCATTAAAGAATATAAGAAAATATATGGTGGATGCATGTGCATGGTAACAATAATAGAAAAGACAACGGAAGTTATAACGTTAGGGGTATTTTTGTCCAAAAAATTATATAGTACAACTCTAAAAGCACAATGTACAAAAGGATTAGCATTAAAAATCCAATATATAATGTCTACAAATATTATTATCATTAAAGAATATAAGAAAATATATGATAGATGCATGTGAATGGTAACAATAATGGAAAAGATAACGGAAGTTATAATGGTAGGGGTATTTTTGTCCAAAAAATTATATAGTACAACTCTAAAAGCACAATGTACAAAAGGATTACCATTAAAAAATGGACATAAATGAGTGATATAACTTTGATTGAGACTTATTATGTTTTTAGATATATAGAATTCAGTTCCCATGCGATTGTGCAGTTAATTCTGAGCCATTGATCTTGCTTAAATCAACGTCCAAGATTAACAATTTTTTTTTAAAAAAAAAACACGGTGGCAATTTGGTAATTTATGTATATAGGTTAAATTTCAAGTGCGTGGTTTCCTTCTTAAGGTGCGTGATTTTTGTGCTTAAGGTGTGTGATTTTTGTACTTAAGGTGCGTGTATTTTGTGCTTTAGGTGCGTGGGTTGTGTGCTTAATGTGAGAAGTTGTTGAAACTTAAGATGCATGATTTTCTTTCTTAAGGTGCGTGATTTTTGTGCTTAAGGTGCGTGAGTTTTGTGCTTAAGATGTGTGAGTTGTGTGCTTAATGTGAGTAGTTGTTGAAACTTAAGGTGCGTGATTTTTCTTCTTAAGGTGCGTGATTTTTGTGCTCAAGGTGCGTGAGTTTTGTGCTGAAGATGCGTGGGTTGTGTGCTTAATGTGAGTAGTTGTTGAAATTAAGGTGCGTGATTTTTGTGCTTAAGGTGCGTGGATTTTGTAAAACTTAAAGGAGTTAAAGGTGAGTCATTTTAAAACCTTAGGTGTGTGGTTTGTGTTCTTAAGATGTTTTGTTTGTGTGCTTTAAAGTGCATGGTTTGTGTACTTAAGGTGTGTGTTTTGTGTTTTTAAGGTGCTTTATTTGTGTGCTTAAGGTGCGCCATTTTAATGCTTAAGGTATGTCAACCAGACAACTGCACGGTAAGCTATACCCGCACCTGAATCCTATATACATATATATATATATATATATATATACACACACACACTAATAAGAGCCTAAAGAAGTTAGGCCTATAATGGGCAGAAAAAATGACTGTCAAATTATTAAATCAAATTAGCAAGCAGTGAGCCAGCTAAAATGACTCTTGTTATTTAAGGAGTTGAAACGGCTCTATAGTAAATTTTTTTTTTTTTAATACATGGGTGTTTTGGGGAAATCATTCTCCAAAATGCTAAGTGAAAATATTGTAAATGGCAGTGTTTGTATTTGCAGTGGTTTGGAACAAATTGTTGTTCCAAACTGTTGAATAACCAAACACTTTCTTTAGCATTTTGATCTTTGGGTTACATCATATTTACCAACCTCCAATATCTTTGGGTTGAACTAAATGAACACTGAGCAAAACACCTAAAGGACGAGTACCGTTGATTCATTAAAGTTTAGTGACAATTATAATGAATCTCTATATTATTTTGTATTCAATAAATCTCATATATTATTTTGTATTCATATACTATGAGTTACATATTTAAATAAACAAATTCGACATTAAATTACTTATGTATGAACTTCTCATATAGCTTGTGTATGTGTGTGTGTGTGTGTGTGTGCGCGTGTGTATATATATATATATATATATACACACACATACTTCTGCCCAAATGCGGTTGCGCCTTTCCGTGCGGTCACTTGAATAAGGCACCAATAGTGTTAAGAAAATGCACAACAATGAAACGCACAAATACACCAAAAAACACACAACACACCCAAAATAATGCACCATAACTCCCACACCTAATTGTGCATTTTCGAACACTGTGTGGTGCTTTTATGCATACTTAATGGTGCGTGTTTGGTGATGCGTACCTAATGATGGTATTTGTGCATTTCCTGACAATGTTGGTGTATATTTGCATAACTATTTGTGCTGCCGCATCTGAACTCTATATATGCTTCTACAAAGAAAAAAATAGGATATTACCTAGAGTTGTCAAAACGGGTCGGTAGGGTGGGCCCCCCAAATTTTAAAAGTTTTAAATTTATAAAAAAATTAATATAAAAATGTAATAAGTGTATACTAAAATAATTTGGATAGTTTAAACATATATTAATGCATTTGTAATTTTTTAAACACATTAACAAATCATTTATACTAATTTTTTTTGAACTTGAATATATATATATATATATATATATATATATATATATATATATATATATATATATATATAAAATTATGTTCACGTGCGGTAGGCTTTCTTAGGTGCGGTTGTGGGGTTGCATTTGCGCCATTGATTCAAAAGCCATTCATTAATCTCAGTCGTTGATCTTAAAAATGGAAGGGGCGGTGGTTTTGATTGAATTTCGCACACTGAGGGGTAACTTAGTAAAAAAAAAAAAAAACTCCTCATACTCTCGTCTTCTCCACTTCGTTCATTTTGCATGTTCGTCGACTTTCTCTATGTTTTTCGAAGCTTTTACGGTCAATCCTAAGCTAGAAGACGCAAAATTACAGTAGGTTTTGTGTTATACTCTGTTGATGGTATCTATTTATGTCTGTTTTCCATTTCATCATCGACGAATTTCACTTGGTGCGAAGAATTTCTTAGAACGACAACATCAATGGTGTTTGAACAAAATGTACCCCAACTGGAGCAACATCAACAACCGACGTCGGGTGTACAAGGTAAATTTCATATATTTATCCAAATATCGTGTTATTGTTATGTGAAGGATTGTATCATCTTAACAGTGCTAGAATTTAAGGTGTAAATCATTAAGATATTATATTGAAACCTTTAGTTGCGTATATTTACTACTTAATGTGCATATTATTCGTGATTGAACGATGAACAGAATATATTTTATAGGCATGTTCTTCAGTTTAATACCTTGATTGAATTAGCGAGTGAACGATGAACAGAATACATTTTATAGGCAATAATCGAGATCGAAAATCGATTGTGATTAGGAAAAAATGGAAATTAGGAATCCATGCAAGAATTGGAAAAGAGAGGCGCGCAGAGATAGTGCCGAAGGAGGTTAGAACAAAAGGACCAAAAAGCCTCTAAGTTCCCGTTAAATTTTTTATGTTTATTCTGTCCGTTAGATCTACAGTTATCTAAGGCTTAAATTTAACCCCCCCCCCCCCCCCCCCTCTTCCCCCACACACGTTAGTAATATAATCAAGTTGACAAGACAATGAAGACATATTTAATGTTATAAATTTAATATTTGAGCATTTATTTATTTTAATAATTTTTTTAATTATACATTTAGCGGGCTTGACAGACGCTCGCCGGCCCGCGGGTTAGGCAGGGGTGGGCCAAAAAGCCTGCTAAAATATGGGCCCAAAATATGAAAGCCCGCTCATCTTTTTCGTGGGACGAGCTAAGCCCGTTTTGACAACTCCAACAATCCTTCTCTCCAGTTTATAGGCCCAACTCCTCCACATCAACATATAATCTTATCTCATATTTTCTCCAATCATTTTCCTTTTTTCTCCCTTTTTTGTGGGCCATACTCCACAAGTCATTATTGTCCACACAACTGTGTAGACCACGATCCAAAAACAAATAAAGTACATTATTTTAACATATAAAATACATTATTCTAACTCATAAAATACAATGTCTTACCCCAAAAATTTTATTATTCTAACACAAAGTACATTATACATTATTATAACTCATAAATACATTATTCTAACACATAAAGTACATTATTCTAACTCATAAAATACATTATTTTACACAAAGTACATTATTCTAACTCATAAAATACTTTATATTACCCCATAAATTTCATTATTCTAACACAAAGTACATTATTCTAACACAAATAGTACATTATTCTAACTCATAAAATACTTCTTACCCCAGAATATTCATTATTCTAACACGCGCGTGAATCAATATTTTTGTAAAACATCAAAACAACGTCATTTTGACATCCTCAACAGTTATTGCATGGATCATGGTGTGGACCACGGTCCAAAAACGACGTAATTTCGCGTAATTTTTTTTCACGCGACCCTCTGCTACATACATTTTTATAACTAACTCATAATGTACATTATTCTAAAGCATAATGTACATTATTCTAACTCATAAAATACATTAACTTACCCATAAGTTTCACTATTCTAACACATAATGTACATTATTCTAACACATAAAGTACATTAGGACATCATCAATAAATAAGTTTTTAGCACAAGTTTTTAGGTGCCAAATAAGAGAGAGGAGAGAGAAAAATGTGTGAAAAGGGAAAAGAAAAAAAAACAAAGCTAAAAAAATTCTGACCAACAAACTTCCTTCTCTTTCTTGGTGGGACCCACAAATTCTTAAAAAACTTGGTCTTTGCAGGAGCGTTCCACTCCTTCTCTCTCATCCCTCTCTCTTCCGAGTTGGCATTTTTTCCTAAAAAACTGTAAACAATCCCCTTAATGGGGATGCTCTTAGTCTAACACAAAATGTACATTATTCTAATAAAAAATGTTCATTATTCTAACACATAAAGTACATTATTCTAACTCATAATATACATGATTCTAACGAGGAAATTTCAATTTTGGTCATGTGATTATAGGGGTCTTGTTAATTTCAGTCCCTGACTTTCAAAAGTGTCAATTTAGTACCTTAACTATGTAATTTTTTTTATCAATTTTGGTCACTCCGGCCAAATTTCGCCGGAAAATTTTAATAGTTAAAAATTGCATAACATGAGACACATACACATGTTTTATAATTACTTTAGTTTAGGTGCAAAATCAATATTCTCAAGGTACAGATTTGTATAACATAAGATACAAAAACACATAACACAAGACAAGCAAACGCATAGCACAAGACACAAAAGTACATGTTATATTTACTTTATTTCAGGTACAAAATCCATACGTTTAAGGTACAAAATTGCATAACATGAAACACAGAAATGCATGCCATGAGACACATACACATAATTTACAATAAAAAATGTCCTTTGTAATATGAACTGAATTACTGAACAACAAACAATTACCATCAAAATTAAAGTTCAAAACAATATCGTATAGAACCAGGATCCACAATGCACTATGCACCTTTGTTCAAGGGATAAGGATTAGTCCTGGAGCAATCATTATTGTGTGGACCATGGTCTCCACAAGCTGTATAGACCATATTTTGTATACTATAAAATAATGTACATTCAGTACAAAAACAATGTACATTCAATATAAAAATAATGTACATTGTATTTAGGGGATGTACATTATTTGTGTACTGAGTGTACATTATATTATATAAGGGATATTCAATACAAAAATAATGTACATTTAGTATATTAAAAATGTACTTTTTGTAATGATCCATACAACCCAATCATTATTGTGTGGACCATATTTTGTCTACTATAAAATAATGTACATTCAGTACAAAAATAATGTACATTTAGTACAAAAATAATGTATATTGCATACAGGGGATATACATTATTTTTGTTCTGAGTGTACATTATATTGTATAATGTACATTCAGTACAAAAATAATGTACATTTAATATATTAAAAATGTACTTTTTATTATGGTCCACATAACATTGTGTGGACCATGGTCCATACAATAATTTGCCCATACAACCATGTGTGCATCATGGTGCATACAATAATTTGCCGTCCCAGAGCGAGTGAAGAGTGAAGAGCTGAGCTTGTTCGGCCCAACGGCCAAACCGAAAAAAGCTGGCTAATTAAGAAGAACACAGCCTACAAAAGGAATTTCCGGAACTGCCCCTGCAGCAAGCATAAGAATTAACGAAAACACAGTCCGCCCCTTTTCTTTGCTTTTATCTCTGCACGCACTACTCACCTTGTTCTCTTCCTAAAATCGACGATCTTCTCTATGCTCCCTCCCTCCTTAATAATCTAACTACACTATCCCCTCTCTCTCTCTCTCTCTCTCTCTCTCTCCGCATTTCTCCTTCCCAATCTCCGCCCGATCGCCGCCTTCTCAGATCTGCTCCCGCGGCCGCCGGACTCCGGTGCTCCGCCCTCGCGCTTCTCGCATTCTCCAGGTTCTTCCTCCACCACAAGCTACGTAGCCATTTATTTGTATCGTATTTCTTTTCTCCTGATTTGGAGTTTTAATTGCTCTACTGATACTGCTTCTTCGGTAGGATTTGCCCTGGTTTACTAATTGTGAGCTAATGTAGAAAGGTGTAGTGGAAGTTGAGATGAGTAGGGAGCTAAGTTATATGGCGGGATTTCTTAACAATTGTATGGATTTTGCTGACGTGGTAATATCTTGGAAGCTTTGGTTCCAAGGTAATAGGAGGGAACGGATAAGTGTTATTTGAAAATAAGCTGATCTCGATCCATATTTCTCAAGTTTAACTTCATTTTCCTACTAAGTCAACAACTTAGTGCTTTAGTTTATTAGCTTAGCTGAGTGCTGAGTTTTAAAGCTCTTTTGTTCAATTCAACTATATTGAGTGTCTTAGAGTATTTATAAAAAAAAAAAAAAAAAAAAGGTGTTCAATGTTGTATGTTTCTATTTTGCGTTTGCTTCTGGTATCAATCAGATTCCCTGAGGATTAGCTTAGATAGTAGTAGGGGGTTGGAGAGTCGGAAGGAGGTAGAACCAGAATTCAGATACCAGTAATTAAGAGTCAACTAATTGCTCAAGGTTCACTGTGAATTTTTTGCTTGTTAAGACTTGGTGGAGATATGAACCCATATCATTTGGTTAAAGATTAGTTATCTTATTCCGCCAGTGATTCCTTTTAATTGACAGAAATGGGAGGAAGAATTGTTGTATTTATGTTAAGAGTGGTTTCTTTTCCTGACATTTTTACCCATGATTTCTAAATTGGATAACTTTTCTGTGTTTTTTCCCCCCTTTAATATAATAGGGTTTGGATTATCAAAATTTGTGAAGTCAGGTAATGGCTTCAACATTTCATCCTCCACCTGCATTTGCTGGAAGTTTAGCTACTAAAGCTTCAGCTTCAGACCTCCTCCGTAGCTCAAGAAGTGGTGTTTGTGGTGTGCCATTGAAAGCCCTGGGAAGGGCTAGATTGGGCTCCAAGAAGCGAGACTTTGCAGTTTCTGCAAAGCTTAGGAAAGTTAAAAAGCACATTCATCCATGGCCAAAGGATCTTGATCCAAATGTTAAGGGAGGGGTACTTCGCCATCTGTCTCCTTTTAAGCCTTTGAAAGAAAAGCCAAAGCCTGTCATATTGGACTTTGAGAAACCTCTTATTGGTCTACAGAAGAAGATTATTGATGTATGTTCTTTTCATTAGTCTAGCATGCTGTGTTTAACAAGAAAATTTTCATCTTGATTTTGAGTAGTGTTTTTTTTCCTGAGAAGAAATTTTTCCTGGATTACAGGTTCAAAAAATGGCAAACGAAACTGGGCTTGACTTCAGTGATCAAATTATTTCTCTGGAAAACAAGTATCAGCAGGTTGTTCCATAAAATGTACTTATGAACTGTTACAAATGCAAATACTTCAACTCAAAAGTCTAGTTTAAGTACCTTTGTGCTAGTATTTATAATCTTTGAGGATTATGATGCACTCTTTTGTATTGTTTTTATGTAATTGTATACCTAGATTTAGGCTCTACCATGATTAAACACACTAACTTCAGTTCTTGCATTCAAAAGGCTGATGCTTCAATCTTGAGGTTTGATGGTAAGAATCATCTTTGCAGTATGCAGCATGTTGCATAAACAGAAACTAGTTAATCACTGGTGAAAAAGCGTTCTAAACATTTGATTTGAGCACTTCAATTTCACTGTTGAGATCATTGCATGTAGCCATTGGTGTTAATATTTGCCTTGTAACATTTGTTCTTCTTTTGATATGCATTTCAGGCTCTTAAGGATCTTTACAAGCATCTCACACCTATACAACGGGTCAATATTGCAAGGCATCCTAACAGGCCAACTTTTCTTGATCATGTGTTCAATATCACTGATCAGGTCTTGTTATACTGCCCTTCTCAATATTATATGCCTTTGTTCCATTTCTGATTTTCCAATGTGTTTTAAGCTTGTAAATCATTTATGTCAACAGCAATTTGTGGAGCTCCATGGTGATCGAGCTGGGTATGATGACCCAGCTATTGTTACTGGTCTTGGAAAGATCAATGGCCAAAGTTTTATGTTCATGGGTCATCAAAAGGGCCGAAACACAAAGGAGAACATACAGCGGAACTTTGGGATGCCAACACCTCATGGGTATGCATTATTTTTGTATCTTTAGTTTTTTCAAGGTATTGCTATCCTTTTGCAGTAATTTACTGTCTAAATATGTATTCAATAGTTATCGGAAGGCTCTACGGATGATGTACTATGCAGATCATCATGGATTTCCCATTGTTACTTTTATTGACACTCCAGGGGCATATGCAGACCTCAAGTCAGAGGAACTTGGCCAAGTATGTGAACAATATTGGCCCATTTACGTCTTCTGTAATGGCTATTCATTCTGGACGTAATTAATTATATTGCTATGTGCAGGGGGAAGCAATAGCTCATAACCTGAGGTCAATGTTTGGTTTGAAAGTGCCAGTTATCTGTATTGTTATAGGAGAAGGTGGATCTGGAGGTGCTCTGGCTATTGGCTGTGGCAATAAATTGTTAATGCTTGAAAATTCAGTCTTCTATGTTGCCAGGTACTTGAATTTGCACCCTTTAAACTATTGAAATGGTTTTGTTATGTGCCATTCTTTGAAGTCGGTTGTGTCTTCATTACACTTCTATTTGTAATTTGAACTTTCATTGATTTGCTTACCTTTTTTTTCACCTTACAGTCCTGAAGCATGTGCGGCTATTTTGTGGAAGACTGCAAAGGCTTCTCCAAAGGTTGAACTCATTTTTCTAAAATTTTGTATCAGAAAATATATGAATATTATAACCAACTATAGCATTCATGGGCATGTAGGCTGCTGAGAGGCTTAGAATTACTGCTCGAGAGCTGTGCAAGCTGCAAGTAGCTGATGGTGTTATCCCTGTAATATTCCTTCTCTTCTGTGTGTGTGTGTATATGTGTGTATATATATATATATATATATATATATAAAACTAAATTCGAATTCCTCTCTTTTTTATAATGATAATTATTTACCTCTTTCAACCACTTTACAGTCTATCTGACACTCTGAACTATAACTCTTTCTGGCTAGGGTGTGTACTATACTGGAATAAGATTCAATATTTGGTAGCTGAGATGTTATTTTCATTTTTGTAGTTTCTTAAAGTCATTGAAGATTTGATAGACTGTATTAATATGTTTTATAGAGATTAGCATGTATTTTGAATCTGATTGTCTTCTCACTGTCCCCTTTGTCCACTTAATTCACTTAAACTGTGATATTTTTAGCGGTATTTGATATAGCCTTTGTCCTGTTGCAGGAGCCACTTGGAGGTGCACACTCTGATCCATATTGGACATCCCAGCAGATTAAGACTGCAATTCTTGAATCAATGGATGTAAGTGATCAGTTATTTAGTTTCTATTTCTTAACTGCAGTTGTCAGGAAATAAAATCATTGACTTATAACCATGTCTTTAGGAACTTGGAAAAATGAATACAGAAGAGTTGTTAAAGCACCGGATGCTTAAGTTCAGGAAAATGGGAACTATTAATGCCTTCCAGGAGGGAACTCCTGTAGAACCAAAGAAGACAGCCAACATGAAAAAGAAAGAGGTGCCCGATGTAGTGCCCGAGAAAACTCCAGTGGTTGAGTTGAGGGATGAGGCGCCTGAGAAGACTCCAGTGGCTGAGTTGAGGGATGAGGTTGAGAAACTGAAAGAACAGATACTGAAAGCAAGTGAATCATCGTCAAAGATTCCAGAGTCTGGTCCGAAAGAGATGATAGAAAAACTCAAAAGAGAGCTCGACTACGAATATACAGAGGCTGCCAAATTCTTGGGTTTTTATGAAAAAATTGTAACACTAAGAGAAGAATTTGCTAAGGTGCAGAACTCAAATGACCAGTCCAATCAACGTGCGTTCATGGAAAAGCTTGACATGCTGAATGATGAGTTCAACCAAAAGCTTTCTGCTGCTCCTAATTTTGAGGACATAAAATATAAGCGTGATATGATAAAAGAAATTTCCGAAGCCCACAATCTCTTAGCAAAGAGTAACAAACAAGCTGACTTGAAGCAGGAGATTGATAAGACATACAAAGAAATTGTTAGCCGTGCTGATTTGAAGAAGAAGATTGAAGCTTTAAAGGCTGATATCAAGAGAAGTGGGGTGTCAACACTAGCAGAGTTAGACCAAGGTTTGAAGGATAAACTTGCTCAATTGAAAAGTGAGATAAAATCTGAATTTGCAGCTGCTCTTGAACCCTCAGGTTTGCATGTCGTTTCACCTTCGTTCCTAGATGCCAGGGTAAAAATAGATAGCTTTAACAGTGAAATTGGTCATGTTATGGAAGATGTTGTGAATTCGACTGATTTGAAAAACAAGATTGAGTTGTTGAAAATTGAGGTAGCTAAGGCAGGTAAGACACCGGATGAAGAGTCAAAAGCCAAGATTGAGGCTCTGAAGCAGGAAATAAAGCAGAGCATGGCAGAGGCTATGAATTTCTCTGAATTAAAAGAGAAGCATGAGAAGCTGAAATCCGAGGTTTCAGAATCCAACAAAATGTCTGGAGGTTCAGATGGGAATTTGCTTAAAGGGGATGGTCAATATGATAAATTGATGCCAGACGGTTCAAATATTGAAGTTAATTTTGAACCAAACCGTAGCTTTGCCTGATATCTCACTTGGCACCAATTCCGATCAGTTGCTGTGGTGTTGTGTGAAGACAACCAACTTGAAGGATGAATCTGCTGAAACTACATCAGCATGCGAAATATCTCTACTCCTTTTCAAACTGCGGTTCCTTGTCAACTTCTACTGTTGTCTTCTTAATTAGTCATTGAGGTTTTCCTTTTCTGGGTTAGGAACACTATGCCTGTTGCTTGATTATGAGTTTATTCGTAGTGGTATTTATTTCAAGGTTTTGTCAGGAAACTTTTATATTCTGGTTGGCTCTTTATAGCAGCATTGCATTGTATTACATACAGAATATTGGCCGAAAGGAAACGCAAAATAAATAGTATGCTTCAAGAGTACGATAATTCTACTTTGCAGGAACTCAGATTTTAACTAATCCCATTAATCAGCTTTAATTCTTTTTTCTTTTTTTTTTTAATTATCATTTTGCTTGTTTGTATTGTACAGCATTTGTTCTCTGCTCATTCATATATCACAATTTTATACAGATGTGTCCTTACATTTAGCTTAAGCTTTTTATGGCATGCCTTTCTTAGATAAATAATCATCTCTTTGACATTTAGCTTAAGCTTTTTATGGCATGCCTTTCTTAGATAAATAATCATCTCTCAAGGAGATTGAACAATCAAGCAAGACTGAAGCAACCTTAAATTTTCCCAAAAGAGGTACCTACAATTCAACAGGGGATTAGTCACTGTATTCGACGGTGAAAACTCTAGGTACACACACACAAAAAAAAAAAAAAAAAAGCAAGACCTGATATTTTATACCACCGGTGTTTGACAAGAATGGATTTTCATTCTTGAATACTTCTTTCATCACATTCCAATTGCAGTTAAGTTACACAAACTGTTGAAATGGCTTCTGGTAGTGCCAATGCTCAGAATGCATGTTTGGCATATTTTGTCCACAGGATACCATGTATGTAACTACATTTTCACTTGAACAATTAGTGGTCACAACAAACTGGAGAAGACAACAACAGATCATGAGTAGGGTGGTAGACAATCTTGCCACTGAGGACGAACATGCTTTTCTAATCTTTTTTGGGGTAACGAGGGAAACCCGCAACCACTACCTCTTTTCCGATCTTATATCATGGCATCTCAATGCCAGACAGACAGACATGCCACCTCAACTCAAGTCCTCAACTAAGCCTGAAAGGCTAGAACCCAGTTTAGAATATAACTTGTAATTTGGGGACAAGATTATTTAGGCTGAGAATGTATCACTTCCCTAATGTGGTATATCAGTTCCATTTGTGGCCAATGACATATGTTAAACACAAGTGAAATTTTACAATGCATTTTTGAATTTGTTTTCTGCACATTATTATATGCCTCAAATGTCTGGGGTTCATGTTTCTACCAAAGCAATGTGAATATGTGATCACCATTGGGGGATATGATTAACCTAAACCAAAACAAAATATGCCCCATCAACTTCTACTCACAAAATGATTTACCAATTACCGGTATACCCCATTAGCCAAAAACAAATCTGTGATGAGATCAAAGGAATGCAGTTGATTGTTGAATACTTGAAAGATGAATTTCAAGAAAAAAGAAGGGTAGTAATCATGATCATCAAATCCAAACAACTTCATAGAAAGGAATCCAAGTATGAAAACTAGAACCCAAAGCAAAGAGAAATATTCCACTTTTTTTTTTTACAACTATAGATTGAACAAAAAACAAGAAACCCAAGCAGAAGGGGATGATCAATAGGCCTGCAAAACAGGCCTCTTACCAAGCCTCTTAATCTCCCTATCCATCTGACCAGTGAGCATCAATCCAAACATCTTGAAATCACACAAAAGAGACCAAAACGGGTGCCCAAAAGTTGAAGGCACATTCTTCTCAACAAAGAAATGGCTGTACCAGGCTAAGCCATACCCAAACAGAGGCACAAAAATCACACACCACCAATTAAACAACACAGAGTATATCAACCACATGATACTACAAAGGGTGCCTGCGAAATGCCAGCGCCTTGTTGCTGCTTTCGAGTGTTGGTTCATGTACACCGGCCAAAACTCCTCCAAGCTTCTGAAATTCATAGCTCCTAAACCAAAACCCAGATCGAGAAAACCCAGAATTCCTGATAAAAGATCTGATCTTTGTACCAATCAACAACAAATTGTAGAAATCGCCCTTATCCAAATAACAAGATCAGTACTGGGTTTTCACATGTTCATAGATCGAAATTGGATTTTGAACAAAACCCACAATAGGACTTGGGCGGTTGACTAGCAAACTCGATACAAACAGGTAAAAGAGAATCTATTTCCCAAACAGATTTGTTAGGGAAACGTAGTTTTGTTGGGGAAATAGTTGCTCTCAGAAATCTCAATTTTCTTGATTGTTGATAGGAAGAAGAAAAGGGACTCCGCGGGTTAGAATTTTGGTTGCGGGTTTCGTCTGGGATGGTATCAGTAGCAGTAGCGTGATTGTTTTTATCATTTCTTTGTTTCTACTTTCTAGAACAGATGTGTGTGAACTTGTGATTGAAAGAGCTCTCTGGTGGCAGAAACATCAGTTTATTGGCCCATAGTTTCTTGTGCTCGTTTGTATAATTAAATTTCACATTTAGGTCTTCACTATTAATATTTTCAATTAAGTGTATGACTTTGTAATTTATATCATATTTGGGTCCTACTGTTAAATTTATTAACCAACTATTGCTTGAATTTCAACAAGAAAACAAAAATTTCAGCAATTATTTATCTGAAAATACTCTTTTAATTAGAACATATTACTTTTCTGTTGAGATTTCAGAATTAATTGGATGAAAACTTGGTCAAAAAATTAGACGGTAGCACTAAATGTGATACAAATTACATAGTCGTGTATCTAATTTGAAAAAATTAATAATTAAGAATCAAATATAGTACAAATTTAATAGTCATGTACCTAATTTGAAAATATTAATAGTCAAGGACTAAATTTGATATATGTACAATACTTTTTGTTTGTATTTTTTTTTGTTTGTATCTTAATATGTTATTTTTTCCTTTTTTGTCCAGTAGTTTAGAAGATTTAAGAAAATTTTGTATTTTTAGTTCATATAAAGTTACATTTTTATTCCTCTTTTTGTTTTTTGTTTTTTGTTTTTTGTTTTTTTTTTGTTTTAATTTATTTTTAATTATTATAAAAATTGAGACAAAAATGTAAGTTAATTTGAAACTTGATATCTGTTGGGGTTATGGTGCACCAATTAGTATATTATATACATACAATTAATACATTATGTACTTTTAGTTATAGATTATATACATTTAGTTATAATTAGACATACATAATATACTAATTAAAAATACATAATATATTAATTTATAATAAGAGAAGGGGATACCCACATATACAACCTATTTAGGGATGGCAACGGGGTGGGGCGGGGGCGGGGAGCATACTCCCCGTCCCTGTCCCTGGCGGGGAATTGAAAAATTTTCTTGTCCCTGGCGGGGAATTGAAAAAATCCTCTGTTTCTGTCCCCGCGGGAAATTTGGCGGGGACGGGAAATTTCCATTCCCGATCAACCTATAGTCAAAGTCTCAGATTAATACAATTTTTAAAAACTAGTATTTCACCTGTGCGATGCATAGACATAAATTTGGAAATATTGCATTTATGTTAATAAATTGAAAGTAATCTTATTTATTATTATAGTGGCTATATGCCATATTTTTTGAAATTGGCAGCATTTCTAAATTTAAAAAAACTATTACATATATACAAAACAATAATAACATTATGATATGACATTGAATATCGGTGTACACTTCATTTTCTGTAGTGTTCAAACCCACATTAGAGTCTCCACATATTAAGATTTTCAGCCCATCTGGATTACTAACCCGAGATGCTGCTACATATAACTATCCATGGTTAAACACGGGTTTCTTTAATAGTAGTCCGACATTAGATAAAGTTTGTCCTTGACTCTTGTTTATTGTCATAGCATATGACAACATTATTGGAAATTGCTTTCTCTGAAATTTAAACGGTAGTCTTAGGTCAGAAGGAGTTAATCCCAATCGTGGTATTAGTACCCTGGTGCCTACATTGTTGCCACATAGAATTTGAGCTTCAATCACATGGTTTCCTAATTGTGTAATGATCAACCTTGTACCATTGCACAATCCCAAGGAGTGGTCTATATTTCTGAGCAGCATAATTAGCGATCCAAACTTTAATGTTAAAGAATAGTTTGGAACACCGGAGCATCTCAAACTGTTAAGGAACTCTGTAGTGTGAACCTCCGATAACATATCAGCATTTGTATCTGACTTGCAAACCGAATCACAACTCAAATATGTCTTGGAAGTTGCCTCATTCATACTGTTCATGTATTCATTCACCTTGTCCACAACATCTAATGTTGGAGCTAATATAGCTCGAGACTCCAAATGTTTATGATCTAGTTGACCCTGACCGTACAAAGGAAATGTGCTTTGGACAATTTTTGCTATGGGGTCAACTTCATTTCTTAGAACAAAATTATCTGGAATCCTTATATTGAAGATACCATTCTTTTCTTCTCCTAAATTTCCATCTCCTAGATCAGCAATCCATTTTGCAAAACTGTCTAACTTTTCAACTTCTTCTGCACTTGAATACCACGCAACCTCAGATTCTTTGTTAAGCGTAGTACTTCGCAATTACTCCACAAGTATGATGAGGTTATACTTGCTTGTACTATATCTTGTCTACTGCCTTTTCGTATAACTGGTAGTATTTGTATAAAATCACCTCCAAGTACAACTGTTTTTCCACCAAAAAACATTTCTAAGCTTTTTGGATTGGTGAATCGCAATGTCTCTCATCGTCCGATCTAGTGCTTCAAAACAATGCTTGTGCATCATCGGAGCTTCATCCCCTATGATTAACCTAGCTTTTATAATCAATTCAGCAAGTGGACTACCTTGGCTAATGTTGCAAGTTGCGTTTTCATTCACTGCAATGGGGATAGGAAACCTTGAGTGTGCAGTCCTTCCACCCGGTAAAAGTAGTGAGGCTATACCGCTTGATGTTACATTCAAAACAACTTCTCTCTTTGACCTTAAAGTAGCCGACAGTGTCCTCCATAAAAATGTATTGCCAGTTCCACCATATCCATAAACAAAGAACAAACCACCTTTATTAGATTCAACATCCACCATCACTTTGTTGTATATGAGTAATTGTTCATCAGTTAGTTTAGAAAACAGTGATTCATGTTCTAGCTTTAACGCTTCTTTGTCGTACGCCAATTTTTCGTATAACAACCGATTACCGAAATAGTATTCATGACTTCCCACTGGCATCGACATTGGTGGATAATCACTTAGAGACCAGTTCCAAGTATTCAACAACTTCTCCACTTCCATGAGTGCCCCATTTTCTTCTGTTCGTCATTGAGCATCAAATCTATATAATTTATAAACAAATTAGTTTAATATATAAATGAAAAAAAGTACATTTAAGTAAGTGTTTTGAAGAAGAATTGTTTACCTGGATTACTTGTATTTATTTTAGCATTGAACTCAACATCATCAGCTAGGTATTTCCAAACAATATCCCATACTTTTTCTGGTTTTGCCATTGAATTTGATGTCAATAAAGTTACAAACAATTTACGTAAAGAATGTGCTGAGGACCATATCGCTGCTTCACTGATCGCGTCAACATACTCTTTATCATCCTCGATTAAACCATGTGCATAACAGGCATCTCTAAATGAAGTATATTGCACCCCCTCAAAATATTTAATTTCACCAAAGGATCTTGGTCCACGCACAATATTTAGTAAACATCTAAGATAGAAGATTTCTCCGCTATTTGGCGGAACATAAAAAATACGACCAATTGCAAACTTCCTTTGCCTTGGATGCCACTCTCTCTTATCTTTTTTCCATACAAATTTTGTTGGCATTTCAGCGTAAGTCAAATTTCTTGCCTCGCTGTATTTGCTGTTAGCATCAAACCATGCAGTGAACATACTTTGTCACACAGTTGAACGGTTAACAACATCATTGACAACATCATCATCATTAAATATGATTGATTGCTCATTTGGTAGATGAAAGCTCAAGCGCTCTACCGATGGATCCCTCATCTGTATATCAATGGCGAACATCCTCCATGCTGCCTCACAGGGTGAAATATACCTACAATCATAATACATTTTGATCTCATCGATTACCTTTCCAGTAGCTTCATCAGCCACAGTGCCACACTGTTATAGAATTCAGCAGTAACACAATCATTCCCCTTGTTCACATACTTAAATAAGTACTTAATTGATCTGGATTGATTGCACCACTCCACATTTATATGAGCCCTATACTTCACCAATAAATGTCTGTTGTGTGGAACGACATAGCTGCTATCTAGATCAATACCATTTTTCTTTATGGTCCTACCGTTGTCACTCCTACGGTACACAGGATAGCCCTCTTCATCCATTGTTGATTTCTCCACATATTTTTTTTGGATAGTATTTGGAGCATCTACCATTAACCATGCATGGTGAATTCTTCCTACACGTACCACACGGTCCGTGCATCATAAATTCTTCTACTGCTTTGTGATACTCTGGATCGCACAACTCACTTGGTATATCTGCTGAAGTGAATTTGTCTAAATTTGTTGCAGCAACAGACCCATGATGATTTGCCAGAAACAACAATATGTGTGCATGCGGTAAACCTCTTTTCTGAAATTCAATGGTATAAATCACTACAAAAAAAAAAAATCTTTAATAAATTTAGTATTTTGGAATATAGATCAAAGTACTTGCTAATAAACAAATAATTATTAAACCTTTTAACATATAAAATATTTACATGCTAGAACAGAACCAAAGATGTTTTCTTTACGAATCTCCTTAGTTAGAGCATTTAACTTCATCTTAAAAACAAGACATATTATATCTGGCCGATCTTCGACCTTTAATCTCCTTTCTTCCAAAAACCATACAATTTCAGGCCATTTTGGGTTACATGTGAATGTAATAAACAGATTTGGATATCCAATACATTGGCATATTGCCATCGCATCCTGGTAATTTTGCACCATATATCTTGCACCACCTGTAAAAGTTGAAGGCAAAATAATTCTACAGCCTTGAGCAGATGGATCAAGTTCACCACGGGCCAGAGCATCTGTCAAGCATTTATAAGACTCACATCTCAATGATCTTTGGTGGGTCCTAACATATACTAAACATCCCGATTCAATCATAGTATATGCATCTACCAGGAATTGTTGTAACAACCTTCTTGCGAACAACAATATTGACATCTCATTTTTCCTATCTTGAATATAATAGGAGAAGTATTCTCTAGGACTAATCCTAATACGACCAGGTCGGCTTTGTTGTTCAACACCTGAGAATTGAATGTCCTCTCTATATCCATCTTCACCAAATGAGAATAACAATGGGTACTGTAGTGGTAGATAAACTGGGTTTAATTCACTAATCCTTTTAAAAATACCAGATCTTGATTCCACCAAGATATCACGTTCTCCCATATTTGGATCTAAGTCTCCCACTATCAAAGCCAGAACTTCACTAACTTGTGGTAAATTATATGTTCGGGCATCCTTATTCCTCTTTCCTATTAGTTTGATCTTAATCTTTGCCATTGGATTTGTTTCAATCTCTATTCTTGCCATGCGAAAACTTTTTACTAAGACATTGTTTTGATTTAATGCGTCTTTTATGTCTTGTACTATATCCGCATGTAGTTTATTGTGCACATCATCTTCTCTGTATATTGATCACAAAATATATTTAATTAGCATATTGCAGTAAAAACTAATAAATGCAATTTATATATAATGTAATTGACGTACCTTATTGCATTGATGCGATTTTGGATTTCGTTTTGAGTATCATAAATGTACAATTGAGCAAACTTCGGTCTAGAGCCAAATTCTGGCATTAGGCTTCCCAAAAGGTGAAAATTCTGACTGTGTAAGCGGAAAACGGGTGGTGCAGTACCATTATTTAAAGTCCTATCAATTTTCCCACCCATTGAAGTGAAGCAAAACATATTGTTGTAGGACCTAATATTTTGTAAAAAATGACAACTCTTGTTGTCATTCTTAAAAAAACAAATCAAATATAGCAGCAGGCAGAGTTGGTTTAGTAGGCAACTTTATTTTCCCATGAGTACAACAAAGCGAATACTTTGGTCTTGAAGTTCCCAAAATTTGGTTGATCCTTTCTTCCATCCAAAACACCGCACCACAATGGTCACATGAATATATTGGATCACCAAAATCTAAATATGTACCTATATAAATTATTGCGAATTTTAGTTTTTGTTTAATTGAATATACACAATCAAGCAATCAAACAACATATATATTTAATTCCAAAAATTTTAAAATAATATACTAACCATTCTGCAAAGATGTAACAGAAGTTGATCCTCTAGTGACAGTGTCAAACTCAAGCATTAACAACCGATTCAACCGTACATTGCCTTGAGTTAATGTTGGATTAACAACACATGAACCTAAAATGTGTGAAATAGAAAAAATTAAAAAACTAATATGAATGACATGAATGAGAAAAATCATTAAAAACTCCAATTATTGAGTTTTATGAAATTACCGTTTATGCTGTTTTGAAACGGTTGACAAATAATATTGTGATTAACATTCGGTACTTCCCTAATTGTCTGTTAGCATGTTCTTGAATTTGTATAAGAACCTGGGACTATTAGAAAATAAGAATTTTAAAGGTTAATTACAAATTTTAAAAACATAACATTTTACAAATGATTACATTGTAGCGGTATTTAACAATGATATAGTCTTAAAAATCTAAAAAAGATTTAACATAATATATAAAATGTTTAACGAACAATTGACTTAACAAATTAAGAACAATACGCCAATACCATTAGTCACGGTGCTAGATGGGGTATCCATTGAATTACGAAGAGGTCTAAGTACACGCCTCTTATTCGTTGTTGAAGTGTTGTTGCATGTCAAAATAGACTTTGAAGTGCCTGACAAATGATTGTTTTCATTACCTGAACAAAAGAGCAACAAAAAGCAATCCTTCAATATTACAATAAAACAAAATTTCATTTTCAAAAAATATAATGAAAAGAATAACTATTTACCACCCATTTGAGTGCTTGACGGGGTGTTGAATTCTTGTAATGGTATTGAAATGTTCTGATCTCTAAAGTTGATGTGATTCTCTTTATCCAAATGATTTTGCCAGAAACGAAACCGTGTGGGAAAGAGCGGTGAGGAGGCCGGTAGTCGTCTGGCGTCGCGCTGCCTCGGCAGAGGCAAGCTACATGGCGGTCCATGCCCGCGCACCTCAGACAGCGCCCGCTGTTGCCGTACCGGCTGCGGCGGTCCATCGGCCAAAATGTCACTTCGATGCTGGCTACGATCCGGTAACCGGCCAGGCCACGTACAGGGCAGTCTTGCTCGATCACGATGGCATGTTCAGAGCTGCGGCCAACAGGAAGCTTCCGGGGTGTTTTTCGCCTCTCATAGCGGAGGCCCTGTCCTGCAAAGAAGTCTTGTCCTGGCTTAAGGACCGAAACGAGGTTGAGGTGGATATTTTGACAGATTGTCTCGTGTTTAAGAATGCCGTTTGCTCAGTAGCTACGCCGAATTTATCTTATGTTGGAATCGTGGTAGACCAATGTAAGGTAGCTATCAACAGTTTTGATTATTGCTCGCTCAGTTTTATTACTAGAACACTTAATTTACATGCGCATACACTAGCTAGATTAGCATATGATCAGGATCACTGTATGTATTGGGACTTGATCCCTTTTGACTCTATCGTTCAATTCTTGGTTTAATATATGGGTTACGCCATTTTTCAAAAAAAAATGATTTTGCAGATTGCTAGATTGTTTTTGAACACATTCATCTTCTGCCATATTAAATACGCAATTGACACTGAGTTTACTTAAATAAATAAATAAATAAATAAATAAATAAATAAATAAATAAATAAATAAATATATATATATATATATATATATATATATATATATATATATATATATATATATATATATATTAATTGGAACTCTAAGTTAAGGAACATTAGATTAATACATCAATTTTTTTAGTACCAATTTAATATGAGATGATTTATTAAACAATGACTGTGTAAGCAGTTAAATGTTATAAAGACTAAAGAAATAATTATTTAATTATTTAACTAAATTCTGTATTTTTATTAATCAAATCCTTCTCTATACAAATATACATGTAAAATATTAAAAAAAATAATAAACAAAAAAAAAAAATGTCAACCTGTATCAACACGTGTAATGTACTCCATCATCCATCAAGCTGTGTAAGAATTCATTTCTCAGAAATGACGAAGAAATGTCGACATTTCCGATCTTCTTTCTATCTGTGTTAACATGGCCCTATCTAGACTTGTATGTAATCATCTACTATTCTTGATCCTCCTTCACTGATTCTACTTTAGCTTAAAATATAATCTTGTATCCTCTATTTCTCGACATCAAGATTACACAGACTATTAAGTTCTAAGGTTTCCAGATCTGGAAATGTAGAATGAGTGTTTGGTTTTATCTTCCTTTCAGATCTCCGACAATGTACTCTATTCATTTTCTTGTCTAATTCGCTAAACCCATACGCTATTTCGCTATTCTACTACACAATTCTGTTCTCTTCCTAGATCTAGAGCTGTTGTGATCTGAAATTTTTTGATTTGGAGGTTGTACACATTTTAGATCTTCTGTGGTATTTGTCTACGGATCTACAGTTCTCTGTTGCTAGATCCAGATTTTAACACACCAAATCTCAAATAAGGATATACAGATCTGCTTAAATAGGTATTTTTGTTTTCTAAAAATTGTTCTTATACAAATCATGTTTATAGGTTTAAATCTATAACTTCATATCCGTGTTTAAAACTAACTGTAATCTGTGTTTAATTTTTTCTTCCCTAAAATTTTGCAGGCAGAAAATTAACTCAACATTTGGACAAAGAGAACAATACAGATAAAGCATTATAGGTAACAAAATGTATATTACCTGGTTGAGTTGTTACGTTCTTCCTTTTGCCTCGGATGGCTGTTGATGCAATGATCTTCCTCATTGAGTGAGCAATAGTATTCCTTTGTGTGTAATATGGTAGCTTATGTGCAGAGCATGCTTGAATAAGTATTTGTTTGTCAGTAAATTAGACTGCAATTAGTCAATTTTTCAGTTGATATAGAGAAGGATTTGATTCCTATTAATGATTAGTCTTATTGGGAATAAGAAAAATCTTTTAGTATTCCAGCTTTGCCATTAATTTGTCTTTCTAGTATATAAAAGGATTTTACTTAAATATTTATTTAATACTAACCATTTACTTGCAGAAAATGGTATATGATGAAATGTTATTCTGATGTCCTTGTCGAACATTACGGTAGTGCTATAGTTCAATGTAGTTCTGTATCTAATACCTAGCAGTTCTTTGCAAAAAAATTGCATCTGATTAATTCTGATTCTGATGCTAATGTATGTAGCTTTATGTTAGTTATATATTTCCCAGATGAGTTGTATTATTTAAATTTTACTTAAATATTTATTTAATACTAACCATTTACTTGCAGAAAATGGTATATGATGAAATGTTATTCTGATGCCCATGTCGAACATTACGGCAGTGCTATAATTCAATGTAGTTCTGTATCTAATACCTAGCAGTTCTTTGCAAAAAATTGCATCTGATTAATTTTAATTCTGATGCTAATGTATGTAGCTTTATGTTAATTATATATTTCCCTGATAAGTTTATTTAAAATTGTTTTTTTGTTACTTACAATTTGTTTTTTTTTTTTTGATAAATTTACACACACAGTGAGCATGTTCTTGGTAATTTGAATGGACTGATGAAATGAATGTACGGCTGAATGGACTTGTGACACTTGTCTGTTTTAAAGTGTTGCTGAATGGACTTGGTTATTTTAATGGACTGCTGAAATGAATTTCATTCACACCAGTATTTATTAGTTATGTAGCTAAACTTTTTTAATTTGGTTTTTTTTTTTTTATTATTTATGTCAAAATGTAGTTTTCATCTGTAAAAAACTTAATCTGGACACCTTTTGAAGGATTAAAAAAATGCCTTTGGTATTTACTACATTTTATAAAACAATTGAATATTGAACCTTTGATTATTACCATGTGAAAGAATTTTATGGTTTTTAGTTATTTCCAATGCCAAAATTGTGTTATGTGTAAGGCAGTTTTGAGTCTTAAGAACTCATAGTTATCTCAAATGACTATGATCTCAAATGACTTTTATACTGATTGTTTTTGCACTTTACTAACCACTGTGAAATTTTTATGAGACGCCATAGTAAGATGGATCAAGACAAAGTCCCATTGATAAGTAATTTTATGCAAATCAATTTTAAAATTTTTGCATATAGCTGAATTGAAGTAATTTAAGCCATTTTGAATAATATTGTTCTATTTGTTTGTATGTCAGGAAAGTGCAATCTTAAAACTATATAACACTGTTAAAGTGTTGTGTAATGAAGACATAACTTTGAAAGGGATGAACCATCTGATGGTCAAAATGAAGACAGAGCTTTTAAAGGTAAAAATTTTCAAATTGCTATTTACATATTAAATAGCAGTGTAGATTACAAATTCCTACAAATTGATGCTCTATATCTATTTTCAATTCAAAGTGTACATAGAATTGTCTTTAAAGCTTCTTGGTGACAGTCTTCAATGTGCAATGTGTCATGAGCATTTATACAACCTGCATTAGAAAATAGATAGCAAACATAGAATAATATTCAATAAAAAAAACATAGGTTAATATAGTTAGTTAAAACCACCAAGATATCACATGAACTCTAAGTCATGGTCTTAGAGTTTAATTAAATACTTCGAGAATGTTCAAAGGCCATCTGCCTTAAAGTTTCAGAATGTCCATTGCCATGTTCAAAAAACAACCAAAAGTTCATGTCCCAAAAAACCATAAAAGTTGTCCAATGTCACAAAAACAGATAATGTAGAATAGCCCTTAGTAAACCCCATTACAACAACAAAGTCATTGAGTTTATTTTTTCTCCTGCTTGATAACAATTGCTTTTGATCTTTTTGCATCCTGAGTGGATGAGAATTGGTCCATCAGATTTCTCTTGGTTAAACCTGGAGATATCTGTTCATCATTATGTGCCCTCATAGGTTTATGAATTTGCTGTACAGCATGGCTACTGGCAGATGAATCTCCAGATTCATTATCCCGAGTTGAAAAATAGCATGTTTTTTAAAAAAAAAAAAAATCAAACCCAACAGAAAACAAACTGTATAATAGGTCAATTACATACATTACGGTCATCATCATCTTCCTCTCGAGCAATTAGTTTTGAGAGCTCATCCTTCTCATCTGTAAGGGTACAATGTGCTGCCACCAAGTCTTCATCTTGGGTTATGTTCACCACAGGAATCGCTAAGAAAGGGTTTCGAATGTGCTCATTCTTTACTGATACTTTAAAAACCATAGCTTTGCCCCTGAGAGAATCAAATTCTGTTGGAATCTGAGTAGGATCCTGCAAATTAGAATCAGAGTTAAATTTTCCAGAATTTTGAATCTGTTAACTATTAAAGCCTAGAGTAGAGTATATAGGTTGATAAAAAAAATCTCCAACCTCCAAGTATTTGTTTCTGAGATCATAAGCACTCAATCCTAATAACTCAACACATTCATTATCCCATAGCACAAAAGGTGCATCCCCAGACTTGTCACCAACTCTAACACCCAACCTGTACCTAGGAATTGCTAGTTGCCAACTAATTTTGCATGTGTCACACCATAGTAATTCCTTTTTCTGGTCAAGTTTTCTAAAACATCCTTCTTTCTTGAAAGAATAGTAGTACCATTTACTGGCACTCTCCAATCCATTGATTTTTGTAGGAACATGGTAATAGCCTGACTGTTGTGTTTTAGTCAAATAGAATAGAGAGTTAAATGATCCAAATAAGAATCTAAAAATATTATTTGGATACAACTAAGAGACTGTAATGATTATTACCTCAGCCCTCTTATAAATTTCAGCTATGGTGCTAACAATCATATGTCTCTTGCTAGAATATTCCTGACTGTTCGGGTATGAAAATGTTGAAACATTTGTCATACTCCTAATAGGAGTCTGATGATCCTTCAAACTGGAAAAAGTTTCAATGGTCAGATAGTTAAATAAAATAAAATAGCCATTGATGGAAAAGTAAAATTTACCTAGCCTTGAATACTTCAAACTCTGGACAACCATGATTTATCTAAACCTTGGTTGCATTATATGAACTTGATATTCTGACTTCAGCTGAAATAAAGAAATAAGTTGTTAGATGTTTATTTTTGGTTAGGTAATGTGTATAAAATAATTGTAATAGGGAGATGAAACTTACTGTCTAAGTGCTTTGCTCTACACATTTGCAACATAATAATTATAAGGCCATCAACATTGTCAGTAAAATAGGGCAGTACATCATTCACATGTGAATCCCATATTGTGCATTTAATCCCATCGTTCCTAAAATCGTGGATAATATCATGTTTAAAAAATGTTTATTATTTTTTATGTATTGAATCAAGAATTTAAAATTTCTGAACTTACTTGGAGTCTTCAATAATAAAATCCACCAGCTTTGATGGATAAACTCCTATAGTAATTGACTTTAGAGGATAAAACTCAACAACCCTGGCAATGAAATCTAGAAGAAAATATTTGACAACAAACATTGACTTTAGAGTTTAAAAAAAAAAAAAAAAACCTATAGATTGAAGAATTAAACATAAACTAATTAGGAGTTTATAGTGTAAAGAAAAAGTATTGTTTAATAACCGAATAATAATTTCTCATGAATAATTCATCCTAGAATATCATCAAAACTGCGAAGCCTGAACATACACTTAGCAAAACCTTTCCTACGGTGTCTTTGAACAGTAGTTGAATGGTTCAACTCAATCATGTATTCGTCAGTAGTGAGCTTGTACTGATAATAATTAGAGATTACCAAAAAGTTTTTGATACAATAAACTTTCCCCTCTGTGAACTGATTTGAGAACTTATCTAAGTATTCCTTTGGGATATTGCAATGGAGATAGGTTCCCTAGAAACCAAAAATAAATAATAAAAAATTAATGTAAAACTGATTAGTAGAAACTGTAAATACTAATATGTATTACAACATTCAAAAGCTTACATCTGAATTGTGAAAAAACATCTCTTGACTTTTAATAATATTCGTATTTCTCCCTTCATGGACAGCATAACTTCGAAATAATCTAAGCCTAATGGCTTTTGTGTAGGTATGTCTGTTGATATCTTTGGCCAATATAAACAAAGATCCCATTTTAACCAAGAACAGCATGAGATTTAGATTGAAGAAGCAGAAGGTGAGAGTGGTGTTTGCTACTCTATAGTATTTATAGAAGGATGATTCTGCCAGTGTGTATCTCGAAGGAGGAAATATTAATGAAGCTGAATGATTATGTTGCATCGAAGATTGAAACGTTTTCTGATCAGCCATAAAGTAGAGTTCAAATCTGATTCTATTATGTTTGCTTATATTAAAAAATGTAGAAACGTTATAATTTCAATTTATTTTTTGGCTGCTGTTATTAAGTTTTTGATCTGGATCAACTTCCAAGGAGCAAACCACTTTATTTTAATTAAGTATTCTATCGGTATACGAAGTCTCAAATGTTTTAAAACTAATAGTTAAACTGAATTAACAAAACGTAGTTTCATTTAGGCGAGAATTTGGGACAATTTGTTTGGCCATGGCTATATGGCTTTAATATATAGAAGGATACAAAAGTAAAAAAAAATGAAATCCAAAGTCCTAATAGAGTTATTTTTAAAACTATAATTCTTGAACAATTAACATTCAACTATTTTTAATATCATACGAACTAACGAAGTTCAAATTTCAATTCGGAATAGCAAATGCAAACTAAAAATAATACAATAGTAATACTATAAAAGCCTTCAATTATTCATTTTTCATCCTTCACAATTTTCTTCTTCAATCTGAAAGAAAACAAAATAAGTTACTTAATAGTTCAAACATTTCTCGCAATACATGAATAGTTATAAAGTTTAATATATATACCTCCATGTCTTCAAGTTCTTCATGACTAATCCCACAATCATCATAAATAGTACCATATGCATCTTTCCAAGTGGGCACTACAATAAACAATACATATGTAATATACAATAATATCATAAAACAATATATAAATGTCATTTAATAAAATTTGATTACCTTGGCCTTTGGCATCTTTCAACAACCAACTTTGAGAACACATCAATCCCTCCAACGTGTTCGGGTGAAGCCTACTTCGATGAGGAGTCACAACCCTACCACCAGTGCTAAAAACTGATTCTGAAGACACAGTAGAAATGGGTACAACTAAGATATCTCTTGCAATCATTCGCAATGTTGGGTAACGAAGTCCAACACCTTGCCACCAAACTAAAACATTAAACATAGGATCATTTCTTGGCATATTTTCTTCTTCAAAATATTTGTCCAACTCTGATTTCAATCCCCTTGTAGAATTACCTCTATCCTTATATGCATCAAATCCAGAATTTAAAAAAAAAAACCATCTTCAGAATCACCCCCTATCGAGATTTCAGAATCAGATTGAACATTGTTGTTAGGTTGATGAGCCTTTTGATACTCTTGCACCAAATCCTTACAATATTTCATAACTCTATCCATTTCTTGTTGAGCACTGTTGTTAGTGTTTTTATTTTCTCCAAAAAACCCCAACATATAATTGGCAATATTATTATGGCAAACTAAGATAGGGTTTAGCTTGGTGTCTGTTTGTTATTACAGAAGCAAGGTTGCAAAACTCGACCGCCTAGGCGCTAGGCGGCACCGAGCCTTAGATTTTTGGCCTAAAGGCGGCCAAAACTCGGTCGGCCGCCTAGGCGGCCAAACTCGGCCAACTCGGCCGAGTCGGTCAACTCGGCCAACTTGGCTGAGTCGACCAATTTCGTCCAATTTTGACCGTTTTTGACCAATTTTAACCAATTTTGTCTGATTTTGACTGATTTTTTTCGATTTTGACCGATGTCGTCTTTCATTAATTATTGATTTTAATATTATTATGACATTATGACTTATAAATTATCATTATTTCATTTATTTATATGTGTTATTTGAGTGAACGTTGAAAACAACCTCATTAAAATTGTCGAACTACAAGTCTGTTACTATTTTTTTTTAATTCTTTTAGTGCCCGCCTAGCGCCGCCTAGAATCCGCCTAGGCGCCACCTAGACCGCCTAGGCGCTAGGCGCTGCCCGGCCGCCCGACTAACGCCTAACGCCTACTGCAACCATGTACAGAAGACTGATTGATCAGGTTCATCAACAGACGCACTGACACTGAAGATCTGATAAAGGAAGATGTTTCCAAAATGCTGAACGCGGTTTGAGAAGACTTTTTTGGAAAGGAAATCAGCGGATCTGTTTTGGAAGGTATGGACCGAATCTTTAAGATTGCTTTCTTCACATATCGTCCTACCATCTATAATCAAAGATATCTTTGGAGAGTGTTCTTACTAAGGAAGTATAAGTACCCTCATTCGGTCATCAATTAGGGTTACGTGTTTTAAGAAGACAGAAACACTCCTTGCTATACAGAAGATCATATCTTTGATTATCATGCCTCTTCTCAAGAATATAAGTTCTTGGTGATTATGATGAAGAACTCGAGAAGAACTATCGTTGCTTAAACGAAAGGACGCGAAGATCACTCAGTTGTGGGAACAACGTGGGACTGCGTCATTGAAGCGGACTGCATCAGAGTTAGCTCTCCAATCGAAGGGATTTCGTTGGACTTCTGCATGCGTGGCTCTCCGTCGTCAACAATCCACTAAACCTTTGTAGACTGGGTACGTACCTTATGTGGGGCACTTGGATGAGATTCTTGTTTCTCTACCTTTGTACATTGGATTATGAGTTAGTGGATTGGACGTTTCGGTGATCGTCCCCTAGATGTAGATACACACTGTATCGATCTGGGTAAACATCGTATGTGTGTTTTTACTATCTGCTTTAGTTTTTCCTCAACAAACTAATCTTCAATCTATCTGTCTGACTGACAATTCACGTCTCCGCATCAGTCAGTCCTATATACCAGTTGCTTATATCTAATAATCATCTTAAACTGGGGAAATGCAAAATTACATGTGGTATCAGAGCTTTTAAGTCTATACAATGACTTGATCCTTACGAGAAGTATTTTTTTGCATTGTTCTCTCTTTAAGAGGCTGTTTTTACTGTTGTCTGTTGGGCGTTTGTCTGCTTTCGGTTTGTGTGTTTTGGCTGGGTGTCTTTTGATTCAGGATGGATACAAGTATGAAACCACCAGAATTGGATGACCACAACTATTCCTTCTGGAAGGCTGGAATGGAGATTTACCTTCAGGCACAAGGTACCAGAGTATATCGTATTGTTCTCACTGGATGGAGTCCTCCAACAGTCCAGAATGCTGATGGAACTGCTGGGGCCAAACCTATAGAGACATGGACTGAAGAAGAGATGACGTCCTCAGATCTAAACAATAAGGCACTGAATTCTATTGTAGGATCTTTGCATGAATCTATCTTTACTCTTGTCACCGGAATAAAATAAGCAAAACGTGTGTGGGACACTCTTGAAACCATATACGAAGGTACCAGTGATGTCAAGCAGTCAAAGCTTCAGTTGGTACTGTCAGAGTTTGAATCTCTCAGGATGGGTGAAGAGGAAACAATTTCAACCTTTCACAGTCTGGTTCAGAATTTGATGAACAGAGTTTCAGTTCTTGGTGAAGCTTTTACTAATGAAAGAGTGGTCAAAAAGATCCTTCGATCTCTTCCCAAACGTTTCCGAATGAAAGTGACTGCAATTCAGGAACACTCAGGTTGGGAGAAGAAGAGTGTGGGAGAACTTATGGGAAGTTTACATACTTATGAACTTGAAGTGCTAGCTGATGACGAACCTGTAGCCAGCAGAAAAGGCAAGTCAGTAGCTTTTGTTGCTGAAGCTGATCGAGAATCTGACACAGATGAAATAGATGACGAAGCTTTGGCCTTGCTAACAAAGAACTTTAAGAAAATATTGAAAGGCATCAACCGCAGGAGTCAAGGACAACCTAACAGGACACAGTACAAAAGTGGAAACTCCTCATATCAGAAAACAGAAACGCCCTCCTTCTCATAGAAAAGTCAGTCTCAGAGTGGCGGAACAAGACAAATTAAGAGTAATCCAACTTTCACAGTTAGACCTCTAAACCGATCAGTGCAATGTCGAGAGTGTGAAGGATTCGGACATATACAATCTGAATGTGCAACCTATCTCAAAAGAAAGAAAGCTATGTCAGTGGCGACCCTGAGTGATGATGAAGATGAAGCAGAAAATGTCCAGTCTAATGAAAATGTGGGAAACTTCGTGGCCTTCTTCACGACAACAGAAAACCAATCAGAAGAGAATGATACCGATGAAGAATCGTACATATCATCAGATGACTTTGAAGAGAGACATACACAACTGGAACTGGAATTTGCTAAACTAGTTGGAAGTTGGGAACAACTGGTGAAAGTCAACAAGAGTCTGAATGAAGATCTGAAGCAGCGAGATGATATCCTGAAGAAACTAAACACTGAACTTGTCACAAAAGAAGATCTTATTACTCAGATAAGATCACGAGAGGGAAAATTGATAAAAGAACTGGAGGATCTAAAGAAGAACATCAAGATGATGGATACCACTTCTACCTTAGACAAAATTCTGGATTCTGGCCGAAACCCCAATGATAAAAAGGGACTCGGTTTCGAACGAGGAGAGTCCTCAAAGACAGCGCCAGTGTTTATCAAAGAAGGTACATCAGTTGATAAATCAGTTCACAGTTATGAACAAGGTCAGACATCACGGTCAGTACAGATAAAGCAGAAAAGAATTATGCACACTCGGATTGCTGAGACTGAGAGTGGCAGAGTAAAATTTCAATCTCATTACTCAAAGTTCAAGACTAAATTTGTAAAAGTTAGACAATACGTACCCATCTGTCACTACTGTCAAACAAAAGGTCACACCCAACCTGAATGTTACTTCTTTTACAGAGATCAGAAGAAGGAGAAATATCAGAATAAGTATATTGCCCCCTTCACGAAACAGGTTTGGGTTAGGAAATCTGAAGTAATATGCTATCCCACAGTAGTTCTGACCGCTTCTGTGACTGAAGCAAGATGGTACTTTGATAGTGGGTGTTCCAGACATATGACTGGGAATGTCAAGTGTCTCATGGCTGTTCAACCTAGCAGTGGGTCAGTAACATATGGAGACGGACAAAAAGGAAAGATAGTTGGAAAAGGTATTCTAAATGTACCAGGATTGCCTCATCTGGACGAAGTTCTCCTAGTCAGTGGTCTGAAGGCAAATCTTATTAGCATCAGTCAGCTGTGTGATCAAAATTGGAATGTGTGCTTCAATCGTGATTGCTGCAGAGTCCGTGATAAAGTAGACCAAGTGGTAATGTAAGGAACACGATCCTATGACAATTGTTATGTTATGACTAATGAAACAACATGTCTAATATCTAAAACAGACGAATCAAAACTGTGGCATCGACGATTGGGTCACATAAACTTTAGAGATATGGATAAAATGATCAAATTAGATGTTGTTTGTGGGATACCTAAGTTCAAAATAGAATAGGAAGGAGTTTGTGGTACATGTGCCATTGGAAAGAAAATAAGGGCTCCTCACAAAGCAGTAAAAGTGATCACTACTGAGAGATGTCTAGAACTGGTCCATATAGACCTCATGGGACCAACTCAGACTGAAAGCATTGGCGGGAAGAAATACATCTTTGTTTGTGTAGATGAATTCTCTCGGTTCAGCTGGGTATACTTTCTGAGAGAAAAATCTGAGGCATTCAATGCTTTCAAGACTCTATGCATAAGAGTACAAAAAGAAAAGGACAAGCCCATCATAAAAATTCAAAGACTGAGAAGTGATCATGGGAAAGAGTTTGAAAATTCCTTATACTCAGATTTCTGCTCTGAAAATGGAATAGCTCATGAGTTCTCGGCTCCCAGAACAGCACAACAGAATGGTGTGGTGGAAAGAAATAACCGGACCTTGCAGGAAATGGCCAGAGTGATGTTACACGCATCGCATCTACCGCAGCGTTTCTGAGCTGAAGCAGTGCACACAGCATGTCATACAGTGAATAGAGTCTATTTCAGACCAGGTACGACTAAGCCACCATATGAGATATGGAAAGGGAAGAAGCCAAATCTGAAGTACTTCCATGTGTTTGGCACAAGATGCTATGTTCTAATTGATAGGGAACAAAGGGGAAAGTTTGAACCCAAGAGTGATGAGGGCATCTTTCTTGGATACTTTCCAAACAATCGAGCTTATAGAGTTTACAACAAACGAACTCAATCAGTCATGGAATCAGTGAATGTTGTTATCGATGATAACCCAGGAGAATCAGATGAAACATCGGTGATTGATCCAGAGACAGACCTTCCTATCAGTGAGCCGTTAGAAACAGCTGAAAAAACCAAACTGCCTGACACACATGATTCATCAGAAGAAGATAAAGAAAGCCCAGAACAGGAGAACTTTCTCTCGGATGGTGATGGTAAGAATAAGCCCACCAGAACACAAAAAAATCATCCACCAGACAACATAATTAGTAATCCATCAGATGGAATGAACACCAGAAGTCGAATGAGGAGCAATCTGATAGAAATATCTGGATTTGCCTGCTACACCTCAAAAATAGAACCAAAAAATGTGAATGAAGCCTTGCAGGATGATCTATGGATTAAGGCTATGGAGGAGGAGCTACATCAGTTTGACCGCAATCATGTGTGGGATCTGGTACCAAGGCCTGACCGTGTTAACATAATCGGAACAAAGTGGATCTTCAAACATAAAACTGATGAAGCTGGAAATATTGCAAGAAACAAAGCTCGGTTGGTTGCTCAAGGATATACACAAATAGAGGGAATTGACTATGATGAAACGTTTGCCCCTGTTGCAAGACTAGAGTCAATCAGAATTTTGTTGGCAGTCGCTTGTATTCTGGGATTCACACTGTTCCAGATGGATGTTAAGACAGCGTTCTTGAATGGGTATCTGCATGAAGATATCTATGTTGCACAACCTAAAGGTTTTGAAGATCCAGTTCATCCGACGCATGTCTACAAGCTCAGAAAAGCTCTTTATGGGCTTAAACAAGCTCCAAGGGCATGGTACGAATGTCTGACACAGTATCTGTTACATCATGGGTATAACCGAGGGAGTGTTGATAAGACCTTGTTTGTTAAAACCACTGGAAGTCATGTTACTATAGCTCAGATTTACATAGATGATATTGTCTTCGGATCTACTCTACAGAAATATACTGATGACTTAGTGAAGGTTATGAAGGAAGAATTTGAAATGTCCATGGTGGGTCAACTAACTTATTTCTTAGGACTTCAAGTTAAACAGAGTACTGAAGGCTATTTTATCTCACAAGAAAAATATGTCAAGAATTTGGTCAAAAAGTTCGATCTAGAGTCATGTAAAACTCCCAGAACTCCTCCACTTCCACAAAGGTGTCAAAAGATGATACAGGTGCATCAGTTGATAACACAGTATATCGAAGCCTAATTGGAAGTCTGCTATATTTGACCGCAAGTCGACCAGATATTATGTTCAGTGTTGGGATGTGTGCAAGATATCAATCTGATCCCAAAGAGTCACATTTGATAGCTGCTAAACGGATCTTGAAATACATCAATGGCACAATTCAGTATGGGTTATGGTATTCCAAAGACAGTGAACTCAGCCTGAGTGCATATTCTGATGCTGATTGGGCAGGAAATATTGATGACAGAAAGAGTACATCAGGTGGATGCTTCTTTGTTGAAAAGAATTTAGTCTCATGGCTAAGCAAGAAGCAAAATTCAATCTCTCTAAGTACTGCAGAGGCAGAATATATAGCAGCTGGAGGATGTTGCACTCAGTTGGTCTGGATGAAGCAAATGTTTCTAGATTATGGTCTCACACAAAGGACTATGACACTCTACTGTGACAATGTCAGTGCAATAAATATTTCAAAGAACCCAGTTCAACACTCCAGAACGAAGCATATTCATATAAGGCATCACTATATCAGAGACTTGGTAGAATCAACTGAGATAGAATTGGAATATATTCAAACAGATAAGCAATTGGCTGACATACTGACTAAGCCTCTGGACGCAAATCGGTTTGAGATTCTCAGATCTGCTCTAGGAATCTGCAGGATTGATCAATAAGGCAGGATGATGACACAGAAGGAGAGTGTATGGTGGTTTCAATCACGGGTCAAAATTACATATTTGACTTCCTTTTTAATCTCTCTTCTGTTTATGTTAAGATATTATCTTAACTTTGGTTACCAAAATTAATTTGCATCTTTCAAAATTCAAATCATCCGTTTTATCCTTAAAAAGGAGCTATACCGTTGCGTCAATCACATCAGCTGCATGCATTATGATAACCGCATTAAATAGTGTTCAACACCCTTGGGATTATATATTTGATCGGGTTTCTTTTACTTTGGAGGAAGAGTTCTAAATACTACTTATCTCTCTGTTATTTGCTTACTGATTCTACACCTAGGGTTTCTCTCTGTTTTCCCAAATCGCAAAACAATGGCGGACGCAATGAGAAATATTATCATCAAGCTGGGAAGGAAAATCCATTCACCAGAAACAGCCATGAAGCATGTAAAGACTCTTCTCCAACTTGCTATGAAAAAGAAGTTAAAGCTTGACTCTGTTCTCCGCGACGAAATCATAGTCATAGTGCTCTCAGGCTACCCGGAGTTCTATGCGGACTGGTCCGACGATGATACGAGTGATCTTTTGGTGTTGGCCTCCGAAGCAAGTGATGATGTTAGCCCTGCGTCCATTCCTGAGCCTGAAGATGGAAACCGTGCTGGGGCTTTCCTCCAATATTTCGCCCAAAGGGCACTGGAATCCGAAAAAGTCTCGCGACGACGGATAGCAGCTCAACCTCTCTATCTTCAAGCTGCACAGGAAGAGGCCAAACATCGTATCGAGATTCTTCGTAACATGTCTAATACTTCTTCTGAAACCCCTATTGAGATTTCTCCTGATAAGCCCGATGATTTAATTTCTAACGATATTGAATCTGCTCTGCCTGTTGCACAATCTGATAATGAGAATGCTTTACTGTCTATGAAATCCTCTGTGTCTGATGATCCTCTTCGTTTATCTTCTGAAAAAATTGAGCCTTCAAAAGTTGCCCTTAACAGTGATTCTGAAGAAAAAGTTAACCAATCTGATAAGGTAGAAAATTTAAGTCTGGTTGTGTACTCTGCTGATATTGCGAGATCTGCAATTCCTGTTGTGCCTTTATCTGATGCTACTGAGTCACCGGTTGAGGTTTGCCCGGTTGCTGTTTCTCCTAAGTTGCCTTCTGAAATTGAGGCTGCCAGACATTTAAGTCCTCGTCCCTCTGACCCGATTGATGGATTTCCAGTTTATAAATCCTCTACCTTGGCTGAGAGCCTTGACCACATTCGACATTTTGCAGGTTTGCCTTCTACTTCTGTACCGGAACCATATAGAGTTATTCATCCTGATGATCCCTCTGTGCAGATAGACAGTGATGATGAGAGAATACTGACTGAAGTTTATGGTCCACAAGCCCAGTTGTCTAGACCTCTTACAGTGGAAGCGACAGCACATCCAGACTCGACTACTTTCAAAATTCGAGAAGTCTCCAAACTTCTTGGCTCTTCAACTGCCCCAGTGTCAGAAACAAGCCACTCGGTCTCACCAAGCCCAACTGATCATTCACCATCCAGAGAGACAAGAAAATCTAAACGCAAAGGAGTCCCTGAGAGAGTAACGGTTGAAACCGGTGGTGATAATATTGATACGGTTCAACCTGAGAAAAGACAACGGTCTGCTGAATCAGTAAAGGCGGAAAGTGATCCACCTGTCCAACATGTGTTCAAAACTCTGAGATTGTCTATCAAGAACAAGGCTCCTGCTACGGTTTCCACCTCTTCTACCAGAAAGATGAAACTCACTAGAAGGTCGCGAGGAAGGAGTGTCACTCCTGATGTCCAAGCTGCTTCGGACAATCCTGACACAACAATTTACAAACCTCGGTTTATTTCTGCTACAGCTCAAGGAAAGTGGTCTACGATGGTTAGATGAGAGCTTATAGTTCAGCGATCGGTTATGAGAATCAATTGAACTCTGTATGTGACATTTCACCCTTGCTGAGTGAGGTTAGCCTCATGAAGACTGTCACCTCCATTTGCCCCTACTCAAAGCTGCTGACCTACGAGTTCTACTGCAATCTGAATGAAGAAATTGACAATCTTACGGGGACCCGGTGCATGCCGATTTTCATCAGAGGAAAGTGGTATGTTTTCGGTCCAGACGTGATTAATGAATACTATGGGTTGAAGGGTGTTGATGAAGAAGAGATTACGGATTGGGATTTGGTTGCAAGGACTCTCACTGGCGGTTAAACTCTTGTATGGCCTACAGGTGATATTGACACTCTGTCTAGCTCGAAGCTAACCTCCAAATATGTTATTCTGCACCGATTGCCCTCCACAATTGGCTACCTTCTGCCCATTTTCATACAGTTGGCAAGCAACTGGCTGCTCTCCTATTCCGTATTGGCACCAAAATGTCCATTGATCTGGGGAAGTGGATCTTCTATCATTTCCTCACATTGATTCATCAGAGGGAGCAGAAGGTAAGATTGCCTTATCCTAATCTCATATTTGGAGTTCTGACGACGCAGGGCCTAGTACCAATGCCAAGTGAGATTATCAGTCCAACTCTGCTTTATACTGTTGATCCACGCCTCTTGAATGGCAAGCACATCCGAGATGTTACACCTGTTAATGCTCCTCCATCATCTGATGCTGGCACTCCTACTGACGACTCGTCACATGCAAAGGATGTTCAACTATCTCTCCGTCTGAAGGCTCGGGTGTCTGAGCTTGAAACTGTTAATGGCATTATTGCGAAGCAACTCACTGCAGCCCGTACTGATCTTGCGACTGTTTTGCTTCGTCTGAGCTTGACTGAGTCTTATGCTGCTGAGAATGTGAAGTCTGACAGTGAAGGTCCCTCGAATTCTTAAATGTTCCTTTATCTATCTTTGGCAAAAAGGGGGAGTGCCTAAACTCAGGGGGAGTTTTTGTGGGTTTTTGTTGGACTTCGTATCTTTTGGCCCTGTCTGGGCGTGTGTATGTGATGGCCTCATGATTTGTGAAGAATGTTACTACTTGTTTTTGTCCAGCATGACTTGTGTGCTATTTTTTGTTTAAGGATTGTATTTCAGACTTATGTCCTTTATGCGACAGTTATCTTCCTTTTTCTCCCTAGCTTATTGTTTATCTTAGTCGAGTTATTTTGCCAAATAATAGCCAAAGGGGGAGTTTGTTATTGTTTTTATTTTCTCCAAAAAACCCCAACATATAATTCGCAATATTATTATGGCAAACTAAGATAGGGTTTAGCTTGGTGTCTGTTTGTTATTACAGAAGACTGATTGATCAGGTTCATCAACAGACGCACTGACACTGAAGATATGATAAAGGAAGATGTTTCCAAAATGCTGAACGCGGTTTGAGAAGACTTTTTTGGAAAGGAAATCAGCGGATCTGTTTTGAAAGGTATGTACCGGATCTTTAAGATTGCTTTCTTCACATATCGTCCTACCATCTACAATCAAAGATATCTTTGGAGAGTGTTCTTACTAAGGAAGTATAAGTACCCTCATTCGGTATAACAAACTCGTTTCATTAGAGAAACTTAGGGTTCATGCAAGAATTTCTAAGCAAGGAAGGCAATTTTCACTCTATATAATGGTCCTAAATGCAAAACTAGCCAACATTCATCAAATTCAATCAACAATATACTCATCAAAATGTAGACTAGCATTCATGACATTAAAGAGAGAGAAAAGCTTAGAGAACACATAAATGGAGATTAAGAGTTGAAGCTTAGCTTTTACCTCTTGGATGGAGATTCCTACAAAGATTGATCCTTGTAAGCTCTTAAAGATGGAAGAAATAGCAAAAGAGAGGATACCTTGTATTTGGAGAGGTTTCTTGTGTGAGTTGAGAGAATAGAATGGGAGAATGATGGTTTAGGTAGGGTTTAAATCGCGGACTCCTGAATCTTGAAGTCGCAATGCACGTAGCAACGTGCGTTGCGATTTGCGTTGGGCTCTCAAATTATTTCACAACGAGGTTCACAACGTGCATTGTGAGTCACGTTGAACTTACTTAAATTTTCCTCTTTTCTTCCTCGTTACCACGTGTGTTGCTGCTGCATTGGAGGGTGCATTGAACCTTCGGCCTTCATCACAACGCAGGTTACATCGTGCGTTGCTACGCACGTTGAACTTTCTGGAAATTCCTCTTTTTCTTCTGCTTCGCAACGTGGATCACAACGTGGCGTTGTGATTCTCCCCTGTTTCGTTGATCTTTTGGCCAGTGTCACAATGCATGTCACAACGTGCGTTGTGACCTCGTTGTGGCTTTGGTGTCTGAGTCAGAATACTCATCTTCTCCAGCCTTTTTCAGAGAATTTTTGAAGTAGTAGAAAGCAAGATAGTCCTTGATAGGTCGATTCATGCTTTTGTCTGACTTTGATGGTTCATTTTCTCCTTCTGTCCATCTTCATCAGAATCTTCATCATACACCACTTCACTATCACGGTAGGTCTCAAGAAATTTCAAGTAATCCCTATCATAGAGAGGATTGGCAAAATCTTCCTTTCGTGGGAAACCATCACTTTTGGGGCTTTCTTCCAGGCCGATAGGACTTGGTGCCTTCTCTTGAGGAGGTGGAGAATCCTCAGTGATGAATCCTTCTAGAGATGGGTACTCATCCTCATCAGAAGATATGTCCATAGGGCACTTCGTACTAATCCCAGGGTAGAGATCACCATGTTCTTCTCTGATCTTGAGTTGCCTTTCTTTTGCTCTCTTTGCAGCCTCACGAGTATGATAATTTTTTCTCATCAATTTTGATGGAGTATCACTTTGCTTCTTGCTATCCATGGCAACTTATTCTTGATGAATGATAAACACTGAGAGTCCATAGCTCCTTATATAGCCAGAGATTTAGATCACGGGTGGTGGAGCTTTGCTAACATTGAATGACCATTCAATGCCTTGGTCAGTTATGATTACTTCAAGGACCAAAAATTTCTTCATCGCATTGATTATTTCTCGTAACTCTAGAATTAATGAATATATCAATGTTCTTGGAATATACCAAATGTCATTAATTCATTTGACCATTGAAAGTATCATGATTATCCAAGAATCTTTCCATAGTCATGAAGTAAATATAACTTGGTCAGATATCTCTGAATGATTCGTGCTTAGTTGCTTTTGAGCAAGAGTCATTCTTCCTTAATAAGAAGTAAATGAACCAGATAAACCATAGTCACCGTTCATTCATTGAATCACAACGAGAGAAGTACAACAATTTTTATTTTAAAGGAGCATAATGAGATCCCTCCTTCTTCTTTTTGCTCGAGGCTGTTGACTTCAAAGGGGTAGAAAGACCTGATGGTGTGCCAGGTGGAGAGTAGTCAAAGATATCACTGTTCTCAATCCGCAGCCTTTTGCTTTCGTCAAAAAGCTCGTTGTATTCCTCAAGCTCTTTAGAGGTCAGGGTTGGAGCGCGAGGTTTATACCCGGGGCTTTGGAGAGGTCGAACATGTGAGAAGTCCTCCACTAGACTTGATGCCATACGAGGTGGAGAGGGAATTTCTTCATCATCTGATGAGATGATGACTGTCTTTTGCGAACCTTCTCCTGGCAAGGACTTATTACCGAACCTTTCTCGCATTTCCTTCCATGCCATTCGCCTATAGAACTTCTTCTTGGCGTCTAGATCAGAAGTTTTGACCACCTTTCCTTTTCCTTTGCGGTTATCCATTCCTGCAAATAAAACTACACGAAGAATTACTAAAAAGAGAGTTAGTGTGGTTTCTTCTTCATGGTAATGTCTCCTTTTATAGTATGAAACCGAATCTCTGCTTTCGTGTTGAGAAAGATGAAAGATGTTCTTCCGCACTGTCCAATGCATGATTCTCGGAATCTTTCAGGAATATTTACAGTAGGCGTGCCGAAAGAAGGCTTTGATGACATGACCTTTCGACTAAGCCATTTTGATCATTCCCAACTCGTGACGAAGAGATGAAAATATTCCTTTGCTGAGTGGCTTCATGAGTATATCTGCAAGTTGATCCTCAGTGTTGACATATTCAAGAGATATGTTCTTCTTTTCAACATGATCACGAATAAAATGATATTTGATATCAATACGCTTGGTTCATGAATGTAACACTGGATTGTGAGTAATGGCAATAGCACTCGTATTATCACATTTTATGGACACATCTCGTGCAATTACACCATAATCTTTCAATTGTTGTATCATCCATCGAATTTGAGCGCAACAACTCCCCGCTGCTATATATTTAGCTTCAGCAGTAATTGTGGCAATGGACTTTTTCCTTTTGCTAAACCAAGACACAAGTCTTCCCCCTAAGAACTGACACGTCCCAGAGGTACTCTTTTGGTCAATTCGACAACCAGCAAAATCAGCGTCTGAATATCCAACTAGGTCTAAAGATCATCCTTTCAGGTACCAAAGTCCAACACTTTGCGTTCCCTTAAGGTATCTTAAGATTTTCTTCGCTGCACTTAGATGGCTTTCCTTGGGACAAGATTGAAATCTAGCACACACACCATTGGCAAAAGATATATCTGGCCTGTTTGTCGTGAGGTATAATAGTGATCCAATGATTCCTCTATATTTGGTTTGATCAACCTCTTTTCCTTCATTGTCAATATCCATTCTTAACGAAGTATTCATGGGAATCTTTACTGATGACTTGCCATCAATTGCATACTTCTTAACCAAGTCCTTAGTATACTTGGCTTGATTTATTAAAATTCCGCTAGAACATTGCTTAACCTGAAGACCAAGAAAGTAGTTCAACTCTCCCATCATACTCATTTCAAACTTTCCTTAGCTTGCACAAGCTTGGAAAATTTTCCACATAGATTAGAATTAGTGCTTCCAGAGATAATATCATCCACATATATTTGCATTAACAGAATATGATTTTCATCCTTGATGCGAAAGAGAGTTTTATCAACTACTCCTTTCGTGAAGCCACGTTTGATGAGAAAACACGAAAGTGTGTCATACCAAGCTCTTGGAGCTTGCTTTAATCCATATAAAGCTTTCCTTAGTCTGTACACCTTATCCTGTTTGAGATCTGAGTGAAATCCAGGTAGTTGTTCGACATACACTTCTTCTTCTAATAAACCATTTAAGAATGCGCTTTTAACATCCATTTGAAAGACTTTGAATTCCTTAAAAGCAGCATATGCTAGAAGGATGCATATAGCTTCCAGTCTAGCAACATGAGCGAAGGTTTCATCAAAATCAATACAGTCCCCTTGGAAATAGCCTTTGGCAACTAACCAGCTTTGTTCCTAACAATAACCCCTTCCTCGCTCATTTTGTTTCTACAAACCTATTTGGTTGCGATAACATTCTGATGAGTGGGTCTTGGAACCAACTCCCATACTTCATTTCTTTCCAAATTGATGGAGTTCTTCTTTCATGGCTGTGACCCAATTTGGATCGCTTACAGCTTCTTCAATAGACTTCGGCTCTATTTGTACCTGAACTAAAAAGTTATGTAGTTTTAGGTACCCCTTCGTTCTCGTGTCCTTGAGGGTTAGCGATTAATTTCGAGATCCAGACGAACCTAGAGTTGGTGTTACTCATCCTTGGTCCTTTGTATCCATTAAACATGCGATAATCGTATGGGATTTTTGAAAAAGTTTTGGCTTGCTTGTATCGACTTTGAAAATGGGTTTCAGGTAGATTGCGATACACCTTAGAATAATGAGTTTGTTTATGTTTGTGAACCTTTTCGAATTCTGCTTTCGTCATCGGTTCAGGAAACACAAATCAGTCGTCTTCAGAACGATAGAGCCTTCTGGCACCTCTCAATGGTATTCTAAGTGACCTCTGAGGCTTAGCATGCCCGTTATTCTTTCGTCCATTAGGAAGGTTATTGCGATTTCCCTGTGAATAACCTTTGCATTGATTCACTGAACGAATTTGCCTCTGATTGATACTAGGGTTTTCCTTCAATTGGTTATTTCTCGTTGACAGACCATTTTTGTAATATAGACTCGGTCTATTTACTTTGGGTCCATTCCGTTTGACATTTTTAATATGTCTCGGATTGCCATTCGTGAAATTCCCTTTTGTAGGTTCCACAAAACGTTATACAACCTTTCCTTTAGAATGGCTTGTTGTTTGTGGTGCTATACCCTTATCAGACTGGGTTGGACCTTGAACAAACACAGATTTTAAGCCTCCACTGGTAAACGGATCCGTGGGTTTGGTCAACAAGAAATGTGAAGACGAGCTTGGGTCGTAGCCAAGTCCAGCTCTTTCCCTAGATGGTCTTTGACTGTTCACCATCCGATCTATCATTTTAGATGAATTAGTAAACGATGCAATGACCTCACACGGATTTTGCTCTCTTATCTCTCTTGATGTGCACAGCTCTTTAAGAAAATGAACTTGTTTTTCGAACTGATCAATGGTGATAGTTAGCTCAATGTTTTTGACTTTAACGCGTCTATGCTCTTCACATTTGATCATGAGTCGAGAGTTATCTTCTTTTAACAAAGAGTATGTGATTTTCACAATCTTGAAGTCTCTCATCATTTTCATGAATGATTCAACGGAACTTTCTTCACTTTCTGAACTAGATTCAACTTGGGTAGATGAAGAGGATTGAGAATTTACCTCGTCGTCTTTCGCCATCAGACACAAGTTGTCATCACTTTCTTCCTGGCTGAATAGACATAGAAGTCCCTTCTCTTCTTCTGAAGTTTTGCTCTTTGAACTTGAGCTTGACGTACTCAGTTCTTGTTCAACCACTTCATTTGATTCATTTACGACCATTACTTTTAGTCTCCTATCATGTCTTGACTGATTGGATTCGTGTTTCGCATTCTTTTTGCTCAATTCAGCGATGTCTTTTCTTTCGTTAGGAGAGCTCATGCTTAGTTCTTGGTCCTGATGTTTGCGGACCATTGAATGATGACAGTTTGCTTCGAAATGTCCCGACTTTCTATAGTTATAGCACAACACTTGAGCCTCCTCTGGTTCCTATTTCTTAGGATGAGACAACCTTTCTGTATGCCTTCGACTTGAAGAATTTGGCGATGTTTAAAACTCTTGGAAATTGTTCTTTCGCATGAACCTTTTAAATTTTTGCACAAACAAAGCAAATTGTTTAGAGGGATTAGAATTCGACCTGCTAGACGTAGCTGGTTGCTGATTTACAACGAGAGCAATGTTCCTGGTTTCTGGTTCTTCAGTGCTCTTGGGTTCGTGTTCAAACTCGTAGGCTTTCAGATCGTTAAAGATTTGTGAAGTCTGAACAGTTTTCAGGTCTCTGTGATCTCTCATAGCTGTCACCTTCATCTCCCATGATTTAGGAAGTCCACGAAGTATCTTTAAGTTAATCTCCTTTCTGGTTGGTTCATTCCCTAAATCAGATATCTCGCCTAGTAGTTTCGCGAACCGAAGCTCCATCTGACTTATCGTTTCGTTTGGGTTCATCTTGAAGTCTTCAAACCTTTTCATTGCCATAGTGAGCTTATTCTCCTTCTCCTGTTCATCACCTTCACCCAGATCCATGAGTGTATCCCAGATTCCTTTGGCAGTCGTGCATTTTCTCACTCTTGGAAACAACGATTCATCTAAAGACTTATACAGAATATCTCGTGCAACATTGTCAAGATTTGCTCGTATTTTCTCTTCTAAAGTGAGTTGAGCTTTTGGTTTCCGGATCATCTGATCAGCATCAGCACCTTGAGCTGCTGCATGTGGGTTGACCATCATAACAACGATTGGTCCATCAGTGATTACATCCCACATTTCATCATGAATCGCTGATAGATGAGCCTGCATGCGCACTTTCCAGTCATCAAACTTGGATAAGTTGAATGCAAGAGGTCTAGATCTATGACCATGATCATTTTCCATTTTTGAAAAACTTGTGCAAATATAAAGCAAGATTTTTGAAGGATTTTGAAATGGGATCTACCAGGCAGTATGCGCAGAGTGTTTACCATTCAAGAAAACCGCTTTGATACCACTTGTTGGCCCCGATACCGAATGATGAGACTCTAGAGAGGGGGGGGGGGGGGGGGGTGAATAGACTCTATGCAATTTTTGAAACTAAACTTGAAAGAGTAATGCACAACGGAATCTTGACTTGATGGTGGCTTGAAATCTTAACTTGATGGTGTTGGAAAAGATTGATGGTATCTCCAACTTGAAATCTTGACTTGATGGTGGCTTGATCTTCGTATAAGCTGCAAGATTTCTTGATGTTGTGAAGACTTAGAAAACTAGATGATCTTTTAGAAGAGTCTTCACAAACACACACTGATTTTTGAAAAGCTTGTAGCTTGAGAGTTTTTAAGAGCTTTTTTTTTTTTTTCTTTTTTTATTATAGCAATGGAGTGATAAAACCAGCACCTTCTTCAAGTGATTAAGAAGGGTATTTATAGGAGTGAAAAACCCATCCGTTAGAGGGAGATGAAATTTCAACCTATTAACAGTGTGTATTGACTACTGAGTAAGGAGACTTCAATGAGGCTTGTACTATGTAGCCGTTCGCTTCAAAAAGCAACCAACCTTTTTGTCCTGTAGTGAAGACAAAAGGTACCAATCATTAAATGTTCCTTGATATTTGAAATATCATTCCTAGGACACCATTTGTCTAGGATGATTTCCCAACTTTGAGACTTGGACAAATATGCTTTTGAAAATATGTGGAACTTGTCTAATCGAGTCAGACCTTGACTCGTAGTCTCGGGTTCTAGTAACGAAGGATTTTCCTTATCATTCATTGTCTTCTCAAATCAAATGATCTTTCTTTATCATTTGTCAATTACACGAGAGATAGACCCTTCCATGTTTCGGTCTCAGCGGATCTCTCGGCCTTCTCTTGATCTTATCTTCTCTTTAACCTGTCATGATTGACTGAGGAATGCTCTGATTAGTTTATATACTCAGCTGAGCACGAATCATTCTTTGAGCAAAAACAACTTTCGTTCAACACGAAAGATACAGAATAACGAGAGAAAAAGAAGAGTCTAAATTCCTAGTGAGTTTGGTATCATTAAAAACTAATTACACATGTTCGATCCTAACATTATATATATATATATATATATATATATATATATATATATATATATATATATATATATATATATATATATAATAAAGTTCCAAATTTAATGCGTGGATAATGATCTTTTTCTATTTTTCTTCCATATTTTTTATTCTATTGTACAAAAGTGGGGGAAGAATAGAGTAATGAGTTTTAAAATTACTAAAGGATTTGAATCTAGTAGTAGATCATAATAACGAGAGTAAGCAAGCAAACATCATACTGACTACTGAGTATCAGATCGCATAGTATGGTACAAAAGTCTCCAACCAAACATCACCTAAATTTATTTATTTTTAACTCGTGCGGGCGTGTGGGGTCAACCAATTTATGGGGATCTAATAAATGGAAAAAGTACAAATTCCACATCTTGAGTAAAATATTTTAAAGAAAATTTAGTAGGAAAAAATAACTTCATTCTTCCCCAACCTTCTTTTTTGCCCGCACGGGCTTAGCTCACTGATTTAGTAGGCCATATTTGAAAAAGAAAAATAACATTATTCTAAGAGGGTGTTTGGTAGTCGGGAAACTTCAAACTTTCCTAACTCCTGAGATTTTAATCAGCGGGAAAATTAATCACATGTGTGGTGTAATCTTTGACTTAGGAATGTTCGGGTCAATGAGAATATAATTCTATCAAGGAAAGTAAATCCCGCCTACGGAATGTAGGATTCTTTTTCCCAGATGACTGTGAATTTATCAATTTATTCAATTGTGTATTTATCCTTTATGGCGCCAAATTTAAAGTTTCTTAAAAATATAAGAACTTTGTCTCTCCCACCATTATAAAGGATAACAACATTATTTATCTAAAAAAAATTCGCTCTTAACACTTTTTTGCATAGGTATTTTTATTCCATAATGTAATTTTTGACATATGATTTTTTAATTTATTAGTGCTTTATTAAACTTTCAATTATTCGTTATATTTTTTTTTCTTTTTTTAATCTTTGTATATAACAACTTAATAAGGATATATTAGAGCAACTCCAACGGCTGCAAATTTAAGCGCCATTCCACCATTTTGCCAAATTCTTGTTCTCCAATGTGCAGCGCCATTACGCCATCTCGCCATTTTTTTTGGCGATAATGAACAGTGCTGCGCCATATATGGCGCGGCACTGTTCATCTGCGCCAAATATAAAAAGGAGGGAAACTTACTATTTTGCCTTGCTTTTTTTGATAATTCCAAATATATCCTTTAATTGTTTTATATGTAATTTTTTGTTTTGTTAAATACTTATATTTAAAGTTTGTATTATTAAATATAAATTATATCATTTGAAAGATCTCATTGAGACGATCGAAACAAGACTAATATTGAATATATATTAATTAAAATTTTAAATACATTAAACATAACTAGAACATAATAATAAAAATTAAATTTTATAATATATTATTATTGTGAAATAAATTCAATTTTCAATAAATTCAATTTTTTTAAATAATTAATGTTATAAAAAATTTAATGTTAATAAAAATTATTATTTACATCACAAGTTATATTTTATATTAAACTAATTAAGTTCGAACTAAGTTATATTAAACTAATTAAATTCGAAGTAATAATTGAGAAATCAAATTATTTTAGTGTAGAAATTTAGTGTTTTGGTGTTTTGGTGTTTTGGTGTTAATGGGTTGGAGATTGAATAAAATTTGATGTGAGAATATTCTTTCTGATGTGACATTTAGAGAAGAAATTTGGTGTTTTGGTGTGAATTGGGTTGGAGATGCCCTTAGAGATTTAAAAATTTTCATAGAAAGCTAAAAAATAATAATAATAATCCAAACATCTTAACCAATTTTCAAGGTATTTTGATTCTTATGTTTTTATGGTAACACTAAACATGTTAATTAAATTTCCTTGCAAAATTATTCAGATCAAATATATTCTTAGAAAATATTTTCTCAAGAATTTAATTGATAGGAAACTACGAAAGGCACTCCAAATATTTTTATATATTTATATATGTTATTTTCTTAGTCCAGTGGTCCTTGAATTTGTCGTCATCCTTGGGTGAGGAAACAATTCTAATCTAACTTACTGCAAACATAGAAAACACATACAGTTATTTAAACCAAAGATGGAGATTTGTCGAATGTGATTGGAATATTGCAGAGTGATGCTTGGGCTAATATGAGTCTGTAAACGTTGGTAGTCTCGACAACCAAATACTGGACGGTGGTTGGGCTTTGTTTGTTTTGATGAGTAGTTAGTTGTAACCTGCAACTCCGTAAATGATTCATTCCTTGCTTCTCAATTCTGACAATAATTTTACAAGAGACTATTTTAGTATTTTTATTGGTTTGTTAAAGTATTGATGAATATTATTTTTATTGTTAATTTATACCATTTTTTTTTGTTATAATTCATTTGCAATTTTAATTAATGATGTATATACTCTTATTCATTTTAATAATTAGTTTACTTTTTTTTTTATTATTATTATTAAGTTAGTTTAGACGTTTAGTTAATAAAATGTGTCAGCCCACTACCTTAACCCCAATTAATCAATAGTTATGCCACGGACCCAGGTCCACCTTGCAAGGTGAGCTCAGGTAAAAATACATAATTTACATATTGAATGTTCACAATTTAAATTGTGAACATTCAGTATGTAAATTGTGAACATTTAATATATAAAATTGTGAACATTTAATAGATAAACTTAGTATATAAAAACTGTGAACATTCAGTAAATAAATTGTGAATATTAAATGTGTATTTTTTTGACACGGATCCACTTACAAGGTGGACCCTGGTCCATAGAGTAATTTGCCCCAATCAATGTAGTGGTTTTTGTTTCAATCGTTATATCATACACCACGTTGCACGTAGGTCTATGCGCCTATGTGCTAAACGGTGGCGTTTTAAGATTAGTCCGTTAGTGGACATTTGACGGGACGGACGCCTCTCCGTCCGTCCAATCGCATTTAATATATATATATATATATATATATATATATATATATATATATATATATATATATATATATATATATATATATATATATATATATATATATATATATATATATATATCAAACCTTTCTTCTTCACGAAGTCTTTCCATTACCACTCCCTGGAATTCAAAAACGATCACTGTTTTTCCGCCAAATACGCCAAAAACCGCAAATACTTCACCACATTCTTCTGCAAAAGGAGCATACAACATCGCAAAGATACAAGTAAGCATAACTACTATTACTTCTCAGTCCAAAAATTCATGCTATTACTTCATTGTGTTAATACAGCAATGATACCTAGGGTTACATATTACTTAGACTTGTGTATATTCTGGTTTAAGATTATGTACACTACTGTTTTCAGGTCCTATACCTTATCATTGATAACCGCTACTTTTATACTCAACATTATGTGTATTCCTGATATATGTTATGTGTATTCCTGGTATATGTTATGTGTATTCATTCATGATATTATGTAAATTGGTGTTCTCAGTTGCTATACCTCATCATAGATAGTCATTATTCTTGTATTCCAAAATTATGTGTATCTTGGTTATATATTATGTGTATTTCTTCATAGCATTATGTACATTACACATTTGCATCCCTGTAAACTTCTCAATCCCAATATATTGTCTGTCTGGTGTTAATATTAGTGTTACCTATTACTTAGAACTATGATTATGTGTATTATGTTATTATGTCAACTAGGGTTACATATTACTTATACTTGTGTTTATTCTGATATAATATTAAGTACATTAATGTTCTCAGTTGCTATACCTCATCATAGATAACCATTTATCTTATATTCAAAATTATGTGTATCCTAGTTATATATTATGTGTATTCATTCATAAGATTATGTACATTGTACATTTGCACCCCTGTAAAATTCCCAATTCCAATCTACTGCCTGTTTGGTGTTAATATTAGTGTTATGTATTCCTTATATTTGTATTTATGTGTTATGTGTTGTTACAGATATGTCAACCACTACAAAAACTAATCCCCGGAGATCTCCCAAACTAAGAATGTTGCACCGACATCAACGCCTCCAACCACGTCTGATCCTACATTACGACAAATTGCCAGAGAAGGTAAAAGAAAGAAAAATACCGCTGCTGCATCAACAGGTGTTGAAACCAGAACAGATGCCGGTGATGCCCCCAAACAGCCTGCTCCCAAAAAACAAAAGAAAACCCATGCCAGTACAGCTGCTGAACCTGACAAAGCCCCGAAGAGAATAAGAAAGGATGAAAAACAGAAGAAGAAAAAACCAAGAAACACTGATTATTTATCTGTGCGGACCTCCCCAAAGCAGCTCTGTGCACTTGTCAGTAGTCTGAGCCCGGAACAGCACCAAGCTGTTCGAGATATGGGATTTGGATCCCTTTTAAATGCAACACTATCCTTGTGTGATTGTGAACTTCTGAGGTACCTTCTAGAGCGCTTTGATGTTGGTAGATGCTCGATACATATGGAAGAGGAAGAGCTCCTTCTAGGAGATGATGATGTACAGAAAACACTTGGCATCCCCAGAGGCCAACAGACTGTTGTGGAGGCTGAAGTAACGAGCAAGGACCCACAGTTCACTCGCTTGGTTGCACTTTGGAGACAGCGGTGGAGAGTGAAGACAGGCACACCAACTACAAGCCAGATGCTGAATGGCATCATTGAGAGGCGTGATCATGGCAACATGTTCAAACGTGACTTCATAATCTATGTTGTTTCCACATTGATAAGAGGCTTCAAGAACATGTTCTGCAACTACAGGCTCCTGTATTCACTGCAAGATGTCAGCAAGATCCAAGACTTCAACTAGTGTGTTTCAATCAATGTCTTTGAATCGGTACGATCCAATTTGTTCAATGCATCGGTACATAGAGAGTTATATGCATCCCTACTTGTAAAACCAACAAGTGGTGATCCCCTGATTGTGTTTTAAGGAATCTTACACCATCTGCAACAGACACACCACTGCTCTTCAAATCAGTAAGATAGGATATATGATTCCTAGACACCATCCTATGTGACCTTAGAAGGTAACTCTTGCTTGGTGGAACCAATTCATGATTATGCAACTTCTCATGATTCGAAACAATCCACATCCCATTCTCATGTAAATCGAATTGGACATATGCACCACAACCTGTACAACCATCAATTTTAGAATAACACCCTTTTCCTGTACTCCTTTTAAATCCATCCTTCGAACAATGGAACATCTTCGTCTTCATTGTTTTTGTAGCAGAAGAATATCTTTGCTTACCCCTCCTCACACTAAAACCTACTCTAAAAGCATAATCATTATACATGTCATATGCTTCATCAACCGAACACACTGACATCCCTACCAAATCCTGATCAGCTGCAAATCACATACAATTTAACTACCCATACTGTAAATGTACATAATCCATAACTACAATACACATAAACATATGGCACAATACACATAATCATAAAAATACATAAAACCTATATCCCATACTGTTAATGTACATAATCCATAACTACAATACACATACACATATGGCACAATACACATAATCATAAAAATGAACAAATCAAACCATATAATACACATAAAACCTCCCTGAATCAACATCTTCAAATCAAACCATACTAACATCCAAAACAACCACAATCAAACAACAATTCTATATCAATTCTTATATAATTCAACGGCGAGTTCAATATATTCATCATACATCAAGCAAAAATACAAAATAAAATCTTAAAAATCAAATATTAATACCTGGATTAGCATCCTCTGTATCTACCACTCCAACAGGATCAGTTGTATGCTCTGTCTCCGCCACATCCTGCTGCGCAATCGAATCATACATGGCTTACATCCAACAATTGCAGAATACGGCGCAAATCGAACAATCAGATCGCTCTCGTGTTCTCTAATCCAAGATGCATGATCGGCGCAACGACACCATCTCTTTAGAGCCCCTCTCTCACTTCCCTCTTCTTACCAATTGACGGCGTTAACAGTATAAAAAAAAAATCCGTTACGTAACAATTTCATACAGCGTCGTTTTGATGCTGGGCGCACATAGAGCTATACGCCGGGGTGTATGGTATAAATTGCCAAATTATTATATGGATCATAGTCCACACAGTGCTGTGTAGACCATAACAAAAAGTATATTTTTAATGTACTAAATGTACATTATTTATATACTGAATGTATAGTATATAATATAATGTACACTCAGTACACAAATAATGTACATCCCCTGAATACAGTGTACATTTTTAATATACTAAAAGTACATTATTTTTTTTTATTGAATGTACATTATTTTACAGTATACAAAATATGGTCCACATAACATGTGTGGACCATGATCCACACAATAATGATTGCTAGATTAGCTTTTTGGTGTCCGCAAACCAGAGTACTGAACGACGTGGATCGATCCGATTCATTTGGAAAGATCCGATTGTTTAGCAGGGAAATGCTCTGTCGGGTTGGAGTGTAGGGAGCCCTTATGGTTGGAGATTCAATCTTTTGAAAAGAATGAAAAGGACTACAACTAATCTTTCTACGTAATATCAATCACACACATCAAATGTACATTGGGAATTAAACGATGATCATACCATTTGAATTTGGTGTATGTGATCCTTCCAATTCCCCTACTCCCCAAAACCAAAGTTGTGTTCTCAACCCATTACACAAATGCAGCCACATTTCAATTATACAAATGCAAGGAATTCTATTATTTATAAGCGTCGGGCTACTATAGGCATTGATTATTTGCAAAGGTTGTGGTTTAAAATTGCACACTCAATGTCGCTAATAACTCCCAATATAGCCCGTTTATCTAACCTCCCCCTAGAGCCACTTGCTTGAATTGTAGTAATAGCGGCGACCCAAACAATACCACTTGTTGATTTAGTCACTTGGGGGAGTCATGTGGCCTTCAACATGCAGTTTTGTCGCCATGGATGATAGCAATGTTTGAAAAACATGTATACACGTAACAGAAGCATAAATCATTTTTTCTTAGATTTTACGTTATTGAGGGAGTTGAGTAATATTACCCTTGAAGCAGAAGTCTCTAATCCGTCCACTAGTCAGGCACGCGAGAACTCTAAGATTTTAAGTAAAAAACTATTTTTCCCTTTTTTTTTTTTTTCTGCCATTATATCTTATCTTCAGGTTTTCTTTAAGAAAAAGGGCTAGGCTATTTATATAGTCTTTTTTGAGCCCAAATGTTGCCTTTAAAAACTCAAAACTATCCAATATTGAATTAATTCATTAATCAACTATTAATGTACTAATTCAATATTAATAACTCCTTATCGATTTCTTTTAAAGTTCTCTGCATTACCCTGAACCATTAATGTGCGACTTTCTAGGTTCATAGTCAAACTAGCAACGAGCAATATTTAATAACTCATTATTAAATAACTCGTAAGTCATAAGTGACACCTAGCAGTATGTCATGACTACCTAGTTGACAAAGAAATATATTTATATATTACAATAAACTTTTTCCTTATAAATATTATGCAACCAATAAACTGGTAAATGTCATGGTCAAACTTGGTCAAACCCATAAATTGGTTAAAATGTCTATTCAATATTCTTAACCTAAAGTCAAACTTTATTATACTCTGACCAGAGATTCTCGTTGTAAGATTATTGAATAGACTAAAACAACTTTGTTACCTCAAGGCGGTGGACCTCTATTGAATGCACACATGTCTCCATACAATATTGAACTAGGCCACCAAGTACCATAATGGAATAAAAGACGCATACTGACAAACACTAGTCCACCATATGTACGAGACAACCATGTTATCTCAACTCAAAGGACTATTGCATACTTGTATACAACGTACCAATGCCATGTAGATAAACACCATGTGGAACGTTGCAGTCCATCATTGTTCAATGACTTGTTCTCTAACAATCATCCACATATCTACTCTCCATATCTCATACAGAATGACATGAGACTCACCATAAGAAGGACAATGTGCTAGTCTTATCGGAATTCTAATGCCAAATTAGAATTTCTATGACTAGAAACATTTTTATAATACTTCATTAATAAATTATTTGTCACTCATATTCTTAACTTTTAAGAATGAAGAGTTAAGAAGATTGTACAGAATAATATCGAACATTAATTAAACCAAAAATAAAATAAATAAAAATAATTATTTATTATATTTAATTAGAATACAATGCCTAAAACAATAAATGTTGGCTCCGAGAGCATACATGTCTAACAAGCAATTGATCCGAGATTTGAGTTTGGGTGTGAGGAGTGGTTTATTGTAGTTTTGAGTGTAGCAACCGATTTTTTTTTTTTTTTTCAAATCTGGCCATTGATCAGTCCACAGTAGGAGTGACCACGGTTCCGGTTCCGATTCTTGAACCGGCAGTTCTAGTTAGAACCGCCGGCTCTAACCGATTTTTTTTTTAATTATGATGTTTTGTTGCTTGTTGGATTTAAAAAGGATTCCAAATTCCAATGAAGTTGGAATTTGGAATATTTGGCGCAAAGGCCAAGCGTCAGCCTGGCCTATGCGCCAATCTACTCCTGGCGGTGGCCAGTAGGCCACTGGCCTATGTGAGTGGACACTAGGCAGTGGCCTGCTGACCACACGCCCACAAGCCACCTAGAGTTTTTTTTTTTTTTTTTTTTTTTTTTTTTTTTTTTTTTTACGGTTTGAAACCGGAATCGTCCGGTTCCGAACCGGAACTGGCGGTTTCGGTTCCAATATTTCGAAAACCTTAACCGGAACCTTATTGGTCACCCCTAGTCCACAGTTCTCACATGCGAATTAGTTCTTAAGGAAGCCAGCCCATTGTATTCAAATGAGAACACACCTTAAAAGGAGGACAGGTAGGACAGATCATATACTATCCAATTTGAGGGGAAGTAATTGCGGACATATATGGTTGGGCTAATTGAATCATAATTAATAAGGGCATAATAGAGAATATACATAGGATTTAATTAGGGATAGAATTTGATTAAGATATTATATATACTTGATTTTAGAAATGTATTTATGGTAGAATAGGATTCTTCATGTAGAATATTCTATTCATTATGCTTATATTATTTATAATAGACACCCCAAATCGGACAGTCGGTCGGGGGTGTAAGGCAAGGCAGTCAGATTCGAGCACGGACTGATACTTAGCAAATAGACGATACTCATGATTCCCGTACGTCATGCAAAGTGCCTGAAGACCACAGTCAGCCATCTTCAAGCGACCGGCCACCCGTGAAAGCAGGTGACTACTCAGGCGGAGATCGGCCAGCTCGGGTAAAGCGACCAGGCCCCGTAGCTGGTGTGTCCTCTGTTGGGTTCTTATATGAGACGCGGTTGGGCGACCAACCTCGGCAATCAGCGTGTCCCCAACTGAATGCCCTACGGGATTCAAATGGGCAACCAAGCTCCGCGGGCGGTGTGTCCCCAACCAGGTACCACTCAGGAACTCAATCGGGCGACCAGGCTCTGCGGTTAGGTGTCCTCGCCCGAGTATCGCGGCCCCTCAGAACACCTCCTTGACAGTCAGGGCATCCCCGACTGGGTGCATCCCCAGAGGCGGTTACAGGCAGATTTTGCGAAGATCTCCTTATTTATTTAAGTAGCTTCCTTTATTAGCTTAGACTGTTATGGAATTAAGTAGGCCGGATCCCTTATAGAATTGGCTCTACGTCAGGCCTACTTCCCTTATAGAATTGACTCTACGTCAGCCCTACTTTCCTTGTAGGAATCTTGTACTTTAGTATAATTATCCCCCCGGGATCATCGTGTAGAGGGATCACCCCCCTCTCTCTCTCTCTCTCGATGGGATCTATCAAATCTCTGGCACTCAAGCGGCCAAAACTATAGAGAAATAATACTACATTATTCTCTTCATTACTCTAATCCTCATTCATATAAACCCTTGTTTAAGTATTTTACGGTAGTATTGGCCTGCCGAGCGGCATCCAAGAGCCGTAAAACCAACAATTTATTTATTTTCAGAGCTTTTTCATCCGTACTTATTTTAACAGTTGACTTTGATATGTCTGTATGTCATCACGTCGACAGTAGTTCGGTGTGTGCACTTTTATGCAATATTGTGTGCACTGGCACTCAAAACCACACGGCAACCAAATGAGTGCACGCACACCACCAAATCAATGCACATACCTAGCACTCAAACGACACTGCAACCAGACGAGTGCTCACACACCACTAAATCAGTGCACAAACCTGGCATTCAAACCACACGGTAACCAGTCGAGTACACAAACACCACCAAATTAGTGCACACACATGGCTCTCAAGACCACATTGCAACCAGACGATATTGCATAAAAGTGCACACATCGAACTACTGTCGACGTGATGATGGACAAATCAAAGTCAACTGTTAAATTAAGTACGGATGAAAAAGCACAAAAAATAAATAAATAATATAAGCATAATAAATGAAACATTCTACATGAAGAATCCTATTCTATACTACCATAAATATATTATAAAGGCAAAAGTTTGCCTCCTTTCGGAAAGTGATTTCTTTCCTTCCGAAAGCTTGCTTCTTCCGAAGGTTTAAAATTATGCACTTAAAGGTTCAAAGTTATACACATGAAGGTCTAAAGTTATGCTCCTGAAGGTATAAACTATAAAGTTATGTACCTTAAGTTTTAAAGGTATGCATATGAAGGTCTAAAGTTATGCATCTGAAGGTTCAAAATTATGCTCCTAAAGATTTAAGGTTTCTTTCCCTCCGAAAGCTTGTTTCTTTCAAAGGTTTAAAGTTATGCACTTGAAGGTCTATGCACCCACAGGTTCAAAGTTATGCACCTAAAGGTTCTTAGCTATGCACCTATAGGTTCAAAGATATGCACACACAGGTTCAAACTTGTGCAACTAAGGAACAAGACTTGTGCACTTCAAAACTAGGAAAAAGAATTCCAAAATGCCACTGTATTTTATTTTTTTTTTAATTCCTTCATTTTAAGCGGTTGATCTGGATTAGATCAATGGTTGGGAATTGAGATTGATGCTTTAGTTTACATAAATAAGGTATTATATTATACATAAAAACCATTGAAGTCGAAGTAGTTTAGTTGGTTGGTAGTAATTTTTTATTACAGAAGGCCTTTTTTTTGGATACTCAGTTTCTATTATAAGATACAATGACTAATCATTCGCTGAATTGTAGGCACCTCTCATGAGTGAAACAGTTAGGGAAGAAACATTGCTAGCTACATTTTGATTTTTAAAATAAAATTATTTTTCACCGCCACCGACTAAAATTTCTGACTCCACTCTTGAAATCAACCACAATATAATAACCATTCCAAATTCTATAAGCTAAAGATTGTGCATTTTCATTCACCTAGCCACATGTACCATATATATAGATATCTTCGCTAAAATATCTACTACTTATTCAACTTCTGTTTTATGGGATACGTGTGATAGTGATGACTCATTAGACGAGAGTAATTGCATATGAAATTCACAAGTATACATTTACTTCTTTTTTTTTTTAGTAAATTAAATAAATATTTTTTTAAAAAAATTAATTTTATTATTATTATTTTTTTATTTTTGTTTGCAACAGGGGAGTAAACATGCTTTGTAGTTGTTGTACGTCAATTTTTTTTTTTTTTTTCCTTTTTAGTGTTTGAAACTGGATGATTTAAACTAAATATCCATAAATCTATAATAATACTTGGCTTCTAGGAAAGTAATATCTCAAGTTATGAAATGCTACAAAATATGTCGAAACTAGCTGGAATTAATAAATCTTTTATTTATTTATTTAATTTAGAATTGGGGGGGGGGGGGGGTGGGGGGTTAAAATGTATGAAACTATAAATTAACTGAATGTAGAATATAGAGGATGATAGTATATTTATTTAATCATAATACATAAATTATTTATAAAGGTATCAAAGATGGGAATTACACTAGTTTTTAGTTAATTTGACTAATTAACCGACCAAACTAGTAAAAAATTTTGATTTGGTTTAAATTACATGTTTTGGTTCAATAAATACGTTCTTAGAGCATTTACAATTTTAATTAGTTTAGCTTTCAAAAATAAAATTAATTAATTCAATTAATAGAAAATACTAACCAATCCCACACCCTTACCATACATTGTTTCCAAGTTTAATTACTTGATAGGTTTTAATTAGTTTAGCTTTCAAAGAAGTAACAATATTTCGTGACCCAAGGGGTCCAAAATATTATAACTGTTAAGACATAAATATTTGTGGCTCAAATCAATGCCATTAACATCACCATCCTAGTTGTATGCAGTATGTTTCACGTTTTCAGCGAATGTCTTGGGTCTCCATTCAAATTGCCCCCCACGTAGCATGTGTTACGTTGCATGATATTCTCTACATGCCGCATAACTCTCTTAATTGCTTAGTATAAATAGCCTAGTTTATTTGCATTGTAAACACATCAATTTGAATTATCTTTATCCTATTCTATCTTTACGTAGCATATATATATATATATATATATATATATATATATATATATCTATTTTGAAGACTTTATTAATTCTATTTGTCATTTATTATATTCTCCCTATTATTTAACTTCTATAATTCTCAATTTTTTATTCTTCGCTTCCGCATTATTCCGCTATATTCCTAACAAGTGGTATCAAAGCGGTTTAATTGAGAGTTATTTTCAAAGATGTCAACTGTTACCAAGTTCGATATCAAGAAGTTTGACGGGAAAATTAGCTCTTCTATCTGGAAGGTTCATATGGAAGCCGTTCTAACCCAGAACGGTTTGAAGAAAGCGTTAGCTGGGAAGAAGAAGAAACCAGCTACAATGACAGATGAAGATTGGGAAGATTTGGATGACAAGGCACATTCAACCATTCTTTTGTGCCTGTCTAAAGAGGTTCTACGTGAGGTTGTAAGTGAGACGATTGCGTCAGATTTATGGTCCAAGCTGGATATGCTTTACATGGCCAAAACTCTGGCGAACACGCTACGCATGAAGGAGCGTCTGTACACAATCCGTATGACGGAAGGTACTACTATTAAATCTCACTTGGATGAATTCAACTCTATTTTATTGGACTTGGAAAATATTGATGTCGTAATTGACGATGAGGATCGTGCTGTTTTATTGCTTGTTTTTCTCCCTAAATCATACAAGCATTTCAAAGAAATTATGCTGTATGGTAATAGTAGTGATACCCTTACTTTCAACAGTGTTAAGTCAAACCTATTGTCCAAAGAAAAGTTTGACTTTGAAATTAAGTCTGAGGACAAAGGTGAAGGCTTGACTGCAAGGGGTCGTTCACTTGAATCAGGGAGTAGCAATAAAAATTTTAGATCCAAGTCCAAAGGACGAAAGTCCAACAAATCCTGTAAGTACTGCAAGAAGCAGGGTCACGATGTGACTGAATGCTTCAAGTTGAAGAACAAGCAAGAGAGAGAAAAGAAGTCTGTTGAAGCTAGTGTTGTTGAAAGTGATTCAGAAGGCGATGTTATGTTATCTGTTAGCTCCGGTTGCAAACGGAGCGAAACCGAGTGGATTCTGGACTCTGGTTGTACATTCCACATGTGTCCCCACAAAGACTGGTTTGTCTCTCTGGAACCGGTTGATGGTGATGTTGTCTTGCTGGGTAATGATACCCAATGCAAGGTTCGTAGAATTGGAAATGTGCAGATTAAAACTCATGATAATGTTGTCAGGACTCTTACTAATGTTCAGTATATTCCTGATTTGAAACGCAATCTGATATCCTTGGGCACCTTGGAATCTCTGGGGTGCAAGTACATAGCTGAAGGGGGAGTTCTGAAGGTCTTAAAAGGCTCTCTTATTCTCATGAAAGCTTCTCGTTCTGGAAGCTTGTACGTCTTGCATGGCAGTACTGTGACAGGTTCAGTAGCGGTATCCTCATCGATGTCTGATGCGGATCTCACTCAATTATGGCATATGCGTCTTGGGCATATGAGTGAGAAAGGCATGCATCTCCTGAGCAAGAAAGGCCTCCTTGGTGGTTCAGGTACGGGTAAATTACAATTCTGTGAGCATTGTGTTTTTGGAAAACAAAAGAGGGTTAGTTTCTCTACTGCTACACACTGTACCAAAGATGTATTGGAATACATACATTCCGATTTATGGGGACCAACTAAATTCCAGTCTATGGAGGCTGTAGATATTTTATGTCTATTATTGATGACTTTTCTCGTAAAGTCTGGGTCTATTTCCTGAAACATAAAAATCAGGCATTTTCTATTTTCAAGAAGTGGAAAATACTTGTTGAGACTTAGACAGGTAAAAAAGTCAAGAAGCTCAGGACAGACAATGGCTTGGAGTTCTGTGAGTTAGATTTCAATGACTTTTGTGTGGCAAATGGAATCACCAGGCACAAGACCTTGCCTGGTAAACCCCAGCAGAATGGTGTTGCCGAACGTTTGAACAGGACTCTATTGGAAAGAGCTCGTTGTATGCTCTCTAATGCTGGGTTATGGAAACGACATGATTTTTGGGCCGAGGCCGTTTCTACTGCTTGTTATTTGGTAAATAGATCTCCACATTCATCCCTTGATTTCAATGTTCCAGAGGAAGTTTGGTCAGGTAATCCAGTTGACTACTCTATCTTAAGAGTTTTTGGATGTCCTGCATATGCTCATTCCAGTACGGGTAAATTAAACTCGAGAGCTGTCAAATGCATTTTCCTTGGTTATGCCTCTGAGTCAAAAGGGTATCGTCTATGGTCTCCTGAGTCTCAGAAAATCATTCCGAGTCGCGATATCACTTTTGATGAAAATGCACTACTTTCTTCTGGAAATGTTCCCAGCACAGATGAGACGCAGAGTACTGTTGAAAATGTGGAGTTTGAGTTCAGGCCTATTGATAGTGTTACTACAGCTGATGGTAATACTAAAGATGATGCATCTACTAGCACAGCACCTCTCGTCGAGCCACAACGAGAATATTCCATTGCTATGGACAGCCCTAGGAGGACAATTAAAAATCCTGCTAGGTATGCTAGTGATGATGAAACCAACGTGGTTGCTTATGCTCTTTCAGTCGCATAGGAAGTTGATGGTGATCCATCCTGCTATTCTGAGGCTCTTCCAATTGCTAAGTTCAAGCAGTGCTTGAGTTTAGTCGGCTGTTTCAATTGTTAATTCCTATAATGGATTTGATCCAAAGTGGAGATTGTTAAGACATAAATATTTGTGGCTCAAATCAATGACATTAACATCACCATCCTAGTTGTATGCAGCATGTTTCACGTCTCCAGCAAATGTCTTGGGTCTCCATTCAAATTGCCCCCCACGTAGCATGTGTTATGTTGCATGATATTCTCTACATGCCGCATAGCTCTCTTAATTGCTTAGTATAAATAGCCTAGTTTATTTGCATTGTAAACACATCAATTTGAATTCTTCTTTATCCTATTCTATCTTTACGTAGCATATATATATATATATATATATATATATATATATATATATATATATATATATATATATTTCTTCATTTATATTCTCTTTTTAGAGATTAAATATATATATATATATATATATCTATCTATTTTTCCCACTTTATTAATTCTATTTGTCATTTATTATATTCTCCCTATTATTTAACTTCTATAATTCTCAATTTTTGATTATTCGCTTCCGCATTATTCCGCTATATTCCTAACAATAACACTTAGATAGTCAAACAAATTAGATTAATTTGGCATGTGTAACATCAGTAAATTATTGTGTGGATCACGGTTAAATACAACGTCGTTGAATTTTATGAGTTAGAATAATATATTTTATGAGTTAGAATATAATAATGTACTTTATTTGTTAGAAAATTGTACATTATGTGTTAAAATAATGTATTTTGTGTGTTATAATAATGTACATTATGTGTTTGAATATAATAATGAAACTTCTAGAGTAAGATAATGTATTTTATCGAGTTAGAATAATGTACTTTATGCCAACTACCATGTAGTGCGATGGCATCCCGGTTACCCATCCAAGTGGATGGTCAAAGGTTCAAACCCTGGTGGTGGGGGCTTAGATTCTTGGGGCTCAAAATATTCGAGAAAGTATAACTTGTAAAGAATCATAAGTATTTCAAAAAATAAGAATAATAATGTACTTTATGAATTATAACAATATACATTAAAAGTCATTAATATGTATATTGCAGTAAATCATGTAAAAAAAAAAAAAAGTAAAAAAAATTACGCGAATCGATGTCATTTTGGACCACATTTCACGCAATAACTGTTGAGTAACATCCTCAATTAACACTTCAAACATATCATTACAAATTTAAAACATACACTCAGTACTAAAACATAGTCATTACTTTATTTTATTTTACTCGTCTTACTTCATATTCGTTAACTAAAGTATTAAACAAATCATTCTTTCGTAACTTTTTTTTTCTAATTTTTTCTTATAAATTTTAAATTTACTTTTTTTTTATTAAAATTTACTAATACTTTTAATATAGTTTTTAAACATATAAATTTTATATATTAATAATAAATTAAATACTACGAAAATTACATTATAAATAATATAAATCAAACTTTACTAAGTAAATTAGCAAATACATAAAATGAGATGATGAAGAAAAATAGTTAAAAATATAAATGAAGACATGAATACCCCATTACTCCATAATGCATAGTCTTCAATCATAAGCCCCTATTCCTCCACCATAAATCCTTTATCTCCACCATAAAATCTACTTTAGGATAAATGTATGTTATTATGTTAATCCACCGTTAATCTTTCATTACTCCACTCGACTATAAATGGCCATGCATATTCCTTCTTCTCCCAAAAGATTGAATCCCCAACTCCAAGGATATCCCCCACACCCGACCCGATAGAACATTTAGGATGATGTAAGTTACGGGTGATTCAAAGGTTCAGTAGACAGGGCCAAATGTCAGTACGCACAAGAAATCTGCCCACTTTGAACATTAAATGACCATATTCCTACAATAGAAAACGATCAATGACGCCGCTACAAACCTTCACTTTTAGTCATTGAGTATTATGATCACATTTAATTATACTTTTCGATTTTTTACCTAATTACAATCCCGAATTTCATTTACCTGCCATAATTAACCTATGATTTATATTTTTATCATTTACCTATTAAATAAAAATAGTTAACATGTGATTTCTTCTGTCAATCCTCTTGTCCAACATGCAATTTCTCTCCCTCTTATGTATACTCTTTTAATTGAATGATTAAATTATATGTTAGCCTTCTAACCAGGGTTGTAAAAATCGGTCTAGGCGCCCGCCTAGGCGGGCTAGGCGCCTCTAGACCATGGCAATTTTCTTCCTAGGCGCCCGCCTAGCGCCTAACTCGGCCGATTTGACCGCTTAGCGTCTAAGTTAGTCAAGTTAACTCGTCCATTTTGGTCGAGTTAACCCGATTGGCTCATTTTTTTATTTTATATGTGTGTGTGTGTGCGCGCGCGCGGGCGCGCATACATATATATAATATGACATATATACACGCATAGACTAGTTTGATACTTTGAATATTTGGATGATTATATTTAAGTATTTGAGTATTTCATATTTGAGTATTTTTAATTTTTAATATTGTTTTAATGCTTTTTTTTTGTTTTTTTGAAAACCATTGTTTTGATGTTATGACTTATGAATTATCATTAATTCATTTATTTGGATTAAGGGTGTAAATGAGCCGAGCAGCTCGCGAGCGGCTCGGTCAAAGCTCGGCTCGAGCTCGAGCCGAGCTCAAGCTGCTCGTTTAGTAATCGAGCTCGAGCCGAGCCGAGCCTAGATATTCTAGGCTCGTGGCTCATCGAGCCGCTCGCGAGCCATAAAATATATATAATACATAATATAATATAATATAATAATAATATATAAAACTAACAATTAAAAATTAAAACTTTAAACTTAAAATCCCTAAACGATTTCTATTATTTATGTATGGATAAAACAAAGTAGTTTGAATTTTAAATCAAAAGTATTAAATATGTCAAATTCAATGTCAAAATTGAGCTCGAACTCGAGCTCAAGATCGAGCTCGAGTTTGAACTCGAACAATCGAGCTGCTGAAAATTACCGAGCTCAAGCTCGAGCATCAGTTCTCAAGCTCGATCGAGCTCGAGCTTGAACTCGAGCCGAGCCTTCATTAACGAGCTCGAGCTTGAGCCTACCCGGGTTCGAGCTCGGCTCGGCTCGTTTACACCCCTAATTTGGATGTGTTATTTGATTAAATGTTGAAAACAACCTCATTAAAATTGTCAAACTGAAAGTATACCACTGTTTTTTTGGCATCCACCTAGCGCCTCCTAGATTCTGCCTAGGCGCCGCCTAGACCGCCTAGGCGCTAGACGCTGTTCGGGCGCCCGACTAGCGCTTAGCGCCTACTGCAACCATGCTTCTAACAGGATAATTGGGCAAGATGCACCCGACCGGAGAAACTAAGGGCCACGTAACGGTCATGTACATACTTAACAAGAGACGTCATATTTACTTCGGCACTGTCCTATTTAAGAAATTAAAAAGCAATTATGGTGAGACTAGGCACCACGTCATTATTATAGAGTCTGTTACGTTGAACAAAGAAATGTTGTACGCATTAGTATAAATAGTAGACCTTTTAGCAAGTAGGGAACACACTCAATATTATACTCAAAATCATCAAACAATATTACTTTTTATTTTTTACCCTTTCCGAATATACTTCGGTAATATTCTTACGGTCAATGGTGATGTCATTGAGAGTATGAGATCAACTCTCAAGTAGACTGAATACTTCACGTTCCTCATCATACAAAAAGTCTAAGATGGCACGATCAGGGTTAAATAGCTCCCATGGTTCCCGCAACTTGAACCGCAATGACAACGCTAGCATGTATGCCCCACCGACGAACTCACGTGACCTTCGGGGCCAACTCAACAACAACCGCAGTGGAAGCCTTGAGGCACTTGTCCTGCCTGTGGACCTCCAGGTAACTGCCCAAGCCATTCAACACGCAGCAACGACGCTGACTCAGTTGGTGGCACGAATGTAGGGCCAAATGCCCCCTTCGCCAAGACAGAAAATTGAGGTGGAGTCCACGCGGTGAGAGAAAACCCAGTCACAAGGTGCGACCTACGCAATTGAAAGCTGTGGTAGAGCTCAACATCGCCCTAAGGCAAGAAAGGCGAGGGGTTTAGAGGAAGGCATTCAAGGAAGCAGCTCGATTGGGTTACGATTGATCGCCTCTAGGTCTGTCTTGGAGCGGTTGGGTGGAAGGACATCCGTGTGATAGAGGTTAGGACTATAGTTGGGGGCTGAGGGGTCATGTACCAAGAGCCCAGGTCTGGAAAAGGTGGGTGAGTCCAAAGGATTGGCTCCACGTCAATCCACGGTGCAGAGAACCCCACAGGAGGAGGTGGTAAATCGATTGTAGAAGAAGATAAAGGAGTTGGAGAAGAAGGTGAGAGCGAGGGATTAGTCGCATGAGCCTGAGGTAATGATGGAAATACCATTTATCGCGTGTATAATAGATGCTCCCCTTCCTAAGGATTTTAGGCTATCGGCCATCAAAGCCTAAACCGGGACCTTCGATCCGCGTGTCCACATGCGAGGTATAAGGCATCCATGGTGATGATTGGAGCAGGCAACGTCATCATGTGCATGGCATTCTTGTCCACCTTGGATGGGGTAGCCTAGGATTGGTTCAACACAATCCCGAATGGATCAATCCAGAGTTTTTCAGAGTTATCCAACAGCTTCATAACCAACTTCGAAAGTAACATTCAACGTGTGAAGCATTTTTCTCACCTCTGCACAGTAATGTAGAACAAAGGGGAGAGTCTGAGGGATTTCATAAGTAGATGGAAGAATGAGGTCAATAACGTATATGACTTCAACTTCAATGCAGTAGTCCTGGTTCTCTCACCTCTGCACAGTAATGTAGAATAGAGGGGAGAGTCTGAGGGATTTCATAAGTAGATGGAAGAATGAGGTCAATAACGTATATGAGTTCAACTTCAATGCAGTAGTCCTAGTTTTCATCCAAGCACTAGGGCCATAGACTTTCACAAACAGTTAAACACCCACCCTCCTCGCTCCTATGAAGATCTAATGAGAACAGCAAATTGCTATGCGAAAGCAGAGGATGTTAAAAGAAAGAAGATAGAAGAGGAGGAGGGTAAAGGAAGCAAAAGGCCAGAGAGAGTTGGCTTGACCAACCAGGCACCCCGCCCAAGCCAAACCTCGGCGAGGAAGGGCAGGGATCAAGAACGGCCTCGCATCGTAACGCTATGTCATTTAACCCCATTTACCTATCCTGGCAGCGTGATCCTAGATCAAGCCGAGGAGATAAGGATAGTACGATTCCCACCAGAGAGCCTGAAGGTCTCCCAAAAGTGGACCAGACCAAGGTTTCCCACACGGACGAGTGTAATGTGCTTAAGCGGCAAATTGAGGAACTCATCCAAATGGGTTACATCAGACAATTTGTCAAACACCCAGGTAACAGCAGCCGTAGCGCAACCAACCGAAAATGTGGTGCCATCCACCTCAAGCACAAAAAATAGAAAGTACGGCTAAATAACAAAGCACGATGAAAAGGAGACGGAAGAAGACCATAGACAACACAAGAAACATATTATACATTTCATTTGTGATGGGCCTATGGGTTGCGATACACCTACTGAAAGGAAAAAGTGGAGGAGCAACTATATGTGGGAGAAGTTGCGAGCCTTCTAAGAGAGAAGAAGCAAAAGTGGGAAGCCATCACTGTAACACCCCCAATTCTAAGTACAGAACTAAACACAATAGTAAGGGAAATTTCTCAAAAATACGGAAGCTAAAACTAAACTGAACGAGGGTGCTATGCCACACTTAGGTTATTCTAAACCCAAATGCACAGGCTAATACTAAATTCATAACTCAATAAGGTTATTACACCACTTTTTATACATAACCAACAACATAATTCGTCAAATGGTATAATTAACATAAAGGATAGGACTATACTATCTCTTCTAGTTAGCGCTCTCTCGAGAAGTCCATTAATCCAAACCTAAAAACATTTTAAAAGGATTAGCGAGAGATGCTAAGTAACTCCACTCCAAAATGTAAAACTACATAAGTATACTTTTATATTTTCAAAATAGTTTTGCAACGGTATGACTACATATATATGTCATACCAACGAACTCAGTTGAAAGAATCCAAAGACTGATAATCAACAATACTCAATTCTAGGGGCAATAGACCCATTTCAATAAAATACAATATTTAACCATCAACTCAAGAGATATAATCAATGCAATGACTCGATCTAATAATCAAATAGAACTTAAAGATAGGATGGATATAACCAACATAGGAGATGGATTCCAACAACAAGATTGATTCCAAAAGAGTATCAACAAAGAGATAGAATTTATATGGTAGGAAATTCAATCACATAATCCAAGTATGGTTCAATTCTCATCACAATCACATCAACAATACCAATCTCAAGTCCACACGGGGACATCAACAATAACAATTCCAAGTCCTCATGGGGACATCAACAATATCAACAATCAGTGGATCAGTGTGGAGAGCTTCCATACGGCTCAAGTCCACTCAGGGACACAATATCTCAAGTATCTCAATCAATCAAATGGAGGCAGCTCTAGCTTCTTAAGTGTATACACCCCTATTGGGATTTTCAGACCCCAATAAGTAGAACTAGATCCGACAACCCAGAATACGTTTTGACCAAGTTGCCCAACAAATCAAATATCAATCCAATTCAAATAAGCCCCACACTGTCCACTTTGCCAGCATATCAATCTCAACAACAATAATCAAGGTTTCAAGTAAAAAAGAGAGTCATACGAAGCTAAGATAATATAATAGACTCTCAAGAGAATGATAATCAACATCAGGTTCAAAGGAATAGCTCAACAAATACGGTTTTCAAGAATATAGCAATAACGAATAGTTCTCAACTCAACAAATCAATGGATTCCAAAGAAAGGATTCAAGGATAATAAGTTCAAGTAAAATTCAACAAGATTCTAAGAATAAAGATAACAATGGGGACATACTAGCATTAAGAACAAATTACACTAGCATGCAATTCAACAAAAGCTTACAAGAATACTTATAACGAATTAATAAGCATTCGGGACACAAATTCAAGATTAAATCATAGGAATATCAAGAATAGATGTTATCAACAATTCAAGGCTCAAAACTCAATCAAAACAAGCCTACAATACTCAAGTCTAGACACTGGAAAGCTTCAACAATCCTTTCAAATCAACTGGGAGCATCAAAATAACACAGTACAGGAAAACAACCAAAATGAACCAAGAAGGGGTGTGGACGGGTAGGATTACCCGCCTGAACTCCCCTTGGGAACCAAAAAGGGGGTTTGGATGGGTGCTCCTACCCGCCTGAACCACCCTCAGCCTCCTAGAAGGGGATTTTAACGGGTGGATACACCTGTTGGACCCTCAGCTCCTTCTAGGTCAAACAACACTACGTTTCCAGTAAGCTCAATCTCAGAATCCAGAATACAAAAATGCAAGTTCACCAGCTCAAAATCAAAGATTATCATTGTGACAACCCAAAATTTAATTTTATAAATCCAATCTTACGAAATTCCGAAATAGCCATTTTCACTCCATTAATTTTTTTTTAGATAAATTGGTGTTTGAATAAATTATTTTGAGTTAAATTTTTAAATTAATTCAACACCGAAACTTATTTTAATTCCAAAATCCTAAATTTTCGGGTACTTCGTGTACCAAGTTTTAAACTTAGAAACCAATCTGAGTGAGACCGGGAGAAACCTGAACCAAGTGTTTGTTTAGAATTCATCTTTGGAAAAATCTATTTTGACCCCAAACTATTTAAAATCACCTTTCTAGACTATGGTCCATGTTACAATGTGGTCCAAAAGATTTTCCTCCATTGTCTGATCTTTGTAGAAAAACCACCAAATTATCATTTTGCCATCCACCAATCATTGAGTATCATCCTATGGTTTTGCACCCTATAAAACCCACCTTATTCCCTCATGGATTCCCTTTTTTCTTTCTTTGCCTCACCAAAGTTTTGTCTGCCAAGTAGAAGGATGAACAACACAGTAAGTTTCATCTCCATCACCCTTCAATCCTAGCCTTCCATTTCCCTTCTAGCTTTCATCCATTCTCTGAGGTTCTAGTCTTAAGCTTTGTATGGTTTGTTTGGGGAGTTTAGGTGGTGAAGGGGGTGCTAGCTGAGTTGGGAGGAAGAAGAGATCCAAGCTAGGAGTGCAAGCTTCAAAGGTATAACCCCATGGACTCCCACTCTAGATTTTGGCTCTATGAAGCTTTGTTTCTTGGTAGAAATAAATAGAAATGCTAGATCTTGATGTGTTTGAGCTAGAAAGTGATCTATTACTTGTCTATGATGTGTTGATAATGTTTTGGATGAGTTGGAATTATCTGAGCTTGATTTACATATGAAAGAAGATCTTCTGGTGCCCAGATAGTGTGCACCAGATGAAGTAACAGCCCTAGCCAACGGCCCAACAAGGAGACCGTTGGCTAGAGCCGTGGCCGGCCGGGCCTAGGGCACGGCCCTAGGAGAGGGTTGTTGCCTAGGCTCGGCAATCTAACGGCCTGAGGGGGTGGGCCATGCTAAGCCCCGCCCCATGGTCCCTGAATTATCTCTGTGCAGTGGCCGGGCCCTTGTGGCTCAGCTACGTGTCGTTTCTGTAACACCCCCGACTTTCATGCCATTTTAAAACTTAAATATGTAAGGTAAGGTAGCTAACATAAATCATAAAACGTAATCATGGCAGAAGTCTAATATCAAAACGGCGAAAAATCGATGAGTGTTATGCCACATTCACCTCACCGTGTATGCACAGGAAAGTCTAAAACCATCAAACTATTTTGTTCAACAACTGTGGCACATAGGCCAAAACACTAACTACATTGTTCAAGGGAGCTAAACTACCAATGGCTAACGCTCTCGCCATGTCTACTCAGGACTTGTAAAGCACATAAAGAAAGGGGACGACGCCCGGTCAGCGAACATTGCTGGTAACCCATCAATACGCGTTCAATAGCATATATAGATGGTATAATACAAACCCATTTTCGAAACGGAATACAGTATATATCAGTTTAAAGTCAAAGATAGAAGTCAACTGCAAAAACTCTATTCCACTCTCAAGGAACAAGGGAAATCAACATCCCAAGACGACATCAAGACAAGACAACAACAGTACAACTCAACACAGCTCAAGATGTAATCTACTGATCATAGAGTAGGAAAACATCAAGGCAAAGACAACAACAATAAACAAGTACAACTCGAGGCGTATTCTACTGATCACAAAGTAGAATACCGCTCGACATGCTCATCAGAAAAGAATAGACATTACTCATTGGCACTACATGCCACCGTGACACTTCATGTCACAAGTTCTAACCTTATGCCCTGTTCCAACCTTATGGCTATCCCCGGCCTTATTACAGTTCCAACCATTATCTCCAGGACCCCTGTACTCCAAAGTCCAACCTTATGCCTCCGAGGACCGTCGTCCCCACTCCGACAATCTCCAACATTTCCACCAATACATAGTACACGAGGGTACCGTTCATTTCAATCACACAACCACCAATCACATGAGCCTGAAGCCCAGATCATGAGCTTGATGCCCAGTTTACAACTCCAATATCATTTCATGGCCATCACGAGGACCACATCTGTACCTTGGTGATTAATATCCCATACCATTAACCGTGCAATCAAGGTACAGCTAAAACACACTTCCATCACAGGAATCAATCAATGGATCACAACAAAGATATGAAACCATACTCAACAAGGAAGGATTACAATCCAACTCCAAACAATGATCAACACAAGTTGTCATTCTCAAAAGGGAATAACAAACCGCACACGCTAGCATTTCAACATCAAACTAGCATGCTTATCAAACGGGTAAACCAAGCATAGTTCTGAAGAACATACAAGACTCATCATGGTTCAACGAATCACAAAGTTAAACACTTAGCACGATTCAAGACACCAAATCCTACAAGGATTCCTAACATACCGTTCTAGACATACGAAACATCAAGGAGACACTCAAATAGCCCAACAAAACAACATCGGGAAGTCAAAACATCAATTATCGAGTCAAAGGAATCACGGGGAACAAATCCCCAAACAATCACCAAAGTGTACCCCGCAGGTGGGGCCACGGGTGGACCTCCACCCGTGGTTCTGCCCGCGGGAACCAAAGCCACAAACCACTCGTACCCCGCGGGTGGTGCACTACCCGTCGTTCCGCCCGCAGGTACCAACCCTGTACCAAAATAATCCCTTCGGGGATTTTCAACACCAAGTCCAAATTCTAGTCCAAAACATCCAAAATCTCACAAAATACAACAATATGACTTGAATCCAAGAAATATCCAAGCAATGACATACAAGAATCCTAATAACAAGCTCTAGATATGCATTCCCACAAGACAATGTATCAAAACTCACATTTCATAGCAAAAATCACAAGTAGAAGTCAAGAAATCATCACATAGGTAAGAAAATAGATTTTGCAAAGCATGGGTTACCTCTTGTAGCCTAAACCTTCACTTTTCACACCCTTAAAGCTTCTCCTAAAGCTCTCCTTCAACTTCAACTTCAAGAACACACCAAAAGACAACAAAGATTCTATCTTTTTAGAAAAGACACCTAAAAAGGTACTAAAAACACTAAGGGATCAAGGATCTTACCCTCCCTTATACTCAAGGTCAAGAAAGTTTGAATCTTGGAGACCAACTTGAAGGATCTAGGATTGCCCAAAACTTGGCTTGAAGAAGAAGCTAACAATTTTTCTAGAGAGAAGGTGGAGCTTTTGTGTGTAGGGTGTTAGGGAAATGAAATGAAGAATGACTCTAGGTTAGCTTGTGACACAAACATAAGGTGAAAAGTCTTCTTTACCCTTACTAAAATGAGAAATGTAAGGATACAAGGGAACAATTCATAAGCATAGAGTACAACCCATTGACTTGGATTGACTAGTCAATTTCTAGTCCTCCGGCTATTGAATTTTCAGGATTTTAGGAATAAATTACCAATTAGGCTAGGATTAATTATCTAATTAATCCTTAAATAGAATTTGGATTTACGGGGTGTCACAGTTTCGGACCATGTGTCATGGGCCCTTGTGGCTCGGTACTTTGGGGCCGTTTTGACGCACGTTTTGGCTTTGATTTCGTTGAATTTGGATTAGAAATGAGCATGTTATGGTGGATTTTGTGATGAAATTGCTTCACAGTGGTATAATTTGTGTTCACTGCCTTTGAGAATTGTTGTGTGATATCTTCCTGATGCTATTTATGTAATGAATAGAGAAGCATGATCACTTTGTGAATAAGAATCACTAGAAAAGCATGACTAGAATGTGTTGTATGTTCAATGGAATTTGAAGTCTATTTTGATTGTAGAAATATATAGAGTTTAATATATTACAAACCAAGCATAATATTGTCTTCTTGAGAGTTCTATGTGATATATATATATATATATATATATATATATATATATATATATATATATATATATATATATATATATATATATATATATATATATATATATATATATATATGGATTTGGAGCATGTTGTATAGTATTTTTGCATTCCAAGTACATCATGTTTCAAAAATGCATAAATGGCCAACATGAGCCTAAGTGGTATATCATTATTTTGTTGCATTGAGAAATTGTTGAGTTGTGGCATGCATAAGTTTGGTGCATGATATATATATATATATATATATATATATATATATATATATATATATATATATATATATATATATATATATATATATATATATATCAGTGAGGTTTTGGAGGACCCCGTTTAGACTACGTCCTCTCGGATGAATTTTATGGACATTGCGGTCCCAGTATATGTAACGCAATGTATTCCCACGTTACGAGGTTGGAAACTACCCGCCAGGCTTGGAATCCGTGTCAGGGGGTGTGCACGCTGATAGTTCGATACCTGATTCCACAGAGTTTGAGCATAGAACCAAGAGAGTGGTTCGGTGGACGAGCAGAGTATTAGGTCGGCTAGACGCCGTGCCCGGATAGGTTCGTTCACAATATGGTGAAGCTCCTACCTCGTCCATTTATAAAGAAAGTGAGTCATTGTGACTCTAAGAAAAGAAAGAAAGAAAGTGAGTCATTGCGACTCTAAGAAAGAAAGAAAGAAAGCAAGCAAGAGACCTCCACAGAAAGTATTCTATTTTACAAACGAGTGTATGAGTATACTTATAGTATTGCACGAGATTGCATAATGAGAATGTTTGCACGAGATTGCATTTGAGTATAGTATTGCACTAGATTGCATATGAGAATGATTAACCGAGATTGTATATCGAGCATGATTGCTTTAGCTACATTTTGATGTCCTACATATCCAGTTTGCATGATGAGAACTTGAAAGCATGAAGATAATTTCGTATTGGTTGTTAGTATGAATTTAACTGATAGCATGAGTTAGATATGATGAGATTTGTTATGAGAAATATATGTTGGTATATTTATGTTGATGAGTTATTTATATTTGAAGCATGCTTGTTGATATTATAGGTTGCAAGCATATAGAAAGTCTATGATGTACCTTAAGTTGTCTAAGTGATGAGATTGTTGATTGAGTTTGTGAACAAATGTTTTTTCCAAAGTATATACTATAGTACTTTACAGGGTTGAGTGTGGTTATACTTAGCTTCGTGCTAACGGGTGTTTTCCTACTTGTCTAAGTGTTGTTTTACAAAACCCCTTTCAGGTGGGCCCAGCGTTGAGAGATGATTGAGTTAGACTAGCTTAGTAGATCTAGTAATCTAAACTCGTAATATTATTATCATGATGTTTATTTTGACGGATTGTAGACTTATGTTTTTTATGTTGGATGATAGACATCGGGATGTTTCTCCCCCTTATGACTTTAATTAAGTATTGCTATGTTATTTGGATTTATTGAGTTAGTTCCATCCTCTATGCAATCACCGTGGAGATGTGGTTGTGGCGGTGACATTTCCCACTAGTTTATTATTTAAGTTATTTACCCGCTGCTTAGTTTATGTTAATTTTGGTATTAGAACTGTAATTAGGTATAAGAAAAGTGGGGTGTTACAATCATGCCTTAACTCATCAAGGAAATGTAGAATACAAGATTGGCATAATAACACAACAAGATACTCAAGATTCAACATCAAACCAAGCATTTAAACAACAAAATATGCTCAGAGAATCACAACAACATAGTGAACTTTATAAATGGAGTGAAAATAGGTTTTAAGGACATGGAGTTACCTTTTAGCTAGCAAAACACTTCCAAAACCTCACTATATCATCCTATCAAGCCCCATCTTCATGATCACCTTCAAAACCCCCCAAAACCCACATCCACTTAAGATTAGACTTAGAGAAAAGCAAGAATAGAGGATAGAAGAGGTGTTAGGGCTTAGAGTTTACCTCTTCCTAGCTTAGAAATTAGGAAAGTTACTAACTTGACTTGATTTCTTGAATAGGAGTTGAAGAGTAATTTTGGTAGGGAGAAGGGATGAAGTTGGCGTGAAATGCAAGAGAGTAGGAGTAGGGTTTTGATGTTGTCATGCTAAGGGAAATGAAGATAATATGCTGATATATACATTATACAAGAATAAGGGTATTATATGGGCTATGGGCTTTTATTTAATTCAAGGGATCCAATTGGGCTTTTAAAATTATAAGGAACATTAGTATATAACATGTATTATAAATTAGGCACACCTTTTAATATTTATAACAAGAGAAGGCTTGTATAAGTATAATAATGAATTTAGGAGATTTTGGGCTCGTAAGGGTTTATCATACTTAGACTTTTAAAAATAGGATTGGGTTTTTGTAAAATAATTTTTTCTTTACCAAAATATAAGTAGAAATTAGTTTAGGAAAATAAGGGTAATTTTCGGGGTGTCACAATCACCTTCACTAGCGATGACCTCTCTGAGGGACTATTGCCCCATCGGGATGTACTAGTGATCAATATGGACATCAATGACATGATAGTACATTGCGTACTAGTGGACACGTGGAACTCGGTTAATGTGTTGTACTACAACGCTTTCACAAACTTAGGGTTGGCAAGGAGCTAATTGAATTGAAAGATGAATGTATGCCCCTTTCTGGGTTTATTGGGGACTCGATAGAAACAATGGGGTATGTGGTCTTGCTGGTAGAGATGGACACCTACCCCAATGTCTGCAAGTTAGATGTGGAGTTTATCATTGTAAGGTTAACTTGTGCTCATAATGTCATTTTGGGATAACTGGTACTAGAGGACCTTAAAGCAATAGTGTCAATAGAGCACATGTGCATGAAGTTTCCCACTCTAAATGGGACATGTGTTGTTAGAGGAGACCAGAGAGCAGCCTGTAGATGTTAACTAACGGGGTGCAAGAGGATCAACAAGAAAGACTCCACACCATAGTAGAAAAATGTTTAAGGATTAAGAAGCTTGGCCACGCACCGAGCCCATGGCAGAGACGGAAAACATAACACTAGACCCCGCCTGCCCGAACTGAGTGGTAAAAATTGGCACTGGCTTAGCTCCCGAGTTGAGATCTTAGATAATGGATGTCATCTGTAGCTTTAGCATGGTGTTTGCATGGAAACCTGAGGACATATTGGGCAGAGATATCATAACCCACAAACTAGTCATAGATCCCACCAAGAAGCCAATACATCAAAGAAGAGTTACCTCTCGGCAGAACGACGAGACTTATGAAGAAGAAGGTGGTCGCACTGCTGCAGGTGAGACATATCAAAGAGATTTACTACCCCCAGTGGATGAGCAACGTAGTCCTAGCTCCTAAGGGTTTTACTTGTATGATGTGCTAAAAGTTGTAGTTTACGTGGGATGGAAAGAAAATATAAGGAAGATGGAACTTCCCCGGGATGTCGTTCTCTAAGGATGGCTAATGGGAATTGAACAATGCGCGGCTAAGTACAAGTGCGTAAGAGCCGTAGGAAGGAAGGTCTCAAGACTTAAACAAAGTACATTATCAAAGCATCAAGTAATTTTAAAGAAGCAATTAAGTGAATGGAGGGGACTAGGACTAGGTGTTCCTTGATTGGGTGTAATAGAATGACCCTAAGTATAGGAAGTAGTGTAATGCTTTGGTCATGATTCTTGGAAGATGTTTCCATTGCCAAGCCACTCTCGTGGTCTAATTGGCCTATCAAGTAGTAAAATCCTACTCTCATAACAACCTTACTACTTTAGACATTTAATTGAACATTTAGAGTCTATATCTTCTTCCGAGCTCTACCTCTTGGTACAAGGTGGGAAATGCAAGTGGATTAGGCTATAGTGTAGTCCCAATCTCTTGGCAACTACACATGTCCAATACCTATTCCATGATGTGGCCATCACCAAACAATAGTCTATACGAAGTCCACTTCCAACAAGGATCAAGTCAATACATCAAGTCATTTCCTACTTGCAATCAAAACATTCTAGCATCACATCAAGTAAACCTAATCTTAATTCCCTAAGAATTAGCTAAACATTGTCACAATTGAATAGCCAAGATGAAGAATCAATGGAAGCATTAAAAAAGGAAAAGTAAATTGCAATTAAATGACACTTAACTTTGATCATGGAAATTGAAGATTGAAAAGCAATTACAAGGCGAATTCTTCATCTAGATCTTCAACGATGTTGATGGATTATAATGTATAAGTGTTTGGGAGAGTTTCTATGGAAGAAGACCTAGAGGGAGGAACTCCGGGAACCAAAGATGAGTCAAAACAACCAATCCCAGCAATCTAAAGTCGAAGTTCGCCCCAAAATAACCGCCTCGGATTTGCTACAGGGCTTGTGGTCACGCTGGGGTTCACGCCTTGACCTTGACTGTGACCACCAACTCTGAACAGCAGCTCTGGTTTCTAAACCATTTTTCACCTTGTAGACGTCCGAAATAGCCTTTGTGGTTTGCATGAAAGTTGTAGCTCTTTGAGTTGTCATTCCAATTCCACTTAAATCACTTTATTTTGACACTCCTAACTAAAGATAGGCCCAACATACAGAGACATCGCCTGGCAGAGAAAAAAAGCGCAAAGCAGAATGGTGTCACGCTGGCAGTCACGGCATGACCAGCAGCTTGACCCATGTTCTTCACTTCAAAATGCATATTTCTTCATCTCCTTTGTTCAATTGGGTCCCCAGGTTATGTCATGATACTTCCACTTGCTCTTTTTCACTTTCTTGACCTCTCAAGACTCCCGGAACCCGACTTTGTGCCAAGATAACTTCAAAACACGTCCAATTGAGCTCCAATTTACATGATGTTACAATCAATGTCTCCAAATCACCTAAATAACACAAAGGAATCAAATATGCACATAATTAGCTTCCAGTTAACATGAAATAATATGAGTTTGATATCAATTATGCATATAAAAATACTAAGAATTAGCACTTATCAAATGCGTAGACTACACAAACCTTAACTGAGCTTGCCCCAACTGGTGGATGAGACAACAAACTGCGAGTTAATGAGTTTCATGGATGCCTGTTGTGGGTATCATCAGATATCCATGCATGAAGAGGACGTCGTGAAGACTGTTTTCACCACTCTAGAGGGAGTATTCTGCTACTTGGTCATGCCATTTGGCCTAAAATACTATAGGGCCACCTACACTCGCATGGTGGCAAAATTATTCAAGACGGTGCTTGGCTGGAACATAGAAGCTTATGTGAAAGACATGATCGTCAAGAGCCGCAAGACCATCTCTCAAGTCGAGGATCTCAATGAGGTATTTTCCATCATGAAAAAGTTTAACTTACATTTGAACCCAAAAAAGTGCACCTTTGCAGTCCAAGGGGGTAAGCTCTTGGGTTTTATGGTTACTAGGAATGAGATAGAGTCGAACCCGAAAAGGGTGAAAGTCATCCTTAACATGGAGGCCCCGCAGTCCATAAAGGAAGTCCAGAAGCTCAATGATCGACTAGCGGTCCTAGGTCAATTCTTATCTAAATCGGCCGAGCGATCCCTCCCTTTCTTCCAAACCTTAAAGAAAAGCAAGGGGTTCGAGTGGACCCTAGACTACTAGATGGTGTTCAAGGAGTTGAAGAAGTATTTGTTATCCCTGTCATTGCTTGCAAAGCCTAAGGTGGGCAATACCTTACTCTTGTATCTGGATGTGTCATAGGGTGTGATTAGCTCCGTGTTAGTCAAAGAGGAAGGAGGGATTCAACATCCAATCTACTATGTAAGCAAAGCCCTACATGAGGCTGAACTCCGGTACACCGCGGTGGAGAAAACTATATTTGCCGTGGTCACTTCATTAAATAGGTTGGCCCACTATTTCCAGGCTCACCCTATCCATGTGTTCTCACATCAGCTGTTAGGAAGCTTCTTGCGGAATATGAACACCTTAGTTAGGATGGCGAGATGGGACATGTACCTCAACCAATTCAACATTAAAGTCAAGCCACAACTAGCCATTAAAGACCAAGCTCTTGTAGACTTTATAGTGAAATGAACGGCCCGAGAAATGGTGGAGCAGGTTGAGATCGAAGACTAAGGGTGGTGGACTTTGTCCATAGATGATTCTTCTAACAACAAGGGCTGCAGTGGTGGGGTAGTGCTCATTACCCTTTAGGGGTTACGGGTCTATCATGCCCTACGGTTCTACTTCAAGTTATCTAATAACGAGGCAGAATACGAGGCCCTTCTCAATGGACTCCAACTAGCAACGGGGCTAAGGGCGGAAAGGATCTGCATATGGTGAAACTCCAAGTTGGTTGTAGGTCATGTAACTGGCGAATACGAAGCTAACGAATGTAACATGTAGAGGTATAGTGACGCGGTGTTGAAAGCTCTATGTACGTTCAAGAGGTACGAAATCCCTCATGTGTCTCATGACTAAAACGCTGACACCAACATGCTTTCCAAATTTAGTACTGGAGCCCCAAGTCACACACTTAAGAAGAGATTACATATTTACTTTGGCACCACCCTATTTAAGAAGAAGCAATTATGGTGAGGCCAGGTGCTCCATTATTATTATAGAGTCCGTTACGTTGAGTAAAGAGACGTTGTACGCATTAGTATAAATAGTAGACCCTGTAGAAACTAACAAGCATGGGACCGACTCAATATTATATTCATAATCATTAGACAATATTACGTGTTATTTATTATCCTTTCCAAATATACTTCGGTAACGTTCTTACCGTCACCCTTTTTTATTAATGGTGAAATTTAAACAAAAACCTAATTGTAACAAGCAAATGAAAGTTAATAATGTATGAAGCAAAATTAAAAGAGTAGAACAAATGCCGCAATGCTACATTAGTCGAAGACTAAATGTGAAATTTGGTCTTACACAAAACATCAACTGTATTTATAATAAAAAGGAGATTTTATAAACTCATTTTGATTGATTGAGGAATTTTTAAAGATAGAAGTATCATGATCCCTTGATGAATTTTTAACTTATTATGAATATTTTTTAACCATCCTATCATGTACACTAATATTTGTAAAAGTAAAAAAAGGAAAAAGTAGAATATATATATATATATATATATATATATATATATATATATATATATCTAAAAACATAATATATCTCAATGAAAGTTATATCCTTGATTTATGTCCCTCTCTTTGTATGCAAATAAATGTGTACATTTTACTTTAAATGTTGTACATTCCAATGTTATTAGACAAAACTACCCTTACACCGTTATGACACCGTTAGTTTTTAATTCTAACTTCAATAACACATCATTATTACCATACACCTATATCTATCATATCTTTTTTCTATTTTTAATTATCATTTTATTAAAATATATATTAATTTAATACTTAATTATATTTTAATTAAATTTCTATGAATGATAAATTATATATGTGTGTGTACAAAATATATATATTATTTGTATATATATATAATTCAAATTATAATTTTTAATTATTTGTATTTATCAATGTTTTAATATTGGGCATGAATTTTCGCGCATCGCGCGTACACAATGCTAGTATATATATATATATATATATATATATATATATATATATATATATATATATATATATATATATATATATATATATATATATATATATATATATATATATATATATATATATATATATATATATATATATGATTATATGAGAACACTTGCTTTGGTGATAACGTGAGAACAAATCGTGTGCATCCATTTAATATTTTTTAATGGTCTAGATTAGTTTGTGCGAACGCGAATTAAATATGTACAAACGCGATTAAGTGCATTTGCACACATTTAATTCGCATTCACACACACTTAATCTAATCTAGACCATTAAAAAATATTAGATGGATGCACACGATTTGTTCTCACGTTCTCACCTAAGCAAGTGTTCTCATTAGAACCTATATATATATATATATATATATATATATATATATATATATATATATATATATATATATATATATATATATATATATATATATTCAATCTTCGTCGTCATATATAAGTATAAATTTATGTTAAGTGGTCCCGAGACACATTTCAACTGATCAACAAACTCAAAATATTCAAAAGCTTAGATTTGTTAGAAATCACAAAGGATAGAGATAAAGGGTGTATAAATATGTACAAATATTTGGAACTATGTAGAAGTGATGATGAAGAGTTGTTAAGTTTGAACTTCAAATTTATAAATTGGTTCATGCTAGTTATTGGGTGATTAACTCCAATAGAGACAAACCGCAAATGCATATGAAACGATGATTACCCACATTTGGACGCAAATGAAAGTTCTTTTTTTTTTTTTTTTTTTTTTGAGTTAATACTCATTTTGGTCCCTCGACTATTAGGTAATGCACAGTTTAGTCCCAAACTATTAAAAGTATCCAATTTAGTCTTCTAACTTGTAAAATATACCCAATTTGGTCTTCCGTTACAATTGTCATCCATCCACTGTTAAAGAAAGGGACAAAAATGTCTTTTATCTAAAATCGAGAGACCAAAATGGGTATTAACTATTACTCCGTATTATCTAATAGTCGAGGGACCAAAATGGATAGTATTATTATTATTATTATTATTATTATTATTATTATTGTTGTTGTTGTTGTTGTTGTTATATTTGACATTGGGACAATGTCTCCCGCCACTATATTATTGCTTTTTTTGTGACGAGAAAAATTCGTAATCATTAGTTTATATGTGCACAAAAATCGAGAGAGTGTTGACAAAAATTGAACTCTATAACCCTAGATCTCGAACAAAAATCGAACTCTATAACAACAATTCGTAATTGCGCATGCTTTTTTTTTGTGTGGTACATTTTAGTTTAATTTTTAAAATAATAGGAAGTAATATAGTGGAGGAGACATTGTACCAATATCAAATATAATAATAATAATAATAATAATAATAATAATAATAATAATAATAATAATAATAATAATAATAATAATAATAATAATAATAATAAAAAAGTTAATACTCATTTTGGTCCCTCGACTATTAGATAATAATTTAATACCCATTTTGGTACCTCGACTTTAGATAAAAGGACATTTTTGCCCATCTTTATGATGGTGGATGAATGGCAATTGTAACGGATGATCAAATTGGGTATGATTTTACAACTTAAAGGACTAAATTAGATACTTTTAATAATTTGTGATTAAATTACGCATTACCTAATAGTCGAGGGATCAAAATGGGTATTAACTCTTTTTTTTTTTTACATAAATAATTTTAAGTGAGGGAAAGCTACAGAGTTTAGGGTTAGAGTATACCATATGCCACAAGTTTCAAAGAAGATTTATTATTCATTTTACATATTATTGTCTTCTAAACTTTAAAGTAATAGTATATATTATAAATCTTTCTAAAGAAAAAAATCCTACTTATTAATTAAATAAATTTCCTCTAATTGAAAACTTACGACAACAAAAAAATATCAAATACGTGAAGATTGGATACTATAAAATTTGAGACAAAATATTATTTATACTCAAATCAAATAAATTAATTTCCCTTTAGTAGTCAACCAATTTTTTATTTTTTATTTTTAAAGCAGCAGAATAAGTAGGACAAAATTAAATTAATAATAATAATAATATAATAATAATATATGGGGATAAGAATAATTAGGTTTGTGCAATAATTATGCATGTGGAATTATGGAACACCATTATTTGAAATAATGTGCTGGGGCGAAATTAGTGGCAACTCTGCTGCTCGCGTGCGCTTCATCTCCCCTCCTCATTATTTTTCTCCACAAATCCAATCCAAAAAAAAGTTTGCACTAATTATATATATATAAAATAAAAATTTATAAATAAAATATCACCCAACATTTAAAAATCTTTAAAACGTTTGAATTGAATACCTTAAATATTTTAAGTCTATAAAAATTTTAATAATTTACAAAAGTCTTGAATACGTACACCCCTTAATTTAACATTTATGTGTTTACGAGAATTTTTTTAATATAAATAAATGAACGATTGCATGTCACAGATCTTGTTTTTTTTTTTTTGAATGCTACTAGCTCTATTACTATGTAGTATCTGTTCATATACTTTCTCAACCTACTAAAACACAAAAAAAAAAAAACCAATAACACCCTTAGTGAGGCTTAAACTCACAATCTTCCACATAGAAGTCCAATCCGGGTACTATTAGACCATATAGTCTTGGTTGTCACAGATCTTGTTAATTTTGCTTAAATTGCACCTACAAATAAACTAATAACATAATATAAATCTTTTATGAGGGATATCGAAGGGAAAAAATTTGAAATAGTTGTAAAAATTTCGCACATTAATTATAATGAAATTGTAGTACCACAATTTAATTTGCAGCTATAAAATAAGCTAATAACATAATATAGATCTCGTTAACATCAAAGTATATATGCAACTTAATCTATGAGTGATTAAGATAAGAAGTAATATAATTCAATTTACACTCTTGGATTTTTATATTAGTGATGATACATTCATTGACATTCTATATTCATTGTTTATCATTTGCTCATTTAATTTGTCACAAATATAGATATCGGATTCTTTTCACAAATATTTTTACTTTCACGTCTATTTTGGGTGTTGATTGTCAAAAAATTTATTATACAATAGTATTAGTATGTATCTCTATATAAAACATTTTAATTCAATTTTCACCTTTCTCAAACTTATTAAAAAACTAGTTTTTTACGTGCATTGCGCGATTGGGATAATGCCCAATGTTTTTTTTTTTAAAATAAGTACTTTAAAGTATATTAAGGTAAGATTATATTGAAATTGTTCATGCATAGATAATTGAAGGTTGAATTTGCGTATTTAAATAGGTAATTCTTCTCGTAAAGGTTGAGTCCCCAACCCCAAGGGCCCCCCACACTCCGACCCGACAGAGCATTGTGGGAAGTTGTAAATCACGGTGACTCAATGGTTCAGCAGACAGGACCAAATGCCGGTGCGAACAAGGAATCTACCCACTTTGGACATAATTCCCGCACTGCCGCCGACGAGGTTCAAATTAAACCCTGGTCTCTTCTCCCAAATACTGCCCACTAAACTATTGAGCTAAGCTCGTGCGGGTTAAATAGGTAATTCTAAGTTTATAAATGCAAGTTAATATAGTCAAGATTGATTATAATTGTCAATAAAATAATTGTATAGGTACGGTTGAAACCAAATACGGGACATAAGGGAGAACAAATAAAAATTAGGGCATAAAATATTAAATATATACTAATATTGTTTGAGGAGATTTCGACATTAGGATTTGTGGTTAAGTTCTATTAAGACTTTAATATTAGAATTAGATTAATGGTGTAATTATAATTCTATATTAGACGTTAATATTAGAATTAGACTAACGGTGAATTAACGGTATTTAACGGAAAAGTTAAATGGATAATCATATAATTAAGGATAAATTAGAAAAACATTAAAAAAAAATTAAAACCTGAACAATTTGAACCATTCATTTGATTTAATAATTTGACGGTCATTTTTTCTACCCAATGTTAATAATTAAATAAATTCGTTGGTCAAATCCGCTAATTACTGATTGTCAAACAAGGACATTGCAAGGTAGTTCTCACTTCAATTTGTTGTGTGATTTGAATACTCTCTTTGTCACAAAATCTCTCAAGTAGTTAATATGGTTGGCTTTAATTAATTATATTTTTTTTTAATTTTTTCATGGTATTAATAAAATACTTGGTAAATAAATATATAGCATTATTTTGTATTATAACTTTGATATTTAATTAGAAAAATAGTGCACAAAAAAGATAATAGACAATGTAGTGAATGTAATCAATTGATGAATTTGAATGTAAAAATTTTTACATTTGAGAAAAATAAAGACAATATAACTAATGAAAATATTTCTCTTAATTAATTTATTGATAATGAATAATTTTTTTTCACTGAATTAAGACATTGTAAGGACAATGTAGCGAATATAATCAATTAATAAATTTGAATATAAAGAATTTTTATATTGTAGAAAAATAAAGACAATATAACTAATACAATTATTTCTCTTATTTAATTTTTTGATAATGAATAATTTTTTTTTGAATAAAGGCATTGTGGACACATAATTCTAAATTAAAGAAATGCATATCTATAATTTTTTGTTGTAGCTACTAAATTATTATTTATATAATTTAATAAGAGTAAAATAGAGTACTAATTATGCCAACTTTGATTGGGATGAGGTTCGAACCTAAGACCTTTTTTTTTTTTTTATTGAAATCAATGAGTAAGTTAACGGTGAACTAACGGCAATTCTTAAAATTTTAACGGAATTAGTAATGGTGTGTGGGTATTTTAGAAAATTTTTGTGTAAAATTTGAATCTTATCAATCTTTTAATCAATCTGAGCCATTCATTTGATTAAAATCTGTGACCGCCATTTTTTCTACCCATTATAGGCCTAACTCACTTGGGCTCTTATTAGTATAGTAGATATCTTACTTAGAAAAAGTTTCTTTGTTATTGTTTAGTTAAGCCTCCCGGACTATCAAAGTACAATGAAAATTGAAGATTGACTTTGAGCACACTGAACACTCACTACTGGAAATTCTAAAATTTCCGACCAACTGAAAATGATCTTAAATCAAGTTGAAAGCCTTGTTTCCGACCACATTTGGTATCCGGAAAAACCTTTGCTGCTATTTCCGACCACTTTTTACTTTCAATTTGATTTAAGATCACTTTCAGGTGGTCGAAAATTCCATAATTTCCAGTAGTGACTAACCTAATCTTTCAAGAAATCAAGCTAATCAAGGATCTTCATCACAAGGGGATTGGCTTAACCAGACCATTTCAATTTACTCGTAGCTAAGCTCTACTGGGCACAAATTACTTGATCGACTATTAGAGCTTGAATTTCATTTATGATATGGATGTAGTCTTATCCTTGTATACGAAACTTATCAAATTATATACTTTATTTCAATTTCAAGTAAGAATATGAAGTAGATTTCATTTAAGTGGATTGTGGTTTGTGGTGTAAAAAAGAAGAATAATTTGTTTGATTAATGTATGTAACATTGTTCCCACCCTAGCTTAACACTTACTAGTTCACGTTTACCCTGACTTAGAAGAATTCAATTCTCATAATAAGGATACCCCCCCCCCTCCCCCCCCCCCCCCTTTTCTTTTCCAATTCCTTCTTTTCATTCTACTTTAGTGGAGCAATCCAAACTCTCAACAGAATATAAAAGAGGTCGCAGGCCTGTGTAAACACCTCAACAAACTCATGTTGACACTCCTCAGTCCGAGGACAATCACTCAAATACACATTTGAATGTTGTTGACCCATTTTTCTTTTCTTTGCTGATTCCTCTCAATTAAATTTGCCATGTTGCACTAAGTTACTTATGGATGTATGTATGCGGTCAGGGAACACTTTGGGGTGAACATCCATCCGAACAAGTAGCGTCAATAGTTCATCATTTAGGTCATAACATGCATTCAGCAACAAAAAAATCTTTAACTCAACAAGTGCTCTCTGAACCAAGCTCGATAGTCTCATATCACTAGGCTCACCAACCAACCTGGACTTTTCGTTTAATTATTCCTACCGTCGGATATTAAAACAAACCATAAGGATTGTTTCCAACCATGAGTTCATGTATGACATAAACGCTCTTGGGTGGGGTGGGCCATCATTCACTAAGTCATTGAGTGCTCGTCGTACCGCGTGGTTGGTGCACTGGGCTGATCGAGGCTCGACTTTTTGGATCTGGAACCTGCGCCCGACCCGGTTTGCCAGCTCTTAGTAACTCTACGTCAAATTGTGCATGGTATGTTCGCGATTCGTACAAATGGAACGCATTGCGTACTATAACCTTCCTTTTTTGGACTGGGTCATTCCATCAAATATTTGAGAAAGGAACCTTATCTCATATTTGATGGTTGGTGTGACGATAGGCTTCGTTTCGTAGACTGTCTTCCCACCCTTTGAAACACTGAGTGAGAACGATAAGGGGCGCACAACCAAACAGTGTTGTTGTGCAGGGATGCGATTCACAAAGCAGGGGCAAACAAAGTCGTCCGACCCTTCCTAATTAGGAATGTGAATACCTCTCTTTCGAAATGAGACCAAGAAAGAAAGAGCTATGTTATTGATTGTACGCTTTATTCTCATTTTGTTTAAAGCCGACCAAATAGAAAATGAAATGAAAAAATAAAATAGGTTCCAATTTTATTTTTTTATTTTATTTTATTTTATTTTATTTTATTTTATTTTATTTTTGTTTAAGGACTGCTCGCCTTACCGAAGTACCAAAGGCTTTCGAGGCTTACATCTCCCTATTACACAACCTAAAAAAGGGCTTTCAGTAGCGCCCTTGGGATATAAGCCTTTTGAAGCGCCAGTAGTTGTAGATGTGGCCACACCAACCCTTTCGTTCTTATCGCTCCGGATTCCGATCTATATGGTGGTATAAAGTAAACCTCTACTGTATAAGCAGGTAGTAACATAACCTTTAAGAATTTGTTCAAGGGAGCCTCTTATCTATCAATGGAAGGTTCTCTATGTGTGTGTGGCGTGATAAGGAATCTTAAAAAAGATCGATTGAGACTCCGTCGACGGTCCCACGAAGATCTCTATGTACTTGTCTAGTCCAGGACAAGCGAGATCTGTTGGTCTACGTGTTTGGGAGTAACTCAAACAAAGAAGAGTCTGGTCCTGTCTGAATTAAGGCACGACCCCCACCCCGTTTGCTGCTAGCTCCGAGAATGGCGCCAGGCAAGGGCATCTCTATGCCCCTTAATGAATCGAATAGCCCTTCGACCTTTGATTGATTCATTAAGGTGAAAATAGGGTTAAATCTTAGCGATTGATTAAGTCCAAATCAATCATCTAGAATGAAAAACATTTAAAAAGAACACGTGGTGTTATGGTAATTTTGGGTAAGTTCATATTCTTTTGTCTGAGTGCATTATTTTTCTTTTTCCAGTGCACATTTTTCCTTCTTTTGAGTGCATATTTTTGTCTCTTTGAGAGCATAATTTCTCCCTTAGAGTGCATATTGTTGTACCTTGTAGTGCACATTGTTGCCTTCTAGTGCGCATTATTGCCTTCTAGTGCACATTGTTGTGTCTTTGCCGTGCATATTGTTGGGTCTTCCAGTACACATTGTTAACAGGCTGGTTTAGCAAGTTCAACAAACACGTTTCTAAGTCCCGTGAAAGAGGAAGGAAAGTGACTAGTTCAAGAAATGGGTTTAATAATCCCGTGAAGAAGAATGAACATTTTGTGTTTTCCAATGGACATTGTTGTGCCTTCTAAGATTTGAACAGAATGCAAAGATAATAGATTAGACGCGTAATTTTTTTTATAGAGCCGTTTATCTGGATTTATCAACGGCTTGAACAAATCAACAACTCAGATTTATCCGCACACACACACACACATTAGTGATCATATGAGAACCACCCTCCCTATGAGTACATGAGATGGAGCATGTGTGTGTGCATATCCTATGTTTGCACACAACTATATATATATATATATATATATATATATATATATATATATATATATATATATATATATATATATATATATATATATATATATATATATAAAATTTCAATTTTGGTCACATGACTATAGGGGCATTGTTAATTTCAACACCTGACTTTTAAAAGTGTCAATTTAGTACCTTGACTATGTAATTTTTGTCAATTTTTGTCACTTCGGCCAAATTGACGGTCAAATTTGGCCGGAAAAATTTAATCAAACATTTAGTCTATAATCTGAGGGGCAAAATCGTCTTTTGATCCTTTCTAGACTAAATGTTGGATTAAATTTTTTTGGCCAAATTTGACCGTCAATTTGGCCGGTGTGACCAAAATTGACAAAAATTACATAGTCAAGGTACTAAATTGACACTTTTAAAAGTCAGTTGTTGAAATTAACAATGCCCCTATAGCATGTGACCAAAATTAAAAATTTCTCTCTCTCTCTCTCTCTCTCTATATATATATATATATATATATATATATATATATATATATATGGTGTACTAAAAAACAGATCTATGAATGAGATTAGTTGGAGGAATTCAACATTCGCGTGTGCATATGGAGCATGTGTCGTGTGCATATCCTATGTTTGCACACAACACATGCTTAATATGCACACATGACTAATTATGCACGCAGGAGGCTCTATATGTACACGCGAATGTTAAATTCCCCAAACTAATCTTATCCATAAATCTGTTTTTTAAATGCACCTTATTGGTTCTCATGTACTCATGAGGAGGGTGATTCTCAAAGGATCATCACCCTATATATATGTGTGTGCGCGCGCACGATTATTTATTAATTTATTTATTTTTATTTTTGGTTATGAAGTTTCTATAGTGCTAAACAATTGCATTTGAATATAAATGTATCATTATATTTCAATCTAAATATTTGTTAAAAATTTGTACCATGATATACTGAACAGAAAAATAATTCCTAGTATATATTGTACACAATGCAAGTATTATAGTGAATTTAATTTGTCACAAGTGGAGTGTAATAGGGGCCCACATCAAACAGGGTATGGAATTTTTGTCTGAAATCTTTAACACCCACTAAGGTAGCATATCTATGCTTTCAGATTGAGATTTGAGTTATCTGATCAACCAAACGCATAGAAAGACAAACCCTAGAGAATACAAAAAAGAGAAAAATTAAAGCCAGAGAGACAAATTTCAAAGCTCATTTTATTCACACCCACACTCATATGTATGTGTATATATATATATATATATATATATATATATATATATATATATATATATATATATATATATATATGTTGTATGCATGCTTTTCTGTATCTAATGATCTAATTCAATACTTTCTACCCGAAAATAAAACTAGCTATCACCTCATATTTTGATTCGTATCAAGTAAATCAAAAGTTTAAGGGTGAACCCTAGACCTCTGTTAAGTTAGAAGAAATTCACGTTATCTGATCTCATCTAAATCTTTATAGATAACATAACAGATTAGTATAATACGAAGTAATCTTGAGTAAAAAGTTAAAATGACATGTAATATAACTTTGAATGTTACATATATAATGTTGATGATGGAGTACACTTTACACTAGTTGGTAAAACAAAAAGAAAAAGTGAGGAAAAAAAGAGTGACTTTAGGGGCTGATTGATGTATTGAATTGAATGGGAAACATTGGTCTACAATTTTCTCATATTTTATCTTTCATTGTATTACTTCGAGGAGATCATATAAGTCCAAAGATTTTTTTTAAAAAGTAAGAATAGAAAGGATGTGAGCTTGCTTCTTTATGTATTACATACAATTCCTTTTAGTCTTACCGTTCTTAATTACTCTACTAATTAATAAACACTATATAAATGTGTATATATAGGTATGTATTTATTTATTTAAAAAAAATGTGCAAAAATCTGAAATATATTATTCATTTTTTTATGCCGTACTCCTTTAATCTCAACCATTCATTCTTTTTTTTTTCTTTTACATGAATAATAAAAACTACTCCTTTCGTCCCACTTTATATGTATTGATTAGCTAACGAGGCTAGACCGAAGTTATTTTTAATTTAATTTTTCATAATATTAAGTTTAGTATTAGTATATAAAATTTATATATTTAGAAACTACATTAAAAGTAATATTAAACACACAAAAAAATACTAAATAAAATAAACAAACAAGAAAGAATTAATTTGATTAGTGAATAGTAAACATTACAGGTAAGATAGGTCAGAGAGAATAATTTTTTTAATAACCGTAAAAATCTGTAATTACTATCCAACTATGTACACTAAGTAATAATCTTTATATATGTGAATTATTCTTCATTTACTCGTTTCTTCGGGACAAAAACATTACTCCATCTGTCCCATTTTAGCTATATTGTTTATTACTATTCATTAATCAAACTAATTCTTTCTTTCTTACTTATTTTCTTTAATAATTTTAATTAATTTTAAATTTGATTTTTTGTGATTAATAGTACTTTTAATGTAGTTTTTAAATATATAATTTTTATATACTAATACTAGATTTAATAATATGAAAAATTGAATTTAAAGTAACTTCAGTCAAGATCCGTTACCCTAATCAGACACATAAAAGAGCTTTTTGCACTTTTGGTCCCACGACTATGTTGTCACTAACAACTTTGATCCATGACTTTTAAAACTTGTAGAATTGGTCCACGACTATAGCTTCTTAGCAATTTTGGTCCTTTCGGTGCATTTTCCGTTCAATTTTTGTCGAAAAATTTTACTCCTATTTTAACACGGATAATATTGTCTTTTCTATCTCAACAGGTTTGGATCTCACCCTTTATTTATTTCATTAGTTTGTGAGATAGAAAAGACAATATTACCCATGTTAAAATGGGGAGTAAAATTTTTAGGCAAAAATTGAACGAAAAATGCACCGAAATGACCAAATTTACTAAGAAAGTCATAATCGTTGACTAATTCTACAAGTTTTAAAAGTTGTGAATCAAAATTGTTAGTGACATCATAGTCGTGGGACCAAAAGTGCAAAAAACTCCACATAAAATGAGACCTATGCTTGAGGGAGTAGTTGTATTCTCTAAAGATTATGTCATTTTCTTTAACGAATCCCAAGAGGGGACACATTTTGGAGTCATAAGACAACCCCTCAAATAATTTTAAGATTTGAGTTTTCTTTCACCAAAATTAAACAAAGGCTGCAATAGCACAGCGTTTGGAAAACCAAAATGGTATGCATTCGTCACGTATCTATACCCCTCAAATAAGGCTGTAAGTTACAGAAAAAGAGAGACAACAATACATTAGAAATAAAAGACCAAAAAGAAAGAAAGAAAAATTAAAGCCAACAAAAGGAAAAGCAAAGAAAACGAAATGAGATGTAAAGATGGTGAAGCATGCGTGGCATCTTTTGCTTTTTATTTATTTATTTACTTGTTTGTTTATTTATTTATTTTTATATCCTCCTAGTCCTGTGGGAATCTTTGAAAATCAATGTGTATTTAAACTAATATTGAAATCAACTGTGCGATTGTGTGAAGCTTCCACACTATTCGACGTTGTGGATTAACTTGTAAGAATAATTATTTGAAAGAGCATTTTGGTTATTCATGAAGTTTAAAGTTTAGAGTGGCCAGACATTGTACTCAGATAACATGTAGTGATTTTTTCATATGGGAGGTCATTAGATCGAGTCTCAGTGGAGACGGTATTGACTTTTGTGATTCAACAGGCTGAGAAAGTATGTATGAACAGATACTACAATGTAACAAAGTCAATATATTTAAAAAAAATAATGAAGTGGTGGGTTTTAATACTATTATTATCATCTCTAATCAAGTGGTGGGTTTTAATACTATTATTATCATCTCTAATCAAATGTACTCTAGTTAATGTCATCTGATCCTTCGAATATAGTGATTTTTTCACATTTTTTCTTAAACTGATAATCACCCATGATCTTTTAACTTTCAAGTTATTAACTACTAGTGGTTCCAAATACTATAATGGACCATTGTGAAGATTCCAAATAATTACTAATCCCTAATGCATCATTTTTTTTTATTGAATAGGTTAATTATTTATTAACTCATGGTAGGATCACTCAATTTACCAGTAATTTATGAAAATAAATGATTTTTTAAAATTTAATTCAGAATTGACTAATTGGGAGTGATAATTGTAGGGGTTGGATGTATTTTACTAGTATAATATGATTGAAATAATGAGAATTGATTTATTAGAAACAAAAAATAGAATTCTTAATGTAGTTAACAATTACTCTACTTTAAAAAAAAAAAAATAGTGTCTCACCTAATAAAGTATTGAAAAATTTTATAATATTGAATTGTAAAAATGCTTACTATTATAAATAAAAAGTCACAATAACATAATTATAAGTAGCTAATGAAATCTTTTTATTTCATTTACAAAATATCACCATTCTTTTTTATTCATAACAACTTATATCCATATATACTTTTACAACTTGTTTTGTTCATTACAAAAGAAGAAGAATTAAGAATGATCTGAATTTAAACTCTATATAAAAAAATTACTTGAAATATTAATTTTATTATTTGGTTGGTGGAACATAGAATAGTTAGTATGAAGATTAAAATACCCTTACATAATAAAGATATGCCAACATAATATAAGAATTCGATCATGTCGTATCTTTGTTTTCGAAAAATGTGAAAATTAATATAAGATATGCGAACATAATATAAGAATTTATGTTGTATCTTTGTTTTCAAAAAGTGTGAAAGCTAAAATACATAGGGGAAACTATGAAATTCATTTCAATGAAATAAATTCTCTAATCAACCAAATGAAATAAAATCTATTTTTATTCAAAATTGAGAAATAAATAAGTTCTCTTAACAACTTATATTTTTCTATATAAGTTGATAATAAAGAAGGATGAGATGTATTAGATATTATTTAAAGTGGATAATACAGGATGAAATATATTTTGAGGGAATAATCTATATTCTCCCACAAAAAGAATATTAGGGTGTGTTCAGGGTAATGCTTGAAAAAATAAAATCATGAAAAATCAATTGTCAAAGGCAATCAGTGGTCGCCTTCTCTGATAAAAAGCGACCAATCGGTCGCGTTCCATCTCTGGTAGAAGATAATCGTCGTCGATTTTGTCTTCGGAGTTAGCAGATAAAATTTAGAATATTTGATCCTTTTCTTTTCTGCTTATTTTTTGAAAAGTGAATCAAATACACCAATATAATTTTTTAAAATACAAAAAAAAAACATTATAAATAAAAATATTTTCTGAAAAATAATTGATTTTTTAAAAAAATATTTTCAAAGTTTCCAAACACGTTCGAATTTGGATGAGCCAAACAATCCCTATGCAGGGCGAAGGTGAGCGTTCATATTTGAGTTGATATGTATGTATATTTCTTCTTTTACTCGCTCTCTACATCATTTATTAGTTTATTCCCTTCTTTCTTTCTTTCTTTCTTGTTCCAAATTTACAAATCCTCTCCAGAATTTGTGAAGCCAGCAAATTCTTGGCTTTCTCTTTGTGTTTTGATTAGTTGATTCATAGGTTGAAGATTGAAGATTGTGAGTGGAACATGAACACACTGGGCATTGCACTTGTTCGTCCTCACCACCGGCGGGTATGAATCCCACCACTGCGGATCCAACTCAACCGCCGCCGCCGCTCCCTCCATCTCAGCCGCCGCGCTCCTCCTTCAGCTGCGACCGCCACCCAGATGAGAAGTTCTCCGGTTTCTGCCCCGAGTGCCTCTGCGAACGCCTCACCACCTTAGACCAATCCTCCTCCTCTAACAACCCTTCCTCCTCTTCTCGCCGCAACTCCACCTCCTCCGCCGCCGCCGCCCTCAAATCCCTCTTCTCCAAACCCTCCTCCGCTGCTCCCCCTCCTCCTCCTCCTCCTAAGCCGTCCAGGCCCTCCTCCACATTCCTCCCGGAGCTCCGCCGTACCAAGTCATTCTCCGCTTCAAAGAACGAGTCTTTGAGCTTCTCCACCGCCGCATTTGAGCCCCAGCGCAAGTCCTGTGACGTTAGGGTCCGTAATACCCTCTTCTCCCTCGACGAGGGGATCAAACCCCCTTGCTCCCAAAACCCTCATTCCAAAGGCATTGCCGATACTTTTACCAGTAGACCCGTTCTTGAATTCGAAGAAGAAGAAGAAGAAGAAAGAGAGGATCCCGGAAACGAGCAATACTCCAGTGGGCACAGAAATGAAGCCGATGTGATTGAAGAAATCACTGAGCTTCCGGAACCCCTAGTTGAAAACGCTGCTAGAAGTGTGGAGATTGTGGGAGAAGATATATTAAAGCCTATGAAGGATCATATAGATCTTGATTCACAGACCAAAAAACCCTCTGGGGGAGGACTTGCAGGGAGCATTTTGTCTAGGAAATGGCAGAAATGGAGGAAAAAGCAGAAGCTGAAGAAGCAAGAAAATGGCAAAACTTCAGCTGCTTTGCCTGCTGAGAAGCCTACCTCAAAGCAAAACAGAGAGATCCAACCGGAGATGACAGATTATGGGTTTGGGAGGAGATCTTGTGACACAGACCCTCGATTCTCGCTCGATGTTGGGAGAATTAGCTTTGATGGTCCGAGGTACTCCCTGGACGAGCCTCGGGCTTCCTGGGATGGGTATTTGATTGGAAGAAGCTTTCCAAGAATGGCACCCATGGTTTCTGTAGTGGAGGATGCTCCGGTGGTGCACGTTACCCGGACCGATACTCAAATCCCTGTCGAGGAGCCTCCTGTTATGATGAATTTCAGCAATGATGATGAGACCGTGCCGGGGGGTTCTGCCCAGACTAGGGAGTACTACTTGGATTCTTCCTCCAGGAGGAGGAAGAGTCTTGATAGGTCTAGCTCTATTAGGAAGGCTGCAGCAGCTGTGGTAGCCGAAATCGATGAGACCAAAACCGTCTCTAATGCTAAAGTGTTGCCCTCTTCGGATTCCTTTCACAGGGCAAAGGATTCAATTTCGCATTCCAATTCTCTGAGGGATGATTTCTCCGAGACTTTCGAATTGACTAGCTTTAAGGATAATGCTTCCATGGTTGGGATTGGGAATGGGAATGTGAATGGGAATGGGAATGGGGAGAGGAAGAATTTGAAGAAGCCAAAGAGATGGGCTTGGAACATTTTTGGTTTTATATCCCGGGGGCGAGGGGGTGGGAGCAAAGACGAGGATGACGATAGGTATAGCAGAGCAAACGGGACAGAGATTTCGTTTTCGGAGTCGTGGCAAGACCTGGGGAGGGATAATAATGGCGATGCGAGAGGGGGGCTTAATAGGAAGCTTTTCCGAAGTAACAGCAGTGTGAGCTGGAGGAATGTGAGCAATAACAATGGACCATTCGAGGCTGCCAGGAAATCTAGTGTCGAGATGAATGGGAATGGAAAAGAGAGGAGGGATGAGTTCGTGTTGGGAAGGAACCGGAGTGCGTGTTATTTCCCTAACCGGATCGACAATGGACTCTTGCGTTTTAGCTTGACACCGGTGAGAGGAAGCCGATGAAAAGCAGGTCACACTCCATTGGAAGCAGCAGAATTCAAGTATAGTGAGATCCCGATCCCCCCGGCCTTGCCTTTTAGTTGTTCTTTGGTTTAACTCTAGTTTCCTGTGCTTACTATGTATTCATACAAAAATGTTTTCTTGATGTTTGGTTGCTGATCCTGATCAGACTTATTGGGTTTCAATCTGCTTGCCTCTTTTAGTTTTCCTAATAACAGGAAACTTCTTTATTTTATCTCTTTATGCCAATTCCTTTCACTCTGGATTCAGTATTTCAATCATGAATTTGTTTCTGTTCTAGGTAAATAGGAGAATTGAAGCACGTACTCCATCTCAACTAAAAGTCTAAACTGATAGTTGGATTGCACATTTATGTTTATGTTATATTATATGCTCAACAAGGAGGACCCCTCTCTCTAGGGTCTAGCTCCCATGAAAACCATGCCTCAGGTGAGAACATGCGAATTACGGAACGAATGCACCGCAACTACTCAAAGAATGCACCGCAACAGACGGAAAAGCTGGAGTAGTTGCAGTGCATTCTTTCAGTTCACAGGTTTTCACCTAAGGAAAGATTCTCAGAACTGGGATAGTTTTTGAGGAGTGGTATGGTTGGGTGTTGGAGTAAAAGAAGTGATTTTTTTGACATAAATGAAGAAGTGAGAGATTGAATAGGGGTGTGCACAAGATTGATGATGTTATGATAAGTGTACCTAAAGCAGTAATGAAGACCCACCATCTAATTTGAGCTTTCTCAGTAGTTGGTATGAAGGGGTTGTAGTTTAGACTGCTAAAGCTGCTTCACATACAACTGCCACAACTTCAATCTTTTTTCCTATACTGACTTTACTGAATCAGAGGGTGTAGACTGTAGTAGTGCCATCATGCCATAATGTTTGCTTGCTAAATGCTATTCATGAAAATATGAGAAATGACATCAGTTTTTCTTCTTTTCTGACTTGGTCTGTGTAGTAAAATGCTTAGAATAATGATTTGGTATCTTAGCAATACTATATGCTTCTTTATTAATTGTGACACACCATTCTTTTTTTTTTTTTTTTTCTTTTGACTTATTGATAGCCGTGAGATAGCCGTGAGCTGACCTTAATGGTAGGAGGCACCTTGGCTCAATTAAGGGATAAAGTGCTAGCTAAATTAGTTTTTGGCTCAATTAAGGAAAATTGACACTTTTGGTTTTTAGTTATACTTTTGCGTTTTCAAAAAAAAAAAAAAAAAAAAAAAAAAAAAAAAAAAAAAAGGTAATACTTTGGTGTAGATTAAATTCTTTAGTAATTTAAGGTGTAGATTTCGTCTCACACATTTTCTCATAGTGACATTTTTAGCCCATCACTAATAGATTTCCTCATTATCTAATAAAATTTTTGAAAGCATTAATTTTGCAAGATTAATTTTTTTTTTAATACTATTAACTCTATTAAAAGATAGTATTTGTTCTATATTTTATCTATTGCAATCTAAAAAGTCAAGATTAATTTGGTTATTTAAGCATAACCTTCTCCTTATCAAGTTTGTCTAAAATTTGTGATCCATTGAGTTGGAAATGGCGTAGTGAATTTATGGGGTACATAGAAGGAAAGTTGATATTTAAATAATAAAAACTAATCTTATAAATTAAGAGCATCTACATTAATATGAGTTTTTTGTTGATTTTTTTTAGATACATGTAGGAGAGAGAATAAAATAGGGAAGAGAAAAAAGAAAAAAATATATAAATTGATATCTAAAAAAGGAAAAAGGGTTAAATTGACCCCCTAAGTCAATCGGATGGTGTAATTGGATGTCTTACGAAAAAAAAGAGTTTTTTGCACTTTTGGTCCCACGACTATAGTGGCACTAGCAGAATTGATCAACGACTTTTGAACCTTGCAATTCTAGTCCACGACTATTGATTTTTTTGCAAAAATGGTCCTTCCGGCCACTTTTCCGTCAAAATTCCATCGGAAAAAAAATTCTCCATTTTTAACAGGGCTAAAATTGACATTTTACTTATCTCAACAAAAAAAAAAATATAAGCGATTGCATTTGAGAATCTCCGCCGCTTCTCTCGCCGAAAATCTATACAGCGAAGCTTTTCCGATGTCTTCGAATGATCCGGCATGCGTGCTGGCTTCGCCTCCAATGCTGCTGCTGGATAACCCAACTAGCCCGGTGAATGCCACTGCCGCTCCGTAGCTTACTGACAGCCCTGCCTGCTCCAAGAACTCCGCCGCCTGGGGCAGTAGTATGTAGCCCAGTAATATTGTATGTAGTCAAAGGTTAATTTTTTTCTTTTATTTTTTGAGATAAGTCAAATGTCAATTTTAACCCTGTTAAAAATGAAGAATTTTTCCTCCGGTGAAATTTTGACAAAAAAGTGCCCGTAAGGACCATTTTTGCAAAAAAAACAATAGTCGTAGACTAAAATTGCAAGGTTAGAAAGTCATGGATCAATTCTGCTAGTGCTACTATAGTCGTGGGACCAAAAGTGCAAAAAACTCCAAAAAAAAACTCTATTCAAATTCTCTAAATCCGTAAAAATTGTTCAATTGAGTTTAAATTGACTTGTATAACAGGTTAATTCTTCCTAAATCTGTCTTTTTTGTTTTTGTTTTTTAAAAAACTTTTTATTTATTTATTAAAATTAATAATTTAAAAAAAAAAAAAAAAAAAAAAAAAAAACAAACAAAAACTACAGCCACCGTTGTTTCTGCCTCTCCGTCATTCCTCTATAATCTACGGTCATGGAAATTTTCTAACTTCAATTTCTTCTTATTTTTATTGTTTTAATTTTCTAGAATCATCCAGTAAGTTAGGCAATTGTTCTTCCATGAATGCCATAGCCCGCTGCAACACTGTCCTGACTTGGTTCCTCGACGACGCAGCAGTCTAACCGCTCGGAAACTATCCTAACGAGTAACGACCTAACGCATTACTCAATCTCGATAACCACCTAATAAAAACTTGAAATTCAATATTGCATTGAATTTATATTTGGATTTTGATCTACTTTAATTTATTGGGTAATTTATAGTTCTGTTTCTTCTTCTTCTTCTTCGCTGTAATCAAAGTCTTTAGTCACATTGTCGAAATACCAGATGTTGTCCGCGTTCAGCTGCGATTGAAGATTTTTCGGTCGCTTTCATCTTCCAGTCTGCAAGTTGTTTGCTATGGTGGTCGGAGATCATGTCTCAAATTTGGGTCATGGGTTAGGGTGTTTGATTTTGAGATTTTTCCTGCAAGTTTTCTCTCAGGTTAGGTTGTATTTTTTAAAATTATTAGTAATTTTTAATAAATAAATAATGTTTTCAAAAATAAATAAATAAAGTTTTTTTTTTTTCTTCTAAAAGACACATGCATGTCTGGGAAGAATTAACCTGCTAAATAAGTTAATTTGAATTTTTTTTTGAAGGAAAGTTAATTTGGATTTAATTGATGAATTTTACCAATTTAGGAGATTTGAATGTAGTTTTATTTTTTTATTTTTTTATTTTTATTTAGATGACCCAATTGCACTATCCGATTGATTTATGAGGCTAATTTAATCATTTTGCCTCTAAAAGAAAAGCATAAATGGATTCCCTGACACGCTGCTGGGCACAGTCATCCCTGCCACGCGATTTTTCTCCATTTGCTTTGTTTTCTTTTCCAATGCAATGGATCCCACAAAAGTTTATCATTTGCAAGAGAAAAAAAAATGAAAAAAAAAAATCCCACTCCACATTAGTTAAAAATCAACACACAAATTTTTTATTAGAGGAAATTTCAATTTTGGTCCTATGACTATAGGAGTCTTGTTAATTTTAGTCAATGACTTTCAAATGTGTCAATTTAGTACCTTGACTATGCAATTTTTTTTTCAATTTTGGTCACCCCGACCAAATTGCCGGTCAAATTTCGCCGGAAAATATTAAGGGTTACAAAATTGAGGGTGTTTTTGTCTTTTTACCTGTATTGTTTTTTTTTTTTTCTCCCCATTTCTTTCCAATATCCGACCTTCAATCTGAACCAACTTGTCGTGGAATCTCTGAAACGCTTCTCGCGGTTCCGCGTCCGAAGTCCAGTAGGGGGTGTCTCTTTGCCCAAGGTAGATTTCGTCACTGGAATGCCGGGATAGTATCTCTATAAGAGAGACGCCCAGAAGGGTCTGCAACTGGGGTGTGATGGTTTTGAGGAAGGCGAGGTCCGGGTTCGAGTGGAGCTCGGCGTGCTCCGATGTGCCTTGCTCCGGCATGAACCGGCGGCTCACGGTGGGGCGATTAGGGAGGTAGCCTGTGTAGGGATATTGGCCGAAGTTAACCGCAGCATGAAAAGCAGAAGCTACCCATATGATGATGGTGCAGGTTTGGATGAGTTGGAGTCGTGTCTGCATTTGCGGCCACCATGCTTCATCTTTCAAGTCGCCATGTCCTACTTGTCGAATCTCCGTCCACCATGACTGGAGCTCATAGTCACATTGGACCATGTAATCTGAGTGGTAATACAAGTGGCAATATTCTTCCACCCAGGCTTCAATTGCAGCCCAGATTTGGATACCTTCAACGGCAAAATAATGGGGAGAAAAAGATAATACATGAAAAAGACTAAAATACCCTCAATTTTTTTATCATTAATATTTTCCGGCGAAATTTGACCGGTAATCTGGCCGGAGTGACCAAAATTGATAAAAATTACATAGTCAAGGTACTAAATTGACACTTTTAAAAGTTAGGAACTGAAATTAACAAGACCCCTATAGTCATAGGACCAAAATTGAAATTTTCTCTTTTTTATTATTTTAAAAACCAAGAAATTAAAAAACTTCTAGTGTAAGGGACTAAAAATGTCATTTCAAAAAAATAAAATAAAAAAAAAATCGAGAAACAAATTTACACTTCTAGAAAAGATTAGTTATGGTGTTATTTTAATAATACAAAAGAAAAAAGGGAGAAGTGTCAAATAGGCCCATGTACTATTGTCAAGTGCTCAATTCCCACCCTGAACTAAATTAAAGGTTAATTAACCACACTTACCTACTAAATTTGTTCAATTAGCTTTTTTTGCAGGTAATTGACTTTTTTTTTTTGCAGGTTACCAATTCAATTATTAAAAAAAATAATTTCAAAATAATTTAAAAATTATTAAAAAAAAAAAAAAGAATACAGCCTTCCCCTTTTCAACTTGTTTCCTTTCCCTTTTCCATCCATAGTTTCGTGGAGAAATAGTGGTTCTCGCTTTCTGTTTCCAGATCCTGTTGCAAATCCTGTTTTTAATTGTGCCATTATTTAAAACTGACTAGTAACCTTAAAAAAATAAACACTTGCAAAAATATTTGAGCAGGAATTTTTGAGGGGTTAATGTTCTGTCTAGGCTGTTTGTGATTTGAAGTTATTTGGTGTGATTGAATTTTTATGTCAATGTTTTGTTTAACATAGTTGTGTGCTCATATATGACTCTGTTGTGGTTTGGATAACATGCAGCAGCTTGTGCCAAGCTTACCAGACTGGATGAGTGGAGGTTGTGGCATCAATAGGGTACTGGAATTGGTAACTTTGAAATTTACGAGCCTGTACCTGGTTGAATTGTTATGCACAAGGGATCAGATGAGATTTTGATGGATAGCTGGTTGGCAGCCACCGGTTGTCCGGCGAGGACAGCCCGTGGCTGTATTCTTTTTTCTTTTTTTTTTTTTATTTTTTATTTTTATTTTATTTTATTTATTTATTTTAATAATTAAATTGGTAACTTGTTATTAACCTGTAAAAAAAGTCAATTGAACAAATTTAACTTGTAGATGGATCTATTTGACACTTAATTTAGTTCGTGGTGGAAATTGAGCACTTCGCAGTAGTAGGTGGGCCTATTTGACACTTGTGCCAAGAAAAAATAAAAAAAATCAAAATAATAATCTTAAAATATAACATGACATTAACCTGTAAATAACTTGCAAAAACAAGTAAAAAGGGGTTAATTGCTTAATTTTTGTGAGTTCAAGAATCTAATTTAAACTGTTTAAAGTTTAAGGTTTAATTGTACATTTTATATAATTTGAGGGCTTATTTGACCTTTATCTATACTTTTAAATCAAAATGTAAAAGTATTACATTTCCTCATATAAGTAATAAATTAAATACTTTATTCTTAAATAGTACTCCGTATTTATAAGTATTACTTTTTGAAATTAGTAACATAGAACTTTTCTAAAAATGTTTCTTTCTAGTATCTACAAGAAATTTTCTAAAAATGTAACTAGTAGGCATAAATTGTAACTATTAGGGTTGTAATTTTTTTTTTTTAATCCAAAAACAGTTTTCTTATAGAATAACTTTTTTTTTTAGTACTATTGACTCTGCTACAATGTAATATTTAAGAGTCACAATCATATCGCTTGACCACAAGGTCTTTGACTCTTGCAGAATAACTTAATTTTTGAGGTTATATCAACTCAACGTTTCAAGTTAGTCAAAAAAAAAAAAAAAAAAAAAAAACACTATAGAAGGTGGTCTAATATATGGAATAATTTGCTGGCATAAATTCGATGCATTTAGCTATAAAGGTGGTATGTGGAAAAGAAAGGTAATGATTGTTATCTATCTTCTACTCCCAAAGGTTATCTGTCAAGTGTGAGAGGTGAGTTTTTGTTGTGAATGTGAAGTTGAAGGAATCAAAGCGTAGCTACCAAACAGACTAATTTCTTTCTTCGAGTTTGGATTGTTGATAATCTGTTTCTCTTTTTCCCAACCTTGCAACAATATATGCAAAATTTCTTATCATATATGTCGGGAAGTAAGAAGAGACCTTAACAAACAATTAAATATTAATCCTCGTTCACTCCGGAAGGTATGAGAACTGACCACCTGACCCAAAGAAAATTGTCACTTGTGAGAATCGAACCCTTCGGGAGGCATGGGAGCTGACCGCCTGACCTAAAGGTAATTATCACTTGTAAGAACTGAACCCGAATTATATCTCTAGGAATTTAAGATTGTCCCACAAAAAAGCTCCTTTGTCACTTAAGGCTTGAGCTACGTCTTTGGGATATATAAGTGTTTCTTTCTACAAATATGCATGTGAAAACGGCATAAAATATTTCACAACTTTAAATAAATTAAAAATATTTTTTTTTAAAAATAAATGTAGTAAATAATTACTATTTATGCATATTTGAAAAAAATATTTGTAAAGATACATTTATATTTTTATATAATTATATTAATATTTTTTTCATACATTTTATGTCCTGTATTTTTCATTTTTCAATTTTCTGGTTTTCCATTTTCATGCAATCTTACTTGGGGTAACTAAAAACACTAAGAATGAAAGCATTAATAAGAATATATTCTTCAAAAGGCTGAACCCCAACCCTAAGGACCCCCACACCCCGGCCCGACAGAGCATTTGGGAGGATGTAAATCATGGTGACTCAACTGAACATGATAACACTGATGAGTTCATTGAATTTCATAGTTAAGTCACTAGTGTGTTAATTAATCAGGAAAATTTTCTATTTTTTTTTTAGATAAATTAAAAATTTTAAAAAAGAAAAAATAGAGAATATATTTACTTATAAGTGTTTTTTTTTAAAAAAATTTTATAAATAAAGGATAAAAATGAAAACTTAAGTATTGAAGTAAACGTTTAGCTTAATATAATCTTAAAGTATTGAAGTAAACTTAATCTTGAAGGCCATGCATTTTCCTTGATTATATATACTTACAGCTTTTATCCTTGAAAGTAAACATCTAATTAAATCACTTAAGTCTAAAATTATTGACAATTTTATATTCACTTTATTTAAAGTTTACAGTGTGTACGTATAAAACTAAACTAAACGAGAAAACAAAGAAAAAGGAGGCACGCATTAAAGTCAAAAAGTGAACAAAGACAAGAAAACATCCCAACATGCTCCTCCAATTCAATTCATGAGTAGAAAAAAGATGAATTAAAAAAAGAAAACAAATAAAAGAAAAGTAGGAATGTGTAATTGGTTAACCGTTAATCGAAGTGAACTTTGTATTATCGAATTAACTAAATTGAAGTTTTTTTTTTTTTCGATTAATCGGTCGATTAAGTGAAGTTGTTTAAGCTAAAGTTTTAAATTTTTAAAATAATACCTATAATAATAAATTCAATTAAAATAATCTATAATAATAAATCCATCAAAAAATATACAAACACAATACCGTAACAGCACTACAAGCATAAAAGTACAAATTATGGGACACACTTGCTTATTTGATGAGATAATTAAGAAATTTGTTACATGCTCAAAAATTGGTCTCCATGATTTACAACCACCACTTTCTTCATCCCATATATATAATTAGGCTGCTTCAATATTACATACTGCAGACAAATGGACCAACACAATATGCCAACAAAAACACTCAGGGGGTGTTTGGTTGACATGAATTGCATTGAAATTGAATTGCATGAAATGATAAACTACGTTGTTTGGTTGGAGGGAATTGCAATTCTCTCAATTCATTGGAATTGCAATTCTCTCAATTCATTGATTGCAATTCATAGGTCCCCCTATGAATTGCAATTCAATGAATTCATCCAAAGGGAAAGGGAAGGAAAAAATATATTTGTCTTTTAATGTTATTATTAATATTATTACACAAAGGGTATTTTAGTATTTATATCACTTCTCCCATTTTCATTATTCCTCTCTACCGAACAATGTAATTCCAATTCTTACTTTATTCCCACCGAATTACAATTCCTTTCCATCTTAATTCATTCCTTCCAACCAAACGCCTTGTAACATGTCCATAAAAACAAAATTAATATTTTCATATTAATTATGTACTAACAAAGACTTATAGTTTTCCCTTGCACTGAATTTTTGTTTTGTTGCAAAACAATTAATTTAATAAAATTGCAAGAAAAATTTGTGCCGTGGCAATGTATTTCGTTGCAAAGCAATTTAATTTTAGTAGTGATGAGTAGGAATAAAATTGTATTGATCACAGTAATTTGATACTAATTATTTCATTTGCAACAGATTGTATAAAATAACCGTAAAGATTTCTCATAAAAATAACTAAAAAAATACATACAATCGATCTCTTCAACCATGAAACTTTGTTTCTTCTTTTGATACATAACTTGAAACTTAGTGAAAATGAATTGTTAAAGAATTACATTAAATACAAACGCATGAACAGTTCGTTTTTTTTTTTTTTTTTTTCCTGGAGAAAAAAATTTAGTTTTATTCTTTCACTCAACAAACAAATAAAATAAGTTGCTGTGCTCTATACTGTATTACATACACTCTTTATTGATTGCTTTCTCCCTTCGTTTTCTTGCACAACACAAATTAAAGGTTCTCACTTCTCAGTTCCTATAGACATCAGCTTCGAATGTAAGGTGATTGATCGAGTATCAAGGTTGTCTAATGAAGAGGTTTTCTTCAATTCAGAATGTTGTTGTGATAGATCTTAGCACTTTGGAAGATCCTTGGGAGGTGGCAGAAGAGATTCATTTGGACCTTTTCCATTGTCCACAAGGAATGCCATTTTTAGTCCCCATGTTGTGTGTATCTCTAGATGGCAATGCATAAACCAAACTCCTGCAATTCCATGCAAGAGATCAGAGAAAATTATTGTTAGGATCAAACACTTACCACTAAGGCCAAAAGCTATAGCTAGTAGCAAAGACGCAATTCTGTTTCTATTTTATTTCTTAATAGAGGGCGACGCTGGGTGCTGAACTTGACCCTTTAAACCCTTAATTGGTCTTTGCTCAACAACCTCTCAACTATAGAGTGCTTGACTTGGTCCTTACCGGCCTCCGTCCAACAATGATCAATCAGATGAAAAAACAATTATCAATCAACATACCAGGATTGTCTGCACGGAATCGGATAGCGACCCATCCACCCGCCGGCACTCCGATGGTGTTCCTCTCCACAGGATCCACAAGATTGAACTTCTTAGGATCCGTCTTAGGATTAAAGTTCCCAATTCCTCGTCCAACCGCGAAGAAATTGAACCCGTGCAAGTGTATAGGATGGTTCTCTGGGGCAACAATTCCAGTATCCTGTAAAACTAACTGGACCGTCGCATTGTATGGCAACCGGTAAAGCTTTGTCCCCGTACTGGTCTGCAGGTTGGCCGGAGGAGTACTGCCGGTGTAGTTGAAAGCAAACGGCGGGTTCCCCGGAAAATCTGTGGTGAAAACTCCTTTTATACCAAAGAAATGAGCCTGCAAAAGGGCAGTGGTGGGCATAACAAACGTGACATTATTCACACTTGCCACCACCCGGCTGCCGTTAGCCGGTTTGCAAGAGGGGCAGGGGTTAATTCCAAGCCCCACCGTGAATAACAGCGAATGATCAACCGTTTGTGGGACCTTAGCGGGAAATGTTTTGGAATTTAGGCTTCTAAGAGAATCAACAAAATTGTTAGCCACAGGGGTGGCGTTCTGGGATGGGATGCGAGTGAGGGTGGTGGCGAGAGTGGTTTGTACGCCGGTGTAGTGGAGCGTGGCGGTGCCGGTTTGGTTGTCGACGGCAATGGGAGCATCCATGAAGGGGGAGGCAGCCACCATGTACTGTCCGGCGGCTTGATCTGCGGTGATGATTACGTTTGTGGTCTGGCCGGGGGCGATGACAATTGTGTCAGTTTTGAATGGCTTCACGTACGTGGCGTCCACTTCCACGACGGTCATCTTGTGGCCGGCGATCTTGAAAAACAGTTCTTCATTGAGTGCAGCGTTGATCAGCCTTAACATGTAGGTTTTTCCCGGAGCAACACCCAATCTATATCCACCTATCACAATATAATCCCACTTGAGATGATTCCAAAAGATTACAAATTTTGGTCTATATATATAATATAGCCCATAGCACTACTGAAAATTATGCAATTTTCGACCACCTGAAAGTGATCATCAAGTCGAAAGCAAAAAGTGGTCGGAAATAGCAACAAAGATTTTTTCGAATGATCGGAACAAGACTTTTGAATTGATTTAAGGTGGTCGGAAATTTCATAATTTTCAGCAGTGTAGTGAGTAATGTACCTTGTTGGGGACAATTGGTGACCGGTCCAGGATGACCATTGATAGTATGAGCATCAGAGACATTTGGTGCCAAACCTGATTTTAGTGCTTCATTGATCACAGCTTCAGTATCAGATTTCCACCATTCAGCTGCGCCCATTTCACATAACTCATTATTATTATTTTTACTTTATCAATAATACTTACACAAATAAAATATTATGCATATATATGTTTTATTATATTAATTAGTTACCTAATAGGACAACAGCTTCGTGGTCGGGTTTTGGGAAGGGATAAGGAACACCAAGCTTAGGCAAAATGACCAAAGCACCATGGACAGTGGACCTTAGCCAAAGAACATGTGCATGCCAAAAAAGAGTGCCCCTTTGACCAGTTATGGTGAAGTTATATACATAGCTTTGTTCGGGCTGAATTGGACACTGAGTAATATAAGCTGGTCCGTCTGCCCAGCCAGTTCGAAGTTGTCTAATGCCATGCCTATAAACATAAAATAATATAAATATAAGAGGGAGGAATTGAATATATATAGGTACTAAATTTCGTTGAGTTAATATATAGTTACCAATGAATGGAGACGTTATATTTGACATGGTTGACGACTTTTATGAGCACGGTATCTTCTTCCCTGGCGTAAATGGTCGGCCCCGGAAACTTGCCATTGACGGTGACGGTAGGCTTAGTTGAACACAATCGGGTCATGTTCTTCATCACCACCTACAGACAAAGCTTCTATAAGAGTCATTTATATATAGGGACAAGATCGGGTACGTTTACTGCTTCCCATGCCGTCGTGCACTATGTAAGTACAAATGCATCACCACTTAGCACCACCCGGTTTGCAAACTGTATCACACAGCTTTGAACACCGTAGTGGTGCATTCGTGCATACATAGTGGTGCAAAGTCACATGATCACACGGGAAGAAGTCGAAGAGCTGGTTAGGCAGGGTGGCACTTACATTGAACTTGTAATGTCGCACCCGACATTCTACTATTGCCGGAAACAGAAGAGCCACGCCCACGAGGATGAAGATCCGAAACCAAGAAGACTCCATTGCATATACAAACGATTTCTCTATCTATCTATCTTCTTGTACTGTTTTTCAGTAATGGTTTTGTTTGATGTGAGTGATTATGAGCGAATGATATATAGAGGAGATGAGAGGTGAGAGTGGGAGCCAAGACGAGAGTTCTCTGCTGCGATGTCGTTTTTGTACGTTAGGTGAAATGGATTGGTTCTTCTACTCCTTTCCCATCCTTAGCTTTGAACAACAACAACTGCAATACTTCATATTTGGTCATTCTCGCAGCTCCAATATTATCATTTTTGCATGTTACGTTATATAGGGGTTGTTATATATGTTCTCCAATTAATATTTTTGTTCTTTTCTAATATATCCGTGGACCACATTTATTTTGTGACTTAAGCTATATTCATTGGCCTGCCAACTAGTAAATCCATCTAATTATTTTATAATACCTCCCGCAAATCATTCCAATTGTTATACCATGCTAGCCATGGACCAGGGTTCATATATTGCATTGTAAAAATTTTGGTTCAAAAATGATGTGTCTGCAGTTAATATATTCTATACTTGCACTTAATTATCAATATAATTTATGTACCTATAAACAAATTGAATGCACTTAACATGATAATTACATACACATAACATGATAATTACAGACACATAAATTGTTAAGTGCAGGTACATAATATGATAATTGCAGACACATAAGATAATGTTGCTTAACATGCTATGTGTCTCTTCTACTTGGAGTTAACAATTTATGTATTGTAATTATCATGTTATGCGTTTGTAATTACCATATGATGTGCTTTCAATTTGTTTACAAGTACAAAAATAGTTAATTGTTACAATCTGAATGTTATTTTTAAATGAGGGTCACCAATGCAAGGTAAACTCCGGTGTATGATATAATTCACCAAATCATTCATCGTTGGTTACAAGAATTAAACTTGATGAGTCCTACCAAAAACAAGAACAAATTAAATAATAATAGCAAATTAAATGATCTTGTGTTGCTAAGAAGCTAGCTAAGACTTCCTCGGCAAACACTCATAAAGATTAAAGATATACGGAGTATATATTAGTCAAGTTTAATTTGAATATACATGCAATGTGCATGACAGCTAGATTTTCAAAAAGAAATATTATGCATAAATAAATTGGAGAAGCAATAAATTCGAATCAAATATACCTTAGCTTAGATGAAATATGAATTTTGCACATAATTACCTATTTACCTCTATATTTTTAGTCATGAGTTCCAGGAAAGTACTCATTTCCTTCACCCAAAATGTCGAATCCCCAGCCCCAAGGGTCATACTCACTCCGGCCCGACAAAATATTTGTAAGGATTTAAAAGTAAATTATACCGTGCCCGGAGTGCACAATGCATTGTGCGCCTTGGCCCAAAACGACGTCGTTTTGGACATTTTCGCGTGTCTGCTGTTAACTCTTTTTAAAAAAAAATTTATGTTCGAGTGTACAGAATTGTATAATAGAATACACAGAATTTTATAACTGAAAATTCTCATGTTTAGAATGTACAGAATTATATAATAGAATGCACAGAATTTTATACCTGAAAACATAAAATTTTATAACTGAAAATTCCCATGTTTCGAATGTACAAAATTATATAATAGAATGCACAGAATTTTATACCTGAAAATACATAACTTACCAAAACGACGTTGTTTTGGGAGGCGCAGGGCGCACATTGCTATGTGCGCCCTGGTGCGCAATATAACGATTGGGATTTAAATCATGGTGACTCAATTTCTTAGCAAACAGGGTCAAATGTCAGTGTGCACAAAAAATCTACACACTTTAAATATAATCATCACATTGCTGTCGCCGAGGTTCAAGGAAAGTACTCATTTCCTTGATATTATTGCTTGCTCTAGCATGTTTAGTTTAAGAATAAAAATAATCTAGAAATAAAATATAAATCATATTTTATTATTTGATTCATTTATAGAACCAACTTTAACATTGCATATATGCATGGAAAAGCTAGGAATCACTACCCTCGACAAAATGAGGTTTATATATATATATATATATATATATATATATATATATATATATATATAGTTCAAATTTCATTAAAATAATACTCCGTACTATTAAGGTATTTAAATTTATTTTATTTAATTCACGTGTGATATTATAAATTGGTATAATAAATCATAATCATCATTTATCATATAATTCGACTATTTATTTGCATTTAGCATGCCGAGAAAGGGGATTTTAGTATTTCTTAAAACTTTATAAAAATGGGTTGTAAATTAAACTAATAATGAATCATAGAAATGAGGGGATAAGATGTACCAAATCCAACCAAGTTGGACTGGTTTTCAAGGTATGTATTGGTTACTACTTACTACTCTGATCCACATGTTAACAAGAGATAGATTTATATTGTTTCAAAGCTAAGATATGTTTATATTAATTAAGCCAACCGTGGGTTACTAACCACTATTTTCTTCATTATGTTTGTATATATTCACATTTGAATTCTCCATGTAACAAATATGAATAAAAAAATTAATTAATTCATCAATGTTGATGAATATATTATAGGTTTAATTTGTTGAAACTTGATTAGCCAACAGAATGCTCTTATAATTGACGAGATGTTGAGCTTAATTAGGTTGAATTGAAACATGTATTCCATCTCAAATAAAAACCTAAGCTGATAATAAGATTGTGTGAGGCAATTATTTTTGACGGGCTCCAAGCAACACGTAGACCATAGTCTCTTGACTTTTGGCATGATGTTAATTGGCTCTAATACCAAATTGAAGCAGGTGTTCCATCTCAATTAAAAGGTTAAGCTGATAGTTGGATTATACATTTATGTTTATGGGGCATCTAGTTGGAAGGAGTAAATTAGGGAAAAAAGAATTGTAATTTCGTTAGAAAAGAATAAGGTGAAAATTCATATTCCATTGTTCGGTAGACAGGAATAAAATTGCAAAGTGAAAGGGAAGAAGTGAATAAAGACGAAAATATCCTTTTGTCAACTACTATGTAATGTGATGGCACATCTGTTTCCATTCTGAATGAGTCATCACTCATCACAAGATCGAACCCCAACGGTTACCATTCCAAATAGTTCGTCACATGATCGAACCCCAGTTGTGGGGACATTGAGTCTTTGGGATGAAAATGATCTTGTACCAACAACTATATAGTGTGATAACACTTCTGTTATACTATTTTGTATAAAATCATGAATCTTTCAAAAAATAATACTACGTAATAATGAAAGTAAAGTTGTCATTTACGGTAAAATTCTAATTTTGAGGAACCTTAAGAATTGCAATTCCATGATTGACGAGGATTGTAATTCCTTCCTACCAAATACTGAAATTATAAATTCCATTGAATTTGGTGAGAACAGAATTACAATTCGATCCTACCAACACCCCATTATATATACACTATATGCTCAACACTCAATAGGTTGGGTGTTGCTAGCTTATCTTTCATTTTCTTCTGGATTACATATAGTAGCATATCTTTTCTCAAGTCGGCAGGAAATTCCACTTTCACCATATTTAACTTATGCAACAGTTCTGAGGAATGTAACAATTCACAATAAATGTGTACACCCAACTAATGCAGAAATGCAAGAGTTTTATCTATAACCTGATCCTTACAAAAATAATTCCCAAACTCAACAAAACAGAGCCAGCCAAATCACCTTAACTCTCGACCGTAAGTTGTGTCATTCCAAGCCCCACCAGCAATTTATTCAGGGACTCGGGCGAATGCACCCGATACTCGACTTTACCATTCGACAGGAATACCTCGGCCAGTTCAACCTTCTCGGACGTAAGACTTGTGCTATCCATCGTCTTGCTAAGCACCTTGAGAACGAGCTGAACGGCCTCCTCCCTCGTAAGCTCATCCTTGTACTCCTGTTTTAGCATTGATTGCGCGGCTTGATTGTTGGCTCCAATAGCAGCAGCCTTCCACCCGCCATAATTCCCGCTGGGGTCACTCATGTAAAGCTGGAACCCATAGTTCTTATCCCACCCGGCAAACAGAAAAGACACCCCGAATGGGCGCAGACCACCAAACTGCGTGTAACCTTGCTTGGTGTCGCAAAGAGATTGAACTAGCTGTTCCACGGGCATTGGTTCCTGATAAGCATACGTATATCGTTGAGCCTGAACCCGGGCCGTGTTAATAAGAATATTGGCATCAGACATTATTCCCGCCACAGCACATGCCACGTGGTCATCGATCTTGTACATCTTTTCAGTGGAAGTTGATGTCTGGAGAAGCTTGGAAGTCACCTTCTTTTCACCGACTAAAACAACACCGTCTTTTGATAATACTCCTATGGCACTGCCAGCATTTCCAATTGCCTCCATCGCATATTCAACCTGGTATAAACGACCTTCTGGAGAGAAGATAGTAGTGCGGCTATCATATCTTCGTGACATTGTTCTGCAGCTAGTGAACTAAACAAGTTCATTATAAGCACTATTTCCCAATGTATATCGCATCAATGAAAATTATGCCAACATACTACACAGTTACTTAGATCTAAAAAGCACGATTACTAAGAGCAACTAGTCTGACAAACACATTCAGAAAATCAGATATCTACTCTGAGCATGATTGTCAGAATTCCCAATATTCACTGCATCTATAAAAATTATGCATATGTACACTATTAAAGTATCCAAAAAGACACATGCCATATGAATCAAGGAGCACAATCACTCAAATTGCTCAGAGCAACTAGGCCAACAAACACATCCAGAGGTCTACTTTGAGTGTGGTTGTCAGAACTTATTTATTAAAAAAAAAAAAAAAAAAACTGGGAATTTCAGACAATTCAGAATGCATAAGAAATTCTTCTTCCATTGGAGACCAGGAATTTTGTATGATGAAAAGAATGGTCCCATTTGCACACATCTAAAATGCGTTTAGACAGGCATCATGAGTTACAGAAAGCTGATAATAAGTATTCCCTGCTTTAATTTGATGTTAATTTTGCCCAAAAAGCTTTTCTGCATGGCTGCTAAGCAACAGGGATTTACCCATCTATATTCTATACATAAGTATCTGAATTGCCAATTGTATGACAAAACAAGTACTCCCTCTGCCATTAATGGGAATATCATATTTCTAACATATTACCGATCTATATTTCATTTTCCTGAGCACTCTCCAATTTTACTTCGCACCATTTATACATTCGAATCCTGTGATTTTAGTACAAAACAGGAAGACATGTGATTTTATTACAGTTTTATTTCACTTTTCCGCTCACCACTCGTAGGATTTCTTAAACGTTAAATTTTATAAAGAAATTGTAAAATCTTCAGAAATCACGAAACCAAACTTGAAGTTAAAATTGAACCCTAAAATGTTCAAAATTGAAAGCACAAAATAGCGTGTGTGTGTTTGTGTGTACATATATACGTGTATACGTTTCAGTGACAGAGCGGAACCTGGAAAAGGGATGAACGAGGGAGAAGCCAAGAGACGCAATGTAACTATGGAGAAGGATTAGTAGTGTGTCGACCCAATCGTTATACCCTACACTACGGCGCGCGTAGCATTGTGCGCCGCGTGCCTCCTAAAACGACGTCGTTTTGCTGTGATTATGTATATTTGTTCACACAATTATGTATATTTGTTCATACAGTTATGTACATTTTTTATACAATTATGTACATTCTTTTTATACAATTATGTACATCCGAATCAGAAAATTTGTGTGTATTATGTTAAGAGTTGATATGTATTATGTTAAAAGTTTATGTTTATTATGTATTATGTTAGATTATGTGTATTATCTTTTAAAAAGAGTATGTATATTTTGTTATATAATTATGTACATTCATGTATACAATTATGTGTATTCTAGTATAACATAATGTACATCTTTGAACATGGGTCTTTTTTTTAAAGAAAAATTAACTGCCATACACTGGGGCGGGAAATTTCAAAAAATAAAAATAAAAAATTAAAACGACGTCGTTTTGCATCTGAACGCACAGTGCAACGCGCGCCGTGGTGTAGGATATAAATTGCCGTGTCGACCAGGTAACCGAAACTGAATATAGTTTTAAGTTTTGAGCCGGATAAAAAGAATCGTTATATCGGGCACCAGGGCACAATGCATTGTGAGCCTGGCCCAAAATGACGGACAATGTTCCGTCCGTCTAATCCTGTTACAGTTATATATATATATATATATATATATATATATATATATATATATATATATATATATATAACATTTGTGTTTATGTGTATTATGTTAAGAGTTTATATGTATTATATATTATGTTAGATTATGCGAAGTTTATGTGTATTCTCCTATATATACGAAACATGAAATTTTCTCTTAGAAGTTAACGATAGAAACGGAAAAATTATTCAGGACGCACAATGCATTATACGTCCTGGTGCACAATATAATTTGCTGGATAAAAAACAAGAATCATATGTAATGCCCACAAAATGAGGCCCAAACAGCATTTCTAGGCAAATTATGTCCTGGACCTGTGTCCACAATTACAATGAATTGTGTAATTGTGGACACGGGCACAAAACGATGTCGTTTTTCAAAAAAAACGCGTCATTTAGTTAAAAAAAAAATTCGCACGTGTTTTGCCGTTAATGGCGTTAACGGCGTTATTTTTTTGGATTATGAATGTACAGTTATACCGTTATGAATGTACAGTTATGCAATTATGAACACAGAACTCTAACATTATGAACTTACAATTATGAACATATAGTGATAAAATTATGATCATAGAGCTCTAAAATTGTGAATATAGAGCTTCGAAGATTATGAATGTACAGTAATGGAGTTATGAATTTACAGTTATGAATCTACAATTATGAGATTATGAATCTACAGTTATGGAATTATGAATGTACAATTATTGATCGAATTATGAACAAAGAGCTCTGACATTATGAACTTACAATTATGAACATATAGTGATAAAATTATGAACATAGAGCTCTAAAATTGTGAACATAGAGCTTCGAAAATTATGAATGTACAATTATGGAGTTATGAATGTACAGTTATGGAGTTATGAATGTACAGTTATGGAGTTATGAATGTACAGTTATTAACATATAGTAATAAAATTATGAACATATACTCCTATAACGAAGCGGTCTGAAATTTAAAAAAAAAAAAAATGAGATAACGGCACGGGTCCATAGCATAACGATTGGCATTTCTAGGCAATTTACTTCATGGACCAGGGTCAACATAGTACTATGGATCATGGATTGAAACAATAGTATTATGGGACATGAATTGAAATAATATGGTACAGAATTGATACTCGTAAGGTACAGAATTTTATAACGAACACACAAAAAATTACAACATAAGATGCATAACATAGCATTTTGGACTTAGCTGAATTGAAAAGACGAGGTATAGAATTCATACTTGTAAGGTACATAATTTCATAATACAAGACACAAAAAATCACGACACAATACGCATACACATGTTATATATTTAGTTATTTTTCAAATATGATTTAAGTACACAATTTGTGTTCATAGGCACAAAATGTTACAACACAAAGACGCAGAAATTCGTAACTTAAGACACAATTACTAATTTGTTCCAGGTACAAAATTCATACTCATAATGTACAGAATTTCATAACGCAAAACATAAAAGTCATAACACAAAACACAAAACACAAAAATACATAAACTAGGATTCATATTGCAGTGTGAACCATGTTCCATGGTATAAGAATTGGAATTTTTGGGCAATTAATATCACGGAGCAGGGTCCACATAGCACTATGGACCCTGGATCGAAACGATGAGGTACATAATTCATACTTGTAAGGTAAAAAATTTCATAACACAAGATACAAGACAAATACACTTGCCATAAAAGCCGATTGTTGCGCTCATATCGATATTCATCATGTATTACTTGGATTTCTTCAATGAACATGAAGCTGAGGAGAGTAGTTCGGATCTACGATCATGTCTAAGTTCTTAGATGGACCTTAATAAGACTTCTCCGCGGGGGGGGGGGGGGGGGGGGGTACCTCCGGCTTTGAACGTGATCAATCACAAGCCGACATTTCCAGCTACTCCCGGCCAAATTCCTTACCAATTTCCAATGAATCTTGCTAGGGTACCAGACTCGACCTTCCAATGGTGGCAGAATTCACCACGATTCTATACTTCAACTTATCCATATCAGCCTATGTTGGCCATGTATACGCAACGGATGTATATGCCGGCCCCAACTGCACCAGAAGCGGTGCCCGCAAGCAGGGGAAGGAAACCCGAGCTTCGCCGAGCACACTCACAGTGCAGAGAGCCTACAAGCCATCACGAGCATTTTCCCCAACTTCGTCGCCCTGTTCAGACCCAATTGGGTTCAGGAGAGGAGTCTCAGACGAATTCCAGCTCAATTCAGAGTTCCTTCGATTGGGTTTAGCCGCCTATGCGGGATCGTTTGGGTACGAACAGAGAGGCGAATGTCAATCAATCACCTGTTTGTTGGTTGGCGAGGAAATTATGAAGAAATCAGTGCATCCAATCCTCATCGACATAGAAATTCTCGGAGGGAAGGGCAAGCTGAGCTTCCCAAGGGAATCTTGGATCAAGTCGGACTTGAGTTCAACCTATGGAAACGGGAACAGATGTCCTGACCATCCGAAGCAAGAACTTCGTTGTTAACGACACCAGTCACAGCGGAGATCATGCACCAGCCATACCTGATTAACTTATGGGTACTCGGGAACAAGAATTACAATGGCAAGACTGACCTCAAGGAAAATGTTAACTCTTATTACAGCAACATGTTGAGGATGGAGGTGTTTGATGCGGTTATTTCCCGAGCCTTCTTTTACGCTCTGTTCGGGAGGGCAACTGAGTGGTTCAAATCACTTGAGCCTGGATCTGTCGGGAGTTTTCCCGAGCTGGAGATATTGTTTATCCAGAAATTCGCTACTTCCAAGACAGTGAGACGACACTTCACTCATCTAAATGGTATTCGCCAAGGAGAGGGTGAACCGCTGACTAACCTAGTGGAAGAACGAAATTGGAGAGGTCAAGCCAATGGATGATCGAACGATTATCAACATTCTCCACTCCTCACTCCAATAAGGGAGCTTGTATGAAGACTTTATTTTGCGTCTGCCCTAGACATATGAGGAAGCCCTCCACTAGGTTACCGATTGTGCAAATGCAATAGAGGCCAATATGACCAAGCAAAGAGAAGAGACGGGATCAAGCCGGAGAGAACGACGTCCCGATTAGAAACAGGGTGACCAATCGGTAAAGGGACGAGACAAGGCCGCCGCGTATACTCCACTGAACTGACTAGCAATGGAGGTCTTTAATTACACCCAATCTTGCAACCTGGTCCAAATTCCGGACCCTGCCTGAGATGGGAGGATAAGTCCAAATTTTGTAAATATCATCTAAACAGGGGACACGACACTGAGGAGTGCCATACTTTGAGAAAAGTCATGAAAGAATTGATGCGCTCGGATGAGTTAACCCAGTTCGTGAAGAAGGAAACGGAGAAGAAGTCTTGGAAGAAAAATTTTCAAGAGGCCCGATAAGGACAAGAAAGTGAGAAACAGAAAGAACTCGAGCCAGATAATGAGCCGCCTCCGCCGCCAACTTCCAACCAGTCATTCATGTCATATTTGGACGATTGGAAGGTGGAAGCAGTATGAAAGAGCGACGGCGATGGTCCCGAGAACTACGGGTCGGATTGATTAAGTCCGAGCTAAAAGAGAAAAGAAGAAGAGTTGAACCAATCGTGTCCACCAACAACGACCTCCCGATGAAATCTGAGCATAGTTCAGAGGCTTTGGTCGTCACAATAGATATCATGGGGTTCAATGTCGAGAGGGTCTTAGTAGACACGGGCAGTAGCGTGAACGTGTTCTACTTGGACGTTTTCAAAAAGCTCAAGCTAGAATAGGCAATGCCGACCTCGACCAGAACTCCCTTGCCTGGTTTCACGGGCAACATGATTCAACCGGAGGCAATGGTTTGGTTACCAATTGAAGTCAGAACTTACCCTTGGGTTTTGAAAATTGAGATGTAATTCATCATGGTTAAGTTGGATTGCGTGCACAACATAATACTCAACTGAACCAGCATTATGCAAATTGGAGTCATGATTTCCATGCCCCATCTGTGCATGAAATTTCAGACTCCGGAAGGTGTTGGAGTCTTAAGGAGTGATATCCGATCTGCTCTGAAATGTTATGACCGAGCAGTACAGAAGCAAGGCAGGAACCTCTCGGATGAGTACAATAAGTAAGAGGAAAGACGACTAGAAGAAAGAGCAACCCAAGACTTTAGAAGAAGTGGAGGAAGTTCTTCTAGATGAGAGCCGACCCAACTGGGTAATTAAATTGGAAGAACATTGAGCAGCGACTTGCGGGACGCATTGTTACTATGTTAGTTGTGCTGAAGGAGTATTTGAACATCTTTGCGTGGGGCCCGGGGATATGCCTGAGATTGATCGCTTAGTTATTTGTCATCGGTTGGTAGTAAGCTCGATCGCCAAGCCGGTACATGTTGGTCTTGATACCAAGAGGTGTGAGTCTAGAGAAGGGGGGAGGGGGGAGGGGGGGGTGAATAGACTCACAAGCGATTTTTGAAAACTTTAGCGAAAGGTTACACGAGAGATATGCACAACGGAAATGTTAATATCTTTTAGTTCTCTTTGCACACTTGTAAGTTTAAAGATTGTGACTTAGGTTTGATGAGGATGCAATGCACGTAAAAGTAAAAGGCAGTAAGTAAAGAGAGAGAGATTTTTATAGTGGTTCGGCTATTAACGAAGCCTACTCCACTCTTCCTTCACAACTATGAAAGGGTTTGCACTAATCACTCCTTAGTACAAACTATCTCGCCAAGATTGCTTCCTTGATCACTAAGCCGGACAGCAACTTTCGCCTTAGGTTTTTCAACTCCTCCGAGTTTACTCAGACTCTATCAACTTTGAGTTGAGTGTTGTTTAAGAAGGGTAAGAATTCTCCAACTGAAATCTTGACTTGATGAAGCTTGATCTTCGTATAGACTTGTGCAAACTTTCTTGAGGATGTGAAGATTCATGAAAACTAGATTATCTTTGAAAAAATCTTCACATACACACACGGGTCGTAAATAACTTGTAGCTTTGAGAGATTTTGAAAGCTTGTTAGCAATGAGTGATGACCAACACCTTCTTCAAGTATAGAAGAGGGGTATTTATAGGTGAGAAAAATTCATCCGTTAGAGGGAGATGAATATTCAAAACCTATTAACCAGTGTGTATGTCCGCTGCGTAAGGAGACTTTAATGCGGCTTGTACTTTGTAGCCTTTGGCTTCAAAAAAGTGACCTACCTTTTTGTCTTTTAGTACTGTCAAAAAGTACCAATCATTTAATGTTCCTTGAAATTTGAAATTTCATTCCTAGGACACCATTTGTCTAGGATGATTTTCCCAACATTGAGACTTGAACAGTTATGCTTCTGAGAGCATATTGACTTGTCCAAATGAGTCAGACTTGTGAACCGTGTTCTCGAGCTCTGGTAACGAATGATTGACCTTATCATTCGTTGTCTTTACGAATCAAATGATCTTTCTTTATCATTTGTGAATAAGTTACCTGAGAGATAGACCCTTCCACGATTTGGTCTAAGCTAGTTTATCTCTCAGTATTCTTTCAGTCTTTTCTTCTCTTGATCTTGACGCTAGCTTACAAAGGTTACACTGATTCGGGTTAACACGAATCTTGAGCACGAATCATCTTTAATTTCATGCTATGAGCAAAGGCTCTTTCAAGGATGATTCGTTCTACTAGAAAGCTTGAAACAACGAGAGTAAAAAGAGGGGTCTAAATTCCTAAGTAGTTTAATTTGGTATTATCAAAATCTAAATACAAGTGTTCCTAACAATATAAAAAATAAAAAAATAAAAACAGCGATACCATTCATTTGACCGACGTGAGTTCGTCAAGACAAAAGTCCGGACTCTAGCCGCTATTGGACATGTTCGGGAAGTGATATACCCCAATTGGGTAGCCAATTTGGTGCTCATTAATTCCCAAGCCACCGGCATAGAAAATGTGCATCGGCTACACTGACCTTAACAAGGCTGCTTGTCCATTGGATCCTTGTCCTTTGCCGAGCATCCATCAAATGGTCGATGAAACCGCCGACGCCGAATTTAAGAGTTTTATGGATGCTTTCAAAGGGTACCACCAAATAATGATGGCGGAAGAAGATGAGAGTAAGACCTACTTTATGACTGCATATCTTCATGTACTTTGTAGATTAAACTTATCAACAATAAAATTCTTCACATAATTATCGTTTTCTATCCCCAATGATATAATATATCTTGAGTTATTATAGTCGTGAACAAAAAATTTAAATGATGGGAGCATTTATTAAATGCACCAATTTTTGGGCCATAAAAGGTTAACTAGAGTTTTACCTATATGCATAGAATGAATTATGAAAAAAAAATAAAAATTAGTTAAGTGATTAACAAACAAGGTCGGCAGGTCAATAAGTATAGCTTAAGTTATAAAAGAATTGAAAAGAAATATTATATTGAAGATAACACCCCTAAATATGTAAAGTAACATGCAAGGAATGATTGGAGCTGCCAGAATGAGCAAATATGAAGTTTTGCAGTTGTTGTTGTTCAAAGGATGCGAAAGGAGTAGAAGAACCAATCCATTTCACCTAACGTACAAAAACGACATTGCAGCAGAGCTCTCTTCTCCTCTATATATCACTTGCTTTGCATTTCCCATGCACCTCATTCGCTCTCAGATCAAACAAAACCATTACTAAACTCAAAACATAAAATAAACAAACTGAAAAGCAAGCAGAGAAATCATCGTATACTATGGAGTCTTCTTGGCTTCGAATCTTCATCCTAGTGGGCGTGGCTCTTCTGTTTCCAGCAATAGTAGAATGTCGGATACGACATTACAAGTTCAATGTAAGTGCCTTTATGCCTAACCAGCTCTTCTCCATCTCCTTCTTTTTGTGTGTGTATATATATATATATTAATATATATACATATGACCATAACATAACCTTTGTCTCTATAGGTGGTGATGAAGAACATGACCCGATTGTGTTCAACTAAGCCTACCGTCACTGTCAATGGCAAGTTTCCAGGACCGACCATCTACGCTAGGGAAGAAGATACGGTGCTCATAAAAGTCGTCAACCATGTCAAATATAACGTCTCCATTCATTGGTAACTATATTAACTCAATGAAATTTAGTACGTATATCTATTCAATTCCTTCCACTTATATTTATATTTTATGTTTATAGGCATGGCATTAGACAACTTCGGACTGGTTGGACAGACGGACCAGCTTATATTACTCAGTGTCCAATTCAGTCCGGACAAAGCTATGTATATAACTTCACCATAACTGGTCAAAGGGGCACTCTTTTTTGGCATGCACATGTTCTTTGGCTAAGGTCCACTGTCCATGGTGCTTTGGTCATTTTGCCTAAGCTTGGTGTTCCTTATCCCTTCCCAAAACCCGACCACGAAGCTGTTGTCCTATTAGGTAACTAATTAATATAATAAAACATATATATGCATAATATTTTATTTGTGTAAGTATTATTGATAAAGTAAAAATAATAATAATGAGTTATGTGAAATGGGCGCAGCTGAATGGTGGAAATCTGATACTGAAGCTGTGATCAATGAAGCACTAAAATCAGGTTTGGCACCAAATGTCTCTGATGCTCATACTATCAATGGTCATCCTGGACCGGTCACCAATTGTCCCCAACAAGGTACATTACTCACTACACTGCTGAAAATTATGAAATTTCCGACCACCTTAAATCAATTCAAAAGTCTTGTTCCGATCATTCGAAAAAATCTTTGTTGCTATTTCCGACCACTTTTTGCTTTCGACTTGATGATCACTTTCAGGTGGTCGAAAATTGCATAATTTTCAGTAGTGCTATGGGCTATATTATATATATAGACCAAAATTTGTAATCTTTTGGAATCATCTCAAGTGGGATTATATTGTGATAGGTGGATATAGATTGGGTGTTGCTCCGGGAAAAACCTACATGTTAAGGCTGATCAACGCTGCACTCAATGAAGAACTGTTTTTCAAGATCGCCGGCCACAAGATGACCGTCGTGGAAGTGGACGCCACGTACGTGAAGCCATTCAAAACTGACACAATTGTCATCGCCCCCGGCCAGACCACAAACGTAATCATCACCGCAGATCAAGCCGCCGGACAGTACATGGTGGCTGCCTCCCCCTTCATGGATGCTCCCATTGCCGTCGACAACCAAACCGGCACCGCCACGCTCCACTACACCGGCGTACAAACCACTCTCGCCACCACCCTCACTCGCATCCCATCCCAGAACGCCACCCCTGTGGCTAACAATTTTGTTGATTCTCTTAGAAGCCTAAATTCCAAAACATTTCCCGCTAAGGTCCCACAAACGGTTGATCATTCGCTGTTATTCACGGTGGGGCTTGGAATTAACCCCTGCCCCTCTTGCAAACCGGCTAACGGCAGCCGGGTGGTGGCAAGTGTGAATAATGTCACGTTTGTTATGCCCACCACTGCCCTTTTGCAGGCTCATTTCTTTGGTATAAAAGGAGTTTTCACCACAGATTTTCCGGGGAACCCGCCGTTTGCTTTCAACTACACCGGCAGTACTCCTCCGGCCAACCTGCAGACCAGTACGGGGACAAAGCTTTACCGGTTGCCATACAATGCGACGGTCCAGTTAGTTTTACAGGATACTGGAATTGTTGCCCCAGAGAACCATCCTATACACTTGCACGGGTTCAATTTCTTCGCGGTTGGACGAGGAATTGGGAACTTTAATCCTAAGACGGATCCTAAGAAGTTCAATCTTGTGGATCCTGTGGAGAGGAACACCATCGGAGTGCCGGCGGGTGGATGGGTCGCTATCCGATTCCGTGCAGACAATCCCGGTATGTTACTAAATCTTCATTGTCACCCCAATTCTATTTTCTTAAAATAATTAGTTTATCAGTTAATTTTGACTTATTTATCATTATTAACTGTTTGACTTTAAACAATCAATATCAGTGTTTAATTAATTAATTTTTCGTAACAACTTATTGCTCCAAAATGTTAAAATTCAAAATGCTACTTTTTTCAATTAGCTTTTTTAGAATGTTATTTTGTATAATAAGCTATTAGTTAACAACTAATTTACAAAACACTTCCTTACAATCAGCTAATGTTATCAACTAATTAAACCTACTAACTCAATCAACTAACAGCTTTTACCAAACACCCCATTATATTTTCATGGGATTGATAATTTTCTGGGATCCCTTGCATGAAATTGCAGGAGTTTGGTTTATGCATTGCCATCTAGAGATACACACAACATGGGGACTGAAAATGGCATTCCTTGTGGACAATGGAAAAGGTCCAAATGAATCTCTTCTGCCACCTCCAAAGGATCTTCCAAAGTGCTAAAATCTATCACAACAACATTCTGAAGATTCATCGTCAGTATACAACCTTGACAGAGCCACAGGAACAGAGAACCTTTATGTTGTGCCATACAACATTGTTGTGCGTAGGAACAGAGAACCTTTATGTTGTGCAAGACAACAAAGGTAAAACAGGAACTTATTTGTTTGTTGAGTGAAAGAATAAGAGAAATTTCTCAATCAAAAACGAATTGATTACATGCATGTTTGTATTTAATGTAATTCTTTTGCAATTAATCACTGAGTTTCAAGTTATGTACCATAAGAAGAAACAAATTAAAGTTTCAACGGATTGCATGCATTTTACAATTATTTTATTAGAAACTGTTGGGAATTGTTGGGCAAAGATCGCTAAAAGATCAAGTCTAATACTCGGTGACTGGAGATTGTTGGGCGAAGACCGATAAAAAGGCTTAAAAGGCCAAAAATGTGAACAATATAAAAAAATAAGAGGCTATCACTCCAAGTCAACTGTCCCACCCAAAAAATGTGCTTACAATTCAACGAAGGGATTAGTCATTATGTTCAACGGTGAAAACCCTAAGTACACCCAAAAAAATAAAGAAATAAAGTAGCGTCGCTCCAACAATTTAAGATTTGTTGGTTTTGAGAGGGGAGAATTGTTGGGAGGAAGCCGGTAAATGCCAAGTCTAGCACCTGGTGACTGGAGGATTGAAAGGCCAAGTCCAGCCCCCAACCTAAAAAATAAACTTTTTGACGTAATAATAAGCATTTGATCCTAACAGGAGCCTTTATTTCTTACAAGTTGCTAAAATCATAACTTAGATTTACCAATTCAATCGAATCACTAAGAGGCTAAAAGCACAATGGACCTAAAATTCTACAGTTCACACCAATGGTGCAAGCAAACAGCAATATAATGCAGAAATCTCATAGCACACTGGTCTGGTAGAGCATAGATTGTTGCTGGAGAAGAATCCGAGAAGGCGAGAAATACATCACCTATATTCAATTTGCGGTGGCTGGAACACTCGCTTAAACAGCCATTGGAATGGCCTCAACAGCTGGGCTCTCTTCTTCCTCCAAAACCAGATGGCAGCGTTGTATTGTTCATTACGAATCATTTTAGTGGCCGCCCTCCAGTCATACTTCTCCATTTCTTGGCGTGCTGCTTTGCCCATTGTTTCTCTCAGGTCACGATCACGCAAAAGAGGCCCCAGTTTACTCAAGCAGTCATCGAGGTCCCCGGGATTAAACAGGTAGCTAATCTTGCCATCCTGGTCATCTGGAATGATATCGGGAATTCCTCCTGCACGAGCAGCCACCACGGGAATTCCAGAAGACATGGCCTCTAGAACAACGAGGCCAAGTGTCTCGGATTCTGAAGGCATTACGAAAACGTCCCCACTGGCGTATGCCCGAGATAGCTCCTCCCCTTGTAGCGTACCCGTGAACACAGCAGGCATGCCAGAGAACAATTCCTCCAGTTCCTCCCTACCACAATCAAACGACAAATTAAAGTGAAGTTTTCATGTTGACTTAGATTTATCCATTCCTGGCAGTGTTGCAAAAATCGCGCCTAGGCGCTAGACGGCCAGCCTCCTAGGCGCCCTAGACGCCCACCTAGGCACTCTAGGCGGTCCCCAGGCGCCTAGAGGGAGCCTAGCGATTTTTTCAACATTGATTCCTGGTATGAACGGGGATTAGTCTGAGTATGGTACGGGCGTAAAGATGTCTCCTATAGTTAGGGTTTTTCTCAGAACACCTTGTGGTCTAACCAAAAAATATATTTTATTTAAAAAAAAAAAAAAAAAAAAAAAAAAGAATACTAGGTTTTGTAATTCCGGGAAATAATAGCAAGCTTTCAGATGCTATTGCCCCTCACCTGTATGGTCCATCGCCTATGAAAGCTATCCGAGCTTCAGGAAGTCTATCCATAACCCTGTTTCAAACATGAATCTCAAGTCTCAAAACCCAGATGCAGAGTGATAATATAAAATGAGACACGCATTCAGTGTAAAAAGTGAGAGCAATTATTGTTTCTCCGTAAGAATAGAAGGCATTATATTACCTTTTAAGGAAATCCAAGCTCTTCTCAACCCCAATCCGCCCAACATGGACTATCAACGGCTTGTCAGGTTCGTTATTGCTAATCAACAGCAGAAAGAAAAAGGAAACAATGTTTAATCAAGGATTATATTAAACACAAAGTGTTTAACATAAAATTGCCTCACAAGGAAAGGCCCCTACCTTAGTCTTAATCGCATTTCATGTGAGCGGAATCGAGGGTTAAAGCTTTCAGAATCCACACCCTTATTCCAGAGACGAATTCTGTTAGCTGAAAAGAAGCATAGGTAGAAATTTCAATTTAGTATACTCAGAAAGATCATGACGGTTAATGGGCTTTGTGATCAAAATAAATTTCATAAAACGAGATAATCAAGAAATTTTGACAAGGATAACAAAAAATTAGAAAGAACGGTAATATGAAAAGTAACCCAACTCCGATTGACATAAAAGTTTTCACCTGCTGTTACCCTATAAGCTTCCAGATCTTTTGCTATAGCAGCAGATGGTACAAGCGTAAGATCAGCAGCTCTGTGAAGAAATTCTGGAGGACAATGAATATTTGCAGATCAGCAATAAAGAAATGAGATGTGAAATGCATAATAAATTATCAAGGCAAGCAGAAATTAACTTACTTATAACTAACCACATAGGTTGGACCAGCCAACTAAAAGTGTATCTTGGAATGTATCTGCAGAAGAATAAGATAAGCTTAGCGTTAATGTTCCAACACATGAGAAGCAACAAACTTCTTTGGCTCATGTTAAGAGTCCCACATTGAAAAAATAAGAGAGAACATATGAGTTTATAAGACCATTGGTTAGATTTAGTTTTTTAGTGTGGTTTGACCCATGTGCATCATAACATCTGGTATCAAAGCTTGTTCGGTTCACTTTGTGTCCCGGGTGGTTATCCACCCGCTATAAAACTTTTCCATTCGAAAATATCATTGGTGTGATGAGAAGGGGAGCATACACTGGAACATGGGTGTGATAAGACATCACTAAAGGGACACATAGCAGTTTTGCGATAATGAGGGCTCCAAAAACCTACAAAAAGATTTTAAAAATGCAACGTCAATAATATGAATGGAGAACACCTTCCGCTTAAGCTTTTCAAATGCAAAACCGAAGTCTATACGTCAAATAATAATAGAAGAAAAAGAAGCACATGAAAACATACCATTATACCAGGAGATGATGCATGTATTATGTCAGGCTTAAATTGGGCAACTTCTGAGATTATTCTTGGGCTGAGAGCCAATGAAAGGGGCACTTTGTTGTACCAAGGGCAGGGAAAGCTAAAAAAAGAAAACCATATTATACATTAGAAGAGTGCAATCTTTTGAAAGCCTATTGGAGCAAGGAAAGACATAGGCCCTATTTGGTAAAATAGTTAGCCTATCAGCCAATTTTCGCTTTTTTGACCACTATTAGCTGTTTGACTTGGTTAAACAACCAGAGTGTTTGATTAATTAGCTTTTTATAACAACTTATTGCTCCAAAACACTAAAATTCAAAAAGCTGCTTAAAGCAGCTTTTTCTATTAGCTTTTTGAAAAAGTCATTTTGTATGTAATTAGCTATCAGCTAACACCTAATTTACCAAACACCTTTCTCCAATCAGCTAATGTTATCAACTAGTCAAACTCACTAACCCAATCAGCTAACAACTATTATAATATAATAAACAATATAAGGCACATAGTATGATAATGGACCATCTACACATTCTTCAAACCCACTGTAATACGGAGTAATATACTTACATATCAGCACATTCGACACACGTACATAAGTTCAGAAAATAAGAAAGAATGTACAAATCAAGCAATTACTACCTCCGAGACCCTATCAATTTTGCTCCATAAAATTCTTCGGGCACCCCTTCATGAGTTGTCACAACCATAACCTACATTACACATTTAACATGTATACTCAGCAATTGATTAGTTCAATTAAGTTTCGAATTATATATGTTTCAGTCCACAATCTTACTTAAGGAATTAAAATTTGATCAATAAATAGTCATGACATGCCACCATGGAGGAAGATAACAATGAAATTACAAAACTCAGCCCGGTGAACTAATAGCATTGAAACAAGAGAAAGAATATACCTCATCTCCCATTTCCCGCAGATACTTGATGAAATTCTGGAACCGGTTCTTATATCCAGACACATAACTGCATGTTTGCCAAAGAACACACAAGTGGGCAGATATAGTCATATAGTCAATACGCGAACCAAATTTCGGTAACAAATATAACTGAAAACGAGAAACAACATGATTATATCCTGCTTTCCTTTCTTAGCCAAAACATTAGAGATACACAATACAGAATTACATGTATTCCAGAAATTTCAATCTTTTTTCTGCTACACATATCAGAAGCATCCTACACGATTTTATGCTATTGCCATTGTATGAGCCTATAGCACTACACACATAAGCAAACAAGGTTCAAAACACAATCCCTGTTTGGTAAAATAGTTAGCCTATCAGCCAATTTTGGCTTATTTGACCACTATTAGTTGTTTGACTTAGTTAAACAATCAATATGAGTGTTTGATTAATTAGCTTTTTGTAACAACTTATTGCTCCAAAGTGCTAAAATTCAAAAAGCTGCTCAAAATAGTTTTTTTAACCAGCTTTTTGAGAAAGTCATTTTGTATATAATCAACTATAGCTAATGGCTAATTTACCAAACACTTATCTAGAATCAACTAATGCTATCAACTAGTCAAACTTACTAATCCTATAAGCTAAACAGCTATCAGCTAACAACTATTTACCAAACACCCCCAACACGCTTGTGATTGCAAATGTTAGGATTGCATAAATATAATGGCAAATGTGATTGCAATATACCTACAAGAGATGAATAAAGCAGAACTATACTAATAGATACTATTTGAAAGGTAATTCAATCAAACATAAAGGGATAATCCGGCAATTCATCACCAATTCCCTTGCCTAATATCCTACTGTGCATATAATCAAAGTTAACTCATACCCAAACCCAAACCCAAACAGCATTGCATTTGACCAATTTAGAAAAAACTAATGTGTAAAAGTAGAATTAAACACTCACGCGAAAGGGGAGGGCTCAACAAAGAGAGCAATGCGTCTAGGTTTTGAAGTCACCTCTGATTCAATCACGGGAGGAGGGCTCTCCTCCTCTTCTTCTCTGTACTCTGTAATGGTCATATTGCTAGAGGCGGCAACAAAGAAGGGTCTTTGCCTATTCTTCAAAGACCCAGACTTTATGCAAAAGGGTTTTGCTCTTGAAGCAGAAAAGCAAGAAAATTTAAGGGAATGGGTAGGTATAGATAAAGAACATGAAGAAGAAGCCGAAGAAGAAGAAGAGGTAGATTGGGAACAGAAAGGGGAAGAGAAAGAAGGATTTACATACAGAGAAGCGGACATGATGGTGGGTTGTCTGAATGGTGTTAAATATAAAGTAGTATATCAACTAGTGAAATGTTGGAGAAGAGACCGGCTCTGAGGGGCCATGGAAGGGACTCTCCGAATGGATATTCTCTTACAGAGGGGGTGCAAACAGAGAATCGGACTATTGGAGGGAGTATATGCTTGCACAGTGGGGTCTTGCCGTCTTGGGGTGCATCTCAGCGTATATTCTCGTCCATTCATTCGCGGACCTATGTTATTCTTGACTATTTGATCATCTATTCGCCCCAATTTATACAAGAAATCTCTTATCCAAATTATATTGGTCTGGTTTGCAACATAGTTAGTTTATCAGTCAATTTTTACTTGTTTGACGACTATTAATTGTTTGACTTAATTAAACAATCAATATAAGTGTTTAATTAATTAGCTTGTTGTAACAGTTTATTGTTCCAAAACGCTAAAATTTAAAAAGATGTTCAAATAATTTTTTCAAGAGGAAATACCCAAAATGGTCCCTCGATTATAGCTAAATTCACAAATTGGTCATTGACTTTCAATTTCAACCAATTAAGTCCTTAACTTTGCAATTTTAACACGATTTGATCCTCCGTCTATTTGACCGTTTGTTGACTGTGATTTTTGAGGATATATATGTAATTTCATGATTCATCGTCGGTTTTTTAAGATTCCGGTTGCATTTTCAGACCGCACTCTAGTTGAGTTCATACCAGAGCGAAGAAGACGACGTATTTCCGAAACGGTGCAACGTCATCCTGGAGGCCTCCATGTGCTCCGACGAAAACTGCAGGTTCTTCTGGAGATCGTCGATGACGGCACAGCCGCCGGCGATGATGTAGAATCACGGCGAATGATGCAGAATCGTGAAATTACATATATATCCTCAAAGATCACGGTCAACAAACTGTCAAATAGACTGAGGACCAAATTGTGTTAAAATTGCAAAGTTAATGACTTAATTGGTTGAAATTGAAAGTCAAGGATCAATTTGTGAATTTAGCAATAGTCGAGGGACCATTTTGGATATTAACTCTTTTTTCAATTAGTTTTTTGAGAGGAAGTTATTTTGCATGTAATTAACTATCACCTAACAACTGATTTACCAAACATCTTTCTACAATCAGCTAATAGTATCAACTAGTCAAACCCACAAACACAATCAACTAACAGTTATTTACCAAACACCTCTATTGTCTATTCTTGATATAACATATTTTTTTTTGGGAGATATAACATGTTGATCTAGTGTTTCTTTTTTTTTTTTTTTTTTTTTTTTTTTTTTCCTTTTTATACATAAGGTTTCCTAGTATTGGGCAAATTATACTATGGATCAGCGTCTGTTTTGCATTGTGGACTCTAGTTCAAAAATAAACTTCAGATTATGTACATGCAGTTAACACATTTTGTACCTACAATTAATTATTTTTGTACGATTGTACCTGTAAACAAATTAAAGGCACATTATATAGTAAAGAAACGGCACATGTTTCCCGTTGTTCCGCAAAAAATAACTCTGTTATTCAGTTTTATTTTGTATACACTGCAGTTTCAGTTCAACACAACTACAGTTTCATTTCGATATAACTACAGCTTCGTTGCAAAATTTACACTCAAATATGTGAAATGTTATTTAGTTTCATTTTATATACACTATAGTTTCATTTCAACACAATTACAGTATCATTTTGATATAACTACAGTTTTGCTGGGTAATATGCACTCAAATATGTAAAATTGTTATTCAGTTTCATTTTGTATACACTGCAGTTTCATTTCAATACAACTACAGTTTCATTTCATTTCAATTGCAGTTTCACTTGATAATATACAAATAATACGTGAGGCAGTGTCAGTTTAGATACAATGTAGTTTCAGTTGGTAATTAGTACACAAAAAATACACACTCCGTTAACGGCAACGGCGCACCGTTTTTGACCGTGCACTGCGGTCCACGATATAACGATTGAGACGGGTCACACTGTAACGGATCCGATTTTTCAATACATCTAACGTTACTCTGCTTCATTTTTTCCTTGTATATCTTTTCTCCTTTACTTAGTATTTTACGGTAGTGTTGGCCTGCCGACTGACTATTCCAGTAGCCTCGTAAAAAATCAACAATATTTAAAAAGGACAAAAGGTTAAATCTTGAAATTATGTAAATATAATTATTGTGTTAAACATATATGGAGTATTATATTTCACAAGTGATAAGCATGGTGACCATATGCTGATATGCAGAACATCTATACATGTAATATGATTCTCTTTATTCAACTAACTAAATATAACATTCCAATTCAATATACTATTTATAGAAAAACAATCATAAAGATAAATTGAAGAACAATGGAATTACAAAAAAAAAAAAAAAAAAAAAAAAACCAGAAAGATTCAAATGTAAGTATAAATTAAAGCAAATAAAACAACTTATTGTTATAAATATTATTGTTTTATGGCCATTATCTCCCAAAAACTCATGATCTTCCCCATTTATGATATTATTATATTGTAACTGTTATCCTTGTGATGTATATATGTTTGATTCAATGCTTAATGAGAATGAGGGTTATTCTGGAGTTGATTCATTCTTGATCTTTTTGCTCTTTCCCTTTCATGGATACCACCAAAATATAACACGTTATCATTACTCTGCTCTTCTGCAATCTGAACGCTCCAGGCCGGCGATACCACGACATCCTTGCATACTTGGGTCGCAGAGGCGTCCGTTTATCTCCATCGCTATCCATTGTTGTCCAAAATTGTTGGAGAATCCAACCACTGCGTACTACTAACTAGGAGCAAGTGGTATTACAAGTTATATCAAATTGGAATCTATAAACCACTTGCCACTGGGAAGTTAGGCCAAGCCATGTGGATTTTACAAAGGTGTCACCCAAGCGAGTTGAACGATTAAAGTATACTCCTTATCTTCGGCGAACGGTATTTTTCTTATATTCTTTTCTAATTTATAAATTTATAAATTAATGAGATATATCTTATCATGCTATGTTCTGTGCATATTGTATACGTGCCTCCATATTTATAATATATGTGCATGACTCAAAATAATCTCATGCTGATTAGAATATGAACTATTTTTTTATATTGATTCTTGGAATCTTTTGACCTTTTTTTTCGACTTTTTTTTTTTGTTATTAAACTGAGTTCTATCTATATTGTGACAATTATTTGCTATAGGTCGTAAATGTTGAGGTTATAAGTGAGATTATAACATGAATTCTCAACATGGCTTTAATTGTTAGGTTGCATATGTCGTTGTTAAACTGCCTAACTTCTAAACATATCTTTATCCAGAAGACAAATTCATAGCATTAATTATAAGATAACAACACTAAGGCAAACTATATGACTCAGATGTAGGCAAAAGTCCATGATTATTTGTTCAAAGGTATATTTATGGTGCTAGTTTTTATTGGACACGAGTCCTGAATAGTGAGGATATCAAATCTTAGTGCTTAAACAAAATGATAGTGTCAATTTTTTAATATAGTGTTGCCCAGAAGGTAAACCAAGAGCACTAATTTATCTGTCACTCGTTATCTTGCCGGTCATTTACAATAGTCACTTTGTACTCCAGTAGTAGTATATGACAAAATTATACTAAGTGTTTTGAATGTCATTAATTTTTTATAAGAAACCAAAAACTGTTTTTTGGAATAAACTCTCTGAGTTTTAAATCTTTCAATGTATTTAGTCTTTATTGGGCTACTTTCTAATAAGGTCTGGAAGACCTCAAATGGGATTGATCTTTAAGCTGCCTAATGGCTCATGAATGAAGTTTGCAATTTTTAATGCTATGCTACTCTCCAAAAGTCAAAATTGACTTACTTCATGTTGATTTGCCTGAAGCAAATAAATTGTGAATTTTTTTACACAGTAATCACTGCTTGAAAATTCTGATCGGCGCAGTTTGGAAATTAAATTCGTGAAAAATACTTCTTGAACTCCTTTTGGCATGAAATTTTTTTGGAGAACCTAGACCCGTGATATTTGATGTCTGTAAAAATATTTTGTTAAAAATATGCTTTGGTTATTCCAGAAAAATTTGTAAAGTTTTGACAGTATGCTGCCAATTATTTTTCTGCCTAGAGCAATGTTGGGAAAAATTTCGGAAAAAATACTTTCACACCTTGGATTGACATCAAAATTTTTATGTGTGTTCTAGACTTACTGAACTACATACCTGCAAAACTTTGTGTCAAAATGTGTTACCGTTTTCCCCAGAAAATTCTGCAATCCAAGTCAAAATTATGAAAATTTTCTGCCGTTTTCAGCTTGTATATCTTGGTTTTTTGTGATGTTTTCATACTTGTATGAAACTATGATATAAAATGAGAGCTTTATTGGAAAAGTACTATTTTTGACTCCCTGAAATAAGAATGAATGGGCCCGGCAGCGAATATGTGCTCACTATTCTTCGGCGAACGGTACTTCTCTCATTTTTCTAACTTATGAATTAATAAGAATATATCTTGTCATGTCATGCTTTGTGTGTACCAAATATGGTACCCTTTATTTAATGGATGTGCATGAATGACTCAATTGAGAGTTTGGTGTCCAAGACATAAGGGACAATTATATCACATGCTATTGCATGCTTCTCTTTAATTGACAACTTTTAGCATATAATCTCTTGATTAGGCTCATATACGAGCTTTTGTTATTTCTTGTTGGCAATTAATTATTTGCTATAGGCCATAGCTATTGAGATTCATCACCCAACTTATAAGTGGGAGAATAGCATGAATTCTCAATATGGTTAGGTTGCACCTGTTGTTGCTAAACCTTAGCTTGCATGTGATAACAATTGAAGGCTATGACATGTTTACGGTTCTAGTTTCTGCTATAGAAACTCTTTGACATGAGATTTGGGCATATGATATTTAAATTTATAGCCCTCATTTGTTTTGTATAATTATTTGCCCAGAAGGTAGATTAAGGATTTTAATTCTCTAAGTCACCCTTTTAGGATGAACCTTGACAATGGATTCTGGACCAAAAATGGCCAACCTATCCCATGAATCCCCAAAGGATTGCTTGACGTTACTATGAGTTAAGTTTTTTTACCAATTCTAACTCACTGCATATCACAAATCAATCCCTCAAGGATTCCTATACCCCCTTTTCACCTAGTACGTGATTTCAGAAGTAATATTTCCCTATTTGCGTTATTTTTAGTGCGCAGTCTATTTTTATATATCACCACCACAACGTACCTCTAAAAGGGCTATCAAAGAAGCCTTCGTCTATTGATTAAATATCGAAAGCCCATAATAGGGGATCAATACATATAATTGGTTACGTTGACTGCTTTCCTAATGAAGATTGTTTCTCGGCATTAGGGTGAGATAATATACTAGCCTTTAATGGAATGCCAAGAAATTTCATAAAATGAAAAAATCTTCATCCACGTACTAGTTGGTCTGAACTAGAAGTTCAAAAGATAATCTATTTGCGATATTAGCAAATAATCTGCCAAATACCCTACATCTATTGATCATACCGATCATAAAAGAGCGACTAGGTCCCATGTACCTTCCCCAACATGGACCAAATATATCTACTAATACTCCTTGACTCCAGAAGTGTAGGAGATCTAGTAAAGAAACATTGTCACTCTTGAAATAAGTTTGAACAATTATGTCATGCAGACGTTCGTACAGATGACGAAAAACCCTAGTAAAATTTATAGGTGCACCAAACAAACGTAATACTAGGGATGCGGAACGACCAGATCAAAATATCTTTGAGAAATATCTAGAATCTGGTTGTTTTAGAAATTGCCTTTACTTTTACAAATATGGGAGTTTTACAAAAAGGTTATAGTTGTCGACAACACAATTGCCATTACAAATTGCTCCTTATATGATAATCTGGATCCAGAGTTAGGCACCAGAAGTGCCATGATTATTTAATATATAAAGGAGAAATTAAGGCATAGCTCGACTCGCTAAAATGAATAAATTCTCTTTATAACAATATACCGTTAAGCGTTAACCCTGAAGGTTACAAATGAGTGTGTGCATGAAAGAGAAGTAAGAATAACAAGGTGATATGATATGCAGCGAGTTTGTAGCCTATGGGTCCACGCAGAGACCCTTAATTGATTTTAATCAAATATACTCTCCCAAGGTAAATGGCATTAAGTTCCGCTACATAATACAATTGGCAGAAAAATAAATTTAGATATGCAATTAAATTTATCTTGAGAAATCCATGATGGATTCATAATTCTCAAAATGAGGATTTATTTAAGTATTATTGTGACACCCCAAAAATCCACATTTCAACCCATGAATTAATTGAGTAATTAATTCTATTTCTTTTGAGGAATTGATTCCTAAAATCCTGATTTTTAATACTCAAGGACTAGTATTTGACTAGTCAACCTTTAAGTTGTGTTGTACCTTGTGCTTTGAGGGGAGTTCCCTTGTTCCTTACACTTTCTAAAGCTTAGTAAGGGTATTCTTGTCTTTTCACCAAGAGTTAGTATTGTAACCTAACCTAGAAGACTTCTTCATTTCATTCCTTACAATTCTTAGAAAATTAGCTCTACCTTCTCTCTAGAAAAGAAGTGTAGCTTATTCTCCAAGCCAAGTTGAGACCCTTGTCAAGATTCCAAGTTTTGCTTCCAAGATTCAACCTTTCACCTATTTGGACATCTAGGAGGGTAAGATCTAAGTTTATCTAGTCTTTTTGGTTCCATCTTAGTTGTCTTTTTCTTAAAGGTAGGATCTTTATGATCTTTTGGTTTGATCTTGAAGTGGGTTTGAGAAGTAAGCCTTGTGGGGAGCTTGTGGTGGTGTTAAGTGAAGTCTTTTGGTCTACAAGAGGTAACCCATGCTCTACAAAACCTATTTTGCTTACCTATATGTGATTTCTTGGATTCTACTTGTGTTTTGCTATGAAATGTGAGGGTTTATGCATTTATCTTGTGATATTGCATATCTAGAGCTTGTGTTTAGGGTTCCCTTGTGCCATTGCTTGGCATTTTCCATGGTTCAAGTCATTTTGTTGTATTTGGTGAGATTTGGCATGTTTTGGACTTGAATTTGTGTTTGGAGAAGAAAATCCCTGAATGGATTTATTGTGGAACAGGAATGTTCCCGCGGGCGGAACGGCGGGCGGGGCACCACCCGCCGGCCTACCCGCGGATACAGGCCTCGTGGGATGATGTTCCCGCGGGCGGAACCACGGGTGGGGCACTACCCGTGGGTCCACCCGCGGGTACACGGTGGTGTTTGGTTCGGGATTTGTTCCCCGTGATTCGTTGTCTCGGTATTTGATCTTTTGACTTCCCGTTGTTCTTTTGTGAAACTATTTGAGCGTCTTCTTGATATTTCGTAGGTCTAGAACTATATGGTAGGTACCCATGTAGGACTTTGGTGTCTTGAATCGTGCTAAGTGTTCAACATTGTGTTTCGTTGGACCAAGAGGTGTCTTGTGAGTTCCTCGGAACTATCTTGAGTTTCTCCGTTGTTAAGCATGCTAGATTATTGTCTTAATGCTAGCGTGTGTGTTATTCGTACCTTTTGTGTGGTTGATGTTAACTTGTGTCATACATCGTTGTTGTCGTTGGGTGGTGACCCATTCCTTGATTGAGTATGGTTTCATACCTTCGTTGTAATCCGTTGCTTGACTCGTGTGAGTGGTGGTGCGTGTGTGGCTTTACCTGGATTGCACGATTAGTGGTATGGGACGCTAGTCACCAAGGTATTACAGCGGTCCTCGTGGTGGCCGTGACGTGATTATGGAGGTGTGTTCCTTCGAGAAAGGTTCACGTGATTGGGGGATAACATGTGTTATCTGGGCATGTGTTTCGCCATGTACGGTACCTTGTGTACTATGAAATTGGTGGTCTTGTAGGCGAGTTGTTGGTGGGGGACGACGGTCCCAGGAGGGAAAAGGTTGGACTAAGAAGTACAGGGGTCCTGGAGGTAATGGTTGGCATGAAGGTACAAGGTTGGGGGTAGCCATAAGGTTGGAACAGGGCATAAGGAAGGCATATCAACTCGTGATGGGTGATGTCACGAGGGCTTGTGTAGCCGTTGTGGTGAGTTCTCTTTCTTGTGACGTGTGTAGTCACAAGGGCATGTGTTGCTATGGGTGAGTCTTATTCCTTTTGTGTTGTGGTTAACCTTTGTGGTTTGGGATGTGTTCCCGGTGTTATCTTTGAGAGTGATGAGTCTTGTGTTGTCTACTGATCTTGGCTTTTGACTTATATACTTATGTATTCCGTTTCGAAAATGGTTTTATAACTTATATCTATCTACATATGATACTTAACGGTATTGGTGGGTTACCAGCAATTATCGCTGACCGGGCGTCGTCTCAATGTTTATCTTTGTATCTTTCAGGTGATGTTTAGACGAGCGCGATGTCTAGAGCTTGGTAGCTTAGCACCTTTATCCTTGTTTTTGTGGCCTGTGCGCCAATGTAGTTAGACTGATGTTTTGGGTTAGATGTTTACACTTGCAGATTGTTCGCCTTAGCGTTTACCGGGTTCGGTAGACGTGGCATAACACCCCTTGACTTGGATTTTCTTTTATCCAGTTTCTGTTTTATCTTCCGTTGTGCTAGTTTGTTGTTTAATCTGCATGTGTTAGGGCTTTCTTGTGGGCCTTGTTTGGGGGGGGGGGGTGTTACAATTATTAATTATTTGCCATTATTTACTCTTTAAAGAGTTGCAAATGGGGTTATTATCCTCGTATAGAAGGAATAATATGTACCATTATGTGCTCAATAAAGAATTGATAATGGACTTATTTATTATCTCAGTTAATATTGATGGTGTAAACATCAATGAAATATATAAAGAGCTTGATGATGTCAGTTCATGTTTAAAGACTGAGATTTTTGAAATAAAAAGCTTTGTGAAAGATATAAGTATTATCTCGACTTGAAAATCAAGTTCCCTTGAATAAATTATTTTTATATACACCAGTTAGCCTACATCTAAAAATGTCTTTTTCACATGTCTATGCGCATAAGTGTCATGTTTTTATTAAACTAAATGGTTCCTAAAGATAAGGAACCGTTTGGACTTGAAGTCCCTTACTTCATTATCGTTGGACCACCATTTTTAGAACCAGAAGTTCCATAATCGCAACAGGCATGATATTTGTGATCAAATTGCTAGCAAAATCTAGTGCCCCCTACAAATGAAGTACTTGTAATGATTAACATATCCTCTGATATCTTCGAGATACAAAGACATGCCATTTATGTAAGAAATCATGATACAATTTTAATAGGCTACTTGGGCACTGGCTATTTTGTTTGATCCCCGCAATGTCAAGTCCAAACGTGTTATACAATGAATTTCCCTAAATGTTCAAAATGAGGACAATAACACTTGTGTTGCACAAATGTTATTAGATATTTACTCTAGTGACAATCCAAAAGATTTGTCCAATCAATTTCTTCAAATTTTGAAATATATGTAGAACTTGAAGATTGTTATCTTCAGGGGGAAACAGGAAGTACATTTACTCGAATCAATCCAGAAGATTGGACGTATAATCCTGAAGATTAAGTCACAAAAAATTAACAGTTGCGCACTATTTGCGACACATCATGTACTCTTTTCCTCACTAGTTTTCTCCCATTGAGTTTTTCTAGTGTGGTTTTTAACGAGGCATGAGTATGATGTAATGATGTAAATGGGGAAATGTTGCAAAATAATTGCTTAAATGGACAAACCCCAAAATCCTGAAGATTATGCAGTTTGCGCCCTGAAGGCTTATGGTTGTACTCTTTTTCCCTTAACTAAGTTTTTCCCACAAGGTTTTCTTGAGTTAAGGTTTTTAATGAGGCGACCAATACAATATATGTTTTTACATATATCATGTACTCTTTTCTTCAACTAGGTTTTTCCCACGTGGTTTTCCTAGTGAAGTTTTTAATGAGGCATGGATATATTTTCTATTATACTCTTTTCTTGTCTAGGTTTTTCCCACAGGGTTTTCCTAGCAAGTTTGTATGAAAGCAAGATTGTAGACAAATAATGTTCAAGGAGAGTGTTATAAATATTATTGTTTTATGGCCATTATCTCCCAAAAACCCATGATCTTCCCCATATATGATATTATTATATTGTAACTGTTATCCTTGTGATGTATATATGTTTGATTCAATGCTTAATGATAATGAAGGTTATTTTGGAGTTGATTCATTCTTGATCTTTTTGCTCTTTCCCTTTCATGGATACCACCAAAATATAACACCTACATATTTTTGTATAGATTTAAAATGTCACAAGTAGAACCGTAATTGCACAATAAATAAATGCATCAAAAATGAAAACAACATACTCCGTATCATTTATACACACATAAGAGACAGTGACACCATATAATTAGAAACACGTATCAGACTCGTGGAGCTTAACTCATGGTTCAACACTGCTGGAATTCTCGCTGTTTCCGTCCAACATTTCCGTCCAACTATAAATTGGTCGGTATTTTAATAAAAATTTCAACTTTCTATCGCTAAAGATGGATGGACGGAATGTTGGTTGGAATTTCAGTCCAACACACTAATGTTGGACGGAAATTCCGTCCAACATCAGGTGTTGGAAAGAAATTCTATCCAATGTATAGTGTTGGTTGGTAAACACAAATGGACTGATAGGTAAAAATAAAAAAATGGTAAGTATTTTTATTTCGGGCTTTCTCTTCCTTTTCTCAATCAAGTCTCTCAGACTTTCCCTCCCATCCAAATCAAGTCTCTCAGACTTTCCCTCCCATCCAAGACTACTGCCAAATGGATGCCATCGCCTGCAAGTCGGCAGCCACGACTGCTTCCGCCGTCCAAGCTCAGCAGACCGCCGATGGCTCCTCAAGTCGCGCGTGTGTTCAGTTTTGCGGCGGATCTGCGGGCTTTGCTCAACATCGCAGAGGATTTCACCGTGCTCTTCCCCTTCTCTTCTCTGGAAGCTGCAGCTGAGAGGTACGTTTTATTTTTTATTTTTTCAACTCTTCTCCTTCATTCTTTAGATCTGTACAAAAAGAGCACATTTTCAGAGAGTCCTATTTCGGATCTACGCTGGCAACTCAGATCTACGTTGAGAATGGAGGAGACGAGGACAGACTGAGAAATGTCGCGGCTGCTTTGTACGTTGCCTTCGTTGCTACAGGTTTGTTCCATTACTCTAAATCTCAATCCCTAATCCCTAAATTCTTAATTTTATAAATTTCTAATTTCATTTATATCTTTGATGCCCTAGTATGAGATATTCTCATCATCATTTGTTGTTGCAATGTATTTGAAGGTTCGCAACTTTCCCACTAACAACAAGGTTAGTGAATCTGCTGTTCAAGTTTTTACATTTGTCTTGCAGGGATGGTAGTTAGTTTAGGCAAACTGATGATACCATATTTAAAGGCAATTGTTTTCAGTATAGAAGTGTAGAATTAAAATTGCTTATAGTTAATCCACTCTAAAATAAAGAAGTGAAAGTAGAGATCAATGGTACTGAGGTGTTTTAAATATTTTGGCACAAATGATCTTTGTGGATTTAGTGATTTGCTTCCATATCATTTTAAATTTGCTTGCTGTGAATATTGTAAACTGTGAATAAGTTATAACTCTTTACCAGTTCATTTATTCATATACTAATTTGGTTTCATTGTGCATCTATTTCTATAAAAGTTTGCAATAGTTATAACACGTGAAGTGAGTGAGTTGTTGCAGAGTTGCAACTAGCAGTGTAGGCTGCAAGAGAAGAATTGTAATATTGTAATCATGGCTTCAATCCTTGTGTTTCTGCTGCTATTGTTTTTGGCTCCAACATTTTCATTTTCACATTAGGTAGTTGACATCTTACCTGGTTTCCCAGAAAACTGCCATTCAAACTCCAAACTGGGTAACACCTTCTATCTTTCTTTCTGCAGTGTCTGGTTATACCTACGATTTGATGATGATGTTATTGTTGTTGTCGGTATGAGAGGAGCCCAGAAAACGATCCACTCTGGCTATGGCTCACTGGAGGCTCTGCTCTCTCCGCTCTCCTCTATGAGATTGGTATAATATAATCTCCATCTGATTTTTGTTTAATTTATGTGCTACTTACCTTAATTACATTATTAAACCTCAACCCCCCTTAATTAGGTTTATGATGTTTTGTTGAAGCTAGGTCCTTTCACCTTTAATTATGTAAATTCCACTGGGGACATTCCATCTTAGGTACAGATCTACAGAAGGACATTTCAATACGCCCTTTCTTGAAAACTGCATTGTGGTTTTAACTTTCTTATACCACTGATATGATTGGAATTAACTAGCAAACTAAAACTTAATGATGTAAATATGTAATAGTCGATATCATATTGCGTGCTCTTTTTTATGGATGTTTTTGAAGGCAAATACTTAGTCTCTGCAGTTGAAGATGTTTTTTATGGATGCTTTTAAAGGTAAATACTTAGTCTCTGTAGTTGAAGATGTTGTCTCAACAAGAATAGGATATGGAGTTGTGAAGCTTGATTATGTTTTGTAGTCTCTCCCCAAGGAAATACAAATCACTGAATTTGCTTCTTTAAACGTTACTTTCATTGATCATCACTATATTTTAAACTTAAAAACTCAGTTCTGATGTTTATTATTTGGCTTAATACACTCAATATATGTGCATTTGACTATGGGATATTCAATTTGTCTTAATACACTCAACACATGTGATTAACTCAGAAACAGTGGTGGAGAAGTTGTAGAAAGTTTTGCAGAACTTACATTCATCTATACCATCAAGAAAGTAAGGTCATTTTTTGCTAGAAATCACTTTAGAAATGCATGAGAAAAATGTTTATTTGATCAAAGCCATCGTCTTAAATTAGTTGCATTTGCAGATATACCCATCATCTACACTTGATCAAAGGCATTGAAGTAGAAGATTGTGGATGCTGCATTGATCAAAGCCATAGAAGAAGTGCCGGATTTGAAGGCTTATTTGGGTGCATCGAGCATACTTAAGTAGTATTGATTAAGTAGTATATTTTCTTTTTGAAAATTGATTAAGTAGTATATATTTTCATGATTTCTTCTTTTTTGTGTATGGTATTAATAGTCTATTGTTGGAAGTACTATGAACATGACTATTTTTGTAGTAAATATTTTTATGTTTAAATATATTTTTAATTTGAAATTTAGTGTGTTCATTAATTTGTTGATGACATATAATTTATTAGCAATAGGTATAAATAAAATTATGGTAATATAAAAATAATAAAAACATTTCATATGATTTAGAATTTTCCTACCAACAGTTGGAAGGAAAATAACAAAATATAATATGTGAGTTTTCCGTCCAACGTTGGTCGGAATTTCCGACCAACACATGTAGTTGGACGGAAATTTCAACGTTTTAAGAATGGTGGGTTATTGTCCGGAAGTTCCATCCATTTGTATATGTTGGACGCTATTTCCGACCAAAAATTAGAGTTGGACGAAATTTCCGACAAGCGTTTTTCCGAACGTTCAATTTGGTCGGTATGTTGGACGGAAACCTCGTTTCCGACCAATATATCGCGTTTTCCGTCCAACGAATGTTGGACGGAAAACGCGAGATTTCCAGCAGTGCAAGGATCACTTTCAAAATTTTACTACAATACTACCAATTGTTATAGTATCAACCAGAGTTCATATTGCATTGTGAATCTTAATCCAAAAATTATGTTTCTACAGTTAACACATTTTGTACTTGCAATTAACAATTTTTGTACTTGTAAACAAATTCAAGACACATAACATGATAGTTACAAACGCATAACATGATAACTATAAACATAAATTGTTAATTGCAAGTACAGAATATATTAGTTGCAAACACATAAGATGTTGGTTAACATGTTTGTGTTTTTAGTTATCATGTTAGGTGCTTCTCATTTGGAAGAGGCACAAAGAGTCAATGTTCCTACTGGGGTCTAAACTTGTGACCTCCCATTTGGGAGAGGCACAAAGGTGCCATTGAATTACAAGCTACTTGACTTATTGTTTTAATTGTTTCAACTAAGTGATATATTCGCTAGTTACGTTATAGAATTTTTTTTTTGGTAAATTAACTTTATACTCTTAGCTGATTAAATATAAAATGATTTATAACAATGACATCACCATCAACATGTAATAATAAAATAAAAATAAGACTAAATAAATAAATAAATAAATAATACATAACTTTAAAATAAAAAGGAGACAAAGGAGGGCCATGACTCCCTTTGTGATGTGTGATCAAATCGAAAAATGAAGGAAGTTGGGTTATTGGAGATTCAATACATCCTATGTTATCAATCAATCATCTCTATTTGTGTGAAGTAGAAAGAGACAAAATAACAAGGGTGATATTTACGAAAAACTTAAAAGCTTAAGACCGGTTTTGTGATCAAGGCTAAGTTCTTGTATTGTACTAAGATTGATAGTGCAATTCTCTATAAAAATCTATTTCTCTCCCTCTCTTTACTTACAACATTTACTTTCCAGCTTAACAATCAAACCTAAAATTTTAATAAGACTACAATACGTGCTAAATATTTAAAAGTGGTTAACTTTCCACTGCATACTCTATTTCTCGAAAAGTTATTTAGTGTTCAAGCTTGTCTTGGACTTAAGTTTTCAATTTTTTTTTTTTAAACTATACAAGTCTATTCAATCCCCCTCCCTCCCTACCCCTTCTCCTCTCTTCCCTCTCTAGACTTGTAACTCATACATAGTACTTCGCATTCAATAACTATAAATTATAGATATACATATAAAATTAAATGATATCTTATGACTATAAATGACAAAGAAATACAATATACAGTATATGTTTCAATAAAACTAATATTTTATTATAAGTAAATCTAATATAGATTAAAGTATAAATTTTAAAAATAAAATTATTATGCAGACATTACAAAAAAAAAAAAAAAAAAAAAAAAGTAACACTTGTGTGAGACCGCCTCACGGGTCTCAATCCGTGAGACGGATCGGATCTTTGATTAATGGATATGATCTTTGACATCATTAATCAAAGATCCGACCCGCCTCGCGAATTGAGACCCGTTAAATTGTCTCACACAAATTTTTGAAAAAAAAAAAAAAAACAGGTTAGCCAATAATATTAAAACTAATATTTGATTATTAGAAAATATAAAAGCTAATATACAAACAATATACATTTTTAAAAACCAACCTATATTAGGTGACTAGTATTACATTTCTGTAGTAGTAAAAGTAGTGTTAAAACAAATTAAGAAATGAAAGGAAATTAAAAATAGAATTAAAGGGCAGGGTGTTCTTCTAAAAAATTGGTCAAAATTTATTGTTTCATAAGCATAAATTCAGGCGTGGCCACGTCTAAACCTGTGCCTACTTAGTAGAATGCAACCACTTATTCCAGTACAACTATTTTGTTTTCTAGGCTATTTTTTACCATTAAAACGTAGGTAAATAGCCTTTATAGTCTGCATAGTAATGGTAGATTTTAAGTTAGCTTTTCAATTCTACTAAAACCACTCAAATTGGATCTTTCTACATCAAGTTACGATTGAAATACCAAGCAGACGACAATTTAGGCGAGAAATACAATCTGTCCATATCATCAAGATCATTAAAGCACCAATATTTATCACATGAAAGAGTGTTGCATCAATCTCATTTACTTCATTTTGCCTTGGAAAACAAAATAGTTGCCCATAAAGTATGTATCATTTTAAATTCATAATCTAATAACAGAAAATTCATAATTTAATAAATGTAAATTCATAATCTGAACATAAAATGCAAAACACCGTTAACAGCACATTAACTAATTTTTTTTCGTAAAAACAAAGTCGTTTTGGAACGTGTTCACAAAGCATGGTAAACATGTTTTCACGGCATAATTTGCGACTACATAGATCATGGTCCACACTAAAATTTGTCACGTCAATATGCTTGGGCCAGTGGATCATCCGGTACAAAATTTAATTGCAAATCGGTTTGGGCTGAGACCATTATCCTCTCAGCTCTCTGAACGCGTCTCAAGGCAAGTGTGTAAGATGTGGACTGAACTGTCATGTTGCTTGGGCCGGTAATCATAATCATTTCTTTGTGCATTTTGTGGCAGAGTGTTTGTGGGCTGGAATCTCTTCAATACGAATTGCTTGTGTTTTGGACCCTTAGATTTATTTTTGGGTTTTAGGAAGTTCAAGTTAAGTTTAAAGATTGGGCTGGTGGTCCATCATCCAAATTATACGGTGGACCGCGATCTACAAAGCATTGTGGACCATGATTCCTTTGTTTGCATTGTGGACCGCGATTATAAATATTTAATATGTAAATTGTGAACATTCAGTATGTAAGGTGGATCCGGGTCAATAGTATAACTGCTAAAAGTTTGTTAGCTCAGTATTTTTTTGGCCATTTGGCCGGAACCTCCAGTGAGGTTACCTCTTTTAGGTAGTACTCCCTGGTGTATGCCCCGGTGTTTTTGTACAGTTATGTTTGGTTAATTGGTTCTAATAAATTTACATTTCCCAAAAAAAAAAAAAATCCTCGTGCTATATTGACTTAAAAATTCCTAAAAACTTGATCAAATTGTTCAATATTTGGCTCAAAATCATTCTAATGTCAAGCCACCTGAACAAAAACGATGGTTCAATAAATGATAAAATTGACTCATTAGGATAATGAGTAACATGCAAGAACACTAAATATATTAAAATAAAAGTAACAGTTTAGAATCAGTACTGGCTTTTCACATGTTCATAGATCGAAAGTAGGAGTGAGCGTTTCGGGTTTCGGTTCGATTTTTTCGATTTCAGTTTTAAAAAAATTAAACCATTCAGTTTAACAATAGAGTTTGGTTCAGTTTCGTTTTGGTTCGGTTTTAGTGGAAGTCAATTATTTGAACATTTCATTTTTTGCTTGACCGATTGTTCAATTGGCTCACTTGGAGTGTCATTTTAAGTGTTTTGTTGATCAAAAGATGAAGAATCATTCATCTGCATAGTTAATATTTGAAAAATAAGAATTATTAAAACACCAAATGTTGGGACTTACAATTTAGAAGAGTTGAAGTTATTAATTATTATAATATTTATATATAATACTAGCATTTTGTTCGCGCGATGCGCGAAAATTTATGCTCAACATTAAAAAAAATTGATAAATGCAAATAATTACAAGTTATAGTTCAAATTATATTTCGCAATTCCTTAAAGTAGTAAATTTTAATTATCGCATTTGAAAACTATAAAGATGAACAAAATTTATATTTTGTTTATTAATAATGTAAATAATTTGATATAATTTATATTTTGTTTTTACAATAAATAAATAAAATATCTATAATACTAATTTAGTACCCGGTCACATATATTGGTGCGTGTGCGTGCCTATATATATATATATATATATACACACACACACACACACACACACACACACACACACACACATATAATTTACCATTCATAGAAATTTAATTAAAATATAATCAACAATTAAGTAATTATATAATGATTTTAATAAAATGATAATTAAAGAATAGGAAAAAGATATCATAGATATAGATGGATGATAATCATGATAGAGTTATGAAAGTTAGAATTAAATAGTAACGGTGTAATAACAATGTAAGGGTACTTTTGTCTAACAAGAATGTAGTAGAGACAATTTTGTCCATTATAATTGAAGTGTACAACATTTAATGAAAAATATGTCTTTATTAGCATACAAAAAATAGACATAAGTCAAGGATATAACCATGATTGAGACTTATTACGTTTTTAGATATGTATTGTTAATAATAATAATAATAATAATAATAATAATAATAATAATAATAATAATAATAATAATAATAATAATAATAATAATAAAACAGCGGCATGAATGCAGGATGGAGTTGAAGGAAGGAAGAGGAGATGGATTTGTATATATTCATTCGTATTGAAGATTTAGTTCATTATGTACTGAATATAAGTATTGGCACAAATGTGCATATAGCTTAATGAGTAAATCTCTTACTTTCTAATTTGATAGATAGGGATTCAAACCTCATCTTGGATATTTAAATAATAATAATAATAATAATAATAATAATAATAATAATAATAATAACAAAACAAAATGAATGCATAATGGAGATGGATTTGTATATTCATTCGTATAAAGCTCTTACTTTCTAACTTCATGGTTAGGGGTTCAACCTCACCTTAAATATTTAATACATTATAAAACAAAAACAAAAAATTGATCGGTTTTTCGGTTCGGGTTACGCCCAGCCCTAGTTTAGGTCACTTATCACATTTATTTAATCACTCAAAACATGTGATTATATATAATAACAACTTTTTGAATACTTTTTAGGGGGTGTTTGGTTCAGGTCATCTTAGATTACCTAGGTAATCTGAGTCTGGTAATGTTATATTACCTTGTTTGGTTCAAGTCATGAGATTACCAGGTAATGTTATATTACCTGAAAGCTGATGTGGCGGTAATGTTTCAAGGTAATGTGATTACCCCCATATTTTTAGGTAATCTTAGATTACCTCGAATTATTCCAATTTTGCCCTTGTTAACTAATCCTTATATAATAATAATAATAATAATAATAATAATAATAATAATAATAATAATAATAATAATAATAATATAATAATAATAATAATAATAATAATAATAATAATGAAATTAATATATGTTTATATAATCAAATATACATGTGTATATTTATATATTTAGTTTTTTTTTTTTAATATTTAAGCTTGGATATAGATTCATAGATATAAATAAATACACACACATAATATATATATATATATATATATATATATATATATATATATATATATATATATATATATATATATATATATATATATATATATATTATTGAGGGCATTATTGTAAATTGATCCATATAACCTAAAATATAACCCTGAACCAAACAAGGTAATATTATATTACACCATCCAACCCAAACACACAAGATAATCTTACATTCCTAAAATCTCACATTACCTTCCAGGATGTAATCTTATTACCTGGGGTAATCCAAGATTCCGTGAACCAAACGCCCCTTAGTTCTAAAATTTTGAAATTTTAGTCAAAAGTGGAACCAAGTCTTTATATATATTAAATTCCTTAACTATGTGAAATTTAAATTAAAATCAATAATTTCGAATCGAAATTAAAATAGTTTTATTAATTTGCCATCCTAAACTTCTTTAATTAATTAATTAGGGATTTTTGTTGCTTAAACTAATGCACAAGGGTTTCAAAGATTTGATACAAATTTATCCTTCAAGTAAAGATATTAAATTAAAAATGTTATAGTACAGGGATTAGAGAACTATCTATATCTTGATTATGCTTATAAAGAAAAGAATTATTATCTATATCTTGATTATTATTTAAAAATTTCTACATCAAATGTTTAAATGAGATACTAGAAGTTGGGAGTAGAATTAAAAAATCCAAATAATTGTTCAAAAAAGAAATCCAAATAACAATTTCCGGAAATAAATTAACTAATAATCCGACAACACGGGGAAGCATTTCCTGACAACTTCAAATGAGTCTTTAAGAAACGTCATAAATAATACTCCGTATGAAACAAAAGCCATGTGTGTAAGTGGTACCAATCAATAACTATTAGCTAGAACCAAAATGCAAGCGAAATTAGGGGTGGGTATTTGATCAACGATTTTAAAGATTTTTATGAACTTAAAATTTTTAGAAATATTTAATTTAAATTTGTAACATGTTTTTAAAAATTGGATGGTATTTGTATGATTTTTAAAGAGTTTTTTGAAAATCAAATCTATATCTTAAATATCGGACTTCGTTCTAAACTAAGATTTTAAAAGCGTCTTGAAAACTCAAATCCAAATCTCAAACCATGGCTCGGACTTCAAAACTAATGCGTAAATCCCTAAGCCCCCACATCATGGGTTGACAGGATACTGAAGAGGTAATTCATGTGCTCATAAGGCACCACATTTGTGAAACTCCACACTACAGCTGTCGGGTGCGATCATGTATCTTTATTCATAATCTACCACTGCACTCAAGAACTAACTAAGATAGTGACATAAGCCCAATTTAAAATTTCTCTATCTACCTAACTCTACAAAACTCATGCCTAAACTCTACATATCTTTCATTCTTTCCAATAGAAGACACTAATGGGGTAAAAAAGCAATTGGGTATTTTGTTTTTTTAGTAATGTGTATTTTTTTTCTTGTAATATTATATAATTTAGTGAAAAGTAATATTGTCTTTAAATTTATAATACATTTTTTTGTGGCAATCAAATTGAAATTTTATTCAATTACAAAAAGTGGTGATCATGGTTCGATTCTAGTTCGGTTCCGGTTTTGATTCTAGAAAATGACGTATGGGTAGTTTCGATTTAAACCGCCGGTTTAAATCGAGTTTTTCCTTTTCTTTTTGTTTTTATTATTTTATTAAAATTATGTTTTCTATTTTTAAAAGTGATGAAAATGGCGTAATTGTTTGAAAACTACAAGCCGTAAGGTGAGAAGAGAATGAAGGGGAAAAGGTTATTTTTCATTACTGACAATGGCCGAATAAATACAAGAAGAAATATTTAAGGTAAGTTACATAAAAGGTAAACCACAGGTTATATACAAGGAAAACAGAATATTAACAGCTGATGTGATCTCCAAATATGATACGTGATATTTTCTTCCATATTCATCACGCCTCCCTCAAGTTGGAGTGTGGAGGTTCACAACACACAACTTGCCTAGAAGAAAATGAAATCTATCATTTCCTAGCGCTTTAGTGAATAGATCAGCGAGCTGGACCTTTGTGTGTATTTTTTTCGGAGCAATCTCATTAGACCGAAATCTTTCGCGAACAAAATAACAGTCCATCTCAACATGTTTAGTTCTTTCATGATAAACTGGGTTGGCTGCAATATGTAAAGCTGCTTGATTGTCACAATACAATGGTGTGGCATGCACTTGACAAGCACCAAGTTCAGACAGTAGCCAACGCAACCACAATAACTCAATCACAGTGACAACCATTGCTCTATACTCTGCCTCCGCCGATGACCGGGAAACCACAGATTGTTTCTTTGTTCGCCAAGAGATCGGGGAATCACCGAGAGAGATATAATATCCTGTGGACGAGCGACGTGTGGTGAGGCACCCTCCCCAATCAGCATCACAGTAAGAAGTGAGTGTTAAACTCCCAGCTCTAGGGAGTAACAGACCTTGTCCTGGTGCCCTTTTCAAGTAACGCAATACACGAGTTGCAGCATCCATGTGTTCTTGCCGTGGTAATGCAACAAATTGGCTAAGAATATTAACGGCATAGGTGATATCTGGCCGTGTAACAGTAAGGTACAAGAGGCGTCCTATCAATCGCCGATATTGAGCAGCATCAACTAGAGAGCCTGCACTATCTGCCCGAAGCTGGTGGTTTTGTTCAATGGGAGATCCGCTAGTACGGCAGCCTTGCATACCACTCTCACTAAGAATATCCAAGGCATATTTTCGTTGGCTCAAAAATAAACCTTGAGCAGTCCGTGAAACTTCTATACCAAGAAAATATTTTAGAGGGCCCAAGTCCTTGATCCCAAATCCAACATCTAAGTAGGATTTGATTTCTTGTATCTTTGCATAATCATCACCTGCCAGAATGACATCGTCAACATATATTAAAGCAACAAGAAATTTTGCACCATGATTATATAAAAACAAGGAATGATCTGCTCTGGACTGTTGAAATCCCACGTTAATAAGTGCCTTTGTAAACTTTTGATGCGAATTGCGTGAGGCTTGTCGCAATCCGTACAATGATTTTTTTAATTTGCAGACCTTTGTCTCATCATGCCGCCCAAATCCTTCAGGGATGCGCATGTAAACCTCCTCATGCAGGTCACCATGGAGAAATGCATTATTTACGTCAAGTTGGTGAATCTCCCAGCCCTTTTTTACTGCAACTGCAAGCAGACAACGGACAGTAACAAGCTTGGCCATTGGTGCAAAGGTTTCGTGATAATCAATGCCCTCAATTTGCGTGAAACCTTTGGCAACGAGGCGCGCTTTGTATCGTTCCACTTACCCATTTGGTTTATACTTCACCTTATAAACCCATTTGGAGGCAATCGCTCTTTTATTAGGTGGAAGCACAACTATGTCCCATGTTCCATTTGCTTCAAGAGCCGCAATTTCCTTTTGCATCGCATCGCGCCATTGTTTATGTTTGATTGCTTGCTTGAATGTTCTTGGCTCATCATGGTTAGTGATGGCCGTTAAAAAAGCTTTGTGAGAACAAGAGAAATTATCATAAGAGAAATAATGAGACATGGGATGTACCGTTGAGGATGCCGAAGGAGGGGTAGATGGCGTTACTGCTAAAGAGGGTGGCAATGTCGTCTCATAATTCTCCAAATTTGGTACATGTCTATTACGTAGACTTCTACGTTGCTGCACGTCATTAACAGGCTCTGGTGGTTCATGGTTCTCAACAACATCTACATCTGTTAACTCAGTTATCTCTGTCGGTATAGTACAACTCTGTTCTGCTTCAGGCTGGCTATGTTCTATACTGTTTGTATTTGTTGTTTCTTGGGTTTGTGCCATCCTTAGGATATCATCACACTCATCATTTATGGGCAGTGAACATGGTCGTTCAATCTTTGGCTCCAAGTTTTGAACATTGTTCCTGAAGGGAAATTTATTTTCAAAAAATGTTAAGTCTCTGGTGGTGTAAAAGTTTCCATCTTCAGGATCATACACTCGATATCCCTTTTGTCCACTTGGGTGCCCAAAAAATATGCATGGCTTCCCTCTTTCATCGAACTTGTCTCCTCTTTTGTTGTATACATAAGTCAAGCACCCAAATACCCGCAAGTGACTGTAGTCTGGTTTTTTTTTTTTTTTTTTCATCAAAATCTCATAAGGTGTTTTCTCCTTGATGGCCTTAGAAGGTAGTCTGTTAATGATATGTACAGCAGTTAAAATGCATTCCCCCCAAAATTCAATCGACAAATTTGCTTGAAATCGCAATGCTCGTGCCATTTCTAGGATATGCCTATGCTTTCTCTCAACTACCCCATTCTGTTGTGGGGTGTCTACACATGATCTCTGCAAAATAATGCCATGTTGTTTATAATACTCTACCATGTAATTTGATTTAAACTCCATGCCATTATCAGCCCGAATTTGCTTAACTCTTTTTCCAAATTGGGTACGAATCATGTTGCAAAATGCAACAAGGTGGTGGCTAACTTCAGACTTATGCTTCATCAGGTATACCCATACACCCCTACTAAAATCATCCACAATAGTAAGGAAATAGTGAGCACCAGAAAAAAGAAGGTGTTTTGTAACCACCCCAAATGTCGCAATGTATAAGATCAAAACATGATTTAGTTTTAATACTACTAACAGGAAAAGGCAATCGAGTTTGTTTAGCACGCCTGCATGAATCACAGAAAAAACCATTCTCAGAAGAAGCCACAAATTCTGATTGTATTTTTTGAATTTTTGTAGCAGAAGCATGACCAAGTCTCTTATGCCAGATATCCGGATCGTCCTTTCTCTTAACTGACATTGCCACACCCTCTTGAGATGTTGGTTCTAGGTAGTAAAGACCATCGCGCATCCTACCCACTCCAATCAGTTTCCTCAAGGGTAAGTCCTGCATTATACAGAAATCCGAGAAAAAAGTCAATGTACAATTGCAATCCTTTGTCAGCCTACCAACAGAGGCTAAATTGCATTTAAAATCTGGTATGCTCAAGACATGATTTATTTGCACCCCATTGGGAAGTTTAGTACTTCCTATGCTTTTAACTACCACCTTGTCTCCATTTGGTATGGTGACAGGAAAATCACCATGTTCAACATCCACTTTATTCAATAGATCCCCATCACAGACTATGTGGTCTGTAGCTCCAGAGTCTATCACCCACCAATTCCGATTATCTATCTTACCCGCCATGTTGACAGTCGGGTTGGATGATGCCCCTCCATGCTTGAATTTGTCTTCGTCAGTGTTTAGGAATTGGAAAAGCTTTGCCAGCTGAGCTTGTGTAAGATTTCTCAAGGGATTGACATTTGTATCAACGTGGGCTGCCTTTGGTGCTGCTTTGTGCTCTGTATATTGCCCTCCTCTCTTGTCACGAGGGCTCTTCCGCCAGTGTGCAAGGTATCCGATGATCTCAAAGCATTGGTCCTCTGTATGTCCTATCTTTTGGCAATGCCCACAGATAGGTTTGTCCCTTCTTCGTCCTTTTCCATCTTTTTCACTGGAACCTCTTTGTGCCTGAAATGCCGCAGCTTCAACTATTGGTCTATGAGTGGATGAGATTTTTCTTTGTTGCTCATCTTCAGATGTCATATGATATGCCCGACCAAGGCTGGGTGTTGGCTTTGAACTGAGGATTTGTGATTTCACAGCAGCAAATTCATCATCTAATCCCATGAGGAAATCGTACAGTTGTTCCTTCTCTTTCATATCAACCAATTGCTTTGATATATTGCATGTGCATCCCCTACAGATACACTTAGGTAGTGGTGAGATGGCCATCATCTCATCCCAAAGCCCCTTAAGTTTTGTGTAATATGTTGAAACTAGAGCCTTTTCTTGTCGCAAGAGTACAACTGCTCGCCTTATCTCAAAGGCTCTCGGTGCACTTCCCTTTCCAAATCTTTCTTCCAAATCAACCCAAATATCCCTGGCAGTATTAGCGTATCTCACGCTATTCCTCATGTTCCTGTCCATAGCATTTTTTAGCCAACCTTTCACCATAGCATTACACCGCATCCATTGTTGTAAATATGATGAATCGGGTGTCGGCATAGGTATGGATCCATCAACGAATCCCATCTTGTTTTTAGCGAATAACGCATCACGCATATCGTTTACCTACTCCCCGTAGTTGCCATCACGGAGGAGTTCAGTGACATGGATGTGTCCGGGAGCATCTGAAGCGTGTAAAAAATAAGGCGACATCACATCTATGCAGCCAGGCAAAACTTCTGATGCATTTGATGTTGCCTTACCATGTTGGACCTTTTCTGATTCTTCACCACCTCCATCTGATGTCTTTGGCGTAACCTCTTTCGCCTTGTCGTCACCTAGCCCTGGTACCATGATGAAAATGGCGTAATTGTTTGAAAACTACAAGCCGTAAGGTGAGAAGAGAAGGAAGGGGAAAAAGTTATTTTTCATTACTGACAATGGCCGAATAAATACAAGAAGAAATATTTAAGGTAAGTTACATAAAAGGTAAACCACAGGTTATATACAAGGAAAACATAATATTAACAGCTGATGTGATCTCCAAATATGATACGTGATATTTTCTTCCATATTCATCAAAAAGTGTCCAAATTCAACATTATTTTTTTTTTTTTGGGACTATTTCTTGTACCCTACAAGTAATTATCTTACACTACATATATGTCGTATTCTTTTTCATTTGTATTCTCACTATTTCTCTGCGTGCATTAGGGTAAAAAGAGACAAATTTTCCGTCAGTGGTAAAAACAAAGTTATCCATATACGGTCTAAAACAAGCTTTTCGTCAGTGGTATATCAAGTTTGATAGAGTAATTTCTTCATTTGATTTTGTTGAAAATCTCCTAGATCACTGTATATATAAGAAGGTGAATAGGAGTCAGGTATGTTTTCTTGTTTTATATGTGGATGACATCTTACTTGTCACCAATGACAAGGGATACTTTGTGATGTGAGACAATTTCTTTCTAAGAACTTTGATATTAAGAATATGGGTGATGCCTCTTATGTTATTGGCATTAAAATTCATAGAGATAGGTGCCCGTGATGCCTCTTAGATTTAAAAATTTATGAACTTTTTATTATATTGTTGTATTCATTATTTTGAATAGAAAAAGAAAAAAAAAAAGAAAAAAGAAAAGGAGACCACTCCTATAGTCAACCAACGCTTCAAAACATAGTTTACCTGGTCAATTAACACCACCCCTATATTATAAATATATGACCAGTCTGTTCAAAACATAGTTCAACTGATCAACTAACTTAAAATAAGTTCTTAAAATTTGATTTATATATTTTCCTTTGTTGTAAAAATTAATGTGTGTGTATAGCATGTAAGCTAATTGAAACAAATCTCACCATATATTTTAGAATTGAAACTTATAAATATATTAGCAGCAAAGTTTTCTAATATAATGCCAACCACGTACGTGATGTTAGGTGCCGGCATCACAGAATTGATGGTTAAATCCCTTGCAGTTCGGCAATTGTAAAGTCCATTTCAACCCCATTGCCAACCTGTACTGAAGCAGTTAAACGATGCGAACTTTTGGAAGAATATAAACTTTTTTTTTTTTTTTTTTTTTTTTTTGTCACACTTGTCTGAGACTATCTCACCGACAAGAATTTGTGAGACGAGTTGAGTCGGGTTAATATTGAAATATAATATTTATATTGAAAAAATATAATACTAATAAGGAATAAAGTGTTTGTTATTTTTTTGTGCTTTTTAAAAACAAACTGAGAACTTTATTAACGGCGACCGGCCCGACGCGAGGCAAAGCCTTCAAGATCATACACTGAGGCCAATTTAGCTTTTACAGGTAGGGAATCCAAACTGCAAAAAACCTTTGAAGAGCTATAACTAAGACCAACCGTTACTAGAGCATCAGGCAAGAGCGAATGAAGAGGATGGCATCCTTAATCCTCCACGGGACCCTAGTCGACCCTGACGAGACCAAGTGGGCGAGGGCAAGGGAATCCACTTCCACCGCCAAAGGCCTTCTGGCAAAGTTATTTATAAGGGAAAGTGTATTACTTTTGAGAAAAATGTAAGAGTTAATTCCATTTTTGGTCCTAGATTTAAAGTTGATAGTCCATTTTTAGTTTTTTTTTTTTTTTTTTTTTTTTTTTTTTTTTTTTTTTTTTTTTAGAACATCCCCTTTGGTCCTATTATTATTGTGGCATGATTATTTTTGGTCCTCCATCAACAAACCATTTAAATCCCATAAAATACAAGGGCATTTAGGTTTTTAATTATGATTTTTTTTCAAAAAATAAAAATAAAATATAGCGAGTTAATCTACTTTGTATAAAAGAGATCAAAATATCCTTATATTTAACGTCATTTCAACAATTTTGTTAACAGAGGACCAAAAACGGTCATGCCACTATAATACTAAGACCAAATGAGATGTTCTAAAAAATAAGAACTAAATTAAAAATAGATTGTCACCTATAAATCAAGACTTCCATGATCCAAAACGACGTTGTTGTGTGGACCGTGGTCCAAAACGACGTCGTTAAATATTATGAGTAAGAATAATGTACTTTATGAGTTAGAATAATGTACTTTGTGTTAAAATAATATACTTTATGTGTTAGAATAATAAAATTTTTTGGGTAAGATAATGTACTTTATGAGTTAGAATAATATATATTATGAGTTATAAAAATGTATGCCCGCGTGATTTTTTTTTTTTTTTTTTTTACATGAAAATAACTTCATTTTTGGGCATGTATAGACCTAGATCCACGCAATAAGTGTTGTATTTTTCACCATTGCATTTTCCATTTAGCCTCCACCATAGCCAAATATATAGGTGTGAATCATTAAATACTCCTTTATTGCATCCCACCACTGACAACTCCCGCTTCAGAATAATGGAGGGACTATTCTCAAGAAACTTCTTCAATCTTTACTCGATTTGTCGGACAATAATTTTTGTTCCTACTATACTGTACGTGTGTTACACACACATACACAGCTGGATGAAATTGACCCTAAATCTATTGCACATTCACAATTAATTCTTTCTAATATATATGAAAACAAAACAACTGTCATTGCGTCACAACACCATTTATTATCAAGCAAGAAGGATAGGAATTTTTCATAATAACTCAAAGAGTAAATGACATTTTTAGTCATAGACTTATAGTGGCACGGACAATTTTAGTCTTCTATAAAAAAATTTTGCCAGTTTTTGAACAGACTAATCTTGACGAGGACAATTTTAGTCCTCCATCAAAATTCTCGTCTGTTGACTGTTTGAGAGGGGGTAATTGTGTCAATTCATCCTACGTCCTTTTGACGCCATGACTGAGGCCATACAATGCAGTAATGCAACTCTATCTAGTGGAGTCTAAGTCAAGATGCTCTGTTTTTAGCATTCTGACGAAGCACTCCACGGCACCGCCGTCGAGCATGGCTGCGAGATTGCAGAGAACTAGGAGAATGGGACCTGTCATGTGACCAGACTTCACCACGGCAAGTAGGGCTTGAACGGAGCTGAGTTCCACCGTTCACATTTATGGCGATAAGAGGGGACGTTAGGCGACTAGACAGCCCAGGAACGTACTCGGTGGCTCTCGACCTACCGTCAGTGGATCCTGAGCATTAGATCCTCGTACTTCAATATTGTGTATACGAAACCGCATTTTGTACCACCTCCTATAGCCTATATACGGGAGAATTAGTACTATCACATAGGTTTGGAACCAGAAATTACACAATAGAATGATCTCTCCTATCATAATATTGTAACCTAAACTAATGTGCTACTTTCTAGGGGAACTTAGAATGCTCTCAAAAACTCTCAGACCTCATAGAATAAGCTTAGGGAATTCGTGAGTTGAAATCTGGTAGGAGGTCCTTATATAGTTGCTTGATCTTTATGAATCCAGTAGAAGTATGAATTCTAGATTGATTGGGTTTTTTATTCATCCTTCTGTTTTTCCTGGTTCGTTTAGGATTCACCCTTTGTTTGCTTTGACTTGGATTTTTTTTCTTTTTGCCAATAATACTGACAATACCTTTTTAAAGTCAACAGGTAGTATGGTGACTACTGGGTTCCCTCTAAGATTGTTGGTATAGAATCTAGCATCTCCAATTGGTTTTATGACTCTTGCAAGTCACATGGCTATATAACAAAAAATTGATTACAAATAATGGATTATATTCTTGCAATAAATGTAGTAGGAGTTGGGTTGAAGGCATTTTAAGATACATGATGAAAGTTTGTGTGGTTGATGCCAATGCTAATGCACCCTTCTTACTTTGGGATTGGGACTGTGTTGAATTGTTGGGGATGACAACTTCTGAGCATAAGGCAATTCAACCAAAGGTTAGTGCACACATATTAATGATTTCTTTTTCTATAATTAAGAAATACTCACCTCCTTTTAGTGATTTAGATGATTAAAAAAATACCTAAGGAGATTGAGTTTTGGTAGGCCTTGGATTGTTATTTAAGATTGCTGTTAGGAAGGAACAATTTAAAAACCTACACAATGCCTTTCCTGTGATGCAAATTAAGAATGACACATCACTGTTAGCTACTTAAAATCCTCAAAAATAAGGACAGTGATTTAACACAATTCTAAGCTGAAACTGATGGAATATGATTGTCAGGATGATGAGGTGAGATGTGAAGACCTTTTTTTTTTTTTTTTTTTTTTAATCGGATTTGAACTCATGCCCTTTCAAACCAATGTTTGAAAATAGCGCCATAGACTCAGCCATCTTAACTTTGAACACAACAATTTAAGATATCTTTTTCTTTGTTCTATTTGACAAATTGTTTACTTGTTCTGGTAACAACTGGCTAGGCTCCAGTTTTGATATGTCTCTCGATCATTTAGTGTCCTATTCCTTTTTTTGATTTGTATTTGGGTGGCACATTTTGGACGGTTGATATTTGACAGTGATAATTTTTTATCCAAAATGTGTCATCTGTGTTGTACATTCTTATGTGAAAGTATTGAACAAAAAATTAATATTTATTATATTTGAAGAAAGTTCATGAGAAGTTTCTCTTGTTCTAGTTCCGTAACTTGTTTACTTGCTAGTAACAACAATGATCCTATTGGTAGTCCGAATACTGAGTGTTTTTGTTATTAAGGTTGATGTTGATTTTGCGTTTAATCCAAAGAAGTTGCGTCTAGAAAAACAAATGAATTGTAGATTTATATTAGTTCTAATATATTTAATGAATGCACAATATATAAGTATTTTACATACAAGATCAATGATTGCTGCTACGGTGGCTATTTTTAAAATTTCTTTATTTTCTGGATTTGCAAGAGCATTGTTCTAGTCTCGACATCTTTTCAATGCATCAAATGTGCAATGATATTCTATTGCCCGACTTTGGCATTTTTAATAATGAGTTTTAAATGAGGCTACGAAAGATGATGATCTAATTATCATTTACATATTATTATCTACATAAATGCATAACAGTCATTTAGGGGTTCTGCTCGAGGTACTTTTGATTCAACCATTATTGTTGAATTAGTTCTTGTAGATAGAGAAATTCCCAGTTTAATTAAGGAATAATATTAGATAAGGTAATAAAAATTTATACATTTTAAATCATCACAATAAAGAAATATGATTTACCTTTAAACTAGACAATTGTTATGTAATCCAAAGATATTACTGGGTAGTTTTCCACTTCAATTTCTTGGATTGTTTGAATATCCTCTTTTGTCAACAAATCCTCCCTAAATAGTTAATAGGATTGGATTGAAACTATTTTTTTAATTTTTTTTCCCATGGTACTAATAAAATACTTGATAAATAAATATATAACTAATTTTGTATTTAACGTTATATTTAATTACAAAAACGTATAAAAAGAAGACAATGGAACATGTAGTGATTATAATTAATTAATGAATTTGAAAGTAAGGAATCTATACATTATAGAAAATAAAGACAATATAACTAATTAATGATATTATATCTCTTTTTTTTTATAAATTTTTTTATAATGAATATATATATATTTTTTGAATAAAGGCATTTTAGTCGTCTGTTTCTAAACTAAAGAAAAGCATATGGTCAGTTTTACTGCATAGGGCGGCCGGACGACGGGCCAACACTACCGTAAAATACTAAGTAACAAAGGAATATTTGTTGTAAAAAGTGAGACAGAGTAACGATTTGTGTCTTGAAATTTGGATCCTCTACAGTGTGACCCCATGAGGGTATTTATACAAGAAATATGGCATTGAAGAAGGCAAGAAAGAAGAAATTAACAAAAATAATCTAAGGAAAGCTTCTAAAACTACTGCAGTTCCATTGTAATGTGAAAAAAGGAAGTGACTTGGCGTACAATGAAAGAATCTCCCCTGAATCTGCCTTATCGCCCCTGGGGTGTGTACTCGATCGGGGACACACCTACTGCATAATCTTGTCGCCTACTCGAGCCAATTAACGAGTCGCACTGCCCCAAGCCAATTGATAAGCCGCATTGCCCCAAGCAAATTGACGAGCCGCCCGAGTTCCATGCGACCGTCAGACTAGCAAGGGGATTTCTTCTCTACATCGCTAGGTGTCCTAGGCGCCCTGGTGCCACTACCCGAGCCAATTGACGAGCCGCCCTAGTGCCATGAGACCATCAAACCAGTAGGGGGCATTCTTCTCCACATCGCTAGGTGTCCTAGGCGCCTGGTGCCACGACCCAACTGCCTACAGCCATTCTTCTCCACATCGCTAGGTGTCCTAGGCGCCTGGTGCCACGACCCAACTGCCTACAGCCAATTGACGAGCCGCCCTAGAGGTGTCCTAGGCGCCTGGTGCCACTACCCAACTGCCTACAGCATACCTGGCTGGATGCCCGACTTTTGATGGTATTTTATTTTATGGGTGTGGGGTGTATTTCTATGATGTTATCTAGAGTGTAGTCCAAGTTTCTTTTCCTATGCATTTCCCACTGAAAAATTGTTAAAGATATCAAGAATGAGATTTGAGCCCATGCATTTTCAGATCAATAACTCAAACTGGTACCTTAGACCAACACAGCTATCTTAACTTTGAACACAACAATTTAGGATATCTTTTTCTTTGTTCTATGTGACAAGTTGTTTACTTGTTATGATAACAACTGGCTAGGCTCCAGTTTTGATATGTCTCTCGATCATTTGGTGTCCTATTCCTTCTTTCGATCTGTATTTGGGTGGCACATCCCGGACTGTTGATATTTGACAGTGGTAATTTTTTACCCAACATGTTTCATGTGTGTCGTACATTCTCATGTAAAAGTATTGAACAAAATATTAATATTTATTATATTTGAAGAAGGTTCATGAGAAGTTCATCTTGTTCTAGTTTCGTAACTTGTTTACATGCTAGTAACAACAATCACCGTGTTGGTAGTCCGAATACTGAGTGTTTTTGTTATTAAGGTTGATGTTGATTTTCCGTTTAATCCAAATACGTTGAGTCTAGAAAAACAAATGAATTGTAGATTTTTTTTTTGAATGCTACTGGCTCTGTTACAATGTAGTATATGTTCATATACTTTCTCAAGCTATTGAAACACAAAGAACCAATAACACCTCCACTGAGGCTTGAACTTACAACCTGAACTTACAACCTTCCAAATGGAAGTCCAACCCGGGTACCATTAGACCACATAGTCTTGGTGAATTGTAGATTTATATTAGTTCTAATATATTTAATGAATGCACAATACGTATTTTACATACAAGATCAATGAATGCTGCTACGGCCGTAGCTATTTTTAAAATTTCTTTATTTTTTGGATTTGTAAGGGCATTGTTGTAGTCTAAACATCTTTTCAATGCGTCAAATGTGCCATGATATTCTATTGCCCGACTTTGACATTTTTAATAATGAGTTTTTAATGTATCTACGTAAGATAATGATCTAATTACCATTTACATATTATTATCTGCATAAACGCATAACAGTCATTTAGGTGTTCTGCTCGAGGTACTTTTGATTCAACCATTATTGTTGAATTAGTTCTTGTGGATAGAGAAATCCCTAGTTTAATTAAGGAATAATATTAGATAAGGTAATAAAAATTTATACATTTTAAATAATCACAATAAAGAAATATGATTTACCTTTAAACTAGACAATTGTTATGTAGCCCAGAGATATTACGGGATAGTTTTCCCCTTCAATTTCTTCGATTGTTTGAAAACCCTCTTTGCCAACAAATCCTCCCTAAGTAGCTAATAGGATTATTGGCTTGAAACTATTTTTTTAAATTTTTTTTCCCATGGTACTAATAAAATACTTGATAAGTAAATATATAACTAATTTTGTATTTAGCATTATATTTAATTACAACAACTTGTAAAAGGAAGACAATGGAACATGTAGTGATTATAATTAATTAATGAATTTCAAAGTAAGGAATCTATACATTGTAGAAAATAAAGACAATATAACTAATGATATTATATCTCTTTTTTTAATTTTTTTTTATAATGAATAATTATTATTTTTTTAATAAAGGCATTTTAGACGTCTGTTTCTAAATTAAAGAAAAGCATATGGTCAGTTTTACTGCATAGGGCGGCCGCACGACGGGCCAACACTACCGTAAAATACTAAGTAACAAAGGAATATTTATAGTAAAAAGTAAGACAGAGTAACGATTTGTGTCTTGAAATTCGGATCCTCTACAGTGTGACCCCATGAGGGTATTTGTACAAGAAATATGGCATTGAAGAAAGCAAGAAATAAGAAATTTACAAAAATAATCTAAGTAAAACTTCTAAAACAAATGCAGTTCCATCCTAATGTGAAAAAAGGAAGTGACTTGGCGTACAATGAAAGAATCTCCCCTAAATCTGCCTTATCGCCTCTGGGGTGTGTACTCGATTAGGGACACACCGACTACATAGTCTTGTCGCCTACTGACGAGCCGCACTGCCCCGAGCCCATTGACGAGCCGCCCGAGTGCTATGCGACCATCAGACCAGCAGATGGAGCCATTTGAAGGGCTGCCCGAGTGCCATGCGACCATCCGACCAGCAGGGGGCCTTCGTCGCTAGGTGTCCTAAGCGCCTGGTGCCACTACCCAACTGCGTACAGCGTGTCCTCGGCTCCACTACCCAACTGCCTACAGCGTACCTGGCTGGATGTCCGACTACTTTTGAGGTGTATTTCAATGATGTTATCTAGAGTGTAGCCGAAGTTTGTTTTCCTATGCATTTCCCACTAAATAATGTTTTTCGTTCATGTATGGTTTGCTAAAAATTGTAAAAGATGTCAAGAATGAGATTTGAACCCATGCCCTTTCAAACCAGTACCTAAAATTGGCCCCTTAGACTAACTCGACCATCTCGACTTTGAACACAACAATTTAGGATATCTTTTTCTTTGTTCTATGTGACAAGTTGTTTACTTGTTATGGTAACAACTGGCTAGGCTCCAGTTTTGATATGTCTCTCGATCATTTGGTGTCCTATTCCTTCTTTCGATCTGTATTTGGGTGGCACATCACGGACTGTTGATGTTTGACAGTGGTAATTTTTTACCAAACATGTTTCATGTGTCTCGTACATTCTCATGTGAAAGTATTGAACAAAATATTAATATTTATTATATTTGTAGGAGGTTCATGAGAAGTTCCTCTTGTTCTAGTTCCGTAACTTGTTAACTTGCTAGTAGCAACAATGATCATGTTGGTAGTCCGAATACTGAGTGTTTTTGTTATTAAGGTTGATGTTGATTTTGCGTTTAATCCAAACAGGTTGAGTCTAGAAAAACAAATGAATTGTAGATTTATATTAGTTCTAATATATATATAATTAATGCACAATAACTATTTTACATACAAGATCAATGAATGCTGCTACGGTGGCTATTTTTATAATTTCTTTATTTTCTGGATTTGCAAGGGCATTGGTGTAGTCTCGACATCTTTTCAATGCATCAAATGTGCAATGATATTCTATTGCCCGACTTTGACATTTTTAAAAATGAGTTTTAAATGTAGCTACGTAAGATAATGATTTAATTACCATTTACATATTATTATCTGCATAAACGCATAACAGTCATTTAGGTGTTCTGCTCGAGGTACTTTTGATTCAACCATTATTGTTGAATTAGTTCTTGTGGATAGAGAAATTCCTAGTTTCATTAATGAATAATATTAGATAAGGTAATAAAAATTTATACATTTTAAATCATCACAATAAAGAAATATGATTTACCTTTAAACTAGACAATGTTATGTAGTCCAGAGATATTACGAGGTAGTTTTCCGCTTCAATTTCTTGGATTGTTTGAATACCCTCTTTGTCAACAAATCATCGCTAAAAAGTTAATAGGATTGGTTTGAAACTATTTTTTTAATTTTTTTTTTCTCATGGTACTAATAAAATACTTGATAAATATAAATATATATATATATATATATATATATATATATATATATATATATATATATATATATATATATAACTAATTTTGTATTTAACGTTATATTTAATTACAAGAACGTGTAAAAAGAAGACAATGGAACATGTAATGATTATAATTAATTAATGAATTTCAAAGTAAGGAATCTATACATTGTAGAAAATAAAGACAATATAACTAATGATATTATATCTCTTTTTTCTTTAAATTTTTTTGATATTGAATAATTTTTTTTTTTTGAATAATGGCATTTTAGACGTCTAATTCTAAATTAAAGAAAAGTATATGGTCAGTTTTACTACATAGGGCAGCCGGACGACGGGTCAACACTACCGTAAAATACTATGTAACAAATGAATGTTTGTAGTAAAAAGTGAGAAAGAGTAACGATTTGTGTCTTGAAATTCGGATCCTCTACAGTGTGACCCCATGAGGGTGTTTATACAAGAAATATGGCATTGAAGAAGGCAAGAAAGAAGAAATTAACAAAAATAATCTAAGGAAAGCTTCTAAAACTACTGCAGTTCCATTGTAATGTGAAAAAAGGAAGTGACTTGGCGTACAATGAAAGAATCTCCCCCGAATCTGCCTTATTGCCTACTATGTGGTGTGTACTCGGTCGGGGCACACCTACTGCATAGTCTTGTCGCCTACACGAGCCGCACGAGTGCCATGCGACCGTCATCGCCTACTCTAGCCAATTGACGAGCCACACTGCCCCAAGCCAATTAACTAGCCATACTGCCCCGAGCCAATTGACGAGCCAGCCACACTGCCCCGAGCCAATTGACGAGCCACATTGCCCCGAGTGCCATGCGACCGTCAGGGGGCCTTCTTCTCCACATTGCTAGGTGTCCTAGGCGCCTGGTGCCACTACCCAACTGCCTACAGCATACCTGGCTGGATGCCCGACTTTTGATGGTATTTTTTTTTGGTGGGTGTGGGGTGTATTTCTATGATGTTATCTTGAGTGTAGTCCAAGTTTGTTTTCTTATGCATTTCCCACTAAATAATGTTTTTTGTTCATGTATGGTTTGCCAAAAATCGTTAAAGATATCAAGAATGGGATTTGAACCCATGCCCTTTCGGACCAGTACCTGAAACTGGCGCCTTAGACCAACTCAGCCATCTTGACTTTGAATACAACAATTTAGGATATCTTTTTCTTTGTTATATGTGACAAGTTGTTTACTTGTTCTGGTAACAACTGGCTAGGCTCCAGTTTTGATATGTCTCTCGATCATTTGGTGTCCTATTCCTTCTTCTGATCTGTATTTGGGTGGCACATCCCGGACGGTTGATATTTGACAATGGTAATTTTTTTCCCAACATATTTCATGTGTGTCGTACATTCTCATGTGAAAGTATTGAACAAAATATTAATATTTATTATATTTGTAGAAGGTTCATGAGTAGTTCTTCTTGTTCTAGTTCCATAACTTGTTTAGTTGCTAGTAACAACAATGACCCTGTTGGTAGTCCGAATACTGAGTGTTTTTGTTATTATAAGGTTGATGTTGATTTTGCATTTAATCCAAACATGTTGAGTCTAGAAAAACAAATGAATTGTAGATTTATATTAGTTCTAATATATTTAATGAATGGACAATAAGTATTTTACATAAAAGATCAATAAATGCTTCTACGGTGGCTATCTTTAAAATTTCTTTATTTTTTGAATTTACAAGGGCATTGTTGTAGTCTCAACATCTTTTAGTGCGTCAAATGTGTCATGATATTTTATTGCCCGACTTTGGCAGTTTTAATAATGAGTTTTAAATGTAGCTACGTAAGATAATGATCTAATTACCTTTTACATATTATTATCTGCATAAACGCATAACAGTCATTTAGGTGTTCTGCTCGAGGTACTTTAATTTTGACTCAACCATTATTGTTGAATTAGTTCTTGTGGATAGAGAAATTCGTTGTTTATTTAAGGAATAATATTAGGTACGCATTGTGAGCATATAACCATTAATGTGCAATCCAACTATCAGCTTAGGCTTTTAGTTGCTTTTATTCATCATACCTAATGATGCGTTTTTGGTGATGCGTACCTAATTTGTGCATGTTTTTTTGTTATGCATTTCCTAACATTGATGATGTATATTTGTATAACTATTGTTGCGGCTGCACTAATTGCACGGGAATGCGCGACCACACCTGAAGTCGACTCTATATATATATATTCAGTGTAACTGATGCACTACTCTCTCTCTTTTGTTTCTTTATTTTCAAAGACTTTTAGGCAAACTTCTAATAATATGAATTTCGTTAGGTACTTATTATCACTGTATTTAATATTATAGGCTAACTGTATTTTTTAAAAACTAAAATTAAAAGAGTTAATACCCAAAATGGTCCCTCGACTATGCCATAATTACCAATTTGGTCCTCAACTATCATTCTTACCCAATTAAGTCCTCAACTATGTAACTTTTACTCAATTAAGTCCTCAACTATACAATTCTTACCCAATTTAGTTCTCAACTATACAATTCTTACCCAATTTAGTCCTCTGTATTAATTTGACTGTTTGTTGACTGTCAAAAGTCGGGATAAAATTATAATTTTACAAGATTTCTCCTTCCTCTATTTAGCAGCACCAAACCATGCAGCAATACACTCCGATCAGATTTCGATCGTCAAAAAATCGTTGGAAATCAAATTCATGGGCTATCCGATGCATAACCACTACTTCGATACTGACAGGTTTAGAACCCAACCGGAGCTTATTGCTATATGGTTTGGCGCTGCTAAATGAGGAGGAAGGAAAAAACTTGTAAAATTATAACTTTATTTCCACTTTTGACAGTCAACAAACAGTCAAATTGACAAAGGACTAAATTGGGTAAAAATTGTATAGTTGAGAACTTAATTGGGTAAGAATGATAGTCGAGGACCAAATTGATAACTACGACATAGTCGAGGGACTATTTTGGATATTAACTCAAATTAAAATTTCATTGACTTTATTATACTTTAATACTGAAATTAAAATTTCACCTTTAATAATACAATTAATGTTACTGATAAGTTAACTTCTACACTACAGTGTTTATGGAACATGCAACTAATAAAGAATTAAGGCATACACCTGAAAGCTAGAAATTTAGTACCCGAAGAGAATATGCAATACGTACTTGACATATGTTGGTGATATTAAATTTTAAACTCCTTTGTTTACTCAATAGGCTATTATTTTACTCATACAATCCTGTATACGTAAGTAATTTATAAGTGAATTAAAGTTGAAACCTAATAAGCAGTGTGTAAACCAGTCAACAATCTCTGGCTTATTCTTAAATATGTGTACATATTGAGGCCTCATTTCACCATCCTCTCAACATACTCAAATAAATTCTTCAACTAAGGATCACAGCTCACAGTATAGTAAGAGGCTTAATTTGAGGTAAATTGACTCTATGTGTGTATAGTGGACTAAACTTGATAGTAACAATGTGTTGAAGGACCTTCAAAAAATTGACAAATTTACAAAAATAAAAAACAAAAATAAATGTTTTACCATTCATGCATGTAGTTCTAGCATAGATATCTTTTGGCTTTAATTATTGTGTGCTATCATTACCAATAAAAAACGAGTTAATACCCAAAATAGTCCTCCGACTATTAGCTAATACTCGGAGTAAATTTTAATTTTGATCCAATAACTATTGAGTATTGTTAATTTCAATCCACAACTTTAAAAACTAACAATTGAGTACCCTAACTATCCAATTTTTATCAATTTTGTCCATCCGGCCAAATTACCGGCCAATTATCGCCAGAATCTTGTAATGGATAAAATTTTGGGAGCAATTTAGTCATTTGTTCTCCTCTTTTCTTCTTCTCCCGTCTCTTCTGCGCCGCATGTTGCATAGCTCTGTCTTTAGCATCCCCTGGTTGTACACCTCGAACTCCAGTGCTTCCTCTTCCCTCTTTACGCCCAGAAACATATACTCGTTGCTGCTTCTCAAACATATTAACAAAAACACATAAATTAGGGATAATTATGATAAAGAGTATACAAATTCAACCAAAATTTGAGATAATTGAGGACCGTTTTAATTTGAACATGACTGACTGTGGAGATGCAGATAGAAAATCAGATAGAAAATTGATTGATTTGGACTCACCGATCAGCCAAGAGGTTGAGTATTGAGCGGTTAAATCGGAGAAAACACCCAAGATTCAACCGTTTCATGGTCAGAGATTCCTGCGGCCGCGATGGTGGCGTAGAACCATTTGAGTTTGAGCTGATTTGAGGAGAAATTTTATTTTTAGATTGTGTAGGATGAGTTTGTATTGAAAGTATCTGCTCTTTTGTTGTTTAGTTAATCTTCAATTTTATGCGGAGTATTGCTGGATTTTGCTGCAACTTTTCCTTTTGTTATGTGGGAAATTCATCTTCTTTTGGCTCACACTTGCGCCGTTCTCTGGATTCACTACTCTTTGGGAGATGGGATTTCTATCGTGTCCTTGTTCATCTCATGTTGCCGGAAAATAGGGGATCCCACCCAAACTATGACGCTCGGCGACATCGGCTCAGGCTCGCCTGAAGTTCAGAAGAACGGAGAAGAAAAAAGAAGGGGAGCAAATGACTAAATTACCCTCAAAATTTTATCCATCACAAGATTCCAGCCACAATTGGCCGGATAAACCAAAATTGATAAAAATTGGATAGTCAGAGTACTCAATTGTTACTTTTTAAAGTCGTGGATTGAAATTAACAAGACCTCAATAGTCATTGGACCAAAATTGAAATTCATTCCTAATACTCGATTTTGTCTCGAAGAATTAAATGTACTCAATTTAGTCCTCTTAGTTTTCAATTCACACCCAATGTGGTCCTTCGTTACAATTGTTGTCTATCCACCGTTATTTTGAGGGTAAAAAAGTGAATTACTTAGTCCATTCCCGTTTCTTCCTCTGGTCAACGTCGTTGGAGACCCTCCTCCACGCTAAGTACTGCCACCACGCTGTCCACGCCTTGCTGAATTTCTAGATCGCTGAGCTATATTCGCGACAGACGGCAAAGCATAACCAAATGTTGGATAATCCTCGACCAACAAGAACTCCTGTGTGCTCATAAAATCAGCTATATTTGGTGCCTCTTAATATCAGCAGCTGCAGTGCCAAGGCATCACTCTGCCTCTCTCCATGTCATCTTCGTGTTCGTGTTCGTGTACATTATCTTTGTTCTTTGAGAATTCCTACTCAAGACTCTATCTGGTTTAGTTTTGATCAGTTGAAGTCTCTGCAGTCCAGGAACGACACTCATCATCTTCTTGCTTGTCCGTTCTTTGTCGAATATGAAACCTAAATCCATGAACCCCTTTAACAACTAAAATGATGGTATTTCCCTTCAAAATAACGCTATATTAATGAAAATTCTAACGGCAGGCCACATTGGGTACCATTTGAAAATTATGAGGACTAAATTGAGTACGTTTAATTTTTCGGGACAAAATCGAGTATTAGTTAATAGTCGGATGACCATTTTGGGTATTAACTCTAAAAAAACTATTCAAATTCCAATAAGAAATTAATCATTACATACTGATTTCAATGATTTTAGTTGTATATACATAGACTCAAACCCAAGCTATAAAATCACTAAACTATGATAATACAAATCTATAGTCACTTCAAACCTGAAAATTTCCCCTCATACAAGAGTCCTCTGAGAGCAACACTTGAGTAAGAATATGAAGAAATTGATAACATCTACAGTTATATGAAATAAGCGGAAACCTCAGCCAGACAACAAAGGTAAATAATTTCTCTTTTTTTTTTTTTTTTTTTTAAATTAAATCGCACATAAATATTAACTAGCAGTACACTGTAAATCACAAGTTATTAAATACTCATAATTGGGTCTCTTGGACTTGGGTCCAATCCTTTAATAATAATTTGAGTTGATTTTGACACACCTTAACATTTATAATATATTATATTATGGTCCACATATCAATATATGTGGCTGTCATATATTCAATCATAATCTCGATACTGATTGGATGAATAATTCAACTAAACATGCAATAAATACATAATAAAAAAAATTAAAGTGGTACATAGAAAACGCTTGATAAGTTCGATCTGTTTTGCTTGTTTACAGTACACTGCATAAGCATTGTGTGGATATGCAGTTGTGTATACTGCCATGCCAACCGGCAATTGAATGCTGTCTTTAATGTTTCCGTTACGGTGCGCTGTTGCTTTGATTGCTTGATGTTGCAACTTACATTTTTCTTCTCTCAAAAGGTTGAATCCCCAACACTAAGGATTCCCAACATCCCGACCCGACAGAGAATTTGGGAGGATATAAATCACGGTAACTCAATGACTCAGCATACATGGACAAGCAAAATGGATCTGTCCACTTTGAATATAATCCCCACACTACCGCTGCTGAGATTCAAACTTTGGTCTGATCTCTTCTCACAAATACTGCCTACTGAACCAGTGATCTAATTCTGTGTGGGCTCAACATACATTTTTGTCCAATGGGAGTGATAGATGTTCATTTTGATTGAGAAATTAAACTAAACAGGATGTACAAGTTATTTTGAGAAATTAAACCCAATTAGAATGTTATGAAATGATGGATGTGTCACCAAACCATTATAATATTAAGACTTTGTAATGGGTAAATATGTGTGGTGAGCTAAACTCATTGTTTCAATCTCAGCATATATGCTTTTGATGTGAATACTTTTTGCATCTTTTACGACCAAAATCGAGAAACTTGCAATGTTAGTTGTTCAAACCTTTTTCCCTTTGATCAATCTTTTTATTTACTTTGCTTGCTGCAAGCATGCAAAATTTAGAACGATCCAAGTAAAGTAATGTATATTAAATAAATATTATATATATCTACTGGGATTTGGTTGCAGAGTTTTCTTATAATTGTATTATAATCTTACTTTTCAAGAAACAGTTTTTTTTTTTTTTCACCTATATATCCACAGGCAAAGCACAACTAACAACAAACCAGAATAATTTTTTTAGTGATACTGTTCTGCATTTTGCTAGACTTTTTTCATTTGTGACTTCTTCTTCTTTTTTTTTTTTTTTTTTTTTTTTTTTTTTTGTTGTTTTTTTTAATAATGCCAATTTTTCATTTTAACTTAACCATTTAATATGTATTTTTTTTAGGTGGCAATATGTTGGTCTTGGCCAATTAAAAGTCTAAAAGGGACTTAAATAGACTGTTTATAAATTTTAACGTGTATTTTGAAAAAAAAAAAATTCACGCAACGGAAGTCTTAATCTTACCAAGTTTTAATATGAAGCTTTTTTTTAGACGTGAATGAAGGTTTGTAAAAGTGTAGGATGTTAGTGCGAGATAGAGAGATGGATTTTTATAGTGAATCGGAATGAATCCTTGCTCCACTCGTTTCCTTATAACCTAGTGTGATCGATTTCAGTATGTATTAATGTAACACCCTCGAATTTTACCAACATTTTAAAACTTAATATAAAGGAAACAATCTAACATTAGTCAATAAACAAAGCGGAAGCTAACATAATTCGGGTAGTGCTATGCCACACCTATATCAAAAGATAGGTGCACAGGCTACAACTAAAATCATTGTCAGAGTTCTACGGCTCACAGACCAACAACAAACTAAGGCAAAACAAGAGTTACACTAACTACGGTCCACATTTAGCGCGCTCTTCGATCTAATCAAAACCTGTAAAGACAAGGGATAACACCCGGTCAGCGAATAATGCTGGTAACCCACCAATACGCGTTAAGTATCAATATATATAATTATATATACATAGTTATAGTCAAAACCTTTTGAAACTGAGGAGTACAGTATATAGCATTTTAAAACCAAGAGATGAGACAACAATAGACATATCACGCTCTCAATAAAGATCCAGACCAACAACTTCAACAAAGCAATTGAGACCACAATCAACAAGTAACAACCACAACTCTAGATGCAACCTACCATTCACAAGGTAGAGTTCATCATAGACATGCTCATAAGCAGGAAATACAACACTCATATCATAACAAGTTCACATTCAAGTTTCACGTTTCGAGTCCAACCTTATACCTTAGTACCACCCTTATGGATACCCCCGGCCTTATCACAGTTCCAACCTGTACCTCCGAGTGCCACCCTGTACACCGAGTCCAACCTTCTCCCTCCTGGGACCGTCGTCGCCCACCAATCGCACCACCAATCATTATACCACCGATTTCTCAGTACACGAGGGTACCATTAAATTCATAGTAACATACCACCGATCTCGTGCGCAAAGCTCAAGTAACAAAACCACCAATCTCAATCATATTCACACATAGCCATCATCAAGAAGATTAAGGTTCATCAATAGCCCAATCAAGTATCAACAAAGGGTATAACGATTTGTACAAGATCACACCGTAAGAATCAACCAAGAGATTTCAATAAAGACATGAAGTAATACTCAAAAACAATGGACTACAATCCAATACTAATATGATTGGCAATACGAGTTGCCAATCCTCAGCAAGAAGGAAGAAACCATACATACTAGCATAACGACATCAAAACTAGCATGCACATCAAACGGGTAAACCAAAATGGTTCCAACGAACCTTCAAGACTCATATTAGCCCAACAAATCACAAGATTGGACCACAAGCACGATTCAAGACACCAAATCCTAACAAGGATACTTAATACATCGTTCTAGACATACGAAACATCAAGAAGACTCACAAAAGCTCAATAATCCAACAGCGGGAGGTCAAAACATCAAATAGCAAAAGGAAAGAACCACGGGGAAACAATTCCCCGCAACACCATACACGTTCCCCTCGGATGGGGCCACGGGTAGACCACCACCCGTGGTCCTGCCCGCGGGGTACCACCCCACGAGGCTGCGTTCCCCGCGGGTGGGGCGGCGGCCAGGCCACTGCCCGTCGTTCCGCCCGCGGGGTACATCCCTGTACAACATTTTCCCTTCGGGGAAATTCATCTCCAAGGTCAAGTCCAAGTCCAAAACACCCAAAACCTCACACACAACAAAGATATGACTTGAACCCAAGAATAGCTCAAAGAAAGGCATTCAAGAACCCTAAATACAAGCTCTAAACATGCATTATCACAAGATCATGCATCCAATCTCACAAATACATTAAGAATCATCAAATAGAAGTCAATAATCATTCATAGCAATAGAAAATAGGTTTTGTATAGCATGGGTTACCTTTGAAGACCAAAAAACCTCTTATTTCTTACGCTCCTAGGCCTCTTCTTGAAGCTCTTTCTCACCAAAGACTTCTTACACAACCAAACCACAAAGAAACACCAAAATAAGATAAAGATACCTTAAAGCTAACTAAAAACACTAAATAACTTTAGATCTTACCCTTTCCTATGCTAGGGAGGTAGAAAGGTGGAATCTTTGGATGAAACTTTGCAAGGATAGATGGTTCTTCTTTTAGCTTGAAGAGCAAGCCAAGATTTCTTTAGAGAGAAGGTGGAGTGTTTATGATTTGGCTAGTAAGGGAAATGAGTGAAGTGTCTTGATAGGAAAAACTTGAGCATCAAAACATGTGTGAAAGGTCAACTTTACCCTTACTAAAGCTAGGAAGACAAAAGGTTGTGGTACAAAGCATAAGGCAAAAGGTACACATGATTGACTAAGGAAACTAGTCAAATTCTAGTCTCTCGACTATTAAATTTCAGGATTTTTAGAAGAAAATTATCAAAGGAAAATTAATATTAATTCCTCAATTAATCTCAATTAAGGGTTAGATTTACGGGGTGCCACAATTAACACAATACAAGTGACAAGAAGCCTTTAGTCCAAAAAGTCTCTTTGTTATTTATCATAATTTTGTCTCTATTATAGACTCATAGTTGTTAGAGAACTTGGAATGTTTCTAACAACTCTTTTAATCTTGTATGAACTTCTTCCGAGGTTGATACATTCATATTGAGTGTATATTATCAAATGAAACTGTAGTTGAATCGAAATGATATTTTAGTTGTGTGCTGAAATGAAACTATAGTATGTACAAAATGAAACTAAATAACATGTCTGACATATTGAATGTATATTGTCAAATAAAAGTACAGTTGAATTAAAATGATATTTTAGTGTTACTGAAATGAAACTATAATGTGTATAAAGTGAAACTGAATAACAAGCTAAGTCTCACATTTTGAAACTGTAGTTATACCAAAATGATATTTTAATTGTGTTTTAATGAAACTACAGTGTATATAATATGAAACTGAATAACAGTTTCAAATATTTGAGTGTATATTGTCCAATGAAACCATAGTTGAATTAGAATTACACTTTAGTTGTATTGTAATAAAACTGCAGTGGGTATAAAATGGAATTCAATAACATGTCTCACATATTGAGTGTATAATTTCAAATGAAACTGTTGTTTGAACAAAATGATACTTTAATGTGCTGAAATGAAACTACAATGTATATCTACAAATCTAATAAGAGCCAATAATATTAGGCCCTTAACTAGAACAAAAAAATGTCGCTGTAATTGTTTCATGTTAGGCCCTTAACTGGAACAAAAAAATGTGGGTGTAATTGTTTTTGAAATGAATGGTTCATATTATTTTAATTTTAGTATTTTTTTTTATGATTTTCCTTATTTACCCTCTATTATATTATTGTCTTCCCTTAAATAATCCTGGATTCCGCTAGTATAAATTTTAGTAACGGAATATTTCGTTAACTATTTATTATTCTTAACTTATTAGTTTCTAAAAGAAAGGTCTTAGGTTCGAACCACATCCCAATCAGAGTTGGCATAATTATTAAATATATTACGAATATGTTAAAATATACAGAGTATTAAAAAAATAAATACAATATAAAATTTAATATAAACTTTGGTCAAATAATTAACCCGACTAAATACAAAACATTCAAAGTTGACCATCAAAGATTATAAATCATGAACATAAATTTTGTGTATTATAAAATCAAATTATGTGTATTGGACCAGGGTCTACAGTGCACTGTAGACCCTGGTCCGCGATATAAGGATTGGGCAAATTATTGTGTGGACCATGAATATCATGTAAATTTTTAATATATTAAAGTACATTATTTTTGTACTGAAGGTACATTATATAAAATAATGTATTCTCAGTATATTAAAAATGTACTTTCAAAAAATGTACCTTACGTACATAAATAATGTATCATCAGTATATTAAAAATATATTTTTTGTTTATGGTCCACACAATTATATGGACCATGGTCCATGTAATAATGATTGTAACGATTGGGATGTGTATTGGTGGGCCTCACTTAGAATTAAAAAGAAATTTACTTATTTTTAAATATAAAAAAGGTACAAATCAAATTATCCGTTCACGGTTGGAAATTATGAAATTTTCGACCACCTGAAAGTGATCTTAAATAGAGTCGAAAGCAAAAAGTTGTCAGAAATAACAACAAAGGTTTTTCCGAATACCAAAAGTGATCGAAACAAAGCTTTTGACTTAATTTAAGATCACTTTCAGGTGATCGGAAATTCCATAATTTCCAGCCGTGATTCCTGTGGTGTCTTCTTCTAGCATATCACCCCTCTTTATTCTTGACTTTAAATTTGCCCATTGAGAATGAACAAATTTAAAATATGCAACTTGCAATATTTTTTCTAGTATACATGAAAACCAAACACCTGTCATTGCGTCACAACACCATTCATTAACAAGCAAGAAGTAATGACAATCAGAGGGATTTCAGTTAACATTGCTGCAAGTCCATTATCACAAATTCTCTCCATCTTGTATCGAATTCAAGGACACAACTTTTTATTATTATTATTATTATTATTATTATTATTATTATTATTATTATTATTATTATTATTATTATTATCATTATCATTATTATTATCATTATTATCATTATTATTATTATTATTATTATTATTATTATTATTATTATTATTTGTCAGAAACACTCTTATTTTGTCTTTCTTTTTGAACAAAAAAAAAATTCTTAGTATTTTAAAATGAAATTTTTGTGTTCAATGATATTTTTAATATCAATCTAAATACATAAATTTTATTCATTATTATTAAACTAAATATTACAAAAATAAAAAATTTGAAAATAAGTTGAGTTAGTCAATTTTAAGAATGAGTTAATACCCAAAATCGTCCTCGACTATAGTGGTTTTTCTCAATTTCATCCTAAACGACTTTGGTGACCTAATATCGTCCCAGACTTTTGTGTTTCGCTCAATTTAGTCCCAGATTTTTGTGTTTTTGCTCAATTTAGTCCTTAATTTGTTATTCTGTCCATTTGGTGTTAAATAAATAGACAATTCAGTAATTTTAATATTGGCATCTCTTTAGTCATAGACATGTGAACTGCGAAATCCTTTTTTTTTTTTACGAATTACTCCCAAAATTACTCCTAAAACTGCGAATATAAAATTTGATTTGCAGGTTCGGGAGTAATTCTGGGTGTAATTCGTACAAGAAAGAGGAATTTCGCACTTCACAAGTTGAAAGTAAAGAGAGATCAATATTGACATTACTGAATTGTCCCTTTATTTAACACCAATTTGACGGAATAACAAATGGAGGACTAAATTGAGCGAAACACAAAAGTTTGGGACGATATTAGGTCACCAAAGTCGTTTAGGACGAAATTGAAAAAAACCACTATAGTCGAGGACGATTTTGGGTATTAACTCTTTTAAAAATACATTACCTTCTTTTAAGAAAGATAGCTAAAAGTCCATCTCTTATGTTCTTTTTTGTACCAGTGGCAGAACAAGACACAATATAAAAAAAGCGAATAGCATTTTGTATGTATCATAAAACTGATATTTTAATATATATATATATATATAGAGAGAGAGAGACATGATTAAATGAGATCCATTACTCCCTTGCAAACTTGAAAAATGTACAATTAGATACTACAAATTGCACAAATTAAAAGTAATTTGAACGAAAAAATATAATTCGATCTCATTTGATTATGCCCTATATATATAATTTCTTTTTCAAGAAGATAAATGTATTAATTAAAAGCACATGAGAAATTACAGTACCAAAAAAAAAAAAAAAAGTTCATTGAATTATATTGTCTCAATTCTTCTATTTATCCTTGTTGTCCATGGCGTGAACACGCTCATCAGTCCCGGCCATCATCGCATACTTGTCCTTCCTAGTCAAATTAGTACCCTCGAAACCTAGGGTTCCGGCGAGAACTTTTTGAATATAATTAGCAACCTCAATCGCCGACTTATTGCCACCTCTGCAAGTGAGCTCCGGCGGAATTTGGTCCAAGAACGTGATCTCGTATGTCGGCCTAGGGTTCATGAAGACAAAGTACGGGTCCAACACCTTGAAACCTCGTACCGTCGTCCCATAAAACACGCTCTGCTTGGTATTAACGGCCACCGGCACAATCCTGTCGGTCAGCTCGGCGAAAAGGGCACTAAACCTCAACAAAAATGGTTCCCGGCAAGTCGTCCCTTCCGGGCAAATAACTAAGTCCCCTTCTTCCAGTAACTGCTTAATATGGGCGGCGTCTTTCTCCCTCTCCCTGGACAGCGCGACGGCCTTGATCGGAGAAATTAGCTCCGAGAATTTGCTGATGCTGTAGGTGACGCAGCTGATTTTCCGGCCGAGGGCGACGGCGGTGACGACGGGGTCGAGGACGGTGCGGTGGTTGCAGACGAAGAGGACGCCGCGCTGGCCCGCCCTAGGGGGCGGCGGAGGGGTGCCTTTCACGATGAGTTTGATGCCGAGGATCATGTATGTGTAGCGGACCACTTTTTCCGGCAAGGGGATGTTTAAGTAGACCCTTATTAGGGACAGAACTATGCCTATAGGCATCCATAGGAAAGTTAAGAGTGCCATAAATGGTGTAGGCCTTTGTACCAAACGGCCTTCATGGAAAATGATAGGACTCAGGAGCTGTTTTCTTGGTAAGGCATCGCACTTGCTCCGTGGGACCATGTACCCTTCCTGCAACAAATTAAAAAGACAAAATTATATAGTTCTATGAACATATAGTTCTATAATTATGAACATAGAATTGTGAACATAATTATGAACATATAATTTTGTAATTATGAATATAAAAATTCAATAATTGTGAGTATGAAGTTTAAAAATTATGAATATATATATATATATATATATATATATATATATATATATATATATATATATATATAGTTTTATAATTATGAACATATAATTCAGTAATTATAAACATATAGTTCTGTAAGTGTAAATATAGAGTTCAATAATTATGAATATGAAGTTCAAAATTATGAATATATAGCTTTATAATTATGAACATATAGTTCTGTAATTGTAAATATAGAGTTCAATAATTATGAATATGAAGTTCAAAATTATGAATATATAGTTTTATAATTATGAACATATAGTTCTGTAATTGTAAATATAAAGTTCAATAAGTATGAATATGAAGTTCAAAATTATGAATATATAGCTTTATAATTATGAACATATAGTTCAGTAATTATGAACATAGAACAGTGTCCACATTGCAAGGTGGACACGGTTCCACAACATAACGATGGATCAAATGAGAACAAGGACTGGTCTCTTATAAAAAGTGTTGACTAATATCAGTGACTCAGTGTTCATCAATGTTGGAAGGTTTTAATTTAATTAAAAAAACACATGATCAATTTTATAATTATTGAAAAGAATGGGGTTCATTATATATATAATAATATTCAAATGAGACTATATCCTCTGTGAAATCCTTCATAAATGCACACAAGCTAAACTACTACACGAATGCACACAGACTAAATTGTGTGCAATTTGCCCAGTATGAATATATATAGTAGGGTACAGTATTGTATGATACTATATATAAAATGATATAGTATGGTACAGTATTGTATGATGCTATAAATAAAATGATTTAAAGGAGAAGTTCCCCTTGGATTGAGTATGATATAGTATTGTATGATACTATATAACACATCTTTATATTTTAAATTATAAATAATTGTCATGATTGATGACAATTAGCTGCAAGAATATAACTTTATCAAAAACAACAGAACATTCATGATACCATAAAATTCGTTAAAATTTTAACGAAAACATGTTTACATAAAAAGAAAAAGAATACTCCACCTACTCCTCCATCCTATTTTGTGAGATAGTTATGTCATGTTTGGTATGCTTTTTAATAAAATAAATGAGATGTTATATCTTGTCCACTTAGAAAACTGGTTATTTGGGGCTCCAGCCACCTAAAAAAGTTAAATTCAATAATAAATAGTAAATTTGTAAAATGAAAAAGACAAACTTATAAAGTTAGTTGTACTTAAATAAGTAAAATAAACTATTTTTAACAGATATCATAACCAAAAGGCCGAAAGAAAAAAAAAAATAAAAAAATGACAGCTCTGCTCATACTTTTACCCGTAACACCAAAGAGGCAGCTTTTAATGATCAATTTTGTTACTGACAAATAGTTTGGTAACTTAACTTCATCTACTGACAAACTAAATATGACCTATCAAAGTGGGGAAGTAAATCCCCTTTTCTAGCTAGTATTCCAGTTTTATGTGAATGTAAGTAAACTATCTTCCTTTCATTTATGTGAAACCGCAATCATTATCAAAAAGTGTACACTTTTATCAAGGACTTTGTGGTTCAATGATATCCGATTTGCTCATCTAAAAGGCGTATTATGTGACTAACTGGTTCAAATTGAAAGGTCAATAGACTTTTTTTTTTTGAGTTAAATTTGAAACCTTGTAATTGCCAAGTCAACTGCGCCACCAACTTGACTAGGGTTATCCAAAAAACTATACTATATATCTTCCAACATGCATGTGATTTGCAAGAATTGAACTCTAAAAACCCAAAATAATATATATATATATATATATATATATATATATATATATATATATATATATATATTTATTTATTTATTTATTGTTAAGATCAAACATTTACCACTATGTCAAAAGGTATAGGCTGTAGCAAAAGCGTAACTTTATTTTCTTATACCAACACACATTTTCGAGAGTCGGGTAGTGAATTTTTTACCAACACACATTTTCAAGAGTCAGGTGGTGGATTTGACCCTTTATGGACCTTCGCCCAACAAATATATATATATAGTCAGGTGGTGAATTTGGTCATTTACTGGCCTTCGCCCAACAAATATATATATATATAGTCAGGTGGTGAATTTGGTCCTTTACTGGCCTTCGCCCAACAAATATATATAAATGCTAGTAAAATTTAAAGAGTGGAATTATATATGTTACCTTGCAAATGGACATGAAGTGATGATCAGACTCCCTATCACCCAGGCCTAAATCCGGCACATCCGTCCCAAACTCCTTCAAAACCGCAGCCTTTTTATGTTCCCCGACAAGAACCCCCGGAGGTTTCACAAACCCGGTGGCGCGTCCCGTTCTGGAAACCTCCAGCTCCGTCCCGACCACCTTATCGGCTCCCAAGAAGTTCACGGCGAAGTGCTCCACCATGATCCTAGGATTCGCGGTGAATACGTACCGCTTCCCGCATGAACTGAACACCTTCCAGGCATCCGCGCGGACATCCTCGGAGTAGAACCTGGGCAGCACCGCCCGAGACACGGTCTCGATGTCCTTGACCTTGAGCCCGGCGAAGGAGACGAAGATGAAGGCTTTGATGGCTAAGGGCTCGGACACGAAGAGGTGGAGGGAGTAGACGAAGGGGACGGAGACGAGGAGGAGGAGTGCCCGGAGGAGGCTGCCGGCTTCCATGGCGACGAGGAGGAAGTAGGGGAATGCGGTGGCGGAGAGCAAGAGTGTGCCGTCTAAATCAGCCACCACGGTTTGGTTTGACCGCCCCTCTGGGCTGCATTTTGAGATTGGTTCGAAATGAAGATGGCGATGGCGAGCCCCCATGTTTGGATCGGAGTGATAGGTAGTTTTTGGTGTTGGGTTGGTTTTAACGTGTGTGAGTTTTGTGTGTTGAGAGGAGGGGTTTAAAAAGAGAGGGGAATTGAAAGATAGGCATTTTGAGTTGTAGGTGATCATTGCTGGCTAGCTGCTATTATGTCTTATTAATTACAGTCAAACCAACATGTGGTTGAGAGGAAGGGGGTGGTTCTTCTGTGATTTTTATTTTCCAGTTAATTTCACTTGTAATATATATATATATATTCAATTATTCTACCCCAAATGCCTCAAATATTGTATATTAAATCTTTGAGCTAAAATCGTGCAAACAATATTTTTTTTGGTTGGAAAGCGGCCTACAAATTGATAATTTATTGCTGAATAAGATGAAAAAAAAACTATTCGGGAGAATTATCTGCCAAAGACTAGAGGTCAGTTGACTATGAGGTAACGAAGTTAATGTATGAGCAATCAAGTTTTCTGACCTTCTTACAAAAAAAAAAAAAAAGAAAAAAAGAAGTAGATTGAAAAGATTTAACTAATTCTTGACAACTCCTAAGGGCAACATAACACTCAGATATCACCGAAGGGTAAATATTTCCTTCAAAACACGAACAACCACTTGATAGTCCATCTCAAAATTGATACCTTGTGAAACAAATACTTTTTAATGGACAATCAAAGTTCAATCTATGACCAAATGATTACAGAAGAATTAAAAGAGTAGACACTATCATATTTGTAATTATCCTTTAAACCCGTACCATATTCAGACTAATCCACGTTCACACCGGGCCAGTCCAATTAAGAAGCAAAGCTGGCCAGATTGACTTTTTCGTACCAGAAGGGGTTCAAACTCCCAACCTCTCTTAAGTGGCAAGAGTACACAGCCACTCACGCAAACCAAGTTGGTTTTTTTATTTTGACTTTTTTTTTTCTTTTCAAATTGAGAGAGGGTGGGAAGGTCGTTGAGGATTGGGGGGTGTGGTTGAAAGTTAAAACTATTGGTACGGTTTAAATTTAATTTATAAGAAAATTAATTTTTTTCAAGTTTATTTGTTTGTTTTTTTTTTTTTTTTGCCGGTGACTAACAAAACACACAATCACTAGCTAGTTGAGAGTGTACACTAGATAAACCTTACTTATGTAAAATAGCCTACAAACTATATAGAATAAGTAAACCGAACTAGAAAGATTTTGTATGACAATCTCAATCGAGAAGGCGTTGGAAATCTAAGATTAAAAAAAAAAAAAAAAAAACTTTGACAACGTGTGATATTAAATTATCAAATGAATCCATTTACAAAATCGTCTTGGATGTGGTTGAACGCATCATATCACAAGGTAGCATTTGTTGATGGCTAATATAAGTGATGACAGTTGTGGAAGAAGGTCCAATTAAGTAGTTGAAAGGTCCATGGCGATGGTTATGTTGCCATTCAATTAGCCTACTTTATAGTTCTTAGATGCCGTCCATGCTGCATCATAATAATTATTTCACCTCTTTTCGATTTGACCACAGGTTGTCTTACTTAATTTCGGCAAATTATATCCTCAATCAGGTCCATCTTTTATGGTGAGTTTTGATCAAAATGATATTGTTTTATATTAAGTGTTAAATAGTACATCTATCTATACTATATATAAAAATAAAATCCTTTATTTTAATTTCCAGTCCAAAACATTTCTATACTATTAAGGTTTGCGTAATATTGTAAAATATGGTAATACAATTCCTATTCGTTCTATAATTGTACAATAAAATAGGGTAATACAATTTCAAATACAATATATTCTTTCATACTTTCCTATTCGTAATACAATTCTAAATTAAAATTACTAACCACAATCTTCAATAATCTACTATCTACTATACTAATAAGAGCCCAAGAGAGTTAGACTTATAATGGGTAGAAAAAATGACGGTCAAGTTTTTTAATCAAATGAATGGCTCAGATTGATCAATTTTTTTTCTTAAGATTTCCTTTTTTGAATGTTACTGGCCCTATTACATTGTCGTATCTGTTCATATACTTTCTCAACCTACTGAAACACAAAGAACCAATAACGCCTCCACTAAGGCTTGAACTCGTAACCTTCCAAATGAAATTCCAACCCGGGTACCATTATCCGTTAACTTTTCCGTTAATTCATGTTAGTTTACTGTTAACTTACTCATTGATTTCAATAAGAAAGGTCTTAGGTTCGAACCCCATCCTAATCAAAGTTGACATAATTAGTACTCTATTTTACTCTTATTAAATTAAATAATAATTTAGTAGCTACAAAAAAAAATACATATGCATTTCTTTAATTTAGAATTATGTGTCTACAATGTCTTTATTCAAAAAAAAAAAAATTATTCATTATCAATAAATTAAATAAGAGAAAAATTCATCAATTGATTATATTCGCTACATTGTCCCTACAATGTCTTTATTAAAAAAAAATATTCATTATCAATAAATTAATTAAGAGAAATAATTTTATTAGTTATATTGTCTTTATTTTTCTCTAATGTAAAAATTCTTTATATTCAAATTCATCAATTGATTATATTCTACATTGTCTATTATCTTTTTTGTGCACTATTTTTTTAATTAAATATCGAAGTTATAATACAAAATAAGGCTATATATTTATTTACCAAGTATTTTATTAATACCATGAAAAAAATTTAAAAAATATAATTAATAAAGCCAATCATGTTAACTACTTGAGGAATTTGTTGACAAAGAGAGTATTCAAATCACACAACAAATTGAAGTGAGAATTATCTTTCAATGTCCTTGTTTGACAATCAGCAGTTATCGGTTAGCGTTAGCGGATTATATTAGCGAATTTGACCAGCGAAATATATCAACGGTTGGTAAAAAGATATTTGAAAAAATTAGATGTTTAGATTAACAACAACAATAACAACAACAACAACAACAACAGCAACAACAACAACAACAACAACAACAACAACAACAACAATAATAATAATAATAATAATAATAATAATAATAATAATAATAATAATAATAATAATAATAATAATAATAATAGTTTTAGAAAAATAAAAAAATATAATTAAGCCAATCATATTAACTACTTGGGGATTTAATGACAAAAGAGTATTCAAATCACACAACAAATTGAAGTGGGAAACTACATCGCAATGTCCTTGTTTGGCAATCAGCATTTAGCTCTTCAATATTAGTATATATTTAATATTTTATGCCCTAATTTTTATTTGCTCTCCCTTATGTCCCGTATTTGGTTTCAACCATGCCTATACAATTATTTTATTGACAATTATAATCAATCTTGACTATATTATCTTGCGTTTGTAAACTTAGAATTACCTATTTAAATACGCAAATTCAACATTCAATTATCTATGCATGAACAATTCCAATATAATCTTGCCTTGATATACTTTAAAGTACTTATTTTTTTTTTAAAAAAATTGGACACTATTCCAATCGCGTAATGCGCGTAAAAAACTAGTAATAATAATAATAATAATAATAATAATAATAATAACAACAACAACAACAACAACAACAACAACAACAACAATAATAACAATAATTGTGGGTTTAGTCATTTAATAATAATAATAATAATAATAATAATAATAATAATAATAATTTAGTCAGAATAATAGACAAGCACTATTGTTCCGACCGAATAGGTTGTTCGATAATGCTCATTCGTTGTTAGAATCAGTTGTTGGTTCACCAACATTTAGTCCAGTTAATCCCATAATGAATATATGGTAAGCAAATTTGTTATCTTAATAGCCTACCTAACTATTTTACTAAAATAAAATGCATTTTTTAATTTTCCTCTATCGATATAAATAATTGCAGTAGTCCGTAGTGAAGCATTGTACGGTAGATTTATGATTTGCTCTCCAAGAACACCTATTAATATGCCTAGGAATGGTAATATAACTCACATTGAAATTATTTGTAATAACTTTTACAATTTCCGGCATTACTAACAAGGAGTACCTTGACGGCATTACTGACTCGAGTTAATTACTGGGCAACTGCGTATGATTTGCGAAGGTTGTTTGCTATGCTAATCAATTCAAGTTTAATCAGTGAGCCAGAGGTGGTGTGGAATGCCGTTTGGGAATTTCTTATCGAGGATGCACGGTTTCAACGTCAACATCTCATGCATAATTCGTCCAGGTATATCGAGCTCCTATTTATTTATTCGACTTTATTATTTGCTTATTATTATTATTTCTAAATAAACTAATTTTTTATTTCCTTGTTTTTTTTTGGAATTTTTAAGAGTTAGTGTTATCGAATTCGGATAAGAAACAGTTCCCTCTTGTGGAGTTGGAGAAGTTGTTATCTTTAATGGGGAAGAGCCTGAGGGACTTTCCAGAAATGCCAATTCCTGACGAAAGTAGCGTGTGTTTGATTGAAAACATGTTGTTAGGAGAAGAGCTGGCGTATGACAAGGAATCGTTGAAGACAGAGCATGAATCGTTGGTAACACAATTGACCGACGAGCAAAAGAATGTCTATGACTCTATGATAAATGATATAGATTTCAATGGAGGTTGATTATTCTTTGTGTATGGTTACGGAGGAACAGACAAGACGTTCTTGTGGAGAATGTTAACGGCAAAGATAAGGACCCGTGGTAATATTGTTCTGAACGTTTTTTCAAGTGGAATAGCATCTTTACTCTTGCTGGGAGGTAGAACGACGCATTCCAAATTTGCTATATCGCTCTATTTGAATGGATATTCCATGTGCAAAATATCGTAAGGCTGTGACCTTGCTGATCTTATAATCAGGAGCAAATTGATTATATGGGACGAAGCTGTAACATCCCGTGTTACGATCTTCAAGCCTGGATTAATTATGTAATTAATCCCGCTAAAGAATAGTTAAAAAGGATTTAATTTAGTTAGAATCTCCTTAATTAATTAATAAGGTCTACAATGGACCATGGACCCTTGTTTATATTAAAGACCTTAAACCTGTTAGGAAAAAAGAAAGTAGACATTTTACCATTCAAATTCTAATTAGGAATCCTAGACCTATATATCTGTTAGGAGTAAAGAAAGTAGAAAAGAAAGTAGACCTTTTACTAGTCAGATTCTAATTAGGAATCCTAGACCTATATATCTGTTAGGAATAAAGAAAGTAGGCATTTACTATTCAGATTCTAATTAGGGACCCTAACTCTATAAATAGGGGATTAGAAAGCAATTAGAACCCTTACCACCCATAGTTATATTACACGAAATTATTCTCAGGAGACCGGACCAAGAGATTCCCCACCACCAAGCCTAGGGAGATCAATCGAAGGAAAATCTTATAGAAGAACCTTAATAGCCAATGGAGGATTAATTAAGGCTAAGAGGTAACCCATGTTTTACAAAACCTATTTTCCTTGCTATATCTTATTCATTGGCTCCTTTGATAATCGTATGTGTGATTCTGTGATTGAGTCTTGATAGAGCTTTGCTTAGGGCTTATGTTATGTTTATTTGATAATCTTGCTTGACCTTGAAATCTGTAATTGATTGTATGCATGATCTTAGGTTCGGGTTTGTCTAGAGCTTGTCTTTAGGGTTGGTATGTGGGTTCTTGTTATTCTTGAGGTTCTTGATGTTCTTGCATGATTAGGAATTGATTCTTGAATCTTGATATGTTAGGAGCATGTATTTAGGATTTGATTGTGTTGGTTTCTTGGCTTAATTCATGTGGTTCAAGTCCGTATTATTGTTGTTGTATGTTGGGATGTATTTGGACTTGGTCTTGGGTTTAATTGAGGAATTCCCAAGTTGGAAAAAATGCTAAGATACCATCGTACCAGTGGGGGGGGGGGGGGGGGGGGGGGTCGGTGGAGGGACGAACCCCCACCAGACCACCCGCCAGTACAAGGACGCCGTACCAGCGGGTGGCCAGCGGGCGGCATATCCGCTGGTACATAGCCTCCCACCGGCAGTTGGCCGGCGGGTGGTCGACCACCCGCCGTACACCCGCTGGTACGAGACGGCGCGTGTCGACGTTTTGCCCCGTTTGTTGTTTCTCCGTGTCCCGTTGTGCCCTGTTTGATATTTATGAGTCTCGTTTGATATTTCAGGTACCGTTTTAGGAGTTATGAGTCGTGGTTATTGCGTGTGGGTTAAGTCAGTATCCCGTTGGCCTAGGAAGAGAATTGTATGATCCCGTGTGTGTCTTGTGGGGGTCTCGTTACCTTGGGAAGTAGAACTTAGGTTGTGTGATGTGGGTTGCATGTTTATGATTTGTCGTTGTTGATAAAGGTCTATGTGATTGCTGTGCCTTCTCTTTGATTACTCCTTGCTATGTGTTGATAAGTATTGATTGTTGATTGTTATTGAGCGGTGGCCACTGTTGTTGTTGCGTGTGTTAATTGATTGATTGTACATGATGAGAAAGAGATGTGATTGGTCGAAAAGAAAATGTTGGCGGTTGGCACAACGAGTGACCGGTTATGGTGCTGAAGGCCCAGACCATTCGGTTGTCATGTTAAAGGCACGGCCCGAACTTAGACTTACTTGCTAAAGGCATGGGTCAGGTTATAAGCGCTGCGGTACCATGTCTTCGTGCTATATGCAAGACCCCGTGATAGTGGTGCTAGAGGCACGGATCATGTGTTAATGGTACTGCGGTGCTATTAGATCGGTGGGATGTTGGAGGTATGTTGGTGGGGGCATGTAGTTGCCCGGAGGGATAAGGGGGTTGTGTTATAAGGGTGGTCTGGAGGTACAGGTTGGAACTGATATAAAGATGGAAAGGAGTAAAGGTTAGAACTTGGTATAAGGCTGGATTGTGATACGATTGTTGTTGTTGCCATTGCTTGTTGTTGTGCCTTATTGTTGTTATTGCTTGTTATTGTTGAGCTTTGTGATTATCTTATCTTGCAAGTTAGGACGCATGCTAGTATCTTTATGATGTTTCGTGATGTTAAACTTGTTGTTGTGTTGTGAGTCCTGATCTTGGTTTTAAAGCTAGAGTTTATTTAGGGTTATATATGTATTCCAGTCTCAAAATGGTTTCTTATATCTACCTATATTGTACTTAATGCGTGGGAGTGGGTTACCAGCATTATTCGCTAACGGTTGTTGCACCGCATATTTTTCAGGTGCAGTTCAATAGCTTCAGAGTGCGCTAGATGGGTACGAGGACCTAGCTTAGATAGTTTAGTATTTGTTAGTTGGCCTGCGTGCCTTGATTTGTACTCGATTGCGGATTTATGGATTTATGCTTTGATTAGTTAGTTGAGCTTGTGCATCTAGGTTCTCAAACCTAGATGTGGCATAGCACCCCGATACTTACGTTGTTAGTTCCGCTTTGTTTGGATGATTTATGATAGATTTGCCTTTATTTCATAGGCTTTAAATGTTTTAAAAATTAGGGGTGTTACAGAAGCAATGATGACGCACAAACATTGTTTTGAGCCTTTGGAAAAAAACCATGAGGGATCAATTGAGGTTCGCCATACCGGGTAGTGCTGAAAAGACATTTGGTGGAAAGACAATAGTTTTTTGTTGTGATTTTAGACAAGTTCTTCCCATTATTCGAAAGCACCGAGACCAATAGTTGTTAGAGCTATTATTAATTCTTCGTACCTATGAACAAATTTCAAGGTATTGAGGCACACGATGAACTTGAGACTACGAAGCTTAGTTTCAGAGGAAGATAGCTATCAAATTATAATCAGTACATGTACGACATGAACACTGTAGAAGGTCGAACATATTTAAGTTGTGACTCTTTGTGTAAGGTAGAATCAGACACTGAAAATCTTTCAGAAGTACACACTCCTAAATTCTTAAATAGTTTGAGATTGTCTGGACTTCCTAATCATTCATTGACATTAAAGGTTGGTGCACCTGTTATGTTATTGTGGAACATAGACATTCTCTTAGTCTTTACAACGGTACGCGCCTCATTGTCACAAGATTGCTTGACAGATCACATTGTCAAAGCAAGAATAGTTAATAGGACACATGCAGGAACCAAGGTTTTTATTCCCCGAATGTCTCTCACTCCTTCTGATACGAGATTGTCCTTCAAGTTCCCGCGTAAACAATTCTCATTGATGCTCGCATATGACATGACTATCAACAAAAGCCAGGGTCACACGCTAACTCATGTTGGGTTATTTCTGAAAAAAAACGATCTTCAATACGATCAATTGTACGTAGCTTTTTCCCGAGTCACCCATCTTGATAGCCTAAAGGTGTTAGCTCTAGACGAGGATGTGCAATATTTTGTTGCTACTATCAATGTTTTCTACAAAGAGGTTTTCAATAATGTGTAACTCCAACGGTGATAATATGTTTTCTATTTATTTCGTAATATTATTGTTAACTTTATAATCAATTCTTGAGCGATTGTCGAATTAATTTCATTACAATTAGTTTGATTATTAGAAGACTATTCATATTATATTTGAATGGGTATATGTAATGCCTTTTTAGATATTTGTATCTATTCAACTGTATGTGCCTCAACTCACAGGGATTAATCGGCATTGGACACACATTATCTTATCCCGTTTTAGAACTTATTATTTATTAATTATTATTTTATTAGTCAATGAAATAACAACTCCAATTTAAAATTTGATTAGAATTTTTTTTTTTTGGTTGAAAATTGCATTCCTTAAAACCTGTTTAAGTCTCATAACTCCTAAAGTAAAAAATATTCTATTACAATTACTATTAAATAATTATTACTTGAACTCCCTATAGAATAAAGCTGTTACAAAATATAATCTATAATCTATCAATATAGATTATATTAAAGTTATAATAAAGTTACTATAATAATCGAATTCAGCAACATTGATATGGAGTAATTTTTAGGGAAAATACTACTCCATACTTATTTTCGTTCCCGCTCCCAATAATACCAATGATATAAATAATTAGGCTATATAAACATGTCTATCTATCTTTTTCTTCTTTTAATATATATACACTACTTCGCAAAGAATATGACTAAACTATTAAATAAAAAAATTCAAAATACTCCACATATATTTCTAAGAGAAGATGCAATACAGAGACCATTAGAGTGTGACTGATGCAGCTTCTTCTTTATATATCATGTTGGTGATAATGAACCAAAATCGATTTAATATCCCTAAAATAATATATATATATATATATATATATATATATATATATATATATATATATATATATATATATATACATCAAATATATATAAAATATTATTGGATATATATCCGATATATATATATATATATATATATATATATATATATATATATATATATATATATATATATATATAGAAAATGACATTTTTTCCTCCTGAGTTATATACTTATAACACTTTTCTCCCCTAAATTATTTAAGTGGCTATTTTTTCCCATGAAATGTTAAATGGACATATTTACCCTTAAAATAACTATTTCATTTATTTTTCTTCTCCAACAAATTATGACCACAATTTAATTCAAACCAAACAGACACTATAGCAACCAAACTAAAATATTCTAATTACAATTTAGAATCAAAATTCGATATCTAGAGTTTATTAAAATCGCTAACCGGGACGGTCGGTTCATGTTCTGAACTGAAAAAAAAATACATTTATTGTTGAATTTACACTATTTTAAAATAAAAAAATAAAATTTTAAAATAAAGACGGTTCAAAATCGTGAACCGGATCCGGAACTGCCGATTCACGATTCAAGATCCAGTTTCTTTTCGATTCATAATTTTAATAAACCGAAATTCAAATATTGGGTTCTGGATCTGAATCATAACCGAAAACTTTTAATTTGATTGCTATAATGTCCGGTTCAATTCGAATCGAACCGTGGTCATCCCTACGTATACACAATAATTTGTTGGAAAGACAAATAAATAAAATGTTTATTCTAAGGGTAGAAATGTCAATTTAATATATCAGGGAGGAAAATCGCTACTTTTAAAATAATTGAGGGGACTAATGTGCTTACATAAATAATTCAGGGGGGAAAAGAGCTATAAGTATATAACTCAGGGGGAAAAAGTGTCATTTTCCCTATATATATATATATATAAACCGAAAATGGAACTAATAATCCTCAGATTATAAATCCCATCCACAACTAAATCATATAGAGAGAGGATTTTGCTTAGAAGCATAATCCAAAACCTAAAGAAGGAAAAGATGGCTCGTGTATAGGTATAGTGTTTTTAGCGTGAGTCAAGAGACCACTCTTTCCTTAAAACCTTATTTGCCACCTCCCACAAGTTCTAGGAGCGTCGTGGCCTAGGTTTCCCAGGATAAAACGCGCTACGGTTTGACGTTTGAGCACCGAAACGAGCGAACCCGACGAACTAGAGCAAAGCCTTGAACACAGTTAGGCTTAAGAAAGGAGTAGAAGCAGAAGTATTTTGAAGCTGAAAAACCAAATTTCGTGTGTGAGTTTGTTCACTGTGTCGTTAGAAAATCTGCTGCCCTCTACCCCTTCTTATATAGGGATGTAGTACTTTAATAGCATTAAACAATGCCATTTAAGCTTGGCTTTGTATCATCTGAAACAGCAAGCCATTACCCAGGGCTTAAATTCAAAGTTGAAATTGGAGTTAATTAAAAATTAATTTCGTAACTGAAGAATTTAATCCCACATTTGTCTGTTGGCATTCAGCCACCCCAGACTAGCTAAGTTTCGGCCCCAGGCCGAAAACATAGTGCTCCAGTTTCGGCCTGGCCGAAAACTACTGGCCAAGTTTCGGCCTCCCAATGGCCGAAGCTGTAGTTCAGTTCGGCCTGGACCGAGCTCATCTCGGTTTTGGCCGAACCCAAGTGACTACTCATGTTGGAAAAGTTGACACCGAAAGTTGGCATAACTTAGCTCACAAGGCCAGCCAATTTCCGGACGACATTCGTGCCCGTAGGTGCCGGCGCACACGAGCTTGAATCAAGCCTTTTCGAACTCATCTCTAGTTGGAATTTGATTTGCACCCCCCCCCCCCTCCGCGAGAGAGTCTCTATGCTATACAATTCTACAAGCTCCAAAAGAGATCTTGTATCAAAGGGGGGTCAAATCCTCTTTCCAAACCAATGTGGGACAAAAGCTCACTTTTTCCCTTCATTTTCCAACTCAAATGGGTCTACTTTGAGAATCAATATCTCATTCACCCATTATCCGTTTTGAGCGTACAATATATCAATCTCTTCGTCTCACTACGAACAACCCGAATCCACTTTGACCCGACCCAAATCAGAAGTGGACCCCACTGATAATTGTACCACAAAATAGCCACTTAAAATGCCATTTTAATGTTATTTTTCCAACAATCCCCCACATGAATCAAAAATTGATTTTCAGGGTATTTTGAAATCGGAAACAAGTGTGTCCAAACGGTCGATCCATGTATAGGATAGGTAGGGAGTAACTAGACCCTTTGAACCTTCCCTTGTGAAGACATGTTTACTCTACTGGCTGTACGGTAGAACGCGATGTCTTTGAACCGACTGCCGTTTGTGTAGACGATGACATATCTCACACAGGAACCTCCCAACCATGCTCTGTTCTCATGAGTGTGCCCATTTTGGTCGTGGGTCACCGTTCCTGGTTCTGCGAGAGTTTCTAAAGAATTGTGCCCAACAATTATCTTTTGAAGCGACCCTCACTTCTCTCTTATATAGGTGATTCTTTCTCGAGTATCCCGCATACTCAAGAATCATTAAAGCATCAACATGCTAGCCTCGTGCGGGAGTCACTGTTTTAACGAGGAGTGGTAGGGAGTCCGAGACCCCCACAGTGACACGCTCCGTTCCATTATTTAGTTGTCCCATTGAACCTAGGTGCCAGCTAGGTTGGGTATCCACTATAGAACTTTTAGTCCAAGGGCTTTAGACCCATTCCTCGTTCCAATTTCTCAACAACCATTTGCTTACCCTCGGGTTAGCGGCCGCTACGTTATCTTTTGACATCACGTAGTCAATAGAGGTAACCCTCGTTGTGAGAAATTGTTTAATTGTATTATGTCTACGACTTATAAGTCTAGACTTACCATTCCACATCTAACTCTGTACTTAACCAATTTTGGCTTGACTATCGCAACACACACATATTGGAGGTACGAGTTTATCTCTAGGAACATTCCCGAAAAAATGTCACAGTCATTCGGCCTACTCGCTCGCAACACGAGTGTAAGGCTCTCAGCTTTGATCCCGTCATGGATCTTAGCTATCACAAAACGTTTCGAGAATTTCCATATGACCAACTGCACTGGCCTACGTAGACACGTAGCCTTTAATGGACTTAGCGTCCTTTGATATCCGTGCTATACTATCCAAGTACAGCTAGATATCCCACGTAGTGCAGTCCAAAGTCACGAGCATACCTTAAGTATCTCATAACTTTCACTATTGCCTTCTAGTGCGCATCACTAGGGTTACTCGGATGTCTACCAAGTTCGTTAACCGCAAAGGCAATATCTGGCCTAGTACAACCCATTTGATACTATTAAAATACCAATAATCTGAATGTATTTTCCACGAGAAGTACAATCTCCTTGATTATTGGCTAGTTGTACGTTAGTATCTAACGGTGTCCAAGCCACTTGATTATCATCCTTTACAAGGATTCAATCAAACTTAATGAGATTGGCTTAACACGAGACCATACGGTCTCCTCATGATTTTACTCTCGAAGATTAAATCTGCCAAACTCACACGTCTCATGTCAAATCTCAATTTTAACATGTTTCTGGTAGAATTGATCATTTGATCGTTACTACCCACGATGAGTTTATCGTGTATAAACAAACAGTGATATCACCGTCTATCGTATACGTTATGTAGACCCACTTGTCACTTTTATTTATACTAAACTCGTTGGTCATCACTGCATGATCAAAACCTCACATGCCAATTACTAAGGCAATCATTTCGAACCATACACTGATCTCACCAATTCCACACTTTCTTTTCAGCGCGTGGAACCACAGACCCTCAGGTCGTTCCATGTCTACTAAGAAAGGATACATCCATTTTGATGAACTTCCAACTCTCGTTAAACAGCTATGGCAAGTATCATCCTAATGGATTTCATTCTCATCACAAGAGAATATATATTGAAGTAATTGTGACACTCGCGTCGCATGTAATCTAAAAGTACAAGCCTGGCCATTTAACTTCAATATAACCAACCAGTTTTATCTTCCGACTAGTGATCCACTTAGGATCACGAGGTTTTACAACCTGGAGGAAGAACAACCAGTTCCAAGTATGATTCTCTAAGATAGAATCTACTTCACTCTCGGTAGCCTCTCTCGGGTTGATCCATCTGTAGAAGTCAACACTTCTACATATGTTCGAGGCTCATTTTCTAACAACCATGTCAGAAAATCCAATTTATTTTCTAGTAAACAAGTTAGAATATGCGTGTCACATTCTAGCATGTACGTCAGAAAATCTGGACCAAGGGATTTTTCAATCCTAGCTCTCTTGCTACGTCTAGCTTTGAGCTCGGGTTCTCTTTAATACCCTTCAACCATAGCTATGCCGAAAGTTCCTTTCAACGTGTTTGGTCCTATATTGAACCTTCACAGAAATGCATCTTCTAGAGAACAATGAATTTCTTGATACAATTTATCGTGTTCTTATGTACATCCCAACTATAGGACTCGTGTACTAAGAACCAATACACACCTTTGGCAAGACACCCCCACATTTCAGGCATTAGTAGGAAACTTTCTACATACTTATAATTCGTAAGAATTTCATGTGGGTAACCTTATTTAAAAGGTACTTACTTGTCCAAAGTATTGTCTCACCCCACATACTTTGAGGTAGACCCGAACTTATCAACGTCTTGATATTTATGTTCGGCAACAACGCTCGATTGAGGTGAATAATGTGTCGTACGCTCGAGTACGATACCAATGTTTGCACCGAAACCACCAATAGGTGTTTCTTTTTCACTACATCGATTGTTCGTAACCGCATTAATCCACGATTAATTTGGTTTTTCTCTTTATTCTTATAAAGAATAAACATGTGCTACTCGTTAGCACATCTCGTAGAAGCTAACAGATTAGCCTTTACAAATCCAATCGATTTTTGACCGAAAGGCCACAAACCCGAATCAGTGCTTCCAAAATTGAAGCACGAATCAGTGCTTAGTAATGAAGCACGAAACATGCTATACAAAGCACGAATCATTGCTGTCAAATTAACGCACCGATTCCAAAGCAATCTCTATTGCTTTAAATTATAAACTCACAGCAACATTCGGTTGCTTAGTTTATAACTTCAGTGCTACCTAGCATTAGGATTATTAGTTAATTACACAATTAACCAAACCTCCTTTCGTGCTAATCACATAGCACTTTTACAATGCTAAATTTAATTAGCCTTTTGCATAGTGCTAATTCGACATTTTGGACGTCCAGTGCTATTAAGCACTACAATTAGCACTTCAACAATGCTAAGTTTAATTAGCATTTTTCGTTAAGCTCAATCTTAATTTGACGTCCCACCAATTTGTCTCAAAATTATATTTCATACTAGTATAATTTGGATATTTGATCAAGCTAATTTTAACATAATTAACTTATCAAATCAACCAAAATTCTGACAAGTTGAATCAAACTCATATAATCGTTCTCAGAATATTATTTAAAATATTCAATAATTGAGTTGTGACGCTCACGATTATATTTTTTTTTGAAAAATCAATCAGTGGATTGTATTAATTAATGAAAGCTATAATAGCGTCAGGAGGGATAGAATCCCAATACATAGAATGTTCCTGAGTAAAAGCCAACGAAGCTAAAGTATGAGCATGTAAATTAACCTGTCTAGGCACATAGCTTAACAAAATAAAATTAAATAAAGACATCATTGTCTTGCACTGGTCAATTATCAACCCAGCATACGAGTGAATGGGTGTAGTTTGGTGGTGTATGGTAGATCGCAGGACCATACAATCCGTGAGCAGATTGGCCGAATCGATACTTCTTTCAACTAACCAGGATAGTGCCTCTTTAAAAGCCATAGCCTCCGCCATGAGTGGTGAAAAACAAATGAGTGATCTGCCATTCTTTGCCGCCACAAACAAGCCTCCGGGCTCTAACAACACAATTCCATACATAGCCTCCCCGGTCTCCTGCCGATACCCCGCATCTATATAGCATCGCAAGTGATTGTCGGGCAACACCGGTTCGAATTGTGGCTGCAAAACTTCTCGCGTGGGACGGCCGTGCACCGCACCATAGGCTTTCAGCGCTGATTCCGCCCCTTTCACAACAGCCTACGGCCATGACATGGCTCCTTTACACACGGCTGCATTGCGGCTTCTCCAAATATTGTATAGAACTCCCACCAACAGCTGTGTTTGTTCCTCGGTTAGAATCATTATAGCCCCAGCTAACCATGCCGCAAACGAATATGTAATAATATTTGTATAGGTAATTGTGTTATATTCCAAACTAATGCAGAATATTCACAATAAACTAATGCATGCAACACATCTTCATTATTAAATATGCACATAGGACATGTCGGGTCAATCCCCACCCTCTTATTAATTAGATTTGTGGTAGTGGGTAAAATATCACATACTGCTCTCCATAAAAAAGTCTTCCATTTTGGTGGTACCCTCAATTTCCACATCTTAACCCATTTATCAAAATCACCTGGGTTATTCTCATAATCACCAACAATACGCTTGTAGGCATTCTTTACTGAATAAATTCCTTTTGGGTCACCTATCCAGTACCATGAGTCATCATAATCAGGGCTAATAGGAGTCATAACTATTCTACTCACATCCTCAGGGATAAATAAATCAGATAAAATATGTGGATCCCATGTTCGTGTTTGTGGGTCTATCAATCCTGCTACTCGTGCTTCTCTTAACTCCTCAGGCATAATTGTTTGCACCAAGGGACTTGGATTATCATGCAGCCATGGGTGTCCCCAAATAAGAGTTGTCTCACCATTTCCAATCATGCGTCTTATCCCAGCTACCACTATTGAATGTGCTGCCATTATACTTCTCCAACAAACACTTGGGCAATTTCCAATAGTAGCATCAACAAAACTAGACGTGGGGTAATACCTGGCTTTATATATTCTTGCCACCAGAGACTCTGGGTTTGTCAAAAATCGCCATGCCTGCTTACCCAGCATTGCCAGATTAAAATCTCTCAACTCCTTGAAACCCAAACCACCAAACTAGAACCGAAGTCCTTATCGTTCACGATTATATAGTTATCCCAATTTTTGACAAATTGACCCTTGAAATCCTTATCGTTCTACATGAACTAGAACCGAAGTCCTTTACGGGATTCAAACATCTAACACGCTTGTTACATATCGTTCCGGTCGTTAAGCCATTTTAGCATTTTTCACATAATGCTACTTGATGCACTAGGCATCCATATTGAATCTTTTATATAATAAAATATCACACAAAAATATTTTAAAATATACAAAGTTCAATACACACAAGTGGAACAATTCATTTTATTCAATAATAAAATGTATCACAAGGATTCTACAACATTTATTCAAAATAAATAAATAGGAAAATACATTGGAAACAATTTCCTTATTCCTATCTCATAGTAGTCCTTCAAACCCGTGTGCCTTGTTCCATTCTCAACCGTCTACTCCACAAAGGGTGGTCCATAGCGCACATCGAGGGTACCTCGGTTGTGACCTCACTCGTCCAACCATCCACATGTTTTAAACATAGCGAAATTGTCCTCAACCTTTTCACCAGGATGACGGTTCGCTTCATAGTGGCATTTCTCCTTATTCTCATAATCTTCTTGAAAGTTAAGCTTCCGCTTGCCTTTCCTTTGATTACAGTTGAAGTCATTGGTCACACTACCATAGTCCTCAGACCATGTAGTGATTACACCATCATAGGATCTTTCGTGGCTTTTAGCCGATCCACTAGGCAACACAATAGGTACTAATTGTGTGCCACGAGCCACCGGTCTACCGGTTCGTGAACCAAAGTTCTCCGGAGCACCGTCATGTGTTTTTGCAACTCCCATGGAAATATTATTTCCAACGTTGCTGCCAACAACTGGCATCACGGAATGTGCAACATCGTTGCCGTTCCTACCATTTTAATGTGCACCACAAGCAACATTCACGGAACCAATACTCTTGGAATCCATCGATTTGTTCATTATCAAAAATTATAAGATTTTAAGATTGTTAGTGATAATGAACCAAAATCGATTTAATATCCCTAAAATAATAGTTATATATATACACACAAAATATATATAAAATATTATTGGATATATATCCGATATATATATATATATGTTAGGAATATAGCGGAATAATGCGGAAGCGAAGAATCGAAAATTGAGAATTATAGAAGTTAAATAATAGGGGAGAATATAATAAATGACAAAATAAATTAATAAAGTGGGAAAATATAAATATATATATATTAATCTCTTATAAAGAGAAAACAAAGGAATATATATATACTCTACGTATGATAAAGAAGAAAGAATGAATGAATTGATGTTGCATGAATTACAAAAGTTAAACAACTATTTATACAATTAAAAGTGAGAGAGCTATGCGGCATTTGCGTGAAGCTCCGCAACAATCGGTGATGGCATGCAATATGACGTGCAAGAAGTGAAGACATGCATAGCGACGTGGATGGAAGTGGTCTCCACAGGTTTGAGCCACAAAATTTATTATTTTCTAACAATCTCCACCTTGGATCAAATCCATTGTGGAAATTAACAACTGGAACAGCCGACTAAGCTCAAGCATTGCTTGAACTTAATAATAGGTAGAGGCTTGGTGAGCATATCTGCTGGATTCTCCAATGTATGAATCTTCTGAACGACTATATCTCCCGCAGCTACAACATCTCGAATAAAATGATATCTGACATCAATGTGTTTGGTTTTGGCATGATAGGTATCATTCTTGGTGAGATGAATAGCACTTTGACTATCAGAGAACACAATAGTGTGACCTTGTGAAACACCAAGTTCCATAACCAAACCTCGTAGCCAAGTAGCTTCTTTGACACCCTCTGTGGCTGCAATATATTCCGCCTCAGTCGTAGATAACGCAGCAATAGACTGAAGCGTAGCTTTCCAACTGATAGCACAATTACAAAGAGTGAAAATATAACTGGAAAGCGATCGACGTCTGTCAAGATCACCACCATAATCAGAATCTACAAAGCCCACAATGTCAGTAGATGCAGAAGAATTTCGATCAAAAACCAAGCCCAAAGACGAAGTACCCTTTAGGTACCGTAGAATCCATTTAACGGCGTTCCAATGTTCCTTACCAGGGTTATGCATGTAACGACTCACAACACTTACAGCATGAGCCAAATCAGGTCTAGTGCATACCATAGCATACATAAGACTTCCAACAGCACTAGAGTAAGGAACTTTTGACATATAAGCCACATCAACATCAGACTTAGGGCATGAACCAGAGGATACCTTAAAATGTGCACCAAGTGGAGTAGACACAGGTTTACAAGTGGACATATTGAATCGATCAAGCACCTTCTCAACATACTTTTTCTGGGATAGATAAAGTTTACCCGCTTGACGATCCCTGTGTATCTCCATGCCAAGAATCTTCTTTGCTGCACCGAGGTCTTTCATCTCAAACTCATTGCTTAGTTGAGACTTCAACTCATCAACCAGAGACATATCAGGGGAAGCAATGAGCATATCATCAACATAAAGAAGCAAATAGACAAAAGACCCTTTAGAAAATTCTTTAAAATAGACACAACTATCATACTGGCTTCTTGAGAATCCTTGCCCCAACATACACGCATCAAACCGCTTATACCATTGCCTTGGAGCTTGCTTTAGCCCATAAAGAGATTTTTGTAGACGGCAGACACAATGTTCCTTCCCAGGAACTTCAAATCCTTCAGGTTGGTACATGTAAAGTTCTTCATCAAGCTCTCCATGTAGGAAAGCAGTCTTTACATCAAGTTGCTCCAACTCCAAATCAAAAAGAGCAACAAAAGCAAGTAGAACACGTATAGAAGTATGACGAACAACTGGAGAAAAAATCTCGTTAAAGTCAATACCTTCACGTTGATCAAAACCTCGAACAACTAACCGTGCCTTCCACCGTGCTTTCTCAACCCCAGGAATGCCTTCTTTCTTTTTGTAAATCCACTTACAGCTCAATGGGCGTTTACCTTTCGGCAACTCTACCAGCTCCCAAGTCTCATTCTTATGGAGACTTTCCATCTCTTCTTGCATAGCAACCAACCACTTGGACGAGTTGGCACAGGAAATAGCTTCAGAATAGCAGGATGGATCACCATCAACCTCCTGTGCAACTGAAAGAGCATAAGCAACCAAGTGGGTTTCATCGTCACTAGCATACCTAGCAGGTTTTTTAATTGTCCTCCTAGGCCGATCTTGGGCAATAGAGTACTCTCGCTGTGGCTCGACGAGAGGTGCGGTACTTGTAGATGCATCATCTTTAGTATTACCATTAGTGGTAGTAATACTATCATTAGGCCTGAAATCAAACTCCACCTTATCACCAGTACTCTGCGTCTCATCTGTACTGGAATCTTTTTCAGAAGAAAGTAGTGCATTTTCGTCAAAAGTGATATCTCGACTCAGAATGATTTTATGAGAATCAGGAGACCATAGACGATACCCTTTTGACTCAGAAGCATAACCAAGGAAAATGCATTTGACAGCTCTCGGGTTTAATTTACCCGTACTGGAATGAGCATAAGCAGGACATCCAAAAACTCTTAAGATAGAGTAGTCAACAGGATTACCTGACCAAACTTCTTCTGGAATTTTGAAATCAAGGGATGAGTGTGGAGATCTATTTACCAAATAGCAAGCAGTAGAAACGGCCTCGGCCCAAAAATCACGCCGTTTCCATAACCCAGCATTAGAGAGCATACAACGAGCTCTTTCCAATAGAGTCCTGTTCAAACGTTCGGCAACACCATTCTGCTGGGGTTTACCAGGCAAGGTCTTGTGCCTGGCGATTCCATTTGCTGCACAAAAGTCATTGAAATCTGACTCACAGAACTCCAAGCCATTGTCTGTCCTGAGCTTCTTGACCTTTTTACCTGTCTGAGTCTCAACGAGTATTTTCCACGTCTTGAAAATAGAAAATGCCTGATTTTTATGTTTCAGGAAATAGACCCAGACTTTACGAGAAAATTCATCAATAATAGACATAAAATATCTACAGCCTCCCATAGACTGGAATTTAGTCGGTCCCCATAAATCGGAATGTATATATTCCAATACATCTTTGGTACGATGTGTAGCAGTAGAGAAACTAACCCTCTTTTGTTTCCCAAAAACACAATGCTCACAAAATTGTAATTTACCCGTACCTGAACCACCAAGGAAGCCTTTCTTGCTCAGGAGATGCATGCCTTTCTCACTCATATGTCCCAGACGCATATGCCATAATTGAGTGAGATCCGCATCAGACATCGATGAGGATACCGCTACTGAACCTGTCACAGTACTGCCATGCAACACGTACAAGCTTCCAGAACGAGAAGCTTTCATGAGAACAAGAGAGCCTTTTATGATTTTCAGAACTCCACCTTCAGCTATGTACTTGCACCCCAGAGATTCCAAGGTGCCCAAGGATATCAGATTGCGTTTCAAATCAGGAATATACCGAACATTGGTAAGAGTCCTGACAACATTATCATGAGTTTTAATCTGAACACTTCCAATTCCACTAACCTTGCATTGGGTATCATTACCCATCAAGACAACTCCACCATCAACCGGTTCTAGAGAGACGAACCAGTCTTTGTGAGGACACATGTGGAATGTACAACCAGAGTCTAGAATCCACTCAGTTTTACTCCGTTTGTCACCGGAGCTAACAGATAACATAACATCACCTTCTGAATCACTTTCAACAACACTAGCTTCAGCAGACTTCTTTTCTCTCTCTTGTTTGTTTTTCAACTTGAAGCATTCAGTCACATCATGACCCTGCTTCTTGCAGTACTTACAGGATTTGTTGGACTTACGTCCTTTGGACTTGGATCTAGATTTTTTATTGCTACTCTCTGTTTCAAGTGAACGACCCCTTACAATTAAGCCTTCTCCTTTGTCCTCAGACTTAATTTCAAAATCAAACTTTTCTTTGGACAATAGGTTTGACTTAACAGTGTCGAAAGTAAGGGTGTTACTACTATTACCATACAGCATAATTTCTTTGAAATGCATGTATGATTTAGGGAGAGAGACAAGCAATAAAACAGCACGATTCTCATCTTCAATTACGACATCAATATTCTCCAAGTCCAATAAAATAGAATTAAATTCATCCAAATGAGATTTAATCGAAGTACCTTCCGTCATGCGGATTGTGTATAGACGCTCCTTCAGGCGTAGCTTGTTTGCCATAGTTTTGGCCATGTAAAGCGTATCCAGCTTGGACCATAATTCTGACGCAGTCGTCTCACTTAATACCTCACGTATAACCTCTTTAGACAGGCACAAAAGGATGGTTGAACGAGCCTTGTCATCCAAATCTTCCCAAGTTTCATCTGTCATTGCAGCCAGTTTCTTCTTCTTCCCAGCTAGCGCTTTCTTCAAACCGTTCTGGGTTAGAACGGCTTCCATCTGAACCTTCCAGATAGAGAAGCTAATTTTCCCGTCAAACTTCTCGATATCGAACTTAGTAACAGTCGACATCTTTGAAAATAACTCTCAATTAAACCGCTCTGATACCACTTGTTAGGAATATAGCGGAATAATGCGGAAGCGAAGAATCGAAAATTGAGAATTATAGAAGTTAAATAATAGGGGAGAATATAATAAATGACAAAATAAATTAATAAAGTGGGAAAATATAAATATATATATATTAATCTCTTATAAAGAGAAAACAAAGGAATATATATATACTCTACGTATGATAAAGAAGAAAGAATGAATGAATTGATGTTGCATGAATTACAAAAGTTAAACAACTATTTATACAATTAAAAGTGAGAGAGCTATGCGGCATTTGCGTGAAGCTCCGCAACAATCGGTGATGGCATGCAATATGACGTGCAAGAAGTGAAGACATGCATAGCGACGTGGATGGAAGTGGTCTCCACAGGTTTGAGCCACAAAATTTATTATTTTCTAACAATATATATATATATATATATATATATATATATATATATATATATATATATATATATATATATGAAAAAGATATACCAATATATATCAACCGAAATTGGAACTAATAATCCTCAGATTATAAATCCAATCCACAACTAAATCATATAGAGAGAGGATTTTGCTTAGAAGCATAATCCAAAACCGAAAGAAGGAAAAGATGGCTCGTGTATAGGTATAGGGCTTTTAGCGTGAGTCAAGAGACCACTCTTTCCTTAAACTTGTGAAGAATCTTCTCTCTAAGGTTCCCTCGGCTTTGGTAAGTTACCGGTGTACACCACCGATCGTGGGGTTTCCTTTCATGGACACCATGAACGGAGAACCACCGTCTAACACCCCTCCGGTGGCGGAAGGGGTAACGAGACAGACCACGAACCTAGGGAAAAGGATTAAGATCCTCAAGCGCTCGTTCGCAGAGACCATATCCGCGGCTCCGTCCTTACCAGAAGATGAAAACATGTCGTAAGAAACTGATACCGACTGGTTGGACGAAGACATCGTGGTACGCTCCGATGAAGAGTCTGAGGATGTAAGGGAGGGGATCCCGGTTGTCAAATTCTCGAAAACGGAAAGGGAAGAGATGATTAAGCCTTGGAAGAGAGCCTTAATCATCAAGTTCCTCGGTAAACCTCCAGCTTTTAATATCCTCCAACAGCGTCTCTTCCGCTTTTGGAATATCAATGACAAAGCGGTGATGTTAGACATTGGCGGAGGATGCTATGTTGTGCGATTCACCCTTGCGGCTGACTATAGACACGTCCTCTTGGACGGGCCAAGGAAGGTTTACAACTGCTATGCCATCCCACAAAGATGGCAACCGGACTTTGATCCCTTCACGGCAAAGATGGAAAAGATTACGGTTTGGGTTCGGCTTCCAGGGCTACCTGTGGAATACTTTCAAGAATCCAAAGCGAGGAAAATTTTGAGTTTTATCGAGAAGCCTATGAAACTGGATTTAAACACCTCCGGGGTGGAAAAAGTCAGATTTGCAAGGGCTGCGGTTGAAGTTGATCTCCGGAAGCCGCTTGTGTCTATGGTCTGGGTGAGCGATAGAGTCCAACCAGTGGAGTACGAAGGGCTCCATGTTATTTGCTTTGAATGCGGGGAAGTTGGACATGCCTCATCCAAATGTCCAAAAAATGTGGAGACGGTAGACCCAAACCAAACTTCACAGAGACCAGAAGAGGTGATGGAAACGTCTGAGGTTCAAGAGGTGGCGCCGGTGGAAAAACTCGCGCCAAATACGGCCCTTGGATGATCGTTTCCTACAAATCAGACAAGACGCCTACGAAGGGCCAGTCTAGAGGCAGCAATACCAAAAGACAAGGACCCAAAACGGTGAATGCTCACATCTCCAAATAGAAAAGCCACAACAGCAGTAAGAAAACGTCCAGTGGACGTCAACCTGCGGCATCTCAAACGACATCCAAGAAGGGTCAGGTAAGTCATACTCCTCCTCCTGTTCCAGTAAGTAATGGTTTTTCGGTTCTGCAGGATGGCGAAGATCTCCATGAAACGCCAATTCTTGTGGAAGGTGAATCTAGTGCAGGGATCATGGTCCAAAACAGAGATGGTCCCAAACAAAGGGGAAGGAATAAGAAAAATTCTAAAAAGGCGAAGCCAACCAACAAGGAAAAGGGGACGCCAATCCTTGTTACCACAGAAAACCAGCCAACAGCCATGCAGCCGGCTGCTAGACATCCTAATATGGGGGGTCCCTTTGTGTTCGGCTTGGCACCAGGCAGCAATTCGGCTTCTCATCTGTCGGGTGGTACTCCTCAAGGGTCAAGTTCTTTGACTACGCATAAGGAAGGCGGTGTCCTAACTTCCTTGTCGCTGAATGGTGATCAATGACTGCGATCGCTTGGAATTGTCGGGGTATAGAAAACCAGGAGACTATCCGCCACGCAAAAATCCTTGTTACCAATAAGGATGTGGGGGCCATTTGCTTTCTGGAAACCAAAACTAATAAGGCTGACAAGATTCTCAGAACGCTTGGTAAGTTGGGATTTCATAACTCGTTTATGGTTAACACCCTCGGTTTTGCAGGAGGGCTTCTCTTGGTTTGGAATAAAGATATCTTGGACCTGGAAGTGGTCAATAGTAACTCCCAGACGATCCATTGTAAGGTGTTAGAAGGAGGAGTCTCGCAATTTCTCCTTTCCTTTGCCTACGTCAGACCCAATCCAAGGGCTAAAGAGCTTTTTTGGGCAGATTGCAAAGACTTCGGAACTTCTAGTTCAGGTCCATGGGTGATTCTTGGGGACTTTAATGACATTGCAAGGACTTCAAATCATTGGGGTTCTGACCACATACACTTGGGTAATATGACAAGATTTGGTGAGGCCGTGGAAGCTTGTGGGCTCATAGAAACACCTTCCATGGGACCTAACTTTACCTGGATTAGACAAATTGGTGGGCGCACGGTGACCAGGCGCAAATTGGATCGTGTCTTCTGGAATTTTGAAGCTCAAGAAGCCTTTCAGGAAGCCAAGGCAAGGGTCTTGCCAAGAACGCATTCTGACCACCACCCTATCTCCTTCGTGAGAGTGGCAGGTTCAGCCCCTAACCGTAGAAATAAACCCTTCAGATTTGAGGCAGCATGGCTCACTCATGAGGACTATAGAGAGGTTTGGAAGACAACGTGGACAAGGAACCCCCACAACATCACGGGAGCTATTAATGACGTTACCAACCTTAGTAAAAAATGGAACGAAGATGTCTTCGGTAACATTTTCAAAAGGAAAAGGCTCCTTCAAGCAAGGTTGCATGGCATTCAGTCATTTGAATGGTATAGCAGATCTCGTGGCCTTCAGGTCCTGGAGAGAAAACTCATGATAGACCTTAACCGAACGCTTGCCCAGGAGGAATTATTCTGGTTTCAGAAGTCTAGGAAGGCCTGGATCCAAGATGGCGATAAGAATACCAGTTTCTATCACCGGGCCACTGTCATTCGAAGAAGCAGGGGGAGAATCAAATCATTGAAAATCAACGGTGAGTGGAACTCTGAGCCCAATATCCTCAAAGATCACGTTACTCATTTTTTTTCTAGTCTTTTTTGCAGGTTCAACCAGGCGAGGCCACGTACCCTAGGCACCCATGCGGGGCCAAGGATTTCTCAGGACGAAGCTCACAGGCTTATCAGGTTGGCCGATAATATGGAGGTCAAGAAAGCCATCTTTGGGATGAAAAGAATGGGTAATCCAGGCCCAGATGGCATCCACGCCGCTTTCTACCAAGACTATTGGGATGAGGTAGGTAATAGTATCACGATGTTTGTCAATGAGGCCTTGACCTCAGGTAAGGTCCCTACGAACTTCCTTGAATCTTTTATTACCCTTATCCCGAAAAAGCCAAATCCGGAAACTGCTGCTGACTTTCGGCCCATCACGTTGCTTAACGTTATCTTTAAAATTGTTTCAAAAGTCCTTGTTAATAGGATGAGGCCTCTCATGAGAAAACTGGTGGGCCCCCACCAGAACAACTTCCTACCCGGGAGATCTACTCTTGATAATATTGTCCTCACCCAGGAAATTATTCACAGTATTAATCACAAGAAAGGTAAAAAAGGTTCCTTGGTGATGAAGATTGACCTACACAAGGCTTATGACAGCATAGACTGGGATTTCCTGGATATTGTTCTCTCCGACTTTGGGTTTCCTAGAGGCTTAATCAACCTGGTGTTATTCTCTCTTAAGGAAAGCTCCATCAGCATTCTTTGGAACGGGGAAAAGCTCCCACCTTTTGGAGCTGGTAGAGGGCTGAGGCAAGGCGACCCGCTCGCCCCTTATCTCTTCATTCTTTCCATGGAAAAACTCTCCTACGTAATACAGGAACAAGTCCAGTTAAGGAGATGGAAACCGGTCCACATTTCTAGAGGAGGCATTGGCATTTCCCACCTTTTCTTCGCGGACGACTTGATGCTTTTTGGGGAAGCAACAGACAACCAAATTTCCACCACTATGGAGTGCCTTAACAATTTTTCCCTTTGGTCAGGTTTGAACATTAATCTCTCTAAATCGCTTATTTACTGTTCCCCTAACACTCTCAACAGGACCAAGCGAAGGATGGGAGAAATATCCAACATCCCTGTCACCGAGAACCTGGGTAAGTACCTAGGGATTCCCATCCTCCAAAAAAGGGTAAGCAAGAACCACTTCGCTTACATCCTCGATAACATGAAAGGGAAGCTGAACAGGTGGAAAGCTGACACCTTAAGCTTAGCCGACCGGAGAATCCTGGTTCAATCTGCCCTGGCAACGGTCCCGGTCTATACCATGCAAACGGTGGCGCTCCCGCTAAGTACTTGTAACAACATTGATAAAATTTGCAGGGACTTCCTCTGGGGCTCAGATGAAAACAAAAGGAAGATTCACCCCATCAACTGGAGAGAAGTTTGCAAACCTAGGGTGCAAGGTGGACTGGGTCTTAGAATGGCTAAAGAGTTCAATCTGGCTCTCCTAGCGAAGCTTGCTTGGCAAACCTTGAACAACCCGGATAAGATCTGGGTTAAAGCCATGACTCAAAAATATATTCAAAATGATAATTTCTTCACCACCCGCACTCCCCTGAACGCCTCTTGGACCTGGAAAAGTATTATCAAAGGGCGTTCAGTCATCGAGATCGAGACCCGATGGCGAATAGGAAATGGTGAATCCTTAGATTTTTGGTCGGACTGGTGGGTCAGTGACAAACCTCTTGGGCTCGAAATGAATGTGGACATCCCCGACCATCTCTGCAATAAACAGGTCAGTGACTTTATCACCCAAGATCGCACCTGGAACGTGGATGACTTGATAGATTTCCTGCCGCCCGAGCTTGTCAATAAAATCCGGGCCATCCCTCTACCAGTTGACGAAACAACAACTGACCGCCTAGTTTGGCCGGATTCCACTACAGGTACTTTCTCTGTCTTCTCTGCTTATAATTCTATTGCAGGTTCCTCTATGGTCGATGAGAGCTGGGATTGGTTGTGGAAAATGAAAGTTATTGAGAAGGTCAAATCCTTCTTATGGCTGCTGTTGAAGGATAAACTACTCACTGGAGTAGAGAGGAAAATCAGGTCCATGACCACGGATAATTCCTGCAAGCGCTGCCCGGACAACGAGGAGTCGGTGGATCACATTTTCAGAAAATGCCACTTCGCGTTGGACTGCTGGGAAGTTGCAAGGAACCATGGCGGTGCAGCTTTAGACGTTCTCAGACCGGTGAATTGTTGGATCAAAAATAACTGCATGAGCAAAGCCAAAATGGAAGAGGATACTCCATGGAATATAACCTTCATGTACATGATTTGGCTTATCTGGAAAGCTAGAAACAAGTTTATCTTTGACAACAAAGCAGGATCTCCCGAATTTGTTTTCAAAACTGCTCTTTCAATGGCCAAGGAGGCCAGACTCCTCATCGTAACACATGCAGGAATGTCTCAAGGTAGTTGGAAGTGGATTAAGTGGTTACCTCCTCAACCAGATTGGCTAAAACTTAACTCGGATGGAGCCATGAAGACCAACACGGGAATTGCTAGTGCGGGGGGTCTCGTTCGGGATGATCACGGTCGTTGGGTGACAGGGTTCGCAACCAAGATAGGGATTGCTGACAGCTTCTCAGCAGAGCTGTGGGGCCTAAGGGAAGGTCTACGGCTCTGTCTGAGAGAGGGATTTGGGAAGATTTGGATTGAAATGGATTCGGCGGCGGTGGTCGCAATTCTGAATCGGGGGAATTATGAAGAAGAGTCAGTCATAACTCTTATCAAAGACTGCTTTGATCTCATCGGGAAGTTTAATATGGTTAGGATTTCCCACATCGAAAGGGAGGGGAATCAATGTGCGGATTGGCTGGCCAATCTTGGTCAGAATGTGGCTTGGGGGACTCTCGTTCTAGATTTCCCCCCGGTGGAGCTCAACGCCTTACTCGATGTTGATACCCGTGGTAGGCTTGTTCCAAGGATCCGTTAATGTCTTCTTATGAGGGCTCCAAATGTACCCAATATATATATATATATATATATATATATATATATATATATATATATATATATATATATATATATATATATATATATATATATATATATATGAAAAAGATATACCAATATATATCAACCGAAATTGGAACTAATAATCCTCAGATTATAAATCCAATCCACAACTAAATCATATAGAGAGAGGATTTTGCTTAGAAGCATAATCCAAAACCGAAAGAAGGAAAAGATGACTCGTGTATAGGTATAGGGTTTTTAGCGTGAGTCAAGAGACCACTCTTTCCTTAAAACCTTATTTGCCACCTCCCACAAGTGCTAGGTGCGACATGGCCTAGGTTTCCCAGGATAAAACGCCCTACAGTTCGACGTTTGAGCACCCAAAAGAGCGAACCCGGCGAACTAGAGCAAAGCCTTGAACACAGTTAGGCTTAAGAAAGGAGTAGAAGTAGAAGTATTTTGAAGCTGAAAAACCAAATTTCGTGTGTGAGTTTGTTCACTGTGTCGTTAGAAAATCTGCTGCCCTCTATCCCTTCTTATATAGGGATGTAGTACTTTAATAGCATTAAACAGTGCCATTTAAGCTTGGCTTTGTAACAACTGAAACAGCAAGCCATTACCCAGGGCTTAAATTCAAAATTGAAATTGGAGTTAATTAAAAATTAAATCCGTAACTGAAGAATTTAATCCCACATTTGTCAATCCGTAACTGATGAATTTAATCCCACATTTATCTGTTGGCATTCAGCCACCCGAGACTGGCTAAGTTTTGGCCCCAGGCCGAAACCATACTGCTCCAGTTTTGGCCTGGCCGAAACTACAGGCCAAGTTTCGGCCTCCCTGGCCGAAACTAACCAAGTTTTGGCCTGGCCGAAACTACTGGCTAAATTTCGGCCTCCCAATGGCCGAAGCTGTAGTTCAGTTCAGCCTGGACCGAGCTCATCTCGGTCTTGGCCGAACCCAAGTGACTACTCATGTTGGAAAAATTGATACCGAAAGTTGGCATAACTTAACCCGCAAGGCCAGCCAATTTCCGGACGACATTCGTGCCCATAGGTGCCGGCGCACACGAGCTTGAATCAAGCCTTTTCGAACTCATCTCTAGTTGGAATTTGATTTGCACCCCTCCTCCCCCTCCCCCGCATGAGAGAGCCTCTATGCTATACAATTCTACAAGCTCCAAAAGAGCTCTTGTATCAAAGGGGGGTCAAATCCTCTTTCCAAACCAATGTGGGACAAAAGCTCACTTTTTCCCTTCATTTTCCAACTCAAATGGGTCTACTTTGAGAATCAATATCCCATTCACCCATGATTCATTTTGAGCGTACAATATATCAATCTCTTCGTCTCACTACGAAGAACCAGAATCCACTTTGACCCAACCCAAATCGGAAGTGGACCCCACTGATAATTGTACCACAAAATAGCCACTTAAAATGTCATTTTAATGCTATTTTTTCAACATATTATTCATATTCATCGTCTTCGTGTCTTATTGCTTATTCTTTATGCATGCGAAGATGACAAAAATTGGTATATATCAACACAGAAAATATATCTTCCATACAAATTTATAAGATAACAATTTATTTCTATAAATGAGTTGCTCGAGAACGAGCAAATTTGTCCAATTTATACAAATCCGAAACATTGATATATAAAATCTCCAAAGTTTCAACAGCGGATGCATATATCTACACATTGGCTATTAAATGGGCAAATTTGTCCAATTTATACAAATCCAAAACATTGATATATATATATATATATATATATATATATATATATATATATATATATATATATATATATATATATATATATATATATATATATATAATCTCCAAAGTTTCAGCAGCGGATGCATACATCTATACATTGGCTATTAAATGACCAATTATTTGATCGAATTCAAGCAAGGATAACATCAGGAAACATAATCAATCCATCACATTTCTTCAATTGCACTATATAATATTTGATGTTATAATTTATATAATTGTATATCGATCCAAATATTCTTAAAATATTATAACAAATCCCTGTCATGCATCGCACGAATAAAAATCCTAGTATGTTCAATAAAATTATCCTATACTATATTCATAATATTTGTTCTATATATTCATAAACATAAACTTATATATTCATAAACATAAACTTCAATGTACATAACCTTCTAATTTTGAAGCAATTTAAGCAAGTCTGGTAATCATTTCAGAGTTTCATGTAATCATTTAATCATTTTCATGCAATTTAATCATTTATTTCTTTATTTATTTAGTTAGTTATTTAGTAAGATTACCCATGTATATTTTGTATAATCATCATCTACTATCACAAAAGTATGCTTTTTTCCATTTATACTTGGTCGATCAACATGTCCAAATAGATCCATATACTTAACCTTGAATAATGATTTGATTTTTTTTTTTTTTTCACTCTAGCATGCATCACACATCACTTTCTTCTCAAAGATTAGATCTGGCAAACTAACCACCAGATCCTTCAGGACTTATAATGTTTCTCTTATATGTTCATAAAAACAAAGTTTAATGTATATAAACATTACATTATATACACATTATGTTTTATAACATTCATCATATATTATGATTATAATCTGTTCTATATGATCATAAATCTAAACATTAATATGCATAATAGTAAGAATTAATTTCACTTTTGGCCAGATAACTTTAAAAGTTCTATCACTTTTGGTGCATAACTTTAAAAAATTTTAAATTTGATGTCTAACTTTGTTATTTTTATCAGGAGTTTATTGCACTTCAATTTTTATTTCACGATTATAGTGGCACTAGGATTGATCCACAACTTTCAACCTTGCAATCTCGGTCCACGACTATTGTTTTTTTGCAAAAATGGTCCTTTCGGCCAATTTTCCGTCAATTTCTCACCACAGTAAGAACCATTTCCGGCAAAAGTGGGCCAGAAAATTGACGAAAAAAGGCCGGAAGGACCATTTTTGCAAAAATAAAATAAAATAATAATAATAATAGTTATGGACCGAGTTTGCAAGATTTAAAAGTCGTGGATCAATCCTGATAGTGTCACTATAGTCGTGGGACCAAAAGTGCGAAAAATGCTTTTTATCAGTTTTGGTCTTTTCAACCAATTAAATTGACCGTCAAATGTTGTCGAATTTTATATTTTTAGGAGTAAAATCATCATCCCAAGGAAACATCTTCAATATCTAAACAAAATCATTGTAAAATGATATCTGTAGGTGTTTGATCGATGAGAATAATGGGGAAGAGACAAACAGAAACTAGACACAGATCTATAGTATTTATAGCGTCGACGATTGACAAACTCTTATTTTTCTCTTAATATGATTTTCCTTTTGTTTAGATATTGAAGATCTTTCCTTGGGATGACGATTTTGTCCTAAAATATAAAATCCAACAACATTTCACCGTCAATTTGGTCGGAATGACCAAAACTGATAAAAATAACAAAGTTAGGTATCACAATTAAAAAATTTTAAAGTTATGCACCAAAAGTTATAAGACTTCAAAAGTTGTGAGACTAAAATTAAAGTAAAATTAATTCTAAGAGTAAACTATAGGTACATCATATATCTTTCCATTCACTCCGTAGTAGGTTCACAGTATTCCTTCTATATATTCATAAAAATAAAATTTAAATACATATAAAATTACATTACATATGCATCAAGCTTAATAACATTTGCTCTGTATTATGTTCTTAATATTTGTGTTATATGTGAGCATAAACCTAAAACTTACTGTACCTAAACATTAAACTACGCGTATACATCATATCTATATATTTTCACTTATTATGTAGTAGGTTCATAATGTTTCTTTGATATATCTTTAAAAACAAAGCTTAATGTACATAAATATTACATTAAAACGACTATATATATATATATATATATATATATATATATATATATATAGGGAAGGGATCAAGTGCCGGAGTAGCTTCCCGTGTGATTCTGTGGTTGGACGCACATTAAGCGTTAAAACTGACGAACTTTAAGTACACAACACATGCACATTAAGCACACAAACAAAACACCTTAAGAACACAAATCACGTACCTTAAGAACACCGACCACGCACCTTAAGCACATAATAAAGCACCTTAAGAACACAAATCACGCACCTAAGGTTTTAAAAATGGTTCATTTTAAGTTTCACATAACTAACGCACCTTAAGCATATAAATTACGCACCTTAAGATGAAAACAACGCACATTAAGAAGGAAACTCTTGCACCTAAGTTTCAGCAACTACTCACATTAAGTACAAACTCACGCACCTTAAGCACAAATTCACGCACCTTAAACACAAAACTCACGCACCTTAAGCACAAAACTCACGCACCTAAAGCACAAAACCCACCACCTTAAACACAAAACTCACGCACCTTAAGTTTCAACAACTACTACCATTAAGTACACAACCCACGCACCTTAAACACAAATCTCACGCACTTTAAGCACAAACTCACGCACCTTATATACAAAACTCACGTACATTATATTTGACCTAAATGTAAAAAATTACCAAAATGTCATCGCGATTTTTATAATTTTGGTAAAATATACAAAACTCACGTACATTATATTTTGGTAATTGAAACGTTAATTTAAGCAAAATCAATAATTTTCCTTTCAGCACACAACCACACCTAGCTGGCACCCTCAACCGCACAGAAACCCATATATATATATATATATATACACACACATGCACGACCATTTTACGCCACTTGTAAGACTTAAAATACCATATAACTACACAGGGAATGAGCAGCAACTCAGAGCTTGTCAGCTTATCTCTTAAATAGTATCCAATCAGGAATCTTGAATTTTGAATAAGTTGAACAATAAGTTCCTTGAATCAAGGGGAATCTTTCAATTTTAAATTCTTGGCTGAACATTCTAATTACAACAAACTCTGTTATCAACTTATATTTTGATATTGGCAAATTATGTTGTGAGCATGGTGGACACGATTCTATATCCATAATTTTTATACTGTATATTCATAATTTATATATTGTAGATTCATAATTTTTATACTGTAGATTCATAAAATTTATACTTTAGAATCCAATTGTTGAACTCTGTTTTCACGGATCAGAAAACTATATGTTCATAATTGATAACTATACAGTTTAGAAATTATGAATTCATAGTATAGAAATTATGAATCTACAGTACAGAAATTATGAATCTAATGTATAGAAATTATGAATCTTCTGTATTTAAATTATGAATCTACGGTTTAGAAATTTATGAATCTAAGTATAAATTTTATGAATCTACAGTATAAAAATTATAGATCTACGGTATAGAAATTATTAATATACTATATAAAAATTATGAATATGGAACAGTGCTCACCTTGCAAGGTGGGCATGTGCTCACAGCATAACGTTCCGTTGATATTTTCCCAAATCTCAAATCATCTTATGCATATCAAACACCATAATAAATTCTTATAATTAATCTAACCAAACTAACTTATAAATTGACAAATAATTAACCAATAAATTTTGTGTATCATAGGAAAACCAACAAGAATATATAATACGATTCTGAACCTAACAATTCTGAACATTTTTTAAAAAAAAAATTATTTTTTTTGTCAAATCACGAGGTATTCTGAGCAAGCTCTAACTGTAGGAGGCACCTTTAAATTCGTATCATACTCAGACTAATTTCCATTTGTATCGGGTCGGCCCAATTAAGGGATAAAGTACTGACCAGATTGATTTTTCCATACGAAATAGACAGTCCCACATACGAGAAAAGATCACAAATAGAGTTGAACCAAGTAACATTGCGATTGGTTTAACAAATCTAAACATTTAAAAAAAAAAATTATAGATGTAACACTACTATATTTTCAAATGCAAAATTAATTAACGGTACGTGAAAGTTGTACAGCATTTATGAGTGTGCAATCATTTTGAAAGGTGACAAGGCCAGAAGCAATGCCCCTACAAAAATAAAATTGTGTACCCAAATAATCAATCAATAGAATAGTACTATGGGTAGAGCAAGGAAGAAATGTTTTACTACTTGAGTTTAATATATATAATATACTTTTATCTTAAACAAATTATAATGAATAAAATAGTACTAGCGGTAATTGTAGCGGTAAAATCTTTTATCTAATATATGTTGCAGTGGAGTTAAAAAATATTAGACTAAAATAAATATGCTATTTTAGCATTAGATATAAAATATTATAAATAAATAAAATAATTCAAATATAAAATATATTATAATTCAAAATAAAAATTCTATTAATTATCATAGAGAGCTCATATTTTTAATTTTTTGTAAAATTTTATATTTTGATGACAAACGTTGTCAAATATATCTTATTTGAAAATACGGTATTGTGTTTTCTAATTTAATTTCAAATTATAACTCATACTATAATTCCAATTGTTATATCGTGCACCAGGGCGCATAATGTATTGTGCGTCCTAAAAATCCCTTGTTTCGTATATACATAATTGTATAGTAAAATATACGTAAACTTCTAGCATAATACACATAAACTCTTAACATAACACACATAAATTTTTAATATAATACACATAAACTCTTAGCGCACAATGTATTGTGCACCCTGATACACGATATAATTTTCCCTATAATTCCTTTCATTTTTTGAAATCTCTAAAGTGAAGAATATCTAGAGGTACAAGAGGGACCCAATTTAGTCACTATACTATGGTAAATATATATGGCAGGAACTAGATTCATAGGTAACAATCTAGATTTAAATATGAAAGTAAAATGACCCTTGTAAATTTATGATAAAAATATAATTAACTCTTACTAATATCACATTTAGTGCAATAGTTTAGTAGATGCATATTCCAAAATCTTTGTACAACCAAATACATTGTTTGTTATGCTAACTAGATTTGTAATTTTTAAAATAAAAAATTTGTGTCTATAAAAATTATTTTGTACTCTAAATTTTGGGTGTTTCTTGCCTATAAATAATATACACAAATTGGGTTTAATCTTTGTGTCTTTTTGGTATGACTCTCCTTGAGTCCTTGTATCAGCATGATATTATTTTTTGAGACTTACAAGTGATGTGCCTATAGTTTTGTTATTTTAGTTTATTTAACTCCATGACAAATTCATTAGAAAGCAAAAATTGATTAAAGGTATTATATACACTTTATTATAATAAGAGATTGTTAAAATACTATATAATATTTTTGAAAATTTATTTATTTATTTTCACCATATAAATTTTATAAATAATATGATTATAGAATATATGTTATTTCCTTGGATCACATGAGTGACATAATATTTGACACATAAAATGATACATAGGTAGTAAAATTAAAAGGAAAATAGCATTATTAAAAAAAAAAAAAAAATAGTCATCACAAACGACAAACCTCTAGCAAAAAGCAGAATAGTGATTAAAAAAAAAAAACATATTCTATTTTCTTGGTAGTTGTGCTTTGTCTGTGGGAATGTAGGTGAAACCAGTTTCTTGATCAAAGGAAGAAAACTCTGCAACCAAATCCCAGTAGGTATATATAATAATTATTTAATATATACATTACTTTACTTGCATGCTCTAAATTTTGTTAAAAGATTTATCAAAGGAAAAAGGGTTCGAAGAACTAACATTATATATTGCAAGTTTCTCGATTTTGGTGGGAAAAGATGCAAAGTATTCACAGCAAAAGCATGCTGAAATTTAGGGTGAGCCTTGAAACAATGACATTAGCTCACCAAACACATTCACCGTTTACAAAATATTAATCTTAATAATGTTATAATGGTTTGGTAATTGACCAAAAAACACATCCATCATATCATAACATTCTAATTTGGGTTGAATTTCTCAAAATAACTTGTACATCCTGTTTAATTTAATTTTCCAATCAAAATGAACATCACTCCCATTGCCGAAAATTCTTGCGTAACTTTTTATTGGAGTCGGTCGGGTTGACCGAGTTTAACCCTTACTTGATCCGAGATCTGGCGCTGTTCGTGACTTACCATAGAGGGATGCGGGCAAATATTTAATATACACACACTTATCACCAATTGGTTTTAAGTAAGATATGGTTGACTTACCGCAGTCACACTGAGAAGTAAGCACAGCGCTAAGATCCATCAATTCGTACCAGAGCCGATGTCACGGATTCGAATCGATGGCGAGGCAGTAGTCGAGTCCAGTCCCAGATGGGATTTGCGTTAACTTCAACTGCGACACTTAACCAAAACATCGGCTCTGGTAAGAAGAAGACTAAAGAAGCGAAATGACAAAATTACCGATGGCAAATCGGAGCTATCACCGAGTTTTGGACGGACTACGATCGGAGGGGCTAAATCAACGAAAAATAGTTACTTTCAGGGACTAAATCGATGATTACGTGATTAAGGGACTACATTGATATTTCGCTAACAATTGAGGGACCAAATCGTTGATTTTCCCTAATAATAATAATAAATGCGATATGATAAAACAACATATATATATATATATATATATATATATATATATATATATATATATATATATATATATATATAATTCTCTAATAATTATTATGATAATTAAGCTAAACATGACCATTATATTTATTTTTATAATAATTACAATTAAACTATTTATCATTTTACCCTTATTAATTTTAGTAATAATATAATTATATAAATCATATTACATATAGTTTTTTTTTAAAGATAATATTAGACAAATGACTCCTTTATTATTCAATCAATTGAGTGATACTTTTACACTAATCTTATAATCAAATAAATGTATAACTTTCAAATATTAGTATTATTTATAATTTTCATCTTTAATTTTATTATCTAAATATATAATAAAAAATTTTATTCGCGCATTACACTGGTAATTGGACAATTATTTGCTCGAATTCAAGCAAGGATAAAATAAAAAAGCTAATATATCCAACCCATTTTATGAATTTCACTATATAATATTCGTTATTATAATTTACATAATTGTATATATTGATCCAAATATTTTTAAAATATTATAACAAATCCTTTCGGTGTAACGTGCGGGTAAAATACTAGTAATAATAATAATAATAATAATAATAATAATAATAATATAATAATAATAATAATAATAATAACAATAACAATAATAATAAAATCTAAGTTGCAACATCCAAGCATTCAAAGCAACAACGCACCATAACGAAAACATTAAAGACGGCATTCAATTGCCGGTTGGCGTGGCAGTATACACAACTGGACATCCGTCACTTCAATTTAACACATTTTTATATATGATATGTAATTAGTTATAAAATATGCACAACGCACATTTATAAAGTGTCCAATGAATATATAGATTAAAAATGAAGGTAAATTTATTTAATCGAAATAAAGGTAAAATTACATACATAGATCTTATATAATAAAAAATTATTATATAATGCAACTCGTCATTATATTCACATATAAACCTTCAAAAACTACATTGAACTTGATTGACCAATGACCTTATAATATACCTTGGTTACAAGTGTCCAGTGATTACAAGAAATTTTCTTTGATATACCAACAATTTTAATTAGTTTTACACCAATATTACATAATAACTCAGTTAAATATGTAAGTCTATGTTATGATAATTGACAAATTAAAACTTTTTTTTTTTACTTTAATATAAACCCATAAAATTACTTAATACTTAGAGAATATAAGTAATAATTGCAATACCAAGACTATGTGGTCTAATGGTATCCAGATTAGACTTCCATTTGAAAGGTTATGAGTTCGAGCCTTAGTGGAGGCGTTATTGGTTCTTTGTGTCTCAGTAGGTTGATGAGAACGTATATGATTAGATACTACAATGTAATAGGGCTGATTTCATGTTACTCCATATATTATAGTGTTAACAAGTTTGCTTACTTCCTAGTGGGGCCCTGTGTGTTAACAAGTTTGCTTACTTCCTAGTGGGGCCCTGTTCCCGTGATTGTTGTTAGTCAAGCACGTTTAATCATCTTTTTCAATTAAGTTGTCATATCCTATTTAAAACTAATTAGTGATCGACAAGTTTGCTTACTTCCTAGTGGGGCCCTGTTCCCGTGATTGTTGTTAGTCAAGCACGTTTAATCATCTTTTTCAATTAAGTTGTCATATCCTATTTAAAACTAATTAGTGATCGATAAGTAAGTGAACAATAACAATTTAAGCACGTCCCTTTATGGTAGTATGCCACAATGCTACGTCTTGAATCGAGCATGGGCTGAACTGAGCCAACCTAACCGTCAACGCCCAACAAAAGTGAAAAAGAATAAGGGCAAAATTGAAATAATATTATGTACATAAATTAAAATAAAATATAAAGTAGAATTAATCACAACAAATAATTATACGAACATATTTTTATTCAAGTTAGTACCTTGACATTATTGATGTTTATATAATTTAGTAGATATTCATGTTTAGTTGAATTATTCATCCAATCAATCTTGAGTTTGTGATTGAACATATTAACTGTTACAGGGTGTTTGGTTGGAGGAGAGGAATTATGTGTGAAAGGAATTGTAATTCCATGGGAGTTGAATTACTGGGAATAAAGTGAGAATTTAAATTCCAGTGTTTGGTTGATAGGAATAGAATTACTGAGAATTTCAATTCCAATGTTTGGTATACATGGGAATTGAAAGGGAATAAGTAGTATAAAGTCAAAAATGTCCATTATTGTTGTTAGACTTAATTTTAGGTTAAAAAAGGAAGGGGTAATTTTGACTCATCACTATCTTTTTTTCCCAGGAATTAAAATCTCAGGGATTTTAATTCCATGAAAATGGGGGAATTGCAATTCCCCCCAACCAAACTACGGAATTTAATGGCCTTTGGAATTAGGTGGGAATTAAGTGGGAAGGGAATTTAAAATCCCTCCAACCAAACGCCCCGTTAGTGTTTTTATTTTCTCCAAAAAACCCCAACATATAATTGACAATATTATTATGGCAAACTAAGATAGGGTTTAGCTTGGTGTCTGTTTGTTTTTACAGAAGACTGATTGATCAGGTTCATCAACAGACGCACTGACACTGAAGATCTGATAAAGGAAGAAGTTTCCAAAATGCTGAACGCAGTTTGAGAAGACAATTTGGGAAAGGAAATCAGCTGATCTGTTATGGAAGGTATGGACCGGATCTTTAAGATTGCTTTCTTCACATATCGTCCTACCATCTACAATCAAAGATATCTTTGGAGAGTGTTCTTACTAAGGAAGTATAAGTACCCTCATTCGGTCAGGAATTAGGGTTACGTTTTTAAGAAGACAGAAACACTCCTTGCTATACAGAGGATCACATCTTTGATTATCATGCCTCTTCTCAAGAATATAAGTTCTTGGTAATTATGATGAAGAACTTGAGAAGAACTATCGTTGCTTAAACGAAAGGACGCGAAGATCACTCAGTTGTGGGAACAACGTGGGACTGCGTCATTGAAGCGGACTGCATCAGAGTTAGCTCTCCAATCGAAGGGATTTCGTTGGACTTCTGCATGCGTGGCTCTCCGTCTTCAACAATCCACTAAACCTTTGTAGACTGGGTACGTACCTTGTGTGGGGCACTTGGGTGAGATTCTTATTTCTCTACCTTTGTACATTGGATTATGAGTTAGTGGATTGGACGCCTCGGTGATCGTCCCCCAGATGTAGATACACATTGTATCGAACTGGGTAAACATCGTATGTGTGTTCTTACTATCTACTTTAGTTTTTTCCTCGATAAACTAATCGCCAATCTATCTATCTAACTGACAATTCACGTCTTCGCATCAGTCAGTCCTATATACCAGTTGCTTATATCTAATAATCATCTTAATCTGAGAAAATACAAAATTACATTAACCACGTTTATTGATATGTGAAGCATAATATATATACTACAAATGTTAAGGAGTGTCAAACTCATGAAAAATTATTATTAAATGTTTGCATCCCAATTTCAAGAGTCTTCACCACGGGCTCTTTATTACAAATTTGATGGAGAAGGTTAATAACGAGATATGCCTTAACTAGTTAATAAATATCCAAATGATTAGATACTGATTAGCAATTGCTAGCAAAATAAAACTATCAATTTAATTTATATAAATTAATCAATTGAGTTATATCCCAGAACGTATCATGTTACTACTACTACTAATAATAATAATAATAATAATAATAATAAAAAAAAAGTATACCGTTCAATCCAATGTGACCAACTAATTTTTTATTTTAGACCCAAATATTAATAAAAGAAGGGAAAAGTTGATTAATTATTTTCATACGCAATACTAGTTTCTATTATAAATTCATAATTATCTTAACTCAATGGTTCAGTAGGTAGTATTTGGGAGAAAAAATCATGGTCCGAACATCAATCGGCTGCAGCACTGTGGGGATTATGTCTAAAGTGAGCAGATCTGCTGAGCCATTACCCTGATTTACATCCGCCCGAGAGGGGTTCGAATCCATAACCTCCCATTTGGAAGAGCCACTCCATACCACAAGGACATTGGCCTATAATATAATTATTTATTTTATTTTACTAGAATATTAGTACTTCTGATGAAACATTTACCTTTTTTTTTTTTTTTTTTTTTTTTTTTTTTTTTCTGTGAGCTGAGTTTTGTCTAGGGATGGCAATGGGTCGGGTGTGGGTCGGGGAGGGCTACATCCATCACCCGACCCACCTTATATTTTCTCCACCCACCCCCACCTCCAACCCGCATCGGGTGGACTTTTTCAGAACCCACCCCCACCCCCACCGGGTGCGGGTGCCCACTACGGGTACCCACCACTTATCATCTTATTATGTTTTTCAAAAAATAATATTTAAATAATTTACACATAATAAAAAAATAAAATCCATTAGTGATACTAAAACATAAATAATGGAAATATTTAAATATAATAACTAAATTGTTAATTTTTAAAAATAAACTTAGTAGTTTTGATATAAAAAATAGTAAAAAGATACACGGAGTTATATAAACTATTATAAATAACTACATACTAGTATTTATTTTACTATTATATATATATACACACACACATGGTGGGTCGGGTGGGGTTCTAGGCGGGTCTTGTACATAAAACCCGAATCCAACCCGACCCACCGCGGGTTTTCTTTTTTAAGACCCACCCCCGACCCACCACCCACCATCACCCAAAAAAACCCGATCCATGCGGGGTGGATTCGGGTGGATATCCACGGGTCGGATTGAAATTGTCATCCCTAGTTTTGTCTTGACTGAAGAATTGAAGAGTCATACTCATTTATGATGCCCAACGTGCATAGTTAGCAGTAGTCAATTGGTATACGTATAATGACCATTTAGAGATTAAGACGAAAGTGAAAATCAAACGAAATGAGGTCCAATATAATTGAAAAAGAAAATAATTCATTTAAATAAAGTTTTGTGTTCTAACTTCTTGAATAGGGCAACCAATCCCTCTTCCTATCTTGTTTGATAAGAAACCTTTTACTTGAGAGCAAACAAACCAAATATTCTGTCTGCCATATATAGCCCTTAAGTTAAAGATTGGAAGCTAGATACAAGAATGTTTCCCTTACATCACAAGTTAGGTGCAATTTGTTAAAATACAATAATAAATGTTAGGAATAATTTTGTTTAAATTTTGATGATGTTAACTCTTTTAAAGTTTCTAAAATTTTCATGTATAATTCGCTTTTCTTAGGATTTTTATATATAAACGCCGAAATAGGATTGAGCTTATAGTTGTTCCATATTTTTTAGTAGATCTATTTGACGAAAATATCTCATGTTGAGGATCATTAAGAGTTCATCTTCGACAAAAGGCATTCAACATCTTATCATAATTGTTTCCAATAGATTATGATTGATCATCAGTAAATCTTTGCAACACACTTAGTACACTGATCTATCAACGATAGACCTAGTATTTCAAGTGTTGAGGTCTTTTAGTAAATATTTTATTGTCTAACAAGTTGAAAACAAATTAGAAAAACTAACTAATATAAGTCAAGTACTATAGATCCTCTCATAGTAGCAAATTTGAGATATGTGGGCAAATGTTAGTACGCGGAATGAGGAATTCTTTTTTGGAAAAAAAAAGATGTTGAACACACTTCTCAACGACTTCTAACTTCAAGATATGTTAAGAAAGATTATAGAGCTACGTTTAGAGATAATTTGGCACTTTTAACCCCAAAGGCATTAGGTGAACTCCAAAAGTCAAAGTAGAAAATACGAAAGGAAGAGATGATAGTTTTTGGACACTTACAATCTCATATAGTGTGCCAATGGATAAATTCAAAGCCATTTGAATTTTTGGCAATATAAGTAGAGCACCTCTTGAAGCTTATAAAATGTCGATTTTTTTTTTCTTTAAATAAAGTTGACAAGCTATATATCAAGTGTTAAACACAATGTTCTTTTGAAGATGTTAAACACAATATTCTAAACAATCTAAATTTCAAAGAATCATCTAGATTTTGTTTAACAATCTGTAAAAGAGATAAGCAAACATTAAATAATGGAAATCTTCTCTTAATGTGACTTGGTGGACAAGTGCTCTCACTCCAAACTTTTGCTCAACAATTATATCATGGACCATGGTAAAAAAAAAAAAAAAAAAAAAAAAAGGCACCGTTTTTTAAGTAAAGAAACGGCCGCCGTTACAGGTTAACGAAACATGTATTTTTAGTGTGTTAATTACAAAATGAAATTACAGTGTATCTAAACTAAAATTGCCTATCATATTGCTTTTATATTATCAAATGAAACTGTAATTGAATTGAAATGAAATTGTAGTTGTGTTGAAATGAAACTACATGTATACAAAATGAAACAGAATAACAATTTCACATATTTGAGTGCATATTGTCCAGTGAAACTATAGTTATATCGAAATGATATTGTAGTTGTGTTGTAATGAAACTAGTGTATATAAAATGAAACTGAATAACAGTTTCATATATTTGTGTGTATAATGTCGAATGAAACTATAGTTATATCGAAATGAAACTGTAGTTGTGTTAAAATGAAGCTGCAGTGTATATAAAATGAAACTGAATAACAGTTTCACATATTTGATATATATTTTCCAGTGAAATTGTAGCTATATCGAAATGATAATGTAGTTCTGTTAAAACTATAGTGTATATAAAATGAAACTGAATAACAGTTTCACATATTTGGGTGTATAACTGTAGTTATATCGAAATAAAACTGTAGTTCTGTTGAAATGAAACTGCATTGTATATAAAATGAAACTGAATATGTTATACAAATAGAGTTATTTTTTACAGAACAGCGCAGAACGGGTGTCGTTTCTTTTCATTAATCATTAAAAGAGTTTTGATGTCTTGACCACAATACATTGTGGAGCGCGGTCTATAGTATAATTTGCCACTTTTGCTTGCCCAACACCTAAATAAATGTGATGGGCCCAACAAATGTGTAGGTTTGATATGTTAACAAACTTGTGTCTTTTAAATAAGGTGTAACATTAAAACTTATCAATAAAACAACATGCGTCAAAAGAATTGAACTTCTTCAAATGAGTTTCGTCAGTATGCTGCATTACACGCCTACCTATACCTCTACAATGCACATGGAAATTTGCATTAGATTGACCCCCATCCCCTTGCGTGCAAGACTCATGCACGCCAAAGACATGTAATAATGACTCAGTTTGGTAACATAATTAGTTTATCAATTAAAATTGAATTATTTAACCACAATTAATTGTTTAGCATGAATAAACAATCAATATGAATATTTGATTAATTAGTTTTTTATAACAACTTATTGTTCCAAAATGCTAAAATTCAAAAAAGATTCTCAAAGTAACATTTTCAATTTACTTTTTGATAAAGTCATTTTGTATAAATCAGTTGTCAACTAATTTACCAAACACTTTTCTACAATCAACTAAATGCTATCTACTAGTAAAAGCGACTAACGCAATTAGCTAATGACTAACAACTATTTGCAAAACACCCAAATGTATATATTGTCCCAATGCAATAATAATCTATTTAACTATTTTCCTTTCATTCCCCTAAAAAAAAAAAAAAAAAAAAAAAAAAAAAAAAAAAACTATTTTCCTTCATGTCTTGTACCTGAATTGCTACCATTCTCGTGCAAGACACATTATATTTCTCTAGCTATCTATACGCACACGGCACAGCCGTTGATTAGGCATCGAACCAGCTGTCCAATTAAGTTCATGCATGAAAAAAGAAATGTGAAGCGCAGGTAGGATTTAATTAATAGCTTGCCACATCTACCCTATCCATGTGCTCCTCTTAAATGCCTCAATAAACCTAAATAACTCAACAAAGAAACTATTGGGGTTACACCATTATACTGTCCAATAGTATAGGGGCAAAATCAGAAATATTTATTGGTTGGAATTATTAATCATGGTTATTAGTGATAGGCTAAATTTATGAGTATAGTTTTAATAAGGTTAATTTATTTTTTTTAATAAATTAATTGTAGTTTTGCATGAATTTTATTAGAAATTCTATTGTTTTATATGAGTTAATTCCAACAATGGTCCTCTAACTATTGTGATTTTCTGAAATTGGTCATCATATTTTAATTTAGACAAAATAGACCCTTGACTATCAGATTTGTTCCACCATCGATCCTTCCGATAACCATATAGGGGTTAAGTGAAGGGCTAAAAGGGTCATTTCCTCTTATTGCTTTCTTCTTCCTATGCTGGTGAGTATATGTATCTATTACACGCAGATGACCAACCCCAAAACTCCATTATTGAGTGCTCGGCGAAATTGTATGGTCTTATTTTATATCTCAGTTGATGGCACCAGTAGGTTGCATCCCGACCATGTAATTCACTAGAGGGAAAAGATTTTTTTTTTTTTTTAAATCAAAGAACAAATGAATAAATTGAAAGAAGGGAAAAACAACTGCAGAAAGCTACTACTGAGCCTTAATGAAATGCTCATGTCTTTATGAAATCACTTTCTATTTAATCAGCTCACTGTGAAGGAATAAAGGAAAATATAAATGCTTTGCAAAAAGGCTTATATATAGTCTCCTATATTATTTAGGTGGAGAAATCTGTCTGTCCAATTATTTGGGTTTCTTACAATTGATTCAAGGCTTTGGTCATTGCACTCTTGTAGTTTAAAGTTCCATCTTGTCCTTTCACCTCTTTGTAATGATCCAAAGGGAAAGCCAACAATAGCAAACGACGTTGTAGGACTACAATAACAGAAATACCGGACAGAGGGCAGTTGTGAACTGAACTGTGCACTAATCTAAATGCACCGTTTGAAGGGTCAATTGGGGAACGGTTGAAGGCAAGGCCACGCGACGTCTTTAGTGGCTATAGTAGTTAATGTTGTTAGCAGTTGTAATCCTCCAGTTAAATAGGCAGTTACAATGTAATCAAGCTATGTTTTACCAAATGCAATACTATTCTGAATTCTTCTTCACCTCGACTCTCTTCTCAACCCTTCTTCTCTTTTCTTCTCAATTCTCAACCCTAGAACCGTAACATATGGTATCAGAGCCCAACATGGAAGCACGTATGAACCAACTGGAGTTAGTAGTGGCTGATCTCAGCAGCCAGATGGAAAGCCAACGGAGAATGACCTCTGAATTGATGGAAAAATTGGTTGCTTAGATGGAAAGTCGAATGAGCAACTGGAAAAATGAGATTGTAGAGACTATTCGCCTAAACCGCCCTCAGCCACCGTTAATGGAAGCAGTTTCGGGAGGATCCTCAGGTAATAGAGCAAGGCATTAGCCTCCGACCAGCTCCTAACCAGGGCAGAACCACCGGACGAGGAGGGAAAGAAAGGCTCCAGTCAGACGGTCGAAGAGGAGATCGGCGAAGATACAGATTCAAGCAGTGAGAAAGGACCAGAGGAATGTGGTGCAGATTGGTCACAGAAGAGGAGTCTAATATCAACAGCTCACAGACAAGTAGAAAATACTTCCCTACTGCAAAATCGGTATGAGTTTCCCTCCTTTTAATTATACACAACCTAGACTATGGATCATTCGTTGTGACTTGTGAGAGATTCTTTCAATTATCGCACATACCTAGAATTGAAGTGATACATGTGTTATATGTCAATTTGAATGGAAAGGTTGGTCTGTGGTTTGAAAGCTACTTGGCTGGCTTAGATGGACCATTTCAGTTGTCACGATTTGCAGAGGCAATATGTAGGCGTTTTGGGGAGGATAGTGGTACAGTGATAGAGGATTTTGCCAGTTTCAGACAAAATGAGGGAGTGTGGGAATTCAATGATAAATTTGAAGAGTTTAGGAGCTTGCTTATCCAAAACCACCCCAACCTAACCGAATTATACTTCCTAGAGGCTTATCTAGTCAGGTTAAAACCCAACTTAAGATGCTTTGTGAGAACTTCTCAGCCAAAGAACCTATCAGATGCCATGTGGACTGCTAAGTAGTTGGAAAGGGGTTTAAAACCAGTGAACCATCAAAATCCTTTCCCTAGTACTCCACCAAAAATTCCAACCTACACCTAGCCATACACTACCCAAACCATATGTTCCCAACCCAAACCCTAAACCTTCAAGCTCCTAGGGATCCACAGCCTCTAACAGTTTAGGCAATACTGCAAAGGGATCTGAGAATGGGAAGTTCAGGGCACAGCTCAGAGAGAAAAACAAGTGTTTTAAATGCTTTGAATCATGGCAACCAGGCCACAAATGTAAGGGGTCCACCTTCCACCCCATTGAGGAGGGTGAATTCCAAGATGCTGCAGAGGAACTGGACAGGGAAGAACAAGAGGATACAGAAACTAAAGAAGAGGTTGAAATCTCCCTCTATGTTGTGATGGGGGGGAGGGGGGAGCATTGAATACTATCAAGCTACTAGGGGTAATCCACAAGCAGCGAGTAATAATCCTTGTAGACAATGGAAGTACCAACAGCTTCATTGACCCCAAACTTATTACACAGTTAAGGATTGGAACTGAAGAGGCCCAAACATTGAATGCTACTGTGGCTAATGGGGAACATATGAGGTGTGACACCATTTGCAGAAGACTATCCTGGCAGATCCAAGGGGTATATTTTGAAAAGGATTTTAGACTCCTGAGATTATGAGGGTGTGACATGGTTCTAGGTATGGATTGGATTGATCAATATGCTCTTATCCAACTCCATACTAGACCCTGGGCATTTCCTTTCTCAAAGAAGGGAAAATGGTAATGCTAAAATGATTGACAAAGAAAACAAGCAGATTACAAGCAGTATCCAAGGGAGATCTTAAGAAATGGCAGAAGTTTGGAATTCAAGGGTTCCTAGTCCATTGTTAGGGTCTGGATAGTAGAAGGGCTGAATCTGGAGAAAATGTATGTTTTAAGGTGGATATTGAGACTGAGTATAAGGAACTGGTGATTATGATCCAAGAGTTTAGGGAGTTGTTTGATGAGCCTAAAACTCTACCCCTTAAAAGGATGCATGAGCACTCAATTCCCTTGTTAGAAGGATCCCAGCCTGTGAACTTAAAACCTTACAGGTATTCTTTTGATCAAAAGAATGTCATAGAAGGATTAGTAGAGGAAATGCTAAAGACTGGGGTCATTACTGAGAGTGTATCACCATTTTCCTCACCTGTGTTACTAGTGCCCAAGAAAGACACTACATGGAGGTTTTGTGTAGATTACATGTCACTAAACAACATCACTGTGAAAAACAAATTCCCTATTCCAATAGTAGAAAACCTATTTTCTGAATTGGCTGGATCAAAGTACTTCTCAATGCTTGATTTGAGGGCAGGGTACCACCAAGTAAGGATGAGAGAGGGTGAAGAATATAAGACTGCCTTCAAGACTCACCAAGGGCTCTATGAGTTCAGGGTCATGTCATTTGGTCTTACTAATGCCCCAACAATATTTCAAGCACTAATGGACCATGTTTTCAAACCTTTGTTGAGAAGATTTGTGTTAGTCTTCTTTGATGACATCCTAATCTACAGTCATGAGTTGGAGGAGCACGGGACACACCTGAGGGAAGTTCTGAAACTAATGAGGGCTCATAAACTATTGGCCAAACTCAATAAGTGTGCATTTGCAAAGCAGGAGGTTGAGTATTTGGGCCACATTATATCCAACAAGGGGCTACATACTGACCCCTCCAAACTACAGGCTATGGCTACTTGGCCTAAGCCTAAATCTATTAAAGAACTAAGAGGGTTCTTGGGCTTGACTGGTTACTATAGAAGATTCATCCAAGGCTATGGGATTATCAGCAGACTATTAACAAACATGTTGAAAAAGAATTCTTTTCAGTAGACTGATGATGCTGAAGTAGCCTTTGAAACCTTGAAGCAGGCACTTTGCTTAGCACCTGTATTATCACTACCTGATTTCCAAAAGCCTTTTACTGTGGAGGTTGATGCATGCCATAAGGGAATGGGAGCTGTATTGAGCCAAGAAGGGAAACCCATTGCATATTACAACAAAGCTTTTGGGGACAAACATCTGTGCCTATCAATCTATGAGAAAGAATTCACGTCCATTGTTAATGTTGTAGAGAAGTGGAGACCATACCTGTTGGGAAGGCATTTTATTATTAAAACTGATCATCAAAGCTTGAGATTTCTTCTGGATCAGAAGGTAATTACTGTAACTCAATCGAAAGGGCTATCTAAACTTTTGGGGTTAACCTATACTATCCAGTACAGGAAGGGCAGTGATAATTGTGTTGCTGATGCCCTTTCCAGAAGAGAACCAAGCTAGGAACCTGAGCCTAAAACTAAGCTGCAATCCATCTTCTGCATCTAGCTCCAATGGCTAGAAGAAGTCATTGATAGCTATAGTGATGATGACTGGGCTCAAGAGCAATTAACAGCCAGCTTAGTCAGCCCTAGCAGTGTGCCTAACATATTAGTGAATGAGGGGCTGATCAGGTACAAACATAGGGTTTACATTGGCAACAAAGGGGAATTGAGGACTAAGCTAATCTTGCATATGCATGACTCTCCATTAGGGGGTCATTCTGGACAACAAGGGACTTACCAAAAACTGAGGTCCTTGTTTTATTGGAAAAAAAATGAAGCAGGGGTTAAAACAGTTGTTGAAAGTTGTGATGTTTGTCAGAGATGCAAGGCTGAGAATGTTCCTTCCCCTGGATTATTACAACCCCTAACTATTCCAAATCAGGTTTGGGAAGGGATCTCTATGGACTTTATTGAGGGGTTACCTAAATCACAAGGGAATGAAGTGATCCTAGTAGTGGTTGACAGACTTACTTAGTACAATCACGTCATTGCTCTTACTCACCCATATTCTACTGAGAGTGCAGCCCTAGCATTCATGGAAAATGATTATAAGTTACATGGGTTGCCTAAGAACATTGTAACTGACAGAGACAAGGTGATCCTCAGCAGGTTCTGGCAGCTAATCTTTAAGTAGTTGCAAGTCAAATTAAGTATGTCTACTGCCTACCACCCCCAATCTGATGGCCAGACTGAGAGGGTCAATAGATGCCTAGAGACATACTTGAGATGTATGGTGTTTAGCAAGCCCAAGTCCTGGACAAAATGGTTATACCTAGCTAAGTACTGGTACAACACAAACTTTCACTCTTCCTTACGATGTGCACCATTTCAGGCCTTATATGGATATAAGCCACCTATATTGGCCTTGGACACTGGACAAAGGACTGGAGGAGAAGGGTGGGTGGCTGAAAGGGAAGCTATGATGACTATTCTCAAGGATAATCTAAGATTAGCACAAGAAAGGATGAAGGATCAGGCTGACAAGAGGAGAACTGAAAGAGTCTTGTTGGTTGGAGATTAGGTATACTTAAAAATTCAACCATACAGGCAAACTTCATTGGCTGGTGGGGCCAATGTTAAGCTTACATTCAAGTATTATGGACCTTGCCAAGTTGTGGAGAAGATTGGACCAGTGGCTTACAAACTTGCACTGCCATCTAGTGCTCAGATCCACCCAGTATTATTTCCACATCTCCCAATTGAAAAAGAAAGTGAGGAGGCAAGCTGAGGCACAACAGGAACCACCAGTTGTGGGACAAGAAGGGGAGGTGCTTGCACACCCCATTGCAGTGTTAAATAAGGGGCTAGTGAAAAGAGATAACAAGGCAGTGACATAAATATTGGTACAGTGGGCAAACCTACCAGAACAAGCTGCTGCGTGAGAGGATTTTTACCACATCAAGAGGCAATTTCTTGAGTTTGATCCTTGGGGTCAAGGATCATTGAGCGGGGGAAGTGATGTAATGATCTAAAGGGAAGCCAACAATAGAAAACGACGTCGTAGGACTACAATAACAGAAATACCGGACAGAGGGCAGTTGTGAACTGAACTGTGCACTAATCTAAACGCAGTGTTTGAAGGGTCAGTTGGGGAACGGTTGAAGGCAAGGCCACGCGACATCGTTTAGTGGCTAGAGTAGTTAAAGTTGTTAGCAGTTGTAATCCTCCAGTTAAATAGGCAGTTACAATGTAATCAAGCTATGTTTTACCAAATGCAATACTATTCTGAATTCTTCTTCACCTCGACTCTCTTCTCAACCCTTCTTCTCTCTTCTTCTCAATTCTCCAACCCTAGAACCCACACTCGCAACTTACCATAGGCTCAGCTAGCCGTTCGGCCAACTTGGGTACGTTAACCACTCGCAACTTCTCGGTACCTCTCGTCTCGTAAGTACCACACGGTAACCTCCTGTGTTCATCCAACGTTCTTGTTCGTTGGGTTCTAAGTTTGAGTGCTCATAATAACGTAACTTAGAATCGTAGTATGTTTGATCCTAGGAAACCTAGGCTGTATGCAGCATTCCTAGCACCTTTGGGAGGCGACAAATAAGGTTTTAAGGAAAGAGTGCTTCGCTCGACTCATACTAACCACCTACCAACCATATCCTTTCATCTCTGTGTTTTTCTTCCCAATTTTTTATTTTTTTTCAGAAATAATAATCATTTTTTTGTAAAATTATTATAATTAGTTCATGTATTTCATCCAACAATAGGTCCATAATACAACATGAAATTTGGCTCATGTCTCCATGATATAAAGCAAATTACGCCGTGGACCATGACATACCTTGCATAATGGACATGATTTGTTATTATAATATTGTAAGTTTTTTGTTTAAAATCTAAATGTATCACATATGAGTCCAGATACATTGTAACAATATTGTAGCTTGGTTGATTAAAATGATATCAATTTGTCAATTATCACAACATGTTATTCTTGACTTTTTGTATAAACAAAATCAATTTTATTTAAAAATATTTTATTGAGATCTTTTAAACCACACACATAGTATTACTTTTTTCAGTGTATTGTTTCAATAATTATGTAATGAAGTTATAATAGTGACTTAGAAAATATGTAGTCATGATTTATGATGATATTTATTGGGTGATTTCTTAGAAATTAGATTGCTTTCCATTTGAGTCTTAGATATTTACTAATGGACTTATAATATTGATAAAACGAACTTTATGTATTGTGAAAAAAGAATATAATGAACCTATTTTAGGTTCATAAGTATTATGATGTAGTTCCACGTACTATTATTGTAAAGATGAATCTTCATTATTGTATAAATAAAATTATTTTAGTATTGTAAAAATAAACTTATAGTGCTTAATTAATAAATTTATTTGAGATCCATCATGATAATTGCACTTGTATTATAAATGTGAAAATTAACATGCAATATTTTTAAAATCAACTTGTAGCTAGTATTGTGAAAATAAACTTGTTGTGTTTGTTTAATGAACTTAATTGATATCCATCATATTAGGGCTGTAGATCAATTCCATATGAAAAATTGAATCTGCATCTAATATGCTTAAGGTGGATATGAAAAATTATATTCACAAGGGCGGTAGATCAATTCCATTCCAATCTACTATTGACAAATTAGATGCATATTGAATGACGAATTTCACTGCTGAAAATTATGGAATTTCCGACCACCTGAAAATGATCTTAAATCAAGTCGAAAGCCTTGTTCCGATCACTTTTGGTGTCCGGGAAAACCTTTATAGCTATTTCCGACTACTTTTTGCTTTCGATTTGATTTAAAATCACTTTCAAATGGTCGAAAATTTCATAATTTCCAGTAGTGTTTTAAGACTGACTTGAAGTAGTGCTTATTTAACTTATGATTTTGGCATTGTGAAGATGAATAAGTTTACTTGAAGAGGGAATAACGCAGAAACTTAACTTCAATAGGACAATTGAGAAAAGTATACTTAAGGGTTAAGACCCTAGGCTAAGTGTAGAAAAATGTAAAATTAAATTGAATTATAACTTTAGATTTTTGCACCTACAATAGGATATTTCTTTATTAGGCTACTAAGTTATTGTCTCTCTTTCTAGTGCACGCGTAACACACATCGTTTTGGTAGCGGATTAGTGGAATGTTGAAAATATGGAATGGATTGGATATAACATATTTTTAGAAGTCACATCTTTTTTCAATTCGCGCAGATTTTCACTAAATGGATCCACATCCATCCACTTTAAGTAGATATGGATTGGATGAGAGCAAATTTGACAGATTCTTGTTCACTCATAATCAATATAATGATATATTTGTATTTGTATTATGAAAATCAACGTACAGTTTTTTGAAAATAAAACTATAGTATATTGATAATGAACTTTTAATAGTGACTCAATGTAATTGTATTCTAATTTAATACTACATGCATTTAGAAAAAAAAGTATATCAATATGGATGTCATTTAAAATATATTAATTAGAGTGTTTAATTATATATTTTTATTTATACATTAATTTTATTTTTATAGAAAGAAAAGAAAAATAAATAAATTTAAGTGGAATTTATTTTAAACTTAGTTTATCTTGCATGGTCAATCAAGATAATGATAATGATAATGATAATGATAATGATAATGATAATAATAATAATAATAATAATAATAATAATAATAATAATACATGCTCCAATTGTTATATCGTGCACCAGGGTGCACAATGCATTGTGCGCTCTAAAAATTTCATATTTCGTATATACATTCTTCCCAAAATTTCATGTTTAGAAGAATGTTTCGTATATACATAATTGTATAGTATAATACGCATAAACTCCTAATATAATTCACAATCTTAAAATAATATATAATACACATGAACTCTTAACATAATACACATAAATGTTAAACATAATACACATGAACTCTTAACATAATACACATAAACTCTTAGCATTGTGCACCCTGGTGCACGATATAATTTGCTCACAGGCTCATGAAAAATTATTGTATGGACCATGGTCCACACAACTTGAGTGGACCATAAATATATGGTACATTTTTAATATACTAAAGATACATTATTTGTGTACTGAAGGTACATTATTTGATAATATATTATATATATAAAATAATGTACTTTTAGTACTAAAATAATGTACCCTCAAATAATGTACTTTTATTATACAAATAATGTATCTTTAATATATTAAAAATGTACTTTTTATTTGTAGTCTACACAATTGTATGGACCATGGTCCATGCAATAATGATTGCAGGCTCTTATGGTAGTTTAACATTTGTGGGCATTTATATTTGGACAAAGCCCATTTGCAACGACTTAGATGAAGCTTATTGAGTACCCCATATGACATTATGAGCATGCATAGCCCACTATAGCTAGTTCTCAATCATTATTGTATGGACCATGGTCCACACAAGTTGTGTGGACCATATTTTGTCTACTGTAAAATAATGTACATTCTGCATAAAAATAATGTACATTCAGTACAAAAATAATGTACATTGTATTCAGGGGATGTACATTATTTTTGTTCTGAGTGTACATTATATTGTAAAATGTACATTCAGCATAAAAATAATGTACATTTAGTATATTATAAATATACTTTTTGTTATGGTCCACATAACATTGTATGGACCATGGTCCACACAATAATTTGCCAGCTAGTTCTGGGCTATCATTTAAAAATTGCAAGCTAACAACCACTTAAAAGCAGGGCAAATTATATCGTTCATGCACCGCGGTGCATAATCGATTATGCACCGAGTTTCAAAATGACGTCGTTTTGTTTAATGAAAGAAACGTCACTCGTTTTGCGCCGTTTCGGGCTGTTCCGCAAAAGTAATTCTGTTATTCAGTTTCATTTTGTATACACTGCAGTTTCATTTCGATATAACATAAATTCATTTGATATTTATACACTCAAATATGTGAGAATGTTATTTAATTTTATTTTATATACAATTACATAATCATTTCGATATAACTACAGCTTTATTGCACAATATACACTCAAATATGTGAAATGTTATTCAGTTTTATTTTATATACACTGCAGTTTCATTTCAACACAACTACAATATCATTTTGATATAACTACAGTTTCGATGGGTAATATATACTCAAATATGTGAAATTGTTATTCAATTTCATTTTGTATACAATGCAGTTTCATTTCAACACAACTACAGTTTCATTTTATTTCAATTGCAGTTTCACTTGATAATATAAAAATAATACGTGAGGCAGTATCAGTTTTGATACACTATAGTTTCAGTTGGTAATAAATACACAAAAAATACACGCTTCGTTAATTGTAACGGCGTTCTGTTTCTTTATTTAAAAAAACGACGTCGTTTTTTACTGCGGTGCACGTGTACCGTGGTCCGCAATTATGGTCCACAGTATAATTGCTGTCAGGATAGCAACAACTTTCATGAGGTTCAGAAAAGTCATAATTAACCCCCAAAAAATTACATGAAAATTATGGGCGCCTCATTTTGACTCAAATATCATTTTATAATGGAATAAGGTTCAAATTGGCCATTGAACGTAATCTGAAAATGTAATTAGGCCACTGAACGAAAAAAAAAAAAGTACAATTAGGTCATTGAACACTCCAAAAACGTGCAATTAGGCCACTGATCACTCCAATTGTATGCAATTTCACCGGATAGCAGGTTACCATTAATTTTAGCAGGTTATATGCTTACGTGGCAGCTGAGTTGGCATTTTTAATAATTTTTAATAAATATTAAAAAAATGAAAAAAAAAATTAAAAAATAAAATAAAACGACGCCGGCCACCCCGTCGTTTTTTTTTTTTTTTTGAAAAAAAATAATTATTAAAAATTACTAAAACTGTCAACTCAGTTGTGACGTAAGCATGTAACCTACTAAAATTGATGGTAACCTGCTATCAGGTAAAATTGCATACATTTGGAGTGTCCAGTGGCCTAATTGCACCTTTTTTTTTTTTTTTTTTTTTCGTTCAGTGGCCTAATTGCATTTTCAGGTTACGTTTAGTAGTCAATTTGAACCTTATTCCTTTTATAATTGAAGAATGTTTTTAGTGCAATTGTTACACTATACATCATCGTCTATCTTGAGTTTTATAATTGAAGAATGTTTTTAGTGCAATTGTTACACTATACATCATCGTCTATCTTGAGTTGTGAATTTTGGTTCGAAACAATATAAAGATATGTATCTGTAGTTGATATGATATGTGTCTTCAGTTATTAAATTATATATGTACTTATTATAATTAACATATTATGTACTAGCACTAATATATATATTATGTGTTTATAGTTAGTAAATTATATATTTGTGGATAACATATTATGCAATTTCAATTTATTTATAGCTGCATACTGGGCCAGTTTTTTATATTTGTGGCCCCGTTCTTATAAATAAATGAAGTCCTACTAAAAGTATAAGCGTAATCTTTAAAACCAATATTGTAAAATATATGATTTTTATATTTCAAATAAGTATGAACGGTATAAAACCAGTTGAATGCAAAAATCACAGTTCCTACTGTAAAATATATGATTTTTATTTCAAATAAGTATGAACGGCGTAAAATCGTAAATATTAGGCCCTCTAAAAATTGAGTCTCATTGTCGTTGCCCATTTTGCACGGCCTAAAATCTGGCCATGGCTGCATAATTTGTTAACTGAAGATACATAATATGTTAATTGCAAACACATAATCTAAATATTATTATGAATCAAGATCCACAGTACAAGATGGACCCTAGTCGATGATATATAATTTGCCGTGTTTAGTGTGCAACATAATGTTTTTATTTAGTAGCAATCACTACTACATAAATCACCTACAACGTCCGATAATTTTTACCAATTTATGGCCACATTTATTGTTAGCGAAGTTAGCGAGCAGAGCTTTCGGCAAAATACTCTGTTCATGTTCGATAAGCGTTCGTTTATGTTCGTTTGTTAAGGTAAACGAACCATTAACAAACAAAAATTAGAGCTCGATTAATAAACGAACAGAGCTTGAATAGTTGTATGCTCGTTTGGTAAGAGATCGTGAACAAGCTCGTTTGTGTTCGTTTAATAATGTTCGTGAACAAGATTATTTGTGTTCGTTTAATAATGTTCGTGAACAAGCTCGTTTGTGTTCGTTTAATAATGTTCGCGAACATGAACGTAGATTATTTCTTATTCACGAACGAATTGTGATCATGAACATGTGCAGGTGTTTGGTTATTAAAGTTTCACGAACGTGCTCATGAATGTAAACCAACATGTTCGTGAACGTGTTTGTTAACGTTAACGAACACGTTCGTGAACGTGTTCGCGAACGTTGACAAACACATTCGCGAACGTTAACAAACACGAATGAAGGCTTAACAAACAAACACGAACAGGATTTTCAAAAACCTTAACAAACGAACACGAACACGAACACCCCAAAATTCTTAACAAACGAATATGAACAACTTTCGTTCATTTATGTTTGGTTCGTTAACATCCTTACTTATTGTAACAAGGACAATTTTGGTCCTCCGTCAAAATTTCCGTCTGTTAACAATCTGATAAGGGGTATTTGCGTCAATTCAACCTATCTCCTTCTATATATTATATCTCTGCGTGTTTTGTTCTTGATTTCATTAAAAAAAAATTAATCTGATAATAAAAAGATTTATATTATAAATTGAAATCCCTAATTGATCTCTTTGGTTTTCTCTCATCGTCTCCATTTTCTAAAGGTGTCGGGAATTTTTTTTTGGGGTGTCGAGTCGCGGAAACAATGGCATTTTTGTAGTCTGGGGGTTGATAGCAAGAGATAGAGCTTCGGTGGGGCATTGGGAGTAGCGGAGGGCATTCACAAAGTCAATGGAAATGCCGGTGAACTCGACAGTGGTGATGGCCTGGGTCTAGGGGACGGAGGTGGAGTCGTCAACGTTGGAGCCGGAGTTTGTGGATAAGGTCTGAATTCTAGGTATGAACTACAGATCTTCTCAGTTGTTAAAGTAGGCCGCTGCAGAGGTGGAGATGTGGGTGAGCGACGAGACTCTATCGGAGTAGCGAACCAACGTCGTCGCCGTGGAAATCCTCTCGCTGCTTTTGTTGCCGGTGCGGATGTACATTATAATATGGATTAAAAGTAAAATAATATAGAGATTAAATTTGTTATTATATTGCCTCTGTTTAGTTGTTACTATCGGATTAATTAAGGGACACAAACAAGATTGGAGTTGTTTATGGTATAGCTCTAAGTCATTGTTTAGCTTATTAAATTGCTACACATGCAATTTGTTTTATGAAAATTGCTTCCCGAGGCTTTTGCAGGCTTGACGGTCACAACTGTTATGTTCGTGACAACTTGCTTGATGGCAATCAGGCAATGGTGATGGTCGTCATGTGGAAGAAGAAGATACTAACAGCCACTACTTTTGTTGCATTGTTTGGAACTCCTCTATCTGTCAGCAAAGGTCAAGATTCGAGAAGGAGCTTGGATACCCCTCCTCTATCTGTGTGTCACAGGCTTGCCCGTACCTATTTCATATATACACAACTTTCAATATTATATGCAGTTGTTAAAATGAAAGTAACACTCCCTTAATTACATTGAATTTTTTGCCTTCATTTTAGGAAAGCTAAGGGTTGCATTTTGTGCTGGGATCCAACTCTCAAGAATCACTTGTTTATTTTGCGAAGGAAGTCAGTGTTTATTCTGCGACACACAATGACCCCCTCCCCTCTCCCAACCATGTCCTTATTTTAATATCCACCATTATTTTTAATTTTACTAATTCTGCCCATCACTGCTGATACAGGACGATGGAGCTTCTTTATTTCGTGCATTTCTGCAGGGTTCTTGCAGATGTACTGTATCAATGGATGTCTAAAGCTTTGGGAAAAGCTACACAGTTCAGTTCCGACGTCCAGTTGGCAACTGGAACGGCTATCTATGATTATAAACTGATCTTGAGAGATCAGCGACTCAAATAATTTTCTACAACACACTTCCTTTTGCGCTTGAGAACAACACATTGAATGACAGAAATGCCCTTCATGTAGACGGTCAATAGATGGAAATTTTGATGGAGGGTCAAAATTGTCCTCGTCACAATAAGTGTGGCAAAAAATTGGCAAAATTTGTTATGGATGACTAAAATTGTCCAAGCCACTATAAGTCTAGGACCGAAAATGTCTTTTAATCTAAATTGAATAAATCAGGACTGGTAACTTCACCTCTCTGATTTCTATACTTTAATATGATACATAGACTAGAAAACGCCAATCCCAAGAGTTTTCCTCAGTCTATGAAAGATATAATGAGAAAACCCCAATAGATTAGGGCCTCAATGATTCCTTAAAGGCACCCAAAAAAGACAATATTCTTAAAAGAACACATAACCTTCTCTAACATACATCTTTTAACTCTTATAGACTTATAACGACAGGGAAGGAATTTCGCCCGGTAATTCCGCCTTTATACATCAGTAATCATTGCGAAGAGTACTTTATGGAATTACAACTTTATTAGTGGACATGGTCTACTCCAAAAAGCCAGTTCTTTTGTTTTTAATGGAAACAAATTAAACTTGATGCGGTGCAAATGGATGGTATAAGGAATAAGCAGAAATTTGATAATATTGTCACAGTGGATAGTGTGGGCCAAGGTGATAGATTAGACTTACTTTGGAATAAAGTTTTGGAGATAAACATTCTGGATAGTTCTGTCAACTTCATAGACATTACAGTCAAGATGAGTACTGTTCCCTCCACTTGGCGTTATACTGGTTTCTATGGGAATCTTGAAAGACACAGAAGGAAGGCCTCTTGAAGCCTTCTAAAGCAGCTTTCTCTAGCTTCATCTCTACCATGGATGCTTTTGGGGGACTTCAACGACATTCGCGTCCCAGATGAGAAAATCGGAGGTGCGGCTCAACCCCAATGGCTCATGAACGGCTTCAATGAAGCCATTGTTTACTGTGGGCTTAGAGATCATTGGTTCAAGGGCTACCAGTTCACCTGGGAAAAAGGAAGAGGGACTTCTCACTGGATTAGAGAGAAACTCGACCGTATTCTGGTTAACAACACTTGGCTAGATATGTTCGAAGGAGCTAATGCAGAGTCTTTCAAAGCACCTACAAGTGATCATATTCCCATTGCAATCTAGCCGTCTCCTGCTTCAAGAACAAGGAAACGCAGGTGTTTTAAATTCGAAAATTATTGGTTGAAGGAAGCGCGGTGCAGAGAAATTGTTCATCAAAGCTGGTCAAATTCTCAGGGTCTTCAAATTAGTTCAAGATTTGAGATTTGTAGCTATGAGATCTGGAAGCGGGGCAAAGATCAGAATCGGAACATGCAACCACAGATCGACAATCTTAAGAGAAGGTTAGAGTTCCTCAGACCTAGAACAGACGCAGGGAGTATCCGAGATTTTGCTGTTGTCCAGTCACAATTGATATGTAACTTGGATAAACAAAACCAATTCTGGAAGCAGAGGGCCAAGCTCTATTGGCTCAAAGGTGGTGATAACAACACGAAATTCTTCCACAATGCGGTGAATCAGAGAAGGAGGAACAATGAGATACTTAGACTTCGTGACCAGTAAGGCAATTGGATTCCTCAAGGTCCCGGCCTGGACTCTCTGGTAAGAGATTATTTTTCCAATACTTTTTCCTCTAAAGCTGGCAATTGTGATCCTGTGTTGAACTGTATAACCTCTAGGATTACTGACTCCCACAACAAAATGTTATTAAGAAGATTTACTACATCTGAAATTAAGAAGGCAGTTTTTGGCATGCACCCGGACAAGAGCCCAGGTTTTGATGGTTTTAATCCGGGGTTTTTTCAATCGTATTGGGATATTTTATGTGACAGTTTGGTGGATTTTTGTAATGAATTTCTGACCTCTGGAAAGATACCCAAGAACATTAATATAACGCAGATCGTGTTGATTCCTAAAAAACCCACCCTGAGACCATGGCCGACCTTAGGCCAATTGCCTTATGTTCTGTTGCCTACAAGATTCTTGCCAAGGCGTTAGCAAATAGGTTAAAGTGCTTATTGAATGATCTCATTTCTGAGAATCAAGGTGCTTTTGTCCCAGGAAGACAAATCACCGACAACATAATGATTGCGTTCGAGATGCAACATTATATGAAACGTAAGTCCCAGGGGAAAATTGGTTTAGCTGCCCTCAAGTTGGATATTAGTAAGGCATACGACAGATTAGAGTGGCCCCTTCTCAAGGAACATTATGATCAAATTGGGATTTGATGTAAGATGGATCAATTTAATCATGGAGTGTGTCTCAACTGTGAGCTATTTTGTGTTGAACAAGTGGTAGGAAATTGGACCTATCATACCTCAAAGAGGCCTTAGGCAGGGAGACCATATCTCTCCTTATCTGTTTATTTTGGTTGCTGAGGGATTCAGTGCTATGATCAGGGATTACGAGAGAATTGGCAGAATTCATGGTTTCACAACGACCAGATATTCTCCTTCTATCAGCCACCTATTTTTTGCCGATGATAGCTTCATTTTCTTCAAGGCATCGGTGGAGGAAGCAACAAATTTGAAACAATTTCTTATGGACTATGAGAAAACCTCTGGTCAATGTATAAACCTGAACAAATCAACACTGGCTTTTAGCAAAAATATCTCTGATTCTGTGATAGATCAGCTCAGAACATCTTGGGCATTCATCACAGTGGCAATAATGGAAACTATCTGGGGCTCCCTATGATCATCTGCAGAAATAAGACTGACATTCTGAAATTTATCAAACATCGTATTGTGAGTCGTATTCAAGGATGGAATCACATATTTATCTCTAAAGCTGGGAGAGAGATATTGCTGAAATCTGTCATTCAGGCTATTCCATCTTATGCTATGGGGGTTTTTCTTCAGCCAAAAGGGTTACTCCAAGAAGTAGAAACTACTATGAACTCTTATTGGTGGAAAGGTGGTGGTAGCAACTGCAAAGGTATCATCTGGAAAAGCTGGAGGGGTCTCTGCACACCAAAGAAATGGGGTGGACTTGGCTTTCGGGATCTTCATGGCTTCAATCTTTCTCTTCTTAGTAAACAAGCCTGGAAATTAACCATTGATCCCAATTCCTTGGTTTCAAGAATTTATAAGGCGAGATATTTTCCTAACTCTTCTTTTATTAATGCTAGATTAGGTGCAACCCGTCTTTCATTTGGAGTAGTTTGATGGCTACTCAAGACATAATTCGTAAGCATTCAAGATGGAGGATTGGCAATGGTTCTCACACTCGCATTTGGGGATATAATTGGCTACCGGATGTCCTTTCCTTACCCTCTTGATAAGCAATAAGGACCATCAGGATTCCAGCATCAACAATACAGACCTTTCCAGCAGCCACCTGCACCACAACAGTCTCAACTTCCTGCTCAGGAGAAGAAGCCTCAATTGGAGGAGATGTTCATGCAATACATGGCTAGCCAGGACACTATGATGAAGAAAATGGATGCAAAAATTGATAAGGTTGCTCAGTCTAACCAAGCATCCATTCATGGAACACTCCAAAGTGGAAGACCTCATTGACCCAGTTACTAAGTATTGGGATGAGAACATCATTCGGGAGATCTTCACCACCAGAGATGCAGATTTGATTATGAAGATTCCTCTTTCCAATCAGAATGTGTAGGATACAGTTATCTGGGGCCCTGAAGACAATGGGAAGTTCTCGGTGAAAAGCTGCTATAAGGGCATTGGTGGAGTGTTGAGATCGGAAGATATTAAGCATTGGAGCAGAATATGGAGTTGTAAACTTCCGCCGAAAGTCAAGACATTCTTATGGCAGGCTTGCACTTCGTGTCTTCTTACCAAGGATAGATTAAGACAGAGGCATATCAACTGTGACGAACAATGCATTCTATGCAGCAGCTGCAGCGAGTCCATCCTTCATCTTCTTGCGGAATGCAGCTACACCAAGTCTTGCTGGAATTATCTCCACTTTAATTATCTTCAATGCACCACAGACAACTTCCAGACTTGGTTGAATATCGCGCTAGCCACCTTATCTGAAGATCAGTTCTGTACCTTCTCCATGGTCTGCTGGAATGTGTGGAATCTGAGGAACAACATTGTTTGGAGAAGCCAATCCATCGAATCGCCTAGCAGTTTGATAACAAGATCATAAGCGTACTACTCCGCTTGGACTGCTGCAACCACAGACAATCAGCATATGTAGAGAACTGCTGCACCTAATGACCGGTGGAAAAAACCCAGGCTTGGCTTCATGAAGTTGAACGTAGATGCTACCATTAGTGCCAACGAAGGCCGCATGAGATTTGGCTGTGTGTTAAGGGACGATCATGGACAGTTCAAGGCTGCAAGGGGAACGCACTGGAGAGGATTGTTTTCACTATCGTGGCTCAAATCCCTTAACGTTGACAACGTTATCATTGAGTCCGACTCCCTACAAGTTATTCAGAGTTTCAATTATGAGATTGGAGTTTCATCATTTCATTTGATTTTAGCTGATATCAAAAACTTAATGAGTAGTTTTGCTCATTGTAGTTTATGTTTCGTTAGGCGATCTGCGAATCAGGCAGCCCACTTGTTAGCAAGGCAGTCTGTTTCTTTGTCTGATTGCTCGGAGTGGTTCACAGACCCTCCTCCTATCATTTGTAACTCTCTTCATTTGGATTCAATTTAATGCAATGGTCGTTTGGTTTAAAAAAAAAAAAAAAAAAAAAAAAAAAAAAAAAAAAAAAAAACTTTATTATATGAATCAACGTTAGGAATAAATTATTTCTAACACTTACCAACCGAGCTAGTATTCTTGGTGAACCATTCCCAAGAAGATATTCTGCTCACTTCCGAAAAGATTCAGAATGTAGGTAACCATTGCCCTATACTAGAAAATCATGGATGGGAGAAAAAAAAATATGTAAGAGAGCTTATGAAATAAATATATCTAGATGATGACCATCCTAATTGTTTTTAAAGAAAAGTAAGTTTGTTGTATATTCTACCGAAACATAAGCTGCTGAGTCAAATACTGATCAAAGAAATAGAATGTGGCAGCAACAGTATGGTGATATAGTTAACATGACAAGTTGTTAGTTAATTGATGGATCCACTCAACTGATATATGACCTAATTAAACATGCAATTGAATGGATAGATAACCCAATTAAATATGTGATTTACTTTATGTAATGACATTTAATTATTAGACTTTAATTCCATTCAAATTAGAATTCATTAATTAATATCATCAACTCATCATATGCCAGAAAAAAAAAAAAAAAATTGTATGAAAAAGAATGAAAACATAGGCTTAGGGTGATGGATTAACGTTGTATTCTTCTCCCAAATGTTGTTGATGGGACATTACAAATGATTTTTTTGGGGGAAATCACAAAGCCAAAAGGAGTCTACAATGAATAATGAATTGAACTGAAAGCTAGGCAAGAAGTACTGTTGCACGTGTAAAGAGAGAGATGCAACTTTATTTTTTGCATCTAATCCACCTCTTTCCAATTTTTACCTTCTTAATTATTAAAGTCACCAAATTCTTTTGGCTTGTCGATTCAAAATTATACCCTAAATAAAATAATAATAATAATAATAATAATAATAATAATAATAATAATAATAATAAGGAAATGGAAAGTTTGATATACACAAAGCTCAACAAATATTCAAGTGTCACAACAATCAATTCTCTTTTTTTTTTTTTTTCTGCATTTTTATTTGATATTATAAGAATAAAAATGGAATTACTATCATCTGGGCGGGCCTTGGGCAAGGGTAGCCTGGGCCCTTACTCAGGACCCATTCTACCCCACCCGGCAAATTATTATATGGACGATGGTCCACACAGTGTTGTGTAGACCATAAAAAAGTGCATTTTTAATATACAAATAGTGTATTTTTAATATTCAAATAATATATTTTTTCTGACTACAAGATACATTTTTAATATACTAAAAGTACATTATTTATGTACTGAATGTACAATATTTCATAGTATATAGAATAATGTATTTAATTATGTACACAAATAATATTTTTTATGGTCCACAATAATAATTGTCCCCACCCCACCCCCTTTACGATGTACTTACATTTAGATTCAAAAATTGTAAATTGTTATGTGTTTATAGCATGATATTCAGGCTCAATCCAATCATTTTATAGGTCCGGGGCATGCAATAATGTACTTTTTTTATTTACAATTTACAATTTTTGAAGATATTTAGTCCTCATTGCAAATATTTTTGGTGTTTTAGAAATTATAAATTGTTATGCTATCGGTGGATGGCAGTATTATTTTATTTTTTATATTATTGACATAAAAGTGCATTAAAAAAAAAAAGTAAGTCTTTGGATCGTATATTTGGTAACTATGCGCTCGTAGATTCAACTTACAATATCGATAATATAACATCGTATTAGATACCTAAATATATGGAAAATTATCAATTTGGGAATAGGCGAATAGCAATAGAATTTTGTCCTTTATTTTTTCTTTTTGTGTGCGACAAAATTATGTCCTCATTGTTTTAGGATGAACACAATGCAACTGTGTTGTATATTATTATATAAGATTCTATATATAAATACTCTCAGTCTCTCATTAAGTAAACTCCTAAGTAAAAATAAAATTAAATCATATATCATCATTTAAACAATCGTTGACACAAGAAATTGTGGAAGTATCTCATTAATGATATGATTTCGGCATTGTCTTGTCCCACGACAAAACATTTTGTCAAACATCTTTGAAGAAAATTAGAAAAATGATATGGTCGTTAGTTGAGAGTATTGACCGCTTAGCACAATAATGCCACGTGATCTAGCCCTTGCATGGCGATTGCTCATTGGAGCAAGTATGGTTTTGTATAGTTGAACATTCCCACTAGTTGTAGTTTGAGTTAATTCCCAAAATATCTTCGTACTATGTCATTTTTTCAAATTGGTTCTTTGACTTTTAATTACAACTAAAATAATCTTTTGACTATTGAATTTTAAGTCAAAATAGTTCTATATTAATTTTGGTGTTAAGTGGGTGTTTAAATGAGGGATAAAACTGGTAATTCAGTATTTTACTATAGTCAGAGGATTACTTTGGGTGCAATTAAAAGTCAAAGGACCAATTTAAACTATCTAGTTAATATTTTAAAAGAAAATTTCATTTTTATGAACTATCTAGTTAATATAATCTAAAAGTTTCAATTATGTATTATCATATTTAAATTAATATAAAATACTTAGAGTTGATCTAATTAAATTAAAAAGTATTTATAAATATATTATTGATAGCGATGATATACAATTTA